>NC_133933.1:107325067-107932389 GCF_031877795.1 Strix aluco
TCCTTTGTCAAAGTTCTTAACGGATGGTTGGGACATTAGCTGTGGTTTCATCAGACCATCACACATTTCCATGCAGAAATTCTAATCAACAGCTTGCACGTTTGCCTACTTCCTTCTTGCCTGATTGCCAACTCAATCTTCAGTCTGCTTTTGTCTTTCTGGAACACATGACCAGTGCCTAAAGAAGGGGTGAGGTAAAAGTAAAGTGGGAATGTGTTTCAGTCCCTTCACACCAGGAGAAAAAATGAATCTGGCATTCCTTTCTCTTGGATGAGCCTTCTAATTGCTGCATAATTAAATAAATTAGTTGTGGCATAATCCTTTACCAGGCTTGTGTCAATAGGAAGTAGATGTGATCACCAGCATCTACTGTGGTGACAGACTGCTGAGATATGCTCCAGAAAATCCTTCCAGAGCAGCCCTCTGGGAAGACACAAGCAAATGAGTTCTGTCTAACAAAGCTTAATTGGTTTTAACCACTCTGCTGAGGAAAAATTATAAAAAAGGAGATTTGGACATGAGTAGAAAAAGTCAGGTTGCTTGGGGAACTTTAATGTTTCATTCTGAGGTTTTCATAAAGTTTACTTTGTCTCAGATGAAGCCATAGAGAAAACTGATTTCAGGCTTAATTGCTCTAAGAAATTGTCTGTTCTTCTCTGGATACTATATAGATGATTTTGTCAGCTGAATAATAGAAACATATATACATTTCTAAACAACCTATATATTTAAATCAGAAAAATACTTTAATCTAATTACTTTTTACAAGATGTTGGTCACAGCTATTTATTACGGGGTAAAAATATCTCCCAAATTTTGATTCTGATTATTTACTTTTCAGTGTTTAAAGATTCTTCTTTCAATATTAACCTATGTGCTTGACTTTAAAGAATATGCTATTAGTTTGCTTTTTTCATCAATCATTTTTTCCTCTTTATAACTAAAAGATTTTCACAAAAACCGTAACAGTTTTCATCAGCATGTAAGTTTAATCACATCCTTTAACTAGAAAAATCTTAGTTATATTTTCAAAATTCCATTAAAAATATGAAGTTTTTATCTCCAGTTTAATCATCAAGGTTCTTAGGACATTGTTTTGTCACAAGAAAAATTTAAAGTCTCCATAAATGAAAAAGTATATATCTATAAAATAATTAAGTGGTCTTTTTTTCTCAAAGAAGAGATAAAATTATGGTAAAATATGCAATAAATCTGTTTGCAGTTTTATAACTTTATTATCTTCTGTCAAAACTAACTTGTTTATATCAATGTGTAATAAAACTCTAACAATATCTGCTAACAAGTTATTCTTAGCTCCTGGAAAAAAAACTCCTCATGTTGCAATGTCACAGTAATAATTTGAAGTAAACAGTGAGTTTAAAATGAGTTATGAGCCTTTACAGATGGTAAATCTGCAAAGTTGATCTATCTACATAAGTAATATGGAATAATTCCACTGAAATCTAGATTTAACAAGAAGACTAAACTATGTGTTTAATTTACTCCAGATGTAGCCAGTTAAAATAAACAGAACTGGCAGATCCTGAACTTGGAAGTGAAGCAATAGAGGCAACTGTGTAAATGGTGTAAGTGGTGTCTGTTACCTATTTTCAACCAGTCTCTTTTGAGCAGTTAGTACTTTGGCTAAATTCCAAGTAAAGATTCGTTATTTCTTAGCATTTTTCCTATAATGTGCAAGGGAAAGTAAAACATCAGTGGATACTGCTAGGCCAGAGCAGGAGCATGACTTTATTTTCTTATTACAAGTTCAGCCAATGTTTTCACAATACTTGCAAATGGCTGCATTTCAAAGAGGCACAGCACATTCTACAGCTACCTCCTCCTGTTCATCTCACTAGCACTGTGCAGGCCACCGAGCTATTTTCACATCGAATTTTTTTTTTTTTTTCAACAGCTATGTCTGTAGTGAATTAAGCCTCAGTTGTAGCTGTTTAAATAAACGCTTAGGTCACAGTATGGTACCTACACACTGAGCAATGCTGAGATAGACTTTGGAGACAGAAGTAAGTGTTTTAATCCAACATGTAGAAAACATGTGCAAGCTTGTGTGTATGTGTATGGAGCTCCACGCCTTGGTTATAGATTTAAAATGTAGTCGTTCAAAATATGTCTAAAGTGAAACTCACAGCCTGCAATTGCTAAATGATCTTATAATATAACCTAGGTAATTTGAAACCAGATTTCTTCCTGTATTTCATTTAGTGTCCCTAAGAATTATGCTTTTTTTCAGTTTGAATTTTGCTTTATCTGAATTCCTAAAAGAAAGAGCAATGTCAAGGTCTTGGTGGAGCAAATTATTTCATTATACACTTAAGTGCTTAACTTCAGAAATGTCAATAGACACAGAGAAGTCATCCTTTCATTGAACTGGCTCATATATATGTAGAATTTATAACAATCTACTTTACATTTTTCCAGGATTTCAACTGCGGTTAATATGTTGATGAGTAGGATATGTATCATTTGTCTTCAGCCTCCGAAAGGTTAAGCATCTGTTGTAAACTAGATACTAATTTCTTCTGTAGATGATGCAGGTGGCACCTACTTGCATGCCATCTTAGATACCTATTTTTGGATGGTTTGCATTGTCTACTGACATAGTGTTATTTTTCTTCATTAACACAAGGAATCAATCTGCTTAATCTTAGATCAAACACCTAAGAGTTAGCTGGGCAATGTTAGATGAGTATCTCCCTGAACATGCAGTATACGCTTTATGGACTTATAGGAGTATTATTTGCAAAAAATCCCACAGCTGTGAATGTGTTAAGTGATTCTGCTGTCTCAGTCACCCTGCTTCCCTCATTAGTAGAGTTTCCTTTTCCTAAATCTTTCCTGCTTCTTTGGAAATATTTTACTATTGAAAGTTGTAAGAGTATCATGCAAGTTGCACAGCATAGAAGCGCAAAGAAATGTTGCAGTGGTGGTGGCCTCTTCCTAGGGCAGCTCTCTCCTCTCCTGCTGCTTTTCCTTTTGTTCTCCTCTCCCTGATTTTTAAGACAGCTGGAGGGTGCCACTTGATGCATTTGGCAATAACTATGGCCAAACTGAGTTCATCATGATAGAATTATCATTATTAATGATAATACAGATTTAATTTAATTCATATTCCAGTCTGATATGAGATTTGTCCTTTATTGGCACAATAACAGGAATGGACACTATATTTGTGCTTGTAAAATATACTATCTCGCTCTGTGCCATAGGGGCACTTTTCTTCCATGCATGTTTTAGATGTTATTCTTATCCAGTTTTAATACTTAATATAATTTCATTTATTCAACTTTCATACAGAAATTACATTTTGAAAAAGAAACAGAAAATATGCTTTTCAATTTCAAATATCAGTTTTATTTTAACCTCATTTTAACCTGGCTTTTTAGCCTAAAAGATTTAAGACAAAGGTTAAGTTTTCTCCCTTCTTTATTTTCCCCCTTTATCAATGAACAAGGAGAAGAGTTTAAAAGGAAAAAGAGAAGGAACAACTATTCTTAAACCTCTAATTAAAATTAAATCAGTGAAAGATGTGTTTTCCCCATATCCCATATTATGCTACTATATTCTGAATGAGAAACATTAGGGAACAGTTGCAAAGCAAGGAAAAGCAGGAGAGAATATAAAATCAGTTTTCACACTGAAGACAGAACAAGGATGCAAATAAAATGTTTGTGCTGGGTTTGAGTAAGTGGCAAGGTTTTTGGTAACAGGGGAGGGGTCTACAGCAAAGGCCCCCTGTGAGAATCTTCTCAAAGCTCCTCCGGCTCCAAGTTGGACCCGCCTTTGCACCAAGGCCAGGCCAGTTAGCAATGGTGGCTGTGCTTCTGCGATAACGTATCTAAGAAGGGGAACCTGGGAGGAGGAGTGGGAATTGTGAGGAGGAGTTGTAAGGAGGGCACCTATGCAAACAGTGAGGTCAGTGGAAGAAAGGAGGAGGAGGGGGGAATTGTGCCAGAGCAGAGATGGCAGGCTGTCCCACTGCAGCCCATGGAGGTCCACAGTGGAGCAGATGTCCACCTGCAGCCAGTGGAGGACCCTGCCAAAGAAGGCTAAGACTCTGTGGGAAGACCACGCTGTTGTAGTTTGGCACTGGCAGGATTCCAACGCACAGAAGGGACCCATGCTGGAGCATCTTGGGAAGAGTTGCATCCCATGGGAAGGACTCATGTCAGAGAAAAATCATGGAGGACTGTCTGCCATGAGAGGGACCGCATGCTGGAGCAGGAGAGGAGTGTGAGGAGTCCTCCCCCTGAGGAGGAAGGAGTGGTGAAACTGACCATAACCCCATTCCCTGCCCCCTGCACTGCTGGGTAGGAGGAGGTAGAGAAATCAGGAGGAAAACTGAGTCTTGAAAGAGTGAGGAGTGGGGGAAGCTGTTTTTAAGATGTGGTAATACTTCTCACTGTCTTACTCTGTTAAGTATTGTTAGTGTTTGAATTAAATTGTTGTTCTTTTTCTCCCCCTAACAAGTCTGTCTTTTGCCCTGGCCATAAGGTGAGCTGTCCCTCCCTGTCTTTATCTCGATTCACGAGCCCTTTGCTTTATTTTCTCCTTCCCATTCCTGAGGGGGAGGGGGTGAGCAAATGACTACGTGGTGCTCAGTTGTCCTCTGGGTTCAAACCACAATAATTTAATAAACGAGAATTTTTTATTTGAACATATGTGTATTAGCAAAGAATATTTTCAAAGGAATTTGGATAAATTGTAATGTAATATTATTCTACGTAACTTAAGTGTGATTATAAAGGCAAAACATTCACTAGGAATTTAGAGGCAGACGTAAGGCCTTGAATCCAGGTGTAAACTCTTTAGAATCCTACATTTATTTCAGTTAATAGTTTGTTTGATGTTCTGGAAATACTACTACATAAAACTCAGACACTTTTTTTTTTCATCATATTCAAAGAGGCAGAACTGCAGAAGACTTTTCTTGAGACTTTAAAGCTAAACTACTCAAAGTAGATATCATATGCTTGATAAAATGAATGTACTTGGGGTTTTTTTGTCCTTGTCAAGAGATAAAATATTTTATCATCAATATGGAAATTTGCAAGAGTATTTTTTCCTTAGAAAGTTTAATAGAAGTTAAACATGATAGTGACTCTTTTTGTTGCTGTTGTGTGCTTTGAAGTCACTGGGATTTAATCATATACTTCAAGTTAAGCTCATGATAACCTGCAGCCCTATGATAATAATCTTTTAAATTAATAATCTTATTAATGATAATATATATGAGCCACATATGCAGAATCTTCAGCTCCACTCAGGTTCCACTGAACAGAAATCTGAATGAAGTTTGACTGCTGTTTTCTGGAGTAGTCCTTCACCTTGCATATTTTGTCTAGTAGTCTGCACTAAAATGATAACAGACCTATGGTTCTAGACAACACACTTTACTTTTCATATAGAAGGAATGAATACAGATAAAATGGTTTCAAATATGACTATACTATGTTTTAGGATGGGCCATCTGGTAAGAAAGATTAATGGGGCCACTTGTGATAACTTATTGCAGTGTAGTAGGTGTCATGAAGAATATGTATTACAGATCCCAGCTTTGTGCATAGAATAGGACCAAGTCATGTTTTGTTGCTGATTTTAAAAATGTAAAACTGACAGATGTTGAGGATTACTGTGATTAAATCATCCTTAATATTTTTTAAAATACTTCCGTAGGAGTGTTATGAAAACTTTATATAATTCATTAGACATTATGCAAATAACTGTTAAAATTGTTGTCCTAAAACTACATAGTTCAACATTTGATTTTATGTAAGAAAATGGATTGGCTGCTTCTGGCAATGGTAATGTAATTACGACTGGCTTAATTCGTAGCATGAAGATCTGCAAGGCTGTGTCCCGTGATAGTTGCCATGTTGTTTTACCACTGTTAAATTGTAATTATAGCTTTGGAAAACCATATGTTTGGGGACATTAACAGTGACAGCAGAATCCTGTCAAAATGCTGGTTGCTTAGCTACAACTAGATGGAACGAACTACTAGTAGAACTGTAAAAACATTTGTTTTTCAAGAGGTATATTTAAATGACATAACAACTGTGTTGTGACTGTTAGTGCTGGTTTTTCTACAGTTACTAACAGGCTGTCAAGAGAAGTGTTACAAAACTCATCTGGAGTTGTAAGGAGTCACTGTCAGGGAAAACAGACCTCCAGGAAGTCTTTGTCCTAACCTGACTTTGTGGCAGTGGTTATTGGCTTTATGTTTTTCCAGAAAATGAAAAAGATGCAGATAGTGCAAGCTTTTTTTTTTTTCAGAATAGAAAATGAGGAAAATGTTATCAGTTTACAGCAAGAAATTTTTCTTTAAATTTTATTTGAAATTGAAAAACCGAAAAGCGATGTTATAATCACTTTCAAAATTAGTTGCTCTTGTATTTGAAAATTTCCTCTGGTTTCACTTTCTTCTAAAAAGAAAAAAAAAAAACCTGTAAAATTACCTAGATATTTTTTGATTAGCTAAACTTTATCAGCTGATAGAAAGATATCTTTCCCTCTAGTATGACTCACCTAATATTCAAAAAGTTTACATGGCAAACTGAATTTTAAGATTGAAATTGCCTACAAATGATTTTTTCATTACAGATCACACACAAATCTGAATCAAGTGTCATTGACAGACTGAATTACTTAGAGAGTCTGGAAGTCTGATCCAGAGCTTTCTCCCTAGAAGTGACTTTGTATCCCACACTTGATTTTAGTAAAAGGCCAGTAAGTAGTGAATTAATGCAAGAAATCTGAATTAATGCTTACAACCTTAATTCTTTTAGCATAAATATATGCAAATATTTGATTAATCAGGCTCTGCTGTTTCTGTTGTCAATGATTTGTTCAAGTCAAACATCCAATTTCAAATTTTAGTTTTAATGATCTCCTCCTTGTGATATTATTGTTAAACTGTAATGAAAATTAAACTGAGAGAAGACAATAATTTAAATGAGGCCAATTAATAAATAAAACTTGCAGTCTGCCATTATAAAGCCTTATAGAGCCTGCTTATAACTTGAACACTTGCAGTTCATTCCTTCTTTATGTATAACTGAGTGCTAATTTCTTTCATCAGACCAATTTCACTCTATGAAAACAAATTAATATGTTGGTGTCTTATTAAACCATTAGATTGAAATTCTACAGCTGTACACAAGTGAAAATCTAGGAAATGAAGATACAGGAGTATTCAAACATTTATCAGTGCAATAACAATCCCATAATCATAACATTTTCTCTCTAGTCATTTAATATTAAACACCCTTCCTGGGCCAGTTCTGGGAAATGTTTCTTCCCCTCTCTTCTGCAAAGCTGCAAATATGATTTGTCCCATCTCTTCTACTCCATTAGGTGTACAGGATAGTCTAATATTAGGAACAGAATTTCCAGTATTCCGATGTTTCCCTTTTGATAATGATTAGAGTGTTTAAGTTTTTGAGTGGAAAATGACATCGTGTTCATTAGGAGGATCATGCGCATTTTTTTACTTTAATTCAGCAGATTTAGTTTTTAAGTTCATAACATCAGAAACTTTCGTCTGGGTCCAATAGCCCCTCCCTATATAAATAATCTTTGCTAATACTATATCTTATTAGATTTTAATAAATAAAGATGCCTCACATGAACAAACATTTCAGTGTTAGACAGCAGTCTTGAGTCTTTTCCATATTTTGAATAGCATAGTCATAATAAAAAAAAACCTTATACACATAAACAAAGGAGGAGACAACGCTAAATTTTTGTTACTCCTTCCTATGCAAATGTCCCTGTCAAAGTTTCATTCTCTTAAATGTACCTTCTGGCAATATTCTTCAATACTGATGAAAGTTTATATGCCTTTTGTTGTGCAAACAGAAATATTACAGAAACTACTTTGATGTACAGACCTCCATGGAAGAAAAAGTAGCTAAACAAAGTTGATATCAGAAGTACTGTTATTTCCATTTACAGCTTGACAGTTGTCTGTCAGACAACTTCTTAACTCTGATTGGTAAAGAGCCCAGGTTTTCAAGGAGCCTATTTAACTTCTTCCATGCTGCCAAGTGATAGAATTCTTCATAGTCAGAGCTTAACGATGATATTGATCAAAATGTTAATATATGTAGATTTATCAGGACATAATGATTAGGGTGATAAGGCTTCATGATTGGAACTTCCAGAGTAAATGTACTGAAATGATAAATGCATATTTCCCAGTCCAAGGAAATGGATTCAGTATTGCAGTTAATGTTTCATACAGCCCAACTTCATTAAGCACAACTCAGCTAATGACAGCATGAATTTGTTTCATTTTATCAAATTGCATTAATTAGGGAAATGCATTGAAAGCTGATTGTGAATAAATTTGCTTTTCCCTGGAATAACTAAAAAAATGGGCAATTGGATTAATTTGTCCCTTTTACCCCTTTTAACTTGGAGCATGATGATTCTTTCTCAACTTTATGGCATGAACTACTTTGTGTTTAGCATGATTCTCATTAACGAATTTAATTATAGGGGTTTTAAACAAGAACACTCACAGGCTGGACTAATGCCAGCTCATTCCTTTCCAATCATATTAAATGCCATCTCTCCAGGGATACAGGCCTTTAATAAAGGCCTGTGTTACCATTATTATTTATAATGTTAAGAGAAGGGATCAACAAGGTCTTGCCATTCATGTCTGATCCATCGTATCAAACTACAATGTTTACTCCAAAATTATTGTCCTCTGAGTTCTGATTGTGATAGTGGGGTTCTGCAGGTGTACTGGGTTTGCGTGGCAAGGTTTTGGTAGTGGGGGGGCTACAGGAGTGGTTTCTGTGAGAAGCTGCTAGAAGCTTTCCCAATGTCCAACAGAGCCAATGCCAGCCAGCTCCAAGACAGACTCACTGCTGGCTAAGACTGAGCCCATCAGCGATGGTGGTAGCGTCTCTGTGATAATATATTTAAGAAAGGGAAAAAAGTTGTTGCACAACTGTGCAACTGCATCGGAGAGAGGAGTGAGAATATGTGAGAGAAACAACTCTGCAGACACCAAGGTCAGTGAAGAAGGAGGGGGAGGAGGTGCTCCAGGCACCAGAGCAGAGATTCCCCTGCAGCCCGTGGTGCAGACCATGGTGAGGCAGCTGTGCCCCTGCACCCATGGAGGTCCACGGTGGAGCAGATCTCCACCTGCAGCCCATGGAGGATCCCACACAAGAGCAGATGGATGCCTAAAGGAGGCTGTGACCCTGTGGGAAGCCCACGCTGGAGCAGGCTCTTGGCAGGACCTGTGGACCCATGGAGAGAGGAGCCCATGCTGGAGCAGGTTTGCTAGCAGGACTTGTGACCTGTGGGGGACCCACGCTGGCGCAGTCTGTTCCTGAAGGACTGCATCCCATGGGAGGGACCCACGCTGGAGCAGTTCATGAAGTACTATAGCCTGTGAGAAGGACTCATGTTAGAGAAGTTCATGCAGGACTGTGTCCCATGGGAGGGACACCACACTGGAGCAGGAGAAGAATGTGAGGAGTCCTCCCCCTGAGGAGGAAGGAGCATCAGAGATAATGTGTGGTGAACTGACCGCAATCCCCATTCCCCATCCTCCTGCACCTCTTGGGGGAAGGACGTAGAGAAAATCGGGAATGAAGTTGAGCCCAGGAGTGAGGGAAGGTGTTTTTAAGATTTGTTATTTTCTTGTTTTCCTACTCTGATTTGATTGGTAATACATTAAATTATTTTTCCCCAAGCCGAGTCTGTTTTGCCATGACAGTAATTGTTGAATGATCTCCCCCTGCCCTTATCTTGAGCCATGAGCCTTTCATTGTATTTTCTCTCCCTTGTCCAGTTGAGGATGGGAGTGATAGAGCAGCTTTGGTGGGCACCTGACATCCAGCCATGGTCAACACACCACAGCAAGATCTGTATGATTCATAGTGATGCCTCTGAGCTCTTAAAGACATTGTTGTGTTGCATTTAATTATAGGAACAGATTCTACAAACAGTTGAAAATCATATAATTTGCATGTAATTATGGGTATTATGTAGATTGGAAAGGGATAGGTGGCTTTAATTATGCAGAAAGAGTAGGTCTTTCTAGTTTTAGCCTTCTTTTGTCCAGGATTTCTAGAAATTATAAGTTTAAATTCATGTTATAAATCAGCTTTGAAATTATGCTGAAAAACAGCTGCTATTCCTCTTTTCTGTGTTCTGTGACAAAGAATCTCTTTCTTTTTAGGGAATGGCTGCCAGTGGACTAGTGGTAAAGTTATTACACTGAAGATACAAACAAATGAATACTACATAATAATCCCTGCTATTAAGTGATCACTTTAATTAAAAACAAACTACCAGTAGCTTCTAAAAATATCAAAGTTTCCAAGAAACATTAATCTTTACCTAGCTGAAATGTTGGTCCATGTCTACATTAGAAAACAAATCTTTTCAATGGTGTGTTGTTCAGGTGATCTTCCAAATAGGCATATAAATCTATCTACAGCACGGGCATGAACACATCTTACCCAGGGCTGACAGTGATAACCAGAAGCAACGGGTGCATGGTGTAGAGCTCCCTGAGCTGACTGGATGTGAATCAGCTTGGGTCTGACTGCAGGCTGAGGCACATTTGTGCAGCAGTGCATTCAAGCTAATAAAGATAGCGGCGAATCAGAGCTTGTTAGGTCAGCCGTAGAGCTGATCTGCACCATGTGGATTTACTGAGTTGCATTTCTGCTAGCTCAGGAATCTATACACCATACTGCATGCATGGCAGAGACACTCTGATAAATAAACTATTCCATCTGGAGACTATGGGTGAACATGTAGAATTAACTTGGTTTTGTAAATTCTTCAGCTGACAAGAGCAAACCCACACACCAGTGATCTGGGAGAAAGCCTGTCCCATGGTACATGTGAAAGGACCACTTACAGCCAAAAGGAACATGTAGTGACAGTCTCTTCTGCGCATTTCTGCTGTTTCTGGAGCATTAGATAAATCATAGATTAAACATTTGTTGCAATGAAACTTTAGATATATCCAGGGAACTTTTTGTACGCCTAGGAAACTCTTATAGCAACATAATGATACTACCACTGTGAAACTGACTGTGCTAGTATAGATGAGTGGAGGCCCCTATTCTGAAACAGGTGAGTTTTCATTCTATCATAGGAAGTTTTACAAGTACCGATATACTGGCTTAGATTAAAATGTTTGTGAATAATGTGTATAAAACCTAGAAATCAGAGCTTTCCTTTTTTTTATAGTGCTGAAATCAGGAACATCTGAATTTTCATAAATGGTAAATTTTCTTCAGGGTTTCAATAACTCCTTTAAAGAAAAAAACAAAACCCAAACCAAACCAAACCAACATTTCTTCATAAGCTTTTTTCTTTAGCTGAAACTAATCAGTGAAGTTAGTTTTACAACTTTTGCATAGTTTAGAAGTTATTAAGTTGTGGCAGGCCATTATCAGTACAAAAAGCTTCTCAAGTGCTGACCTTTCTTAAAGCACAGATAGCACAGACTTCTGGTACACCATGATGTCAACATATTTCTCCAGACTGTTTTAAAGTGGAAAGAGGAGAATTAAGCTTTAGGGCATGAATATGGATGAATATATCGCTAAGGATTTTTCTTCAATGTTATTTATATTTTTATATTTATATATGTTTTTAATATAAATTATACAAATTCTCATAACCACTGTAATATTGTAAAAGGTGTATTTTATGAAAGCCTCTGATTCTTTGTCCAAAAGAGACAACATGTAGCCCACCACCAACTTGTCCATCAGCCCAAGATTAACCATAGGCTAGTGCCTACTATTTCTTTTAACAAATACTAATTTGAGGTTGAAATAGAACGTATTTTCTAAATGGTCATTCTACTTATTGCATCTTCACACAATTTGTTTCAGTGTTAATTATCCTTACAGTAAAAAAGTTGCATCTTATTTCCATTTTTACTTCATATGACTTTCACGAAATTTAATTAAACAAAGATGTATAAAAGTAGCAGCAATCATTTCTAGCCCTACAGAGAACTATAGTAAGAAAAACTTGTCATATCTCTGTGGTACGATTATCACTATGTCTAAATCATGATGAATTTTTCATGAGAGTGAGGGCCACATGGGTTCTCAGTTTCCAAACTCTTTTTATTAGAGTGAATGCTTGAGAAAACATGCATGCAAATTTTTGAAAAAATGGAAATACCAGTGAAGAGGGCAAGCTGGATTACAAAAGAATGAAAATGTCAGAAAAACCTGGTCAGAAAGAAACACCACCACCAAAACAGAAAACAAATGGAACAGAAAAAAAAAAATATGTGAGGTCTTAAACACGCATAAATCAGAATATTCTGTTGTTGTTGTGTCAAGTACCTCAGAGCTAATTTTTTTTAGCATGATTCTGATACCTCTGTCAAATGCTTCTGTGAAATATCATGAGATTCGCCAAGAAGATCCATTACATCCTGAAACTATACCAGTCAATATCAGTTGTAATTCCTATATTTCTTCATGTTAGAAACATATATGATTATACTAAGAACTGTGTGATACAGGGTTGTGTGATATAGGGTTGTATGTTAAGTTATGCAATTAATTATGCACTTAGCCCTGCAAAGCAGTACCATCAACTTTCATTGACCCTCTCATGCCTTGGATTCTTGAACAGCAATGCACAAGATACAATGAAAAACTGTTTAATGTTGTGCCAAATTTTATTTTTTTCTAAATGTAACCATATTTAAACAAAAAGATTTTATAAAATATTCATCCTGACATTCAAAACTCCACAGTGATGAATCAAACTTTTCTAAAACAGTATCTCCCGGTAGAGATGTTTCCAGAAGTGTTGATTCACTTTTTTCCAAGATACAGTTTATCCAACTGTCATAGGATAAACGTAAAATGACAAAAAGAAAGATAATATATCCCTTACATGTTCAGGTATTCTATTATGCATATGAATGCAAACAACTAGGTTAATAAGGGAATAGTAGAGGGAAAGAGGGGGAAAAGGTCTTCCTAATTGTTTAAAACCAGACCCCTAAATCAGGAGCCATCTAGCCCAGAACTCAGTCCTTTATCAGCTGGATTTGTAGCAGCAAACTGCAGCATGCTGTCTGAAATGCCGTTGCTGAACAGTGCCACCAAAGTCCAGGTAGCCTTCAACCAAACAACATCTGTATCACACAGACTTTCACATAACTGAGAATGTTTTTACCAATCTTTTGATAAAATTCTTGGCATTTTGTTTCTTGCCTAGTCCCCATCCACAGTTGCATACTGCAGTAAAAAATAAAATGAGACGTAAGAACTGGTGCTAAATCTGTCTCTCTGTTCATTTTTTTAATTTAGTCCTTTGTTTGTTGGGAAAGTTTTACTAACTGTTAGTTAGTAACTCAATAAACTGGGACAAACTGTACTCATCCTTATGTTGTAAATGACTAGAAACTGCAGAAGACAGTCAAATTCAGTGATGCTTCATACCAAGTGAGTTGATGTTACCTAATCCCATGCACTGGTGATAACCACTTGGTCTTTTTATTGCTTATTGGTTGAAATACTACTTATCTGTAAAAAGTGGAGCATCTTCCACTCAGGAGTCTAAGAGCCACCCCTCACCAGAAGGACAGTAATTGTATCACTCTCCTATGAGACATGAAAATATCCACTCTCAGATGAAACCAGTCAAAGGAAGAGCCAGGTCTTTCACATTCTTGGCGAATGATCTGGTCCTGGAGTAAAGGATGCCTCACTAGGTCTAAGGAAGAGGAATAACTTCTATCTTCCCCTTGTCTGCAGTTTGTATGAGAAAAGACTGACCTCACCAGACACCTACTACTAGGAGAACCCTGCCTATGAGTACCATGCAGGTCGTTTCTTGCTACCTAGAGCACTTCAATGCCCTTCACTTTTCTCTTTGTGACATTTTGAGCTGCCTAGATTACAGAAAGCTCTGCCAGGTTTGCTAAGGTTGTGAATCCCAGCTGTGCCTTATTTAGGGAACACTGCTTGCCATATCAGAGTTGTTTGTTGTCCAAAATAAATGCTTTATAATACAAGTCCACATCTCTTTGCAAATGTATCCTGGGAAGTTTTAACATCCATGTGTGTGATGTATCACAGTTAAATACAGTTCACAACAGGTTTATTGCTGACTGTTCCAGCTAGTGAAGAACTTAACATAGAGCTCTTGTTGTACCCCCAAATAAGGCATAAGTTTCCTAAACTCCCAGTGAGATGTGTATGCAAATCATGATTCAAATGAAGAGCCTGAAACTTGCTTGTAATGTAGTTCTTAAACTGTAGTGAAACCCAAACTACCCTGCAAGAATTTTCTAGCTATTTTCCATATGTACCAGTGACTAGCTCTATTAGATAGTATATCCATTTTAAGGAACAGGGGTTATATGTTAAGAAACAGGGTTTCCAATCCATGGTTGATGGGAAAGAGGCCATACATTTTATGTAAAAATTTGAGATATCATGAGACATGTGTGCAGAAGGCATTTATATCTGAGAAAATGCACTAGCAGCCTAGGGTGGGTGAGCATCACTGTTTTATCTGATAATTTGGTTTGTTTTAGTTTGGAAAATGAAACTGTAAGAAGGAACAGATGTGGCAGTGAGTCCCTGCCCAGACAGGGAAAAGGCACCAACTGATCTGTGACCATGCTAAAAGCTTATTACCTTCATTAGGCTATGCACATCAACAGCAACACTTGAGCGTCAGATATTGTTTTGGGGCATCTCATGTCTCCTTCTACCATTCTTCACCCATGGCCAAAACCATAATACAGGAAGATAAATGGATGATGTGAAGAAAATCCAAAACACTTCAAAATAGGTAAGGAGGGAAAGAAGGGAAAATGAACTAGTGTCTTAATTAGTCCTAGTTGCGATAACTCCTTTTTAGGTCTGGGAGTCTCTTCTAAGGTCCACACTTAGCTTGCTCAGCTCTCTAAGCATTTCACACAGTATCAAACATGTACGAGAAAGTCAGCACCACAATCTTTAAATGAAAGTAGCTACAGTTTACTCTGTAGGGATGATTTGTGTTCAAAAACCAAGTGATAAAACTGTGAACAAGAAACAAGTTTACCTCTACATATCATGTTATGGTCTTTATTCACAGACATGAAAGTTATAAAACATCTTCTCCATAGTAAACAGTCATGTGTTTGAACTGCTGTTTCACTGTTTAATCCAGTAGTAAATACAAGTACCCAGTCTCCATTACCAGATTTAGAATCATAGAATCAAAAAATGGCTTGGTTTGGAACAGATCTTAAAGATCATCTAGTTCCAACCCCCCTGCCATGGGCAGGGACACCTTCCACTAGATCAGGTTGCTCAAAGCCCCGTCCAACCTGGCCTTGAACACTTCCAGGGAGGGGGCAGCTACAGCTTCTCTGGGAAACCTGTTCCAGTGTCTCACCACCCTCACAGTAAAGAATTACTTCCTTATCTCTAATCTAAATTTACCCTCTTTCAGTTTAAAACCATTACCCCTCATCTTATCACTACATTTCCTGATGAAGAGTCCCTCCCCGTCTTTCCTGTAGGCCCTCAATAAGTACTGGAAGGCCACTATAGGGTGTCCCTGGACCCTTCTCCACAGAGCTACTCTCAATCCACTCATCCCCCAGCCTGTATTTGTGCTTGGGATTGCCCTGACCCATGTGCAGGACCTTGCATTTGGCCTTGTTGAATTTCATGAGATTTGCATGGATCACCCTCTCAAGACTGTCAAGATCCCTCTGGATGGCATCACTTCCCTCCAGCATGTCGACTGCACCACACAGCTTGGTGTTGTCGGCAAAATTGCTGAGGGTGCACTCAATCCCACTGTGCATGTGTGAGAGACTGAAATGTCAAATGATTGTCTCAAAGCTTGCTTGTGTGTGTGCTTTGAGTCACTGGGTGGTGTCAGTAATGCCTCAACATTCATCAAGGACCAGCTGTGACCTTTGTAATCAGTCTAAGGAATGTAAGCAGGAATGTATCGAAGGATGCATCGCACACACCCCCCACAACCCCCCCCCCCTCCCCCCAAGTTGTATTGACACACTCCTTAGATAAGCCTCAAAGAGGTGTACTGAGTGAAACCAAGTGTTTCTCATCAAGCACTTTGCGACTTCACCAGTGAGGAGGTGATAAGAACTGATAAGAGGTGATCGCTTTTGCCCAGAAACCGGATGGTTGCTCAAGAAACATGAAGTCAGTAGATCTGTGGGATCAGAGGAAAAACCAAAGGTGGGCAGGGCGAGCATGACCACTGACTCAGTTGCTCATGGAAATGAGTTTGTGGAATACCTGCCTCTCTTTGTCTAGTATGTGAATCAGCTGATAAGATGAGCTTAAAAGGTGACAGAGGACTTTGCTGTGTGTGCACCCAGCATTGAAGCTAGATCTGTGAGCACTCACCACTGAAGAACTGAAGACTGAGGAATGGGATGCTGCTAGATCCAGGTACACCCACCATTAAAGCTAGATCCATGTACATCCACCACCGAAGAGGACCAATGGGGTGCCGCTAGATCCAAGTGCATCCACCACCAAAGAACTGAAGACTGAGGACCAACAGGACGCTGCTGGATCCATGGTGGTGACTATTCTTGCAATTCTATTCCGGATGCTTGCTTGATTTCTGTCTTTTCCTTCCATTCTTTCCTATCTCTACCACTCTTCACTTTTAATAATAAAAACGGGTTTGGGTGTACAGCATTTGACCTCGTTTGTGTCTTTATCTCACTCTTGGGATCATATCAAAACCTCCCCCAACATTGGATCGGGACACCATGTTACCAACAAAGATGTTAAACAGCACTGGTCCCGACACTGACCCCTGAGGAACGCCACTCATCACTGCTCACCATGTGGACATCAAGCCGTTGACCACTCTTTGAGTGCCACCACCCAGCCGATTCCTTATCTACCGAGTGGTCCATCCATCAAATCCATGTCTCTCCAATTTAGGGTTAAGGATGTCATGTGGCACAGTGTCAAATGTTTTGCACAATTCCAGGTAGATAATGTCAGTTGTTCTTCTCTTATCCACCAACACTGTAACCCTGACATAGAAAGCCACCAAATTCATCAGACATGATTTAGCCCTTAGTGTTGGCTGTCACTAGTCACCTCCTTATCTTCCATGTGCCCTAGCATAGTGTCCAGGAGGATCCACTCCATGATCTTGCCAGGCACAGGGGTGAAACCAACTGGCCTGTAGTTCCCTGGGACTTCCTTTTTTCCCTTTTTAAAATGGGCAGTTATGTTTCCCATTTTCCAGTCAGCAGGAACTTCACCAAACTGCCACAACTTCTCAGTGATGAATAGTTGCTTAGCCACTTTATCTGCTAGTTCCCTCGGGATCTGTGGATACATTTCATTGAGTCCCATGGACTTGTTGCACCTTCAGGTTCCTTAGTTGGTCTCTAACCTGATCTTCTCTTACAGTGGGTGGCTTTTCGTTCTCCCAGTCCCTGCCTTTGCCTTCTGCGACTTGTGCGGTGTGGCTGGAGCCCTTGCCAGGGAAGACTGAGGCAAAAACATCATTGAATACCTCAACCTTCTCCATATCCTGGGTAACCAAGTCTCCCGTTTCCTTCCGGAGAGGGCCCACTTTTTCCCTAGTCTTCCTTTTATCACCAACGTACCAACAGAAGCTTTTCTTGTTGCCCTTGAAGTCCCTGGCCAGATTTAATTCTGCCAGGGCTTTAGCTTTCCTAACCTGATCCCTGGCTGCTCGGACAGTTTCTCTGTATTCCTCCCAAGCTTTCTGTCCTTGCTTCCACCCTCCATAGGTTTCCTTTTTGTGTTTGAGCTTGTCCAGGAGCTCCTTGTTCATCCATGCAGGCCTCCTGGCATTCTTACATGACATCTTCTTTGTCAGGATGCATCTCCAGGATGTCAGGGTGCCCCTGAGCTTGGAGGAGGTGACCCTTGAATATTAACCAGCTTTCTTGAGCCCCTCTCTCCTCCAGGGCTTTATCCCATGTTACTCTGTCAAGCAGATCCCTGAAGAGCCCAAAGTCTGCTCTCCTGAAATCTGGGGTAGTGAGCTTGCTGTGTGTCCTCCTCTCCACCCTAAGGATCTTGAACTCCACCATTTCATGGTCACTGTAGTCAAGGCTGCCCTTGAGATTCACACTCCCCACCAGCCCCTCCTTGTTGGTGAGAACAAGGTCCAACATAACACCTCTCCTCATTGTCTTCTCTATCACTTGGAGAAGGAAGTTATGAATTCATTCCAGGAACCTGCTGGATTGCTTACGCCCTACTGTGTTTTCCCTCCAACAGATATTGGGGTGGTTGAAGTCACCCATGTGAACATGAGGTTGCTCATATCTGTCTATAGAGACCCTCATCTGCTTGGTCTTCCTGGTCAGGTGACCTGTAGCAGATCCCCACTGTAATGTCGCCTGTCTCTGCCCTCCCTTTAATCCTGACCCATAAAGCTCTTGGTCACCTCCTCATACATCCCCAGGCAGAGCTCCATGCACTCCAGCTGGTCATTGACATAAAGCGCAACCCCCTCTCCTCGTCTCCCCTGTCTGTCCTTCCTAAAGAGCCTGTATCCTTCCATTCCAACACTCCAGTCACAGCAGTCATCTCACCACATCTCCATGATGCCTATAACATTGTAGCTTTGCAGGTGTGTGCACATCTCTAGCTTTTCTTGTTTAATCCCCATGTTACGTGCGTTTGTATAGAGGCATTTAAGTTGGGCACCCGATGAAGCTGACTTACTGTCTGGAATTCCTTTGAGCTGCTCTTCAGGTGCTCTCCTGTTGCCCTGTGATCTCTCCTTAGGCTTTGAGCATCTATTGCTGGCACTGGCAACAAGTTGGTAGGAGTGGGATGGATTGAGATTCCCCTCCTGTGGCAACTTTAGTTTAAAGCCCCCTTCACCATCTTGGTAAGCCTATGAATAAAGATGATCTTCCCATTCTCTAACAGATGGACCCCATCAGCCCCCAGTATATCAGTTTCTCAGATGTTGCAGTGTTTCTCTTTTGTATGTGGAAGAGCATCTCCATCATGTAAAAAATCTGGAGAGGTGCACTATGTAAAACATCAGAGTGATTGTCACCTATAGGATCAGATTCAAGGATGTTACCTACTAGTCTCTCAGATGACGGCAAAAAGAGTTAAGGTTTTAAACAGCTTTCAGTAAGCATTGATATTCTTATTGGACCTGATTATTTCACCAAGAATGCCTAAACATTTTTAGTAACATCAGTGGGCTGGTCCAGTACAGCTAGTCTGGTTCTGCCTCTCGTTTTTGTCAGGAATGAAAATTTAAGCCATAGTAAGCTCTAATAGCCAGTAGTCACACAGCTCATAAATGTGTGCAACAGGGAAAGAAAATCATTGATTAAAAGTGCCTAAGTGGCAATTAAAAAGGGAAATAAGCTGCCATGCCAGTGATATCATAGTTTTATGCTCTGCCATGCAAAAAAATACAGATTAATTATTCCATGTATTTCAACCATACATGACTGATCACTTTAAAGAAAAAACAATGTTGAACTCTTACTTCTTTTCCATTTTTTCTGATGAAATTTAAACCTCTTTTTTAGAACTGAAATGATGTTTCACTTCCAGTTGCTTTCCATTTTTCCACTGCCCTGTTACTGCCACCACATAGATTTTCCAAGGTCTGTAGTGAAAGTCCCAAATGTCTCTTAAGAAAGCTTTTTAAATTGGTTGCAAGTTTAACAGATTCAGGGATGCTCCATTTATTTCAGAAAAAAAACCCAAACAACAACTCACCTAAAACAGGAATCATTTTTTTTAAAAAAGGGCTTGAAAGTTCACATTCCTTATCTTTCTTAATACATGGAAGAAGAGTCTAAAGCTAGATTATTAGTTAATTATGACTGTTTAAGTCTGCAGTTTTGTGAATCTTCAATTTCCACCCTTTTTTTCCCCAGTGTTTCTTGTCATCCAAATAAAAAGATGGCAAAATTCCCTGATACTATATGGAGGCTTATCATCAGGAGGATTAGATCGCTCATAGTTTTGGAGAGGAGTCTGCTTAAGATCTTGACAAACATGATCATCCCCATGATACAGAGAAGTCTGAAACATTTGGTTGAACACCTTTTTGCCTTTGGAAAGAAGCAGGGTAATGCATTCATATATTTCAGAGGAAATGAAATATGTTCTCTTCTATTAGTAACTCAAGAAGATGATTAACAGCAACCATTAACTAAGTTAAACATTTTAAAATCATAGGACTGGATCATTGACTAGAATTGGCTGTGAACTACTGGTCTTGAATCAGAGTTACTAACTGTCGTCATTCATTTGAAATGACACAGAAAAAGAGAGAGATGGGTATATTAGTCAATCACAGAATGCCTATGAGACAGTGATCCAGCGTATCTTGGGAATAAAAAACCCGTATGTTTCAGCTCGTGTCATGTATTTCCAGTTAAAATAGAAAAAATACAAAGTAGTGCACACATTGCTAAATATTGAGTATAGCTTGGTCACACACAAGAAAATATATTTCAAAGTGGAACATTTGGAGAGAAAAATTAATACTATGATCAGCAGCATGGGGAATTTATCTTGATTAGACTATCAAATGATACCTTGCTGATCCTAGCAAAAGAAAAGGTGAAGGACATAAGACTGTGGTATTTGGAACAGTATAAATACTTCAGAGGTAAAAAGTAGGGTAAATACTTTGGGAAAGAGTTTGACCATTGACAATAAATGATAATGTTGGCCTAAAGGTAGATATATACAATCTGGCTATGCTGAAAATTTGGTACAAACTTCTAATAAAATTAATGAGGGAAAAAACCCCAAACTGCTTTTAAACTGGAGATCAATATGCATAGAGAAGCACTGCATAGTTTGATTACTTGTGACAGCTGGAATTGGCCAAGGGTATTCCTTCCAGTCCTCTACTATTCACTTGTTCAAAGTATTAGAACAATTGGTAATTTTTTGTTGCACAAAAATTTAAGAAAGTTTAAGAATGTGAACTCAGAAAGCACTGGTAAGCCAGCTTGGCTTTAATCTTAGTCACTGATAGAGAATAATATGGGATAAAATCAGCAAAGATAGTAGCATAATTAATGACAATTAGTATAGTTTTATAATAAACAGCTCTTATCAAATGGTATATTTTTGATGAGATTGCATTTGGCTTAGGATAGTAACTAGGACTTTATAATATAGCTAGAGACAGAACACAAAGATAGTTGTCTTAAGATGCCATAACAAACTATTATAAATATGGCACACTATAAAATTCACAACCCCCATATTTAATATATTAAAAACTGATTAGTTAAGTGCTTATAGTTTACTATAAGTACTTACAGAGTGCTATAGTTCACAGACTCTCTTGCTATGGGCATCCATCGGGGACCAGTGTTTTTCAGTGTCTTTATCAATGTTCTAGAAGAAAATATAAAATCAATACAGATAAATATGTGGGTGACATGAACATTGGTAGAGCAGTAAATAATAGTAGAGGCAGGTTAGTAATAAAGACCGCTATGCATCATTTGGTAAAGAGATGGTAAGGTTAATTTGAACATATACAAGGTCATATAACAAGAAAAAGGGAATATACATCATATTTATGGAGTGGGGAATAGTTATGTAGAAAGCATTGACTTGGAAAAGGCCTTAGAGTATGGATTTGTGAGTTTGTTAATTTTTTATGTACCTAACCTATATATTGATATAAAATTATTTAATTTGAAATGTTTCATTTTCAATTCAATCCCAAGTTTGAAATAAAAGGGATTTTTAATTGATTACAATGCTTGCTTTCAAGGAAGTAAAAAGTATTAAACACATCAGAGGAAAGTTTAGGATGAAACATTATTTTTAAGCTAAAAAAATTTAAATGTTTCAGATCTTGCAAGTTTGAAACTCCAGGGGCTAAAATTTAGACATTATGCTGCTCTGTTAGCTGCTCTTGAAAGTTTCTCTGAATTGTTCTGGACACATTAACACTGTGGAAATACTCAAACTTGAAATCTTGCTGCAGGATCTTCCAGCATTATCATGAAGGCACTCTAAAATATAAGTCATGCCCCATGCACGACAACATGCTGCCTTGTGTGTTAGGCCCTTACTGAGATACATTACCTTGCTTTGTAAATAACCGCTATTTCTAAGAAAAACCCTTTACCTTTCAGGAAATACCCTCTATAAACCTAAAGAATGTAGGATACCTTTCTTACCCTTTGTTGACTTAGCATACTCTGTCTGCTAAACTAGGAAGATTAAAAGAGGAACGATCAGTTACTATAGTCAGGCCATGCAGCATAGCTTGTAGGTCCCACTGTTGGACCAAAGCTCTTGGCAGTATTTGGGACTAGACATTTGTTAGCCTGAAAACAGCTGTGTTTTTCTCACAATATGAGCTTTCTTGCATCTTCCATGCAGTTCACCGATGGGAGGACCTACCTCACAATTTGATAACTTCTGCTTATTTTACATTTGGAATTAATGCAAATTGAAGATAACAGTGGCCAGATAAAGCTGTTAGTTTAAAAAGGAAAATAGTGAGCATTCTGCATTTTTAAAATAGACCTTTTCATTGTTACCTCTGTCACAGTGCTGCAGTGTCCTCAAGGTTTCCACCACTGATCTTGGCACAGAATGCCAATTACATTGCAACAATGTCAAGGAAATGTATACTAGCAAATGAATGCACTTTTAAATGTCTGAGCTATGTTATTTTACCGCAAATATGTAATAGTCACTTTGCAAACTGTCTTGCTAGGTGCAAACTTGCAGGCTATTTGCGCCATTTTCTTGTGAGTGACACAGGACTTTGTCAAGTGTTAAATCCCACAGCTGCAGTGGATGACTATTCCTTCTTCTTAGCGTACTTGACCTTAGTGCATCTTTCACTCCCTTGTTAGTGGTTCATGCTTCTGGACTGTTTCAAAGAAAGAGACAGATTTTCTAACTCTTTCCTTTCCCTATCTGAATTGCTACATCATGCTGTACTGGTAAAGACTTTCTGTCCCCTCCTCTTTCTCATTCTTACAGAGTGTTTCTGTTCTTTAATTTTCTTCACTTTTTTTCTGTTCTCATTGCTTCAAATGTCTTATTGCTGGTTTCAAACAGATATCAATGTAAAGGCTAGTGAATGTACAGCTAACTCTCTGTCATTTCACCTGTTTGAGTCTTATATCTTGTTTCCTTGTCTAGTCTGCTGTCCATGACATATGTTATACCCATGTTATACCAATGTATTTTCAGCTTTAAAACTCATGGCCTTTGTTTCTGGTCTTGCCAGGCTTAAAAAAATAGTATTTCATTCCCCATCAACTACTTGTCTTTACTTTGGCTTGCATGACCACCATCTCCAGAAATTCTCTTTGTTCCTGAGCTTGCTGCTGCTGAAACCTTTATAAATGTTTCAGTTATGCTCAGGGCATTCTGAAATTTAAGCATACAAATTAGTGTCATTTAGCATCAATATCTAAATCCATTTCCAAAGCATTTATTAACATTTTCCATTTGGCAAAGAGGAGAACAAAAATTAATATCTAATTGTTTTAAGGAATAAAAACTGTAAAATGAAACAAAAAATAAACTTGCATATGCAATGAGCATAATTGCAAGACAACATTTCTTTTTCCTTATCTATTGTATCCCTGGCTTGAGAACACAGAATGCTACAGCTTTCTATTTACTCAGGCAGAGAACTAGAAGATTTGTACAAACATCCCTTTGTTCTCTTTCTCCTCTGAGCTTGCTCCCTTTAGATTGTATGATGTTCTTTGAGTAGTAACTGTATGGTTTTGAGTATCTAAAAATGTTTCATACATTACTGGCACTACCAGAAACAAATAATAAGATACTAAAAAAGTCTCAGAGACTTTCAGCCTACCCCATAATGAGTGAAGTTCACAGTTACAGATGGACAGGGACAGGACATACGCTAGATGATATGTATATATCTCAGTTGAGGTCCAGATGCAGGAATGAGTTGTATCTAGATCTTTATTGAGAAACACATACAGAAAGGATTAAATGCTGTCAGAGCAGTTTGAAAAGATTAAGAATCATTAGAGGTTATATGGAAACAAAAAAATAGTGTAATAAGGTATTTAAGAAACATAGATAAATTCATTGATTCATATATTCTGTGATAGATGGCAGAATTAATTATTGATAGATTAGGAACTGAGTACAAAAATAGAAGAAGGGTTTGATTTAAAAATGAAGGACCTAGAGAAAGAAAGATCATACCTAAAACTGCACAGAACACTTAAATTTCAGCCTTGTGGAAAGCCAATATTTTAACAGGACTGTACAATCCTGTTTTGTAAGTGACATTATGTTTTTTCATCTTCATTTTTCTCTTCAGTTGGGGTTCAGGTTTTTTTTGTTTGCTCACCTGGCCACTTGGTGGTATGTCCCTGGAACACCTGCAGGAAAAAACACAATGCTACCACCCTCCTGGCCCAGGAAACTTGTCCCAGGCTCACTGAGGCTATCCGAGTGAGGGTGAGGGTCAGGGTGAATGATAAATGGCTGGTAGTGAGGAATGGCAGGATACCTCAGCTGCTCTTTCCAGTTGCTTTGATATTTCTCTTTGTGGGGTGGGGGAGTTGGCAAGTCCTTTAGTTTAGACCTGTTGGAATTAGTTTGGAAGTTGGAAGTTGGGACGTAGTTAACTGGAACAGCTCTTTCTTCTAAATGTTTTGTTTGTGGGTTTTTTTAAATTAAATTTGTTTCCTATTCCAGCATTACACTTGAGACCATCATACAAACCCTCCTCTTTACACAGTTGATGCTGCTCTAATTAAATCCTTTCTTTTCTTCTCTTGTCTCCCATCCCTCCTCCCTTCTGAAAGTGGATCAAATAATAGGGGCAGGCTTCCAACTTAGTCGTTTGATGTGTTTTATCACAAAAAAAAAAAAAAAAAGTGTGACTTTCTTATTATGATACTCTTGGTTGTTACAATGAGGTCTCTGTCAAAAAAAAAAAAAAATGTGATTTTAAGATACCAATCAGCCATGTGATAAAACCTCTCGCTCTCCAACACATGCCAAATCTTAGAAACACACCTGTTGTTATATTAGTTTTAAGAACTCGGAGATGAAGGATATAAAGTATCTCATTCACCAAGCAGACTGCAGGATAATCCACTAATCCAGATAGATGAAAGGAAATGCAGATTTTATGCCCTCTTGAGAGTGGCAGCCTGTCAAAAAAATAGATCCTTCTGCTCAGCTTGCCAGAAAGAGAGAGGAAGGAGAGAAAGAGAGAGAAAAGGTCTCTATCTCAGCCATGCAAACACACATACATGGACACAATGAGAATGTCTGTGCTACAGCAGTACATTAATCAACACTCGTCGTATAAATCAATGCCAAAACATATATTGATAGATACTCCTATTTCTTTATGATGAAAAAGAAAGTATATTGTAGGGGGAGGGAAAGAAAATAATTCTGTTTGTGCTTTAAAATACGAAGACAAAAGAAATCTTTTCAGGCATCAAACTGATTGACATCAGAAGAGTAATATTTTCTCTTATGCAAAAATAAAGCTTTTCTTTGCAGCAGGCATTAAAAATGGTAATTGCAGAATAGAAGAATCTTAAAACGGCCTGTTCAAAGAGCAATCATGACCAATACAAAAAATTTGCATGTCTCAGATTTTTTGGGTCATAATCTGCTCCTTTTATGCATGTCATATGTTACCTTTAATTGCAATTAGTATAATTTATTAATAAGGAACTATGCCAAAATGTGGACTTACATTTTGTAATGTAATGATACATTTTCATTTGAACCCCACATGTATATGAGATATTTTTTTTTTACTGGAGAAAGTGACAATATTACTTTGAGCACAGGAAAGCAAACCTCTGTGATCATTTCAGTTTCTTCAGCTCCCTTGCATTTAATCTATTTTTTATCTTTATGTTCACAGGGTGCAGAAGGTGAAGGTGGGGATGGAAAAGCATATCAGGCAAAATGTGGATAGAGTCAGCAGTAAAAGAAAAAAATGCATGCTGTCCTCTACTGTGCAAAGCAAGCATAATTGCTGACATGAAGAAGTTTACACTACTGGGAGGAAAAAATTAACAAAAATTCTTTACGAATGCCAAGAAAAAATCTTTAAAAAAAGAGATTGCTTTCTATTCCACGGCATAAATTAGAGTTTACTGTGACTTGGACACATTATGTCAATGCTTCTATGTTTACGTGGACTGTAATCTCATATAAATGGTATTTGCATTCTGTAAGTTTTCATTTTGTATTTTGAATTGAGTACTGGCCATTCTCTGAGATAATCTTTCTCATGTACACAACCAAATGATGACATATTTAAACATATAATAATGTATTTCTTCAGTTCAAAAGCATAATAAATTTTAAAAATTCCTTTGAACTTTCAACAAAGAATTAGTGATCTGTTGACATAATATAGCACTGCTAGTGCTCCTGCATTCAATAGATGCAACTATGAACTTTACTGTACATATTATATTTGCAAGATTTCTTTTCTTTTTATGAAATACATTGTAAATCTGACCAATCTACCTTTACTGAGAACTCCTATCTGCTGGGGAAGATTCACCATTCACAGCATGGATACTGCTTTTAGCAGTTGTATGAGATGTTAGAAATGAGCTTCACTGTGTGTAGAGAAGCAAAGGAGCAGTAGGAATAGGAAAGAATTATTCTGAATTTGGGGGAGGGAGTTACCATTGTTGCAGGAAGGTACATGGGGAGGCACCCAGTGCACACCTTATAGCCCTGTAGTAAAATCCAGAAGGCTTTTACATCGCCATTAAACCCTTCTTTGTGCTGCCTTGCCACAACATTGGTGCTCCTGAATTGTCAGAGAAGTACCACATCATCTTGCTAGCTCCTTATCTTGTATGTAGCTTGACTGGCATCCAGCTTCTGACACTCGTGGAAGCAGCAGAGGACATGTTCAGGTATGGGTACGCAGGGAGGATCTCTGGCTTTATGCGAGGAAACGAGTGTGGCCACAGCTGCACTACCTGTCTGATGGTCACAGTGGGGCTGGTCTGCCATGGCTGCACTGTGCTGGGGGACATTTTATGCTCTGAAAATGCTCTAGGTAAAATCTGTTTCCTTAAATGCTGTGTTAGATGAGAAGATTTGTTACAGTATAAAATATCCACTGTAAGGATAATTACAAGATTTCCATGAAAAACAGAGGTCACAGCACACTTATTCCTTAGTCATTTCCATGGGTTTTTTTAAGGCATTTCAGAAGAACAAAGTGTTAAGAAGAGACTTCAAACAGAGCAGTGAGATAGTTTTTTGTATATTTATGAAGAGAAAAAGGCACAAGGTAGGAAAAGTATGAAGGCTCTAAAACCCCAGAATATTAGTATTCGATGTTAATATTCATCCTATTAAGCAGAAATGCAAAATTAGACTTACCTTCTTAGTTAAGAATGCTCTGAGGCTTCTACGAAGATAGAGAAATTAAAAATACTAAGATAAAAATGATACATAACTGCAACACATTTTAATTATGATTTATTAAAATGGCAGTGCAAGTACAGTAATAATTGAACTGAATATAATTTCATAAAATACCAGTTATACCATCCATAATGCATATGGACATAATGACTTAATTTGGTTGTCATGTACCAAAGTACACAATATGTGGTGCAAGCAAAATTATATGCTATATATAATTCTTATATATATATGCTATATATACAGCATATAGCATACATATAATTTATACACATATAAAAAATATAATACTGAGTTGCTCCTCATGCTTTCCTTGCCTTGAAATTTATGGTAATTACTGAAAAAAGTTTTCTGAAAAAGCCATTTCATAAGGACTCAGTAGACTTACAAACATCACCTTCACTTTGTTGTTTTTTACTTTAACATTCAAGTTACTGTGGAAAAAATTACTTCTATTATGTTGAGAAATGTGCAAAAAGCAAAGGAGATGGAACACTAAGTGCACACAGCTGCAGATGATCAGGAAACACCTCCCTTTTTCGAAGGTATCTATAGAGGTGACTTGGATTCAAATATTTTTTTGATTAAGAGAATTTGAACCCACCTCCATGCTGGCAGTTAAATGGTCGAGCCATTAAATTATAGTCTGTACTTGAATTTGGGAATACCATGCTCTCCTATTGCTGGTGGTGTAGATTAAGTCTGAAGACCCGAAACACCATTCTTTCAGGTGTTCTGCAGTGAGTTGCTCTCAGTCTATCTTGCTGAAGAAAATTCACCTTGTGTAGTACACTTACATATTTATTGAGAGTAATTCTGTAGCCTGCTTAGGACATTTAAAAAACCCCCAAAACCTACCTTCTCCTTGATTCATATGAACAACAAATGTTCTTGCATAATTAATTTTTAATTTACCACCCTCACCTAAGAAGTGAGTGATCTTAAATCCAATCCTCATTCCAGTGCAAGTTTAATTAGGTATGCAAAGTGAAATTTCCCTGGAAAACAAGAATTAAATCTTCTTCTCTTTGAACTAGTCATTTGGACTATCTTTTTGAAGGGGTCTACCAATTCAGATCAGGCAAAGGTGTGAACCAAATCAAGATACCCTTCTTCTGGTGGATTTCATCTTCTTCAGTATTAAGGGTGTATTTGCATTAGGATTTTTTCTTTAGATCAGGAGTATATTTTTCAAGTGACTCTCCCAGTCACCTCCAGTTCCTGTGCATTGGTTCACACTGGGAGCAATCCAGGATCCCACAAGCTGGGCTCCTTTTGGATAATCATACACTGGCAGATGTGCTCCAGGAATGCAAAGCCTGTGATCCAGCTGCAAACAGGAAGCCAGTTCAGAGGGTCAGAACCACATTAGTCTGAAGGAGCAATCCTTGAAAGTCATATAGCATGAAAGCAAAGTCCCAAGTGTTATTTCTCTCCACAAATCTGCAACTAGTGCTGCACTTCTTCCTAATGCAAACATGCCCCTAACTTCACCTCTGCTGCAAGAGTGATTTTTTTTCCAGTGACTTCACTCTACATACATGAGTCATTTAGGAGGGACCAAACCCACAATTTCTGGCATTTTCACTGTTTGCAAGAATGAAAAGACTAGTTTTGTTTAAACTACATCATGTAGGACCATATTCTCTTTGCTACATTTGATTTGGCCCATAAAAAGTTCTCATGCATATTTGCAGCACTATTTGAATTACAATTCTATACCCAAACACTTCCACCTATACTATACTTTAGGAATAAAAATCAGGAAAGTATCTGAATTGACACTCTAATTAATTTTCAGTATAGAAGTGCCATAAAAGAGCATCATGTGCAGGACTGACCAGCTGTTTATAGTGAGAGGATAGGATGGCTAACAGTACAGTTTTTAAAATTCTTTAGGAAATGCAAAGTCTTTGCTTTACCTTTCCTTAGCAAACTCCTGGATATTAACTTCTGGGGTACACCTAATGATCACAAGCTGTTGACTAATCATAGGCTGCCAAAAATTTGGTTCAGGATTGTTCATGCAATGCAATTTCTCAGATAATTCTCTTCTAATGTGGTGGCACTGTCTGTTTAGTTTATTGATAAGAAGCACTAGATGTTGGGTTTTCTATTACTAGGATTACAACACATGATATTACTTTTATTAACTGTACTGTCATTACAATATTTTGGGGTTCAAGCCATGGACTGCAGCCATCTCCAAAAGGATGTGAAACTAAGCAAGGAATGAATGAGTGATTTATATCAGCCACAAATGCACAATTCACCCAAATGCTGCAAGCAATTAATTTCAAAAGCTATTCTAATGAATGGTATGCATACCTCTAAAATGAACCAATGTGGAACATGTCAACTTCTTTCCAGAATAATCTTTGGTATGAGACAACATTGAACATGCAGAGGCTTTGAACTCCAAGTTCAGAGAAGGACTGGGAATATTATAAGTAGTTTGAAATATGAATGCTCAGATTTGTCTTTATGGGAAATTAATGAAAATTATTTCTGGATATCTTGACTTCATTTTTTTTTCCCTTAAGATATTAACTCTTTTAATATAGACTTCTTGCTGAATTAGAAACAGAACTCATTTTTGCTGATTATTTTATTTTTTGGCTCTTGTAGCACAGCTTTTTACTTTTTTTCAAGCACTCCTTTGACCTGTCCTTCAAATCTCATATTCAGTGTACTCTTCCACATGATCTGAATGGATTTAACTGGACTTTACTGGGACTGAGATTAAAAGGAAGGAATAGAGTAACAGGTTTGCCAAATTATATCCTAAAGTCATATACTTGGTTAACAGAATGTATTTTCAATTTTCACTTTCATCCATTCACTCTTGTGAAATTGTGGGATATTCCCTGAAGCTTTCTACCTGCCAAATAGTGAACTATCAACAGACTGATACATTAACCAGCTGATTTTGATTACATAGATTGCATTTTGAATGCTGTAGCTTATTCATAAGGTTGAATACGATCCGTGTTAGCAATATGAGGCTATGTCCTGATAGCATAAAATACAACTCTATGCTGCTGCATTTAAGTACTTTGTAACGTTTACAGATAAACATCACACTTATCTAAATTTAATACTACTTAAATGTTTCTACTGATCCAGACAACTGTTTCTATGTAATAACATTGAAGGAGCTCTATGGGTTTTCATGTGAATTAAGTGACAGTAGTGTTGAAGAAAGCAATACTCCAGCTCTCAAGCGTCAATGAAGGTGAAGTCATGGGCTATTGTAACCGGGGAACCAGATTATAGTCCCTTAAAACCATTTCTAGGAAAGTTACACTTGGAAACAAACATTTAAGGTGACAGGCATTCAATATCTTGCAAAATCTGGGATGTATATATTGTAAAAAATAAACACTTAAAATTCTGAGATAAGTGCATGCAGCTATGGCATAATCAAGTTTGTCCCATATGAGTGAAACTCATCTGTTATCCTCTATCTTGTATTTATGCCTTTTTCACAAACACCTCTCTATGTTGCCATTACTAATTCATGAACTTATAAGTCCTTTTATTCATGTGTGCCTGGATGAAAGTGTGTGCACAACTCTTTTGTTAGAAAAGAACAGGCAGAGACAGAATTTTTGCCATATTTCTCTGTTGATGCACCTGAAATCAGAGATTCTCCTAGTAGCAGCATCTATGCTGTTTCATGCAGAGATGAAACATCTCCAGGAAGTTATTTTGCATTTCTGTTAACAGTAAAAAGTGTATCAGTTCTGAGAGCATTTTTAGTATCCGTTTCAGATAAAGAAATATACCTAAGTTTAGCTGTCCTCAGTATCCATTTCTGTAATGGGAAAAAAAAAAAAATCAGGTGAGACAAACCTGAGATCTTCAAAAAACCCCCAACAACCAAACAACAAAAAGGAGAGAGAAAAATAATAATTCCCCCCACCCTCATTTTGAGTGAACTCTTACAATAGTTCAGAAAATTATTTTAGGGGATTTCAAAATGTCATCATAAGATTGATAGAAGATTATAAGATGGCAATGAAAACAAACAAGATTCAAAGAGTTCAGCACCAGAGAGTAAGGATGTACTACATGATGTTGGCCTCAAAGGAAAAGTACATCAAGGACAGAAGGAAGCTTAGACAGAGAAGCCTGTTGAAGATTATATTTTGCTGGCTTCCCTGAAGAGCTCTCTAGAGAATGTCAGTAGATTTACTGGATTCAGTAACATAGCTTTCTGGTGGCTGATAGGGAAAAAATTATTTTCAAAGACATTCTGGTTTTATTGTGTGAGAAGGTAGCACTATGTCTACAGCTAGCTGGACACATGGTGTTGCCCTCAGAGTTTTCATTGTGAGTGAAAAATCACATCTAAAAACATTATGGGTGCCTTTGAAAATCATTCCTTGTCTCTGTGACTGCTTTCTGTATGGATTTTGCCTTATACAACAGTTTTCTTCTGTGGTAGTGTGTGACCACAGCTGTGCATCAGGCACAAACAGGGTTTTCTACAGTTCAGGAGTTTTCAAGGGATCTTACTATGTTATAGCCCACTGTCTGCAGCCAGATGCTGGATTAACTTCAGCCTTTTTAACTGGTAACCTTGAAATTAATAGGAATTTGCCTTAATTCTCATCTTTGAACCATGCTGTTAAAACATCTTTTAAAAGTTGGCAGTGTAAGTCTCAGGGACACGCATTTTCTGAAAGAAGTGACAATAGTACTAAAATAACACAGAAAACATTTGAGAATGTAGGGAACTGATTAAAACAGATTCTGTGTTTTGGATCTCAGTAGGCTCAATGTAGGACATTTTATGGCTGAAGATAATTATAGGATATTTGTGTGATTCAGTTTGCAATTTTCATATCAAATCAAGAAGAAATATCTTAACTTGTTTCTTCTTCAGGCTGACTTTCCTTTGAAGTTTTGTTTTGTCTAGCATTAATAAAAAAGATATTGAATGAAACAGGCTTTTGCTAAGTTGCATTTCTGTAAAATGTTGAGTTTCTAAATATAATATTTACTTTAATAGATATTTTAAATATCAAGTATTGTATTGACTATGTCATGCTATATGGTGTAAAAAGTTGTCTACACATCCACAAAGGAGCAGAGAGAATGATGAGGCAGCTCAAGCAGCATCCTGTCCCAGCTCCTCCCAGGACCATCTCAGGAGCCACTAGCTCATCAGAGCCCCATCTCCACAAGCCCAGAGGAGTGTAAAGGCCCCAGGGCAGGCAGGAACCCAAACTAATGGCTGTCCCAGGAAAGTGTCAGCCGCAGTGATCAGGTGTGATGCCCGTCATGATGGGCCAAGAGGAACAGCTCTAGATCCATTTCTGGACTGATGGTTTGCTGCCTTGGATGTGGGATATGTTGTGGGATGTCGGTGAAGAGTGTTTTGGGATTGCGCAAGATGATTTATCGGATGTTTAGGGAAGAAACCAGAGGTGGGGAAGGAGATGGATTTAGATGATTTGGGGAGGAACAACTGTGGAAAAATAAAGGTGCGAGGGGAACAAACAGAGTTGATTATGTGTAAAGAGTGGTCTGTCTTGCTGTGCCCCCACAGGGGTTGTAGGGCCCCACGGGTGGGTGGTGCCAGACTGGGGCGAGTGCAGGTCAGGGTGTCAGCAGCTGGGCTGGACCATGGGCCAGAGGGGGCCTGTGCCTGCAGACCAGTGACTGGGGCGACCCCAGTGAGTGACAGCTAAGTGCCAGCCCCGGGTGGGACCAGGGCCAGAGCCCGTGTGCCTGCAGTACGGCACCAGGAGCCAGCACGGGTGTCATGGTTTAAGCCCAGCTGGCAACTAAGCACCACACAGCCACTCACTCACTCCCCCCACTCTAGTAGGGTGGGGAAGAGAATTGGGAAAAAAAAAAAAGTAAAACTCATGGGTTGAGATAAAGAGAGTTTAATAGGACAGAAAAGGAAGGGAAAATAATAATAATAATAGAATACACTAAACAAGTGATACACAATATAATCGCTCACCACCTGCTGACCGATGCCCAGCCAATCCCTGAGCGGCGGTGTCCCCCAGTCAACTCCCCTCAGTTTATATATTGGGCATGACATCATATGGTATGGAATACCCCTCTGGCTCGTTTGGGTCAGCTGTCCTGGCTGTGAACCCCTCCCAGCTTCTTCTGCATCCCCAGCCTCTGCTGGCAGGGCAATATAGATGCTGAAAAGTCCTTGACTTAGTATAAACACTGCTTAGCAGCAACTAAAACATCAGTGTGTTATCAACACTATTCTCATCCTAAATCCAAAACACAACACTATACCAGCTACTAGGAAGAAAGTTAACTTTATTTCAGCCAAAACCAGGGCAGTGGGTATGTGTGTAAGTGTGTAAAACTCTGGCGAAGTTCTGGCTGGATGAGGTGGTGAGCAGGTGACATGAACAGGGAGCTGGGGATGGTTATCCAAGGATGAGACTATGGCAGGAATCTACTGGGGACCAGGGGAGTCCTGGTCAGCTCTGTATGTGCATATATGCTTATGTATGTGTAGATCTGAGCACCAGCAAGCTGAGTGGAGCTGTGGTCTTGGGGGTTTAGATGTCCAGGTGCCAGAAACTGAGGACCCTGGGATTCAGGGACAGCTACTGGGCAGGCTGGGTGTCTGAGCCTAGTTGCTGTGGGGAACCACACTTCACATGTGTGTATATGTTTTCTCATCTGCGAGTATGTGTATTCTAACCTGTGAATCTCCACCCTGCTCATCCAGAGAGGGGAAACAGGATGAGGCTGCTGGTGTTGCCTGTCTGTGCAAGTGCTGAGTGTGTCTGTCGGGGTTAATCTATGTGGCTGGATATGTATACATGTACATATGCATCCTAACATCATATATTGGATGTATGAGTTCTCATTTTGTATGAGCAGGCAATGGATGTCTCCTCGACGTAACATCTCTTATTGGCAAGAGATGGATTTGATAAGTCAAGAGCTCTTTTGCATCTCCACCCATTGTGTATTTAGGAATAAACTTTGAAATTATCAAACTTATGTAACTGTCATGTGTTTCTTCCAGGACAGTGACTGTAACCCCAAACAGAGCCCTTTTTGTCAGAGAACCCCGTTCTTACTGTGTCCTATCTGAATAAATACAAAATCACATAAAGCCAAGCTGCACTATAAAGTATACAATTACGGCCATGGGAACCCCCATGTTAGCTAACGGATGTGTTTGGCACAAACAGTGCCATAAACAGTGAAATCAGTAGTGGCAGGAGTCCCTAAGAATCCTAGGGGGCAAATCACTGTTTAATTTCATTTGGGATCCTTGAGATCCCAATAATTTTATAGTTTATATTATTTCTTGATTTTCCAGTGTTTGCTTTCAGTCTGGAGTAGTTAAAAAAAATACTCAAATTTAAATTCATAAACAAAAAGTGGCTATGACTTTGCAGTACCCAAAATATGCATCTGAAATTTTCCTCATGGAGCCTGCCTTGACTTTAAACAAAACATTGTCTAAATATGTCTTTTCAAATTTTAGTCATTCAGACTAAATGGACCATCTTTGACAGCTGCTTAAAATATCTAAGTATCATCGTTTTTACCGGTCACTATTGTGAAGAGTAGTGTTAATGGATTTTTTCCTCTACTAGTAAATTTTCATGACAGTTTTGCAAACCAAATGTAAATTAAAAGCCTAATATTAAATCACATCAGCAACTCACTTCACTTCCATTCAATTAAGTGAAATAATAGAACAGTAACTTATTAGTCAAAAAAAATTTGTCATACAACAGCATAACCTTTTACTGTGTTATCATTAGCTAGCTGCAGTGATAATTGTGTTCATTTACAGAATTTACACTATTTAAATGAATGTTTTAAGGCATATCAAATCACATGTCTAGTGAGCCCATCTTTGATGATCTGATAGTACATACTTGTTGTCCTTTAGGGAAATATATGCTAATACACATTTATCCCATTTTATGATTAAAGTAAATGACAAAACTCTATTTTTGTTAGAAAGACATCAAGCCTAATATGCCACTTGAAAAATCAGTATAAGGCAAAATTAGATACTGCGGTGCAACACTTTTTGGTGGACAAACACTGCCAATCTCCAATTACAGACATCTCCCATAAATAAACAAGCAAACAGAAAACACAGTGTGTGATTGTCACTGCTTACCTTCCTTCTCTTTTGATGGAATTTGCATTTTTCAAATTCTCCTAGTTCTGAGGTTCCGAGGTGAGGAATACAAGCAGGTTCAGGAAACAGCTGTGCCATGTTAGCCCCCAAGGAGCCACACTGGAGTACAAGAGAAAGAACAAATGTACAGTAATGCACCATGCAACCCAGTGGCTGGACACACAGAGGGACTATTCCTCTGAAGCAAAACTGTTGTTGCCTCAGGCTCAAAGCAAAACAGAGCCATTGAAGTTAGTTTGCATAGCAGACTGCAACTCTATAATAAAAATATATATTAACACAAATTGTGCCTTTATCTATTGCATTATCTTACAACCTCATTTACAGAATGCTGAAGTCCTTTCATCCATTTTTTAAAATTATGATGAGTAAATAGGAAACAGTCTTTCTGTTAAGACCCAGGGGATTTCTCCTTCTTGGTCTGTTAAATGGAAGCTACTGTTTTCTATTCCCAGGTCCAGCCAGTAGTGAGGCACTTCATACTTCAGAGAAAGATGTATGCATCCCTGAACTTTCTTGATTTACAAGCACACGCATCCATGGATCCTTGAAACCCTATCCCGGCTTTAAGTCTGTCCAGAATCCATGTGCAGACCCCAGGTCTCCTGTCCCGTCTCCAGCTCTGACTGTAGGTCTTCCCAGACTCTGGTCTTGTCCTCACTGGCTAGTACAGCTTGAAGTTCACTAGCAAATTGCACACAAAGAGGGAATAGAAAGCAAAGTCATACAGAATAGAGTTTAATAGAAGATAAGATAGACTGTGGTGATCAGGTGCAAGGCTTAGTCAGACAAGAATTCCAATCAGTTCATTTGCACACAAATGGCATCTTATTCTATCTTTTCATGCTAATTTCCCACATTTGTTGCTCCCTGATCTACTCTGAGGCTCCTCTTTCCATGTCTTTCACTCTTCCTCTACAACCAGTAATAAGCTTTACACATTCCCACAATCTTTTTAAATCAGGCCAGGGCAAGTTTTACACACAAAAAAGTCCCCCTCAAATATCCTACAGTAGGTTTGTTATTTCCCATCAGACCCATGATAACCCTGTTTCCTTCTCTTGAGGTATAAAGTTCTGGTTGGCACTTACCTGTATGGTTGATTTCTTCAGTGGTCCATCAGCCAGTGACTGGAGAGCTCTGATTTTTGTAGCTGTCTCCATTAAATACTACTCTTTAGAGTTTGTGTATATGTGCGTTTGATTCATTTATTTTCCCGTTTCTTGTTTGTCTTTTTTGCTGAATAGCAGTTTGTTACAACCCACATGTCCTTGTAACCCAGGTATCCTTACAGGTATCCTAAGGCTGTGGACCCCTTTCCCCAAAGTTCATGCCAGTCCAGAGATAATAAGATTAACACTTTATTATAGATCAGGATCTATCTGTCTACACCATCCTTTTCTTCTGGCTACTAGTCCTTGGCTATCCACCTGCACTGAATCCTTTTGCCAGCATAACACACATAGCACAGATATCCCTTATCACAGACATTGTGTTGGGCAATCAATCATTAAATCCATCCTTGTTAGTCAGCGAAATGATGATGAACAAACATCACCATAACAGCTCTGCTCTCTAAATTGTATTTTGCCTTTCAGTGTGTTGCAATTTTCTGTCAGCTTTCTTATCTGTGATGTGGTATTCGAGGTTTTCAGTATGTCTGAATTCCTGGTAGTGTGTAAACACTCTTACCACAATGGTCTTAATGAAAAGGATACAGAGCAAGACAGTAAGGACAACCCTTACTAAACTGTCCCATTTTTGTATTGCATGACTATTAATCACTCTGTCATTCCTACAAGTTGGGATAAGACTGATGGACCTTCTTTATTCCGTTTAGCAAGGGTCATTATTTTGTTCCCAAGCCATGAAGAATTCTCAGAGAGCCTCGAGTTGGCAGCAACACCTATTCTTGCCTCAGTGAATCATTCAGGGTCCATGCTTGACTGCTTATGGAGAATATCGGTCCTTCCAGTAAACATATATCTGCCATTCCACTGCCAATACTCAGTATGTTTGATAACAGTCAGTTCATTCCTCCTAAATACTTCATAAATTGATGTAAAGAATACTTTGCAGAACAAAATAGATCCCAACTTGCATTGCAAGTATTTGGAAGCACTACCAGCATCTTATAATACCCTTGTCCACAGCCCTATGGCCCATCCCATGTCCTCTGTTATCTTGCCCATGCCCAGTCTTTCAAGATGAGTCTTCTGGAAGCTTCCAAGTAAATACGATCTCAGCCAAGAATGGAAAGTGATTATAATGAATGTCTTGTTTGATAAAATGCAGGCACTGTTCCGTCCTCTGACACAACTCCAGCCAAACCTTGATTGGAAAACCAAATGGGATTGACTTTAACAAAATGCTGGATCTGTATTTCTGTAACTCTGTTACCTGTTTACTGACTACTTGTTCTCTTCTCTGAAAATGGAGGGGCTACAAAGAGGATTTGGTTTTTTTTGTGAAGTGGTGTGGTGATTTATTTCAATGGATATTTAGAAATAGTCACCTTTAGAAAGTAGAAACGAAGAATAGTAGAACAGTCACCTTTAGAATGAAGAAAATGCCAAAGTTGTAAGTGCACCTGTAATATTGTAAAAAAAGCAGATATATCCACAAGAGCACAGTATCATTGCTGTCTCTACACTATCTGCTTTCTTACAATACAGTATTTACCTGTTTACTATCAGTGGTTATTTAGTTCTCTTGACAGATAAGAATGATGAGATTTGGCTTTATGAAGTCATGTATAGAAATGTACATAGCACCTCAGGGTAGTGTACAAGACTAAGCAATAACAAACAATAATACACTCAGTTAACAAAATAATGTTAATGTTTTGCACCAAATACGCATAGTGAAATGGAAACAGAGGAGAATAAAGAAGGGTAAAGATTTAAAGCTAAATAAGGATAAAGAACCTGCAAGACCACAGAGTAAGACACATAATGAACTGGAAATGGTTTTGTGGTAAGGGTCTCTTTTGTAGGAAAAGCTTAATTTTAAAAGACAAAATACGGTTATTAGAAGAGAAAGACACTATCAAATTCTTTAAAAGCTTTGTAATAAAAAAAATTCTTGTTATTTTAAAAAAAAATTGTCATTTAAAACTTGCTTACATCTATGGGCCAGTAATTACTTATACACACTGTCATATCTTCTTTCTCAGCCCAAGAACTGATGACAACCTACGCTCAAGATATTAATCTGGAAAAAGATTTACATTCTTGGTCTGAATCGGAGCAGAAGATTTTATTTTGGGTATCTCTGATAGATTTTAAAACCCAAATCCTTTGTGGGTTAGAGGTCTCTTTCTCTTTCCCTCCCACTCCTCACTCCCAATTTTCAAGGGAAAATAAAAGAACCACAAATGACTACATATTAGTATAATCTTGATGTAGAATAGTATTAGAAGAAAGATTTCTCTGGGCCTTCTTCCACTGTAATCCTGTGTTCCACGCTTGTCAATGCAGGAAAAGGGTACATAGTCAGGGAGAGAGTGCAAGTAGCCCTCCTGCTGCTTAAGACTCATTAAATAATTTTCCTTTGCACCCCTGCATCTAGGATGGGGTGGGAAATGACTGATTGTTTGGCTGATTTTCATTGATCAGTTTGCTAATCTATTTGCTGGTTTATGTGTTGGTTGGAAGCAAGTGGTGAATACATCACCAGATATGTCTTTTACAGTCTTTTGAAAAAGGTCAGAAAAGCCTGAAGTTAGCATAAACTAAATGGAAGGAGGCTCTCTATTTGTTCATAATTTCAAGGCTTTTTTCTATCCAGATAATTGTCTAATATTTTTTATTTCCTAGCTTCCTACCAGGTTATACTACAAAGTATTTCCCTGGATGTTTCTGAGCATCTTTCTCCTGTTGTCTGGTTTACCCATGACTGCAGCTTTCTTACAAAAGCAGACACTTTCTCTTATATTCAGCTCCTTCCCTATCTAGACATGATGAAATCTCTGTCTTCACAACTGAGGTGTATGAAAGTCAGGGAAGGTCTTTCACAGCTCAGGAGCAGCACAGCAGCATCTCCAATATTTCAGTTTTCTGTTCCATAAGGAAGTTTTATGGTTTTTATTTAATGTTTGCTGTGAATTAAATATAGTGTATATTCTAATATCATCAGCTAACCACAAAAACCACCATATTGTGAAAATGGTAACAATTATTGTGATAGCAACAGATAAAAAATTCAAACCCCCTTGCCCGAATTACAAAGTAAATACATAGCTGTGCATAAGCATCTGTATTTTACTGCAGTCCAAGAGAATGGTTACCATTTATACAAATGTATTAGATTATCAGTTTATTCTTTTCTATTTAGAAAAGAAATAATTTCTCTTAAGACCAAAGTAAGAATGTTTTGGGTTTTTTTCTCCCTCTCTGTATGTGCAGGTGGGAGTCCCCCACCAGGCTTCTGACTTCTTCACTCTTTTCAGATACGTGCTGTGTCAGTCACTTCCTTACTCTCTGCAGGCTGTTTGCAAGCTACCTTGATGATTCTCTTCAGCATCACCTTTGGATCCCAAATCAGTTTTAGTGATTTCCCCACTGTGTACAGTATTGCTGCCAGCACTGGATCCATGGAGCATTGCTTAACTACTCTTTTAAACTAGGTTTCTCACCACTGATCTTTCAAAACTGTTGGTAAAAGTGTGTTAATTTTTTTCAAAAGGTAGTTTATTTCTTCTCACACCATATATGTTGACTTTTTCTCATGCTGTCTTTATGGCCTATTTATCATAAAAGAAAAATAAACTTAACAGTGGAAACAGGCTCATGCTTATAGAAATTAAAAGGTGGCTGAAATAACAACAGTTCTGAAACTTCATGTATATAACAAGCTCCATAGCCTCTGCTATAGGAACAAGAAAATGCTAAGATTGAATTAATCTGCTCTTAAACCAAGTGTTTGGTCAAACAACTCAAAAAAACCTCGGTGGGGTTTAATACATTGTGAAATATTCTGTGAATGGCACATTCTGTGGCTTAGTTTCTTGTTTTAGTGAAAGCACAGCATGGCACTTTTGGAAACTTTTTCCCAGTTTGCCTTAGGTAGCTCCTGCTGAGCAGAAGAGGATAAGAACAGCCAACAGAAGATGACAGAGGCCTCCTTACAGCTCATAGTCCAAATGAGGTTTTTCTGATAGAGAGTGGCTCTCATCACTAAGACTTCTCTGTCTCTACGTTCTTCCCAGACATAATTCCTAATGTCCCAGGATCCAGAAAATAGCTGTAACAAGGCATGAGTCAAATTAAGACTCATGGCTTTTTGCACCACCTTATCCCTATATTGGCTCTGTTCAAAGTGAAAAGTGGAAAACAATTTTGTTGAGAAACTGGAGATGTTTAGCTGAAAGTCCATTTGCTGGCCCCTATTACCTATGGCAGATTGCAATTTTTATTTCAATTTACATTCTGAAGCATCCTAAATATTTTTTTTTAAAATTTGTTTGTGCATGTTTTTATATAACTGTTCTCTAGCGATTTGTAAAGTCTGCCAAATTGTTATACAGTAGAGGAGATGGTAATTGCTATAGCACATAGCCTTGTGATTAGGCTGAAAGTGGTTATGGTTGAGGACAAACTGTGGACAAATGTTTTTAGGAAAAAATGTTATCAAGATTGTTTAAAAATAAATCAAATGATAAATAAGAAATACTGCAGTAAATTTTGGGAAGTGGTTTCTACAGAAACAGAAGACACAAGAAAACAATAACTGTTCAACTGAGTTTGTTCAGTTATCCTCCCAGGCTGGGCTTGTCAGTGGAATTATTGAAGCAGACCATAAAATCCCTGAAAATGTTATCTGATAACAAGCCTCCCAGAAGCTCATGAACAATCTTCACTGTCTTTGTGAGATTAAATAAACCAGCTGGGACTCACTAAAAATGGTTCATAGTATAAAATACTGGTAGTAGATGGTTTCCATTAGCAGTAGTTTGTCACAAAACTGCTCTGTACTGTTTGTTACAATCACTGAATCTTATAGACATATTTTTAGGAATAAAATAAACAATGCTTCATAATACCCATGTGTGTAAAAAAACTTTGACATCTTAGTCTATGCCAAAAAACATTGGCCGTCAAACCCATTCATCAGTGTAACATTTTGAATTTCAAATTTGTACAGTAATTTTATTGGTGGTTATCAGAGTATTACAAACTTGGTTGCCTTCATTTGTGTGTAAAATTCCAATATTCTCTGCTAAAAAAAATTAAGTCATTCATCTGCAGCAAAAAGATTTGAGCACATGCTTAATTCTGAGCATGTAACATCAAGGTATTCAGTTGAACACATATATATCTTCAGCATATACATTTTCTAAGCATAGGTTTTTTTGCTGGATCAGGACCAGAATACACAGGGCATTACAAACCAAGTCTGTGGGTAAATCCATTGAAATAAACATTAAACATGTGCTTACTGCTGTGTTGGATTGTTGCCTTTCAGTCTGGTTGGCTATTTTTTACTAGTCATCTTTAGAATTCAATAACTTCTACTTCAGCTCTCATAACTTCATCAGACCATATACTCTGATTTTATTTTGATTATCATACCACTAAAAGGATCTGGGTGTCTACAAGATACATTGTGGAAGTTAAGTTTATTTTTTTAAAATGACAAAATAATTTATGCTTTGATTTTTTAAAAGTTCATTTAAAAGAATCATTCTTGGGATCCAATCCTTTACTGTTTGTACATAAAATGTAACAGTGTATATTCAGTTTTTAATTAGGATTCTTACAAACCTTTGATCTTCAGAAAACAAGAGTATTAGTTTCCATTCAAGTGTACAGTTTCTAATGTTCAGCTGAAACCATCGTATGATGGTTTTCTGATATGACTTTCATCTTATATTTTTAAAAGCTAGATAGAGGACCTTTTGGAAAACATCTATAACATTGATAGTGCATAATATCAGGTCAGTTACATATATATATCTATCACCATTCAGTGACAGAATATTGTAGATATTGTAGGAGTATTAGACGCATTAGTTCAAATTTTAAAGTTGGAGGTCTAAATTTCATCCAAACATTACCTGCCCATAAAAACGTTTGTCAAATCCATCTCTTTTCGCTTAAATTCTTCAGTCACAAAGAGAATCCTCCAGCTGCTTGCACATAGAAGTAGATGTTTTGAATATAAAAAAAAAATTTAGGTGCACAAGTAACACGATAACTTGTCTAGAAGGCACTGGGACTGGTGAAGTTCAAAATTTGTGGAGAGTTTACTCCACAGTCCTAACAGCCAGTGTAAAATTCTGTTCTCCACACAAATAATCCTCTTCACTGTACATATTTCCACCGTACCAGAGAAATGGTGTTTGTTACAGAGATTTTGCTTGCAGTGTTAGATAGCCTTGGCCCAGGTCATAGAAAGTTTTATGATAAGAACAAAAACCTTGAACTGATTTGATAGTCTGTGGGGAGGCAAAATAGGGCAGAAAGGATAAACTTGATAATGTTTGTGATTGCTTGTGCTTTGGAGAAAAAGTACTGGAATATTTTATACTAGGTGGAACTTCCTAAGTGTTAAAGATGTTACATCCACCTATATGGAGTTACAACATTCCAGATGAAAAGTGACGTGTGTGAATCACTGAAGTCAGATTATTTTCTGACAAGATGGACTGCAATAAACAAGCTAAAGGCAGTACTTCACCAGAAGGATAACATAACTGCATCACTGATTCTAGGACAGCTGAAGGTTGTTGGTTATCTAATTTAGGATTAACTGTAGATGTTGTGGTGGGTTGACTTTGGCTGGCTGCCAGGTGCCCACCAAGCTGCTCTATCAGTCCCCCTTTTCAACAGGACAGGGGGAGAAAAATATGATGAAAAGCTTGTGGGGTGAGGGAGGTCACTTACCAATTACCATCACAGGCAAAATAGACTTGACTTAGGGAAATTAATGTAATTTATTGCCAATTAATAGCAGAGTAGGATAATGAGAAATAAGAACAAATCTATAAACACCTTCCCCCACACCTCCCTTTTTCCCAGGCTTAACTTCACTCCCAATTTTCTCTACCTCCTCCCCCCAAGCAGCACAGGGGGTGGGGAATGGGGGTTGTGGTCAGTTCATAAATCTTTACCTCTGTTGTACCTTTCTCCTTGTGTTCTTCCCCTGCTCCAGTGTGGGGTCCCACCCATGGGAGACAGTCCTTCACAAACTTGTTTCAACATGTGTCCTTCCCAAGGGCTGCAGTTCCTCAAGAACTGCTCCAGTGTGGGTCCTCATGGGGTCACAAGTCGTGACAGAAAACTTGCTCCAGAGTGATCTCCTCTCACTCCACAGGCTGCAGTTTCCTGCCAGGAGCCTGCTCCAGTGTGAGCTCTCCATGGGCTGCAGCTTCCTTCAGGGCCTGTCCACCTGCTCCAGCATGGGGTCCTCCCCGGGCTGCAGGTGGAGGTCTGCTCCACTGTTAACCTCCATGGGTGCAGGGGCACAGCTGCCTCACCATGGTCTGCACCACGGGCTGCAGGGGAATCTCTGCTCTGGTGCCTGGAGCACCTCCTCCCCCTCCTTCTTCACTGACCTTGGTGTCTGCAGAGTTGTTGCTCTCACATATTCTCACTTGTCTCTTCCAGCTGCTGTTGCACAGTAGTTTTTACCCTTACTATTCAAAAAAATAAAATTGTACCATTTCTACATACTTTTCAAAATGTCCTCTTCTATGTTCTCAGTCTGACATCATCCTTACTTCTGTACAGTTTAAACCAATTTTTCTTCACCCATGGACTGTTCTCATGCAAGTACTGCGCATCCTGATTTACACTGTTTGGTCCTATGTAATGGATAGCCCTGATATTTCCATATATGCATGTCAAAGTTTGCTTCTTTGTCCCACAGAAATACTCTGTGAGCAAATCCATTATTAATTACTATGTATTACCTGTTTCATTTTTCCTAACACCTATCTTTTCTTCTGTTGTTTCCATAGTTTCAGAAAAGCTCCTCCTGGATGGTAATGTGTAACTTTGTAATGATCTCTTTGTGAGCAGGCTATTATTTACTAGTTGTGTATACTGCACCTAGCACAACAGGGAGCCAAACTTTTGGAATGTTCAGATGCTTCAATAATACAAATTGTAAATAGTAAAAAAGCTGTGTTAGCAGCATGTAGTTTAACAGATCTATGAAGGGACAGGTGAAAAAAACACAGATGAAATCAGCACCAGATATATCATGAAATAGTGCCCAACATCAGTTCATTGTAGTATTGCATGAATATCACACAACTGTTTTTTAATGACTAATGGGCTTGCAATTCAGGTGTGGTGAGATGATTTATGTTAATGATTTCAATTTTTTATTAGGAAAACACATGGGAATATTTGGATTTCTGAAGAATTCCAGAAAGATTTTGCCACAGAGAATCTCTCTCTTCAGTATTCTCCTTCTCACTCTTTTCTCCCAAACCACAGAAGTCAAACTTTTGTGGAAAGATGTTTCAGCATGGTAAAAGGAAAGAGAAAAATGATGTGGCTGTATTGACCATGCCTTTCACATTCTAATACATTTTGGTCCAGAGGAATAGGTTTGCTACTCCTTTAATTTGTCCAGCACAAAACATTGGAACTGTGCATTTATCCTTGAGACTGTAATACAGGTACATAATTAAGTGTAAATGTCATGTCTCTTCTCTGTGGATCTCATACAGGGGATCAGAACACACCTTTGAATTCATCTTTCTACTTAACTTAAAAACCTAGTTGGTCAAGTTACCACACAAATATTGTCAAAAGTCCAGAATTCATTCCCATGAACTTCAGGTGTTAAATGGTGACTGATCACAAATGTCTATGGAGAACAAGGACGTTTTTCCTCCTTCATGATAGACAAAATTTCACCATTCCAAACATTTTTGCAGCTTGTAGTCTGTTAATGCAAGTTCACATTACTTAGATAAGTATCTGGCTTTTGTCATGGGGAAGGGGCAACTTCAGTGACAAAACAAAGGAAACTGGAACTTTGAAGTGTGGAAAATTCTTGTGGCAGCCATAGATGTGTAATCATCAGAGGCAGCAAGAGGTTAATGTTCACTGCTGTTTCAGTAAGTGCCTTTCAGTACAGTGAGATTTCATTGTATAGAAGCTGATCCAGTTTGCTGTTCTGAAGGCAGGAAAGAATTGGCTGAGTTAGGTACCTACAATTAAGAGGGTTGACTGAGCTTATATCTTTAAAGCAGGAAAAAAGGAAGAAAAAAGTACAATGTACATGCTGTTCCTACCATAAGAACAAGTATTATTATTGCACATGTGTGCAACTTTTGTAATATTTCTATTTTTAAGCAATTCTGAAGTGCCAGATCCATCTATTTTCTGGCTTCACTTGAGCAACTCTGAAGCCAAAGATCTTGGCATCCTGAATGTTTTAGAAAGCCTCAAGTTTTGCAGAAACTTTGACCCTGACAAATGGAGAGAAAAATAAATACATTCTGTACAGTTTTGGCATAGAAGTTTCATTAAAGATTTGTGAATAAGTCCCTTGGAACATAAATGAACTCCACAAATAACTTAAGTCACAAGATCCAATAGTTGGATGACTGCCAAAATTCAGCTAGAGTTTTTTCAGGTTGACAGTGCAGCACTGGCAAAGGTAATTGTGATTTAAATTAAGAACAGAATTCTCCTAAAAAATGTATATACTACTAATAGTTTAATACAGTACTGGGGTTTTTTATTTTCTTGTTTTATTTTTCTACATATGAATCAGATTATAAGATTTTGGAACTCAATCAATAAGCAGTAAAAGAGTCTAAGGAATTGAAAGTTACTAATAATCTTATTTTCTTAATTTATACACACAGGAATCATTATACAAATTATGTTACATTTAACCAAGGTGAAACATATATTTAAGAACCTCTGGCCCTGCCTCTTTATGGCATTTACGCATACACATGTCTTTTATGTCCTTGAATAGTCCCAGTAACTTACAAATGTGCTTACTTTCTCTGCTGAATCATTGCTTTGTTTGATATTCTTCTGCTGCATTCAGCATTCTGCTTAATAATAGGCAATGGAGAGCTGAATACTGTAGATTGTTGTATTGGCTTTACATGGCAGGGTTTTGGTGGCAGGTGGGGTTGCAGGGGTGGCTTCTGTGAGAAGATACCAGAAGCTGGGATATTCTTTAAACTAGTAAAATTTTTCACTGTTAGTGCAAGAACTACATTCCTTGTATTAAAAAATAATTTTTAAAAATACTCCTAAGGAGACAACATGTCTCCATAAACCAATTAACATTTTGTTGGTGTTCTGAAAACACTGGACTTCACCCTTTCTATTCCAAAATGCTTAAGTATTAATTGTTTAAAAGATTCTTCTGATATAAACCACAACCCAAATGTATGTGCCTATCTCTCATTCAGGTAATAGAGGCAAGAGAGAAGAGGCCTTTTTATCTTTTATTTTTAGTTACAGATGGCAGGTAATCTGCTACAACTATCTTATCTATTGTTTTTCTGTATCATTTGACATCTTCAATAATTTTGCATTCATTTCCTTAATTTAATTTGCCTGTTCTAGTTAGTTTGGGGAAGGTCACAGAAAAGGAAATAAGGCTTTTTCATCTTTTCTGAAAAGGAGAAAATATCCTTACTTCATTTGCTGAAAACATATTACATGGACTACTAAGATAACTAGAAATATAAGTCGAGTTGTAGAAGCATGACAGATGTTCTTAAATAAGTGGGAGACTCCCAAAGTGCAAAGACATCACCAGCAATCAAACTAATCTAACATTTTAACAGTCTTAACGGGCCATCATATTATTTAATAATATTTTTTCTATTTTCTGATTTTTTTTGAATACTCTTCTTTTGTCCATACATATTGTACTTGCTCAGAACATACAGATATATTTTGTGGCAGTCAACTTATGATTATAATTAAAGCTGAAATACTGCTACATGTCTCAATCGAACAGTTTTCTTTTTAAATGCTGATGTTGGTTGTAAATAATGCAGCAAAAAGTCAGAGACTGGAACTCTGTAACGCATGGAAAATATGTAACTTCTGCACATGAAATAGGGTACTAGGATGCCATATCATTCATGTGTCCTGTCTCATTCCTGTAATGCTTCACTCATGGGAGGAACACTTTAAAAGTCAAGAAGCAATCAAGGGATGAATAATCTTACAATAGCACCCAATGCAAAATGGTAAGCACCTGTCTATTATATCAGAGAGGCAGAGGGAGGGAAAAGAATAATTTATTTTTTTCATTTTTTTAAGCCATGCAGGTGCCTTTTCTTTGATTCTTTAAATGAAAGCATCTGTTTGGTGAACCTAATTCAAAATAACTATAATTTGCATATTCTTTCTTCTTGTAGTAGTTTGTGGGTGGAATCAAGATGAGAAAACAGATGCTTATCCTGTTATGACACTCACAAGGAAATACCCTTTGCCCACTACAGTGCTTTGATAATCAGAGTTGCAAGAGATGTTGAATCTTACTGAGTGTAATGTGGAACCAGTGCCTTGTTATTTTCTCATAGTAGTTTATGAATGAATTGTGCACAGAAACTGTATTTTTTTCTATTACATTTTCCTCTTCCTACCTCCCATTTAGTGAAAAATAGCAGAGTTGACTCCTTTTACTTTTGATAAAACAGAAGTGCAAGGCCACAAATCACTGAGAAGACACATTTCCAGTGTACTCTGGGTCTAGGATGCTGCGAATAAGAGATGTTGCCTAATATTTTAAGAATTCTTTCTGAGGCCATTAAAACATTGGATTTTCCTCTATGCCTACTTGCTTCTCCTGCTTTCTTCAAATTCTGCTTAATGAACAATGTAGTACCACTAAATTTATCAGAAGAAAATATACATGTCTCAGCAGAATGCAATCTATACAAGTTATCTTGCCAATTTATGCTTATCAGATCCTCAGAAGTAATAAACCCTTATGTTTACATGGGTAGGCAAACATCTACCAGCTCAGGTAAGGACACTTTTGTAATAACAGCTTGATAAAGTATTGGCAATATACTGTTGTAGTTAACACTTCCTTTTGGGCATTATTTAACAGTGTTTGTCAAGAGTAAATATCAACTGGCTGTGGGAGTTATCTGGGAAGTGGTTCATCCAGAACAGAGCTAAGATATATTGTTGGGCTGTCTGGAGAAATAATCATTAGCTGTTTTATTGACTAAATACAAACTCATAATGCCCAGCCAAGACTTCAGTCTTGATCCTCAAGGGTCAGCAGTTGGTGTTACATAACCTAAGGCTCCTTGAGACATCTGCAGGGTAATGTCAGAAAACTGGGACCTTTAATCCTTGCTTCCAAGCTTGTTTCTTGCTATCAGATCAATGCCCTTTCTTTTGAGCGACAGCTGACATCACGAGGTAGCAGGATCTCTATTGCAGAGAGGTTGCTTAACCCACCTCTACAATATCCATCATTCTGAATGATGTATTCATTTTCATATCAAAGTTGTATTTTTCATTTGAACTGGGTAAACTCTCATTTCTACTGTTGGGAATTATTTGCACTAGAAATAGCAACCTGAAACAGGAGTTGAAGGAAGATTCAGACATTAAAGTGAATCCTTTACTATAGTAAATATTTTAGGTCTTTGTTACAGAACTGTGCTTAACAATTTGCTTATGTCGCTTTGATGCTAAATTACTTAGTAGGGCAACACCTTCAACTAAAGTCACTTCAGCACAGCACTGCAAATGTAACCTTCTTTCATTGTTCTTCCTGAATTCCTGTAACTTCTTAAAGGGATGTCAATTAAGCAAAGTAGCTGCAATCTTGTTTTCTACCTTCCTCAATGTTCCCACTATCAGCCAAAAAAATCCTACTTCACGTCATCACCAGCTGATTCTCATTGCTTGATCAGGTTGCTTTGAGCAGCTGAAAGAGCATTCAAAGGATTCCTTGAGGGAATGCTGGTTTTACATCATCTTTACCTGCTATCACAGCATAGTAGACTTGTTGAGGGAAGGAAGAAAAGACAGTGAATTGTCTGATTCTTGCTAACAACTGTGAACAAAAGAAAGAGAGAATATTAGAGAACTCCCAGAGAGCTCAGAGTAGGGAGGGAGGATGGCAAAGTAAGTGGCTCTGGAAGTGTGATGAGTGAGGGAGAAAAAGACAGAGAAAGAGAATGGGGAAATATCCACCTCCCAGGGGAGAGGGACCACAGTGATGGCAGAGCTCTTCTACATGTAGCTCAGGTTCAGTGCTAAGGAAAGCGAGGCAACAGACAACAAATGCAAAAAGACATGTTCATAAGGTATTTCTAACCAGAGAGGATAGATCTGAGTAGTGAGGAAAAATCAAAATTGTAGAAGAAAAGGGTTGAGACTGTACTTTAAAAAAAAAAAAAATTAAAATGTTTAGGAGAGGCTGGATGTGATGGACCACACCAATGGCTCTACCAGGACCAAATGAGCGAGGTGAAACAAATTAAGTACATCACTGGCAAACAGTTGGTTGGCAGGATAAGGTTTAAGGGAAAGCAAGTGAGTGGAAGGAATAAAATGAAAAAGATCATGAAAGATTAAAAAATTGATGGAATAAGAATTTTTAAGTTATGAGAAAGGAGTGAAGAGTTGAGGTTTTTTTATGAAGGTGGACTCTGTGGGTGTTCCATTGAGAGAAAGAGATTTGTAGGGTATTATCACTGAAGTGGAGCATAAGAAGGCAGAAGAAAATTTCAGGATACATTATTTCCAGACGGGAAGACAATCTGGAGTGACTGCACAGAAAGGCAAAACCAGAATAAGGTGGGAGAAGAAAAATTATAAAAAATTAATAGATCATGGGAAAAGTGAAAAGGGTAAAGCAGTTAGAGGGTAGAGGAAAATGCTAAAGAATGGGTAGAAACACTGGAATCTAATTTTAATTATACTGTTAAATGAACTGTAAAGTTTAATCAGAGTGAAAGGTTGAAACTTTGCAAACATTAAAAGTGAGATGTAATACCCAATTTATCTGAGAGATAGTTCTAGCCTTGTGTCTGTCTCTCCTCACGTTATAGAGAAGATGTAGTGATAGGAGCCTAGAACTAGCAAGGTGTCATAACTTTGATTTTTTATTATATTTTTTATTTAAGATCTCCCCTAGAAAGACTTAGTTACTGTGGAAGTTAGAGCACCAGTGGTCAGCCAACACCAGAAATTTCATAATTGTTAGAGGTGTCAGAATTGCATCAGGAGGAGAAATAATTGGGATTTTTTTGGGGGAAAAAAACCTGCAGAGAAACTTCCCCACTATGCATTCACAACTTAGAATAAATAGTAGCTTCAGAAAATCTTGGCTGAATATTAGAGCTGATCTAATCAGAGATTTTTCTGGAAATCCCAAAACTTCAAATGCTAAATTAATTATTAAATTTAGTTGGATTTGAAAAGCAATAGAAGTCTAATATCTACACTAGGCAGTGTATGTAGTTTTCCTTTAGATAACTGTAGAATGAACAGAGGGATACTATTTTCAAATGAGTAGGAAATTGCTAAATTAGCTGTAAAGTTGATACAGTAGCACAGGGATAAAAGCTTTATTGAAATCTTGACTTAAAACATGTTTGCTTGCTTTATATTATTAACACTTCACATCTATCATACATAAATTATGTAGAAAACAGATGTTTAATGTATTTGATAGAAACAGGTGCCTTTTTATTTATTGCTATATTAATCATAAGAATATATACAAACTATTCCAATCTTTTTAAGAAGAAAACACTTCAATAATTTTCAATCAGGATTTTTTGTGACACGGATTATTTTAAAACACCTCAGTTGTTGAATCAGCACCTTCTGAGGAGCAATTTCAAGAGGTTATTCCTACCACTCTTTATACTTCTATACAGGAATGAAGAGTTTTCTTGGAGAATACTACTCCCTGATGTCAGATGACATGTGAACCAGTGGGATATTACAAAAAGGCGTGCAATACAAGTGTTTAGTGCTCTTTCAAAATAAATGACCTCTTCTTTGAAAAGCTTCATTCTTAGGAGAACTTGTGTTATCAAGTGAACCGAGGGTCTTAACTCTTGAGGATAAAGAATTCAAATCTCTGTGTATAGCATCTGCCCGTAGGTCCTTGCCAAAGACCTTCATCTATTCATTGACTGCACAGGAAAGGTAGATCTCTAATTTGGATTTTCTCACAGACCCTGCTAAAGTCAGGCATCTACAGTTTTTTAGGTGTTGGGTGGAAGAAGTTCATTGAACTCAAAATTAACTGCAAAATTCATCCTTCCTTCATCTTTCCTGGAGCCACTCCATATTTGAACAAAAAATCCTTTACAATATGATGATCTACCTCATGCCTCTTCTAGAATTATGCTTGAATAGCTTTAGTTTTCTCACTTATTTTCAATATTGAGAATTAAACACAAAGTAAAAGATAATTCGTGGCTTGTGAAAAGGACAGAATTTAGTAATATGTACCCTAGTTGGTACTTTTTTTTTTTTTATGCAAACTATCACATTGACTACTTCAAAATGCACTTTTTATCAGTATTTTACAAGGTTCCTTTGAAATTAAAGGATTGTCTGAACTTGCTTTCTAATAAACTAGGATTCTCTTTTAAAGCTAATCCACAAGGAACAAGGAACATCAGAAATTAATTTAAAACAAGGAGAATTCCTAACAGAAATTTCTTAGAAATATTTACTCAGTGGTAATTTTTACTCTTACTTGCCTCCAGCTGTGCTTTAAGGTCAGATTTAATTATGAATAAACTGTAAGCAGAACAGAGAATCAGCCATAATTTTGCATTTGTTTTAAACATAACCAAGGCACAAGTTCTTTTAAGCTCTTGTCTCTGCTTCTAGCCTTTTGAGAGTTCCTCTAATGAAGTGAAGAAAGGAAGGGGTGATGCTATTCCCTTAGTGTTGTTCATTAATACTAGAAACTAAGTTGGCATTTGGGACTAACTTGCTCTCCTGTTCTCCATGGTGCTCTTTCATTGTTCAGCTCTGCAGTGATATTAGCCATAATTGCAAAGATACATTTAACCCTTTCAGTAAGTTATGACAGAGTATTCTTTAGTGACATTACACATCAGTCACACCAGCAGTCACACAGCTGTCTGACAGGGGCCTATGGAACCTATTAAAACTGCACGAAACCCTCCCATATTGTTACGGGGACTCACTCAACCTTTTTGGAATTCATTTTTCCTCATTATAAAACAAAATTTGAGGGATAACAGGGTCAGCAAAGAGCATGTTTCTTGATCAGGGTAGGTTGGAAAGAGCCAGGAAATGCTAGAGGATCATTCCTTTGTTGTTTTGAATTACATACAGTAGCTTCAAATACTTCTCCTGTATATTTTGGTGATATCATTGACACTAGAGTACAAAACTGTCATAAGAAATCCTCAGCTATTGAAAGGAAAATGGGATTTACCATTATGGCATTGCATCAGTTCTGGGCTTTTTTTCCAGAGAATTTGTCTTGGCCTTCATATGAGAATGAGCAGCTTGTCACTCAACAATTTTCTCTTTCTATTTCTCCAAATATGAATTGGAAGACAGAATAATTTCACACTTTTGAATATATCTTCATTCAGGTTTGTAATGCATTTATACCTGAGGGAGAGTGTGACTCTAATATGTGGGTCCACACAGGGAGTCAGCCAGTTACTTCCTGCTTATTTCTGGAACCCCCCTGAATGGTATTTCAGATGCAAGTAATAACATAATATGCATTACTTCTCATACTGAAGACTCTCAAATAAACTTATGTGAATTTTTAGAACTGATAATAGAAGTTGTCAATCACATCTAGCATTCACCTTTAGTTTTAATGAAAACTGACACCTAAAATTGACATTTATTTGGGGCTCTTCATGCTGACATTTATTGCTACTGATAATTTTTTGTTGGTTTTCATATTTCCTTGCATCATTTGGTGTTCCCTATCTATAAGTCTAGCTGCAAATCTTGTGAAGAAAAAACATTGAAGTTTAATTACAGTTTTCATACACATTTACATAATTCAGCCTCAAAATAAAGTTGTAAGATTTGTAAAAGTACCAAATATTTATGCAAATAAACAGTGGAATTGTATCGGGTCTGGCTGAGCCAGAATTGGTTTTCCCCTGTAGCAGCCCTCATGGTGCTGTGTTTTATGTTGGGAGCTGGCAGGGTGTTGATAGCACACTGGTGTTGTGGCTACTGCTGAGTAGTGCTTACACAGCACCAAGGCTCTTTCCGACATTCCCCCCCCACAGTGGGACGGGGTGGGCAAGATCTTGGGAGGGGACACAACCAGGACAGCTGACCTGAACTGACCGAAGGGATATTCCAGACCATATGACGTCTGCTCAGTATAAAGCTGGGAGAAAGGAGGAAGGGGGTGGGGTCACCCTTGGTCCTCCGAGGCAACCACTATGCGTATTGGAGCCCTGCTTCCTGAGAAGGCCCGACATCGCCTGTTAATGGGAAGTAGAGAATAAATCTGTTTTCTTTTTTTTCTTCCGCGCGCGGACCTTTGCTTCGCTTTGCTTATATTAAAACTGCTGTTGTTTTACCCACAAGGGTTGTTTTGTTTTCCTATCTTATTTTCTTTCCCTTCTTTGCCCTGTTGAGAAAAAAAGGGGAAAGGGGGGCGAAGTAATAGAGCGACTTGGTGGGTACCTGGCATTTAGCCAAGGTCAAACCACCACAGGAATTCACCAAGTCTTTACTGAAATCAGTTTAATCAGAATTCTGTCTCTGCAACGACCGGAAGCATTACTTTTGTAGTTTTCACAGTTGTCTTTACTGAAGTAAACCAGATTCAGATGTTCATGTTCAAGCTGAAATTTGTCTTTTGCCTAGAATTTTTCTAAACAGAACTAAATGAATGTGCAGTGCTAATAGGTGTAGGAGGCATAGATCAGGAACAAAACACCAGGCTACTAAGCTTTGAAAATGGTTGCTATTTGTATTTTCAATAGTAAATGACTTCTGCTTTCCACACGTTTTGTTGTGTGGAGATACATTTTCATTAGCAGTTTGTGTGACTCAAATCTTTGACATCTGAATTTTCCCTCACACCCAGCACTTTGCACTAAACAAAAACATATCTGCAAATATCTTTCTTGAAATATTTTTAGGTCTGGTTATATCAGATTTGTCTCCAAAGCTAAGCAGAAATTATTCATTTCTACTATATTATGCTTTTTAAATGCACTGCCTTTACAGTTGCCTTAGCATCAGAAAAACATTAATTTGTATCCGTGTTTCTATTTATTTTGCTCAAGATACTCTCATTTGCCTTGTGGGCCAGGAAAACTGCTTCCCTTTTTTTTTCTGAACACTACACACTTTCTCCAGAGTTGAAAGTACAAAGTGTTGAATTGATTTCCCTTTCATTTTTCCCATCTTTGAGCAGGTGTTTAAGTTTCCTCATGCTTCAGATGTGTCAGTTGAATCTTCTGAAGCAAGGGAATTGACAGAATTTTCCCAATTGTTGTGCATGTACCATGCTGACACCAGCCAGGAAAACTACTGAGTCAGAGCATGTCTTGGGGGAATATGCAAATATTTTTAGCAACTCTCTTCTCTGCATGTAAGATCAAAATAGAGGCTTTCCTTCTTTTTCAATTAATTTGAATGTATATGGGTAATAAACAAAAAAAATTTTGTTCAAATCAATATGATCTCTAACCTTTAATGTGAAATCAACTACTACATGTGTATGATGAGTAATTTAAGGATGGTGTAACAGGTGCAGTTGCCCTTGAATTGGAACTGTAGCAGGTGTCTACACAGGGATGCTGTGCTGAATCAGTGCAGACAAATACATGGCTCCCCCCCAAAATCTGTATCCTTACAGAGCACTGTTTAGTAAAAAAGGCCCCAAAATGACACATTTCCCTTTAAATGATTGAAAAGCGGACAATTTTTGTTGTAAATACTATTAGAGGGATTCTCCTTGTAACATGGGGTATGCTCTTAAACTTGCCAGGATACTGCATGAGATCTGCTTCTTCACACACATAGCTTAAAACATTTTTCTTGATTTGCAGGAGGAGGGGGACTTGTACTAGTGCTTTATATGAGATTCCAGTCATTGTGAAAATCTGCTTTGCCAGTATTTGCAAATCCAGACCACAAAATTATCACCATTAGCACTTTTCTCATATCTTTTACTCCACGTTCTTTTGGCTCTGCACAACACTCTTCCAGCAACCTCTTCCACAGCACTTATGCATCACCAGCTAGTCAGGTGTGTCCTAGCCAACGTGGACATCACATCATTCCCTGTTGACCTACTTAAGAGAGGATTCTTGCAAGTCAGTCTTGCACTCTTCTTGACAAGAAAAGTTCAAGAGCATGAATATTCACTAAAAGAAAAAAAAAAAGGTTTATCATTTTCAACACAGACACCATATTTTCATCAACTTGTTCATTTAAAACCAGGACTTTATGGCCATTGTCAATTTAAATAAATAAAACTAGAAAGCCTGATTACATCTCACACAGAGAAGAGAAGCTTTCCCAGGGTACAGAAAACAGATAACACCCACATGGTTCCTTTTGAGTCTTCAGACAAATTCACATCAATTGATCCTTAGGATGCTGCCTTTCAAGTCATCCCATTCCCCCTTCTCCCACTTTAATGTTTCTCTAAAGTCTTTTGCAAACTTCTAGGTTTTTTCCTTTCAACTATCAATAGAATTGTAGCTGTTTTGAGCTACTGAGAGAAGTTTCCCCATTCACTATTGTAGTCTATAGGGTTGATGCTGTGTCTCTTGGTAAAAATATCCTGAAACACTTCCAGAACAAGGTCACTTTCTCTATAAGTGTTATTGCTTGTTTAGGTTTCCTTTCTGAAAATGAAAATCAAAAAATTAAAACAATGAAAGCAAACAAGAGACTTTGGACATGTATACATATATATCAGAATCACCTTGATACACAGACAGTAGAACAGCTACAAGGAAAAGAGCACAGATTGTAACCAAAACATTTTATTTTTATCATCCAATCTATCTGTCTGTCTCTGATCTCCTCTATGAAGAATTTGCATGAGTTTGTTAGAGTTTTTTTGCATAATAGGCTCAAGTGTATGACTCTTTATGTTCTTAGGATTAAGGATGACACCAAAGTGGTGAAAAAATTAAGAATTTCATTTCCAACCTTTCAACTTTTCAACCTGATTCCTCACTGTTAGCTAGTGCTTTTCATGGTGCCTGAATCACAGTTATTTTTTGCTCCTCGATTTTCCACATGTTCTGACCTTTTCTTTCATCCATTAACTCGGCAAGTACAGGAGAACTTTATAGAGTTGATCCAGTCCTTTGTTCTTGCCTACAGTAATTAAGATTTCCAGGAGTCCATCCATCCATGGACTGAACAAAGCCAGACCTGCTTTTAAGCTGTTATAAGCCCAATATACTCAACCAGGTGTACCAGTAGGCTTCTGTATTAATTCTTCAAACATGTTGCTAAGTTGTGCCATTTTCTGCATAGCTTTTCCATCTCTACAACAGTGGAAGCAGAAAAAAAATCTGGTTCTGATAAATTTTATTGATAAATTTTATTCTTATCTCTTTTAGCTTAGCAGAATCTTTATACCACATATTTAATTTTTCCACAGCTACCTAAAATGGATTAAATTTGTAGCTTGAAATAAACTACAATATCTCACTTCAGTTAACTTTTAGCTTTGCATCTTGCACCTATCCCACTTAATCTATGTTGTAAGAAATTTGAGGACATCATACTGTTATGGAGTATTTAAACAGCCTAATAGATGGAGTAATTTCCTTCAGATGTGAATATGCTAAAAAAGAAATATCCACATATAAAATAATGAATTGACTTTGGTTTCTGCAATTTATGTCTTTCATCAGGCATTACATTAACTCCATCACATTTTTATAACCATTTTAGCAAAGTGCCACAGAAAATAAATTATTCGGTATGAACAGATTTGGGGGGTGATTTTCATAAACACAAAGATTATTTAAGCGCTCAGCTTTCATTTGAAGTCATCAAGTTTTGAATATCTTCTCCTCAGTAAATGCCATCTGAACTATTGTTGATGTTGGTGTATGTTACATAAGAAAAAAGCATATACTGATTTATTCCCTAAATAACTTTTATTTGAGGGTCCATGTAGGAAAAAAGTAAGAGCATGAAGTCATTGGGTAAAGAAAAAAACTGCTTATACAAATTCATCCAATTCTGGGAGACAACATGCAAGCAATTACTGCCAGCCAGACGTAATATGCAAACAGCAGAGAAAACATTTTCTAAGCCATTGCTTCTTGGCTTTCTCTGAACCTTTCAAGTTGATTTCAGTGATTTCTTTTAGAACCAATAATTACTGGATTAATTTGATTTGGGGATTACAGTATAGCCAGCCAACAAATCTCCAGAAATGAAAAATAATTTGGAAGCACATAAATTACTGTATCTGAGAACCATTGACCTAGGAGGAAGATTGGCCTACTTAAAGAGGACATGGAGACACCCACCAACACATAAAAAGGCCAAGTAGGAGAACAGTTTGACAGGCTGTCAACTAGCACTACAGGTGTCCCAGTGAGATTTTCACTTGTAAGGATAGTTTGTTCATCCATCTGTAACTGAAATTAACTCTGCTTCCATTTTTTCCACATAAACCCAACAATACTTCTGAGACCTTTTTATTTATTTTTCACTGTAGTCCTCCAAGCAGCTTCATTAACTTCTTGTAAACTTCTATTATTATATTAAAATTAGTAAAAAAATGTATTTCTTTTTTGAAAGATTCATCCAAAGTCCTTTCTCTCTAAGGAGGAAGAAAAAATCACACAGATCCTTAACTATGAACTCTTTAGGGAAAAGGAATTTTGGTGCCACACTGGATTTATGTTAGTTTCATATTTATTGTTCTCAGCAAGTTTGATACAGTAAAACATTGTGGTTTTCACTTTATTTACCCCTCAAATCCTAGGGAACACATTTTAGGAGCTTCTCTTTTCTGTACACATTTACCATCACAGAATACACTTTTTGGAGTTTCCTACCTGAGAAATCACTGAAGTGACCACTTATAACTCCTCAGATAATTTATTTCTTTATTAGATCATACAGAGGTATAAAATGCTACAGTTAAATGTAAAATTAGGACCTAGGAAGAAATACACATATGGCACAGAAATTTAGTAAAGCAAATATTTTTCAATGCACACAGCAGTCAGAAATCCCATTGGATGTAGACATAGTAGAAATACTGTTTCATGAGACCAAAAGACAGGCAAAAGCTGTATACAGTCCTTTAACATCAGGTAGAGAGACAGAAATAATGGAAATGAGTCACCAAAGGGACTATATTCAGTTTAATGTTATGGGAGAGAGAATTAATTTTTCAGTAGATTGGTGTTCTGCTTTCTTTTTTCTTTCCCTCAACCTAACCTAATAAATTCAATCTTTAAATTTAAATGCTATAGCAATAAGTACATGTACAAAATAGTTGTACATACGGATACATATGGTGGTGGGACTCCTAGCTAGGCTAGTTTTGAACATGTGAGGGGAGTGTGAATTATTGGTATAGTGACAGTGGAGTGCAGTTTGCTGGTCATGAAGAGAAATCATTAACTCCTCACAGCATCAATTTGTTGCAAGGACTGTGTTTGCAGTGGTGCCAGACAGTATACTGAACACTTGCAGCCCTCAGTGACATCAACTAAATAAACTGTGAGCACTCAGTGCCAATGTTACTCTGAGCATAGGACTATTGAAATTCTTCAGAACACAAATTTAGATTAATTTCACTGATTTATTTTAATGGCATCAATTACCAGGTTTCTCCAAGGCCACTCATTTATGTTAATTTTGGGCTTTTCCAAACCTTGATTCTTCTGTTAATTCAGTTTGTGTGAAATATACAGAAATAAACATTATAATATAATGTAATATCATCTAATCACATAGTTGTTCAATACATAGCTAAGAAAAAGAATCCAGTATACACTAAACCTGTGATCTGTGCCCACTTATCCCAGGCCTGAAGTGAACAACTAGCATAAACATCGTGATTAATCACCCACTGAAACAATCAGACCATATAAAGGCTGTCTTAAAAACTGAAGTGGCAAACAAGATGACTCATTACGTTTCTTTTCACACAATTAACATTTTCCACTGGTATTTGTCTTCCTGGTCTGCCCAAATGGCCTGGGCATGGAGACCTTTCCCTCACCATCCCAAACTGTTGTTCCCTGCCTGTGAAATCCTCATGCCCCCAAGGCAGAGGCCAGTGGGCAGGACCCCACCGTGGGTACTGAGCAGTACCCCGGCCCTCCTGCCTCACCGTGGGGGTGTTTTACCCTGAGAGTTAGAAGAAATTAAGAGTAGCTGACAGGTTGCTGTCAGTCTACTGGTCTGAACAGAATAGTCACACCGTAGACATGGAAATAGCTGCTTTCTGTTATCCCAAAGGCTTTTCTCTTAGAACAAAAGGTGGAAATTTGTGCATTACAAACTAAAAAAAATCTTTTGTAACCTAGTCCTTTTCACAATAACAGCGATTTTTTCACTATGTCTTCTCATTAACAATATCCTCTTTTGACTCTGTTAACTACTCCATCTATTTTTTTTCTGGACAGTTTCCTGTTTCTTTTGGTTTATTCAATATTTTGAGGTTAGCCTACTTTGTGATGTTAGGGTTTATGTATATTGATCCAGTCTCTTAACAGTTTCATCTTACTTGTGAATTACATCCTCATCTTCCACTAATACTACATTCATCTGATTTTTTTCCCATTAGCCTGATTATTTTGCTGCCTTTAATGCTTTTATTTCTGTAAATGGCTTTCTTGATCTTTTTCTCTTTCCACATAGCAGGCTGCCTTGTTCTTTTTCATTTGGTTTGTTGTTGTTCCCCAAGCTGTTCATATTCCAATGTTAATTTATTTCAGTTTCAAATGGTTTTCATTTTAAAGTAACAGAGTGGAACCTTCTCATAGCAAAATAGATGCCTTTAAAGAAGAAATTCAGGGAGGTTCACCAGAGCTAGAATTGCCATTGGAATAAATTGTTTCTTTAATTTTCTTTATACAAATGTTGCTGATAAAGCAGTGTCCCAGGCTCAGCAAAGAATAAAGGGTTAATCAGACTCTGCTTTGCTTCTGAGTTAAACAGTTGCATGTGGTCCAAGATATTAGGCCATGATCTAAGTGGCAACTTTATGCAACATTAAGTATATGAATATGCAAACAGATTTCCATTTCCAGTTACTTTCCAAAGACATCTCCAAACATGCTTAGCTTTGCCTATTTTACCTTAGTATCTGCATGGCACAATGTAGCAGGAGTGTATGCTGAGGGAAGGCTTAACAGGGGAAGAGAGGCATGGAAGTTGTCCTCCTTGCCATGTGGTGAGGTTGCAGCTTTACAAGTCCCTCCCTTCACCATTTAGATGGAGCTCTTTTCACCACTGTACACAATGCATCACTTGAATTATTTTCAAGTAGTTCTATTTTTAAGGACAATAACTTGTTTTGGAGTTCCCTGGATTGTGTCATTGTTCCACAATGAATGTTATGTTCGGGTACGTGCTATAGAGAAGCCAGGAAACAAATGAGATGGGGTCCTCTGAAAGGAATGAGATTCTCATTAGGACATGTGCCTGAGCATTCCACTGATGGTAGCAGGTGAGGAGGGATTGCAGTTCTCTGGGAGCCTTGATTACCCTTCAGGTTTCCAAAAGAAAATGGACAAACCTGACTCTCGTGCCTTTCTCCCTGTCCTCCTCCAGTCCTCTTTTGCAGACAGCGGATGATTTGCAGCAACACAGAATGAGAAACATTAGTCAGAACATATAGTCAGAAACATGTGCACCTAATTTTTTAGGAGGGTTTTGACTCAGTTTCCACCTGTACTTTGAAGCAATCTTCATGAACTAGTGATGTATTTCAAAACACCCAGGCTGATTTATTCCATCTTTTTGTGTTGACTTGGTAGAGGTGATAGTTCCTACCTCTGTGCTGAGTCATTTGCTGGTACTGAAAGAGATGTTCAGCTGTCAACATGGTCTTTGATGACAGGAGACCAAATCTATCAAAAAATATACCTTTTTCCAACTCCCAGTGTAGACTAGACTATATTAATTTTTGGAACAGTTATCAGCATGGTTAAAAATTTATATCTTTAAACCACTGTGGCTTTTGAGAGTTTTAACTTTACCATTATTTGAGCAGTATTTCATTCTTACTGTTCCACATCTTTTAACAAGCTCACCTGTTAACTTGTGTCCTAGCTGAAGAAAACAGTTATTTAGTCAGACTAATTTTTTTTTTTTTCACATTGATACAAGTCCTGTTTACCCACTTTAGTAATAAGATTACACTGGATTCACATAGGTGGAATTATCCTCATTGCCCTTCTGAAGCTTTTGTATTTGAAGGGAGGTCTGAATCCTCCAGTATAAAATGTATATTATCATTGAAGATAAATTAAAAGTATTGTTTAAAAACAACAACCAAAAAAATCAAATGGAAAACGTTAACAATTTTAGTCTTAATTTTCTTCTGTGGATTCCAATAGTGATGATTACCATATCCATTGGTGTACTGGGAAGGCTTCCCACAGTAGAGATAAATAAAACTTTCTAATGAACAGTGAACAATAAATAGAAAAATAAAAATAGATGAGGCATAAGAGACCAAGATAAATATTTCTCCCCATCTGGCTAATATTAAAACTTTATACTAGGCAATACTACACTTATGAAAAGGTTAAGAAAGCACTTGAAGAGAGGAAAGACAGTGTGTTCTATTAATAATTAGAACATTTTCCCTGAGCACAGCAACAAACTTAAACAAACTGCAGAAAAATATTAAAATGTAAAGAATTTAAATTAATATATGCCACTTTTATTTATTGCAACTCCAGTTTTTTGAAATATTTGGTATCATTCCCCAAAGACTGCTTTGTCAGCTGGAAGAAGAGATGGCTTGAGATACTGAGATGATGTAAAAAATTATACAAAAAATGCATGACTTCAGCTCCTTTACCAAGACAGAGGAGAAAACTGTAGTTCACTTCCTTTCTTCTTCCTGGATTTCTGTTGTCGGAGAAATTGAGCACATAAAAATTTAAGGAGACAGAACTGCCATTTCATTTGGAAAAACAAATTCTAGTCCATTGGACTAAGTGGCTAAATAATGTAATTTTGATAAGGCTTCACCTGTAAAAAGAAACTATGCAGGATAAATCTGTGTTCACCCTTGTTTTTCTGCTGTGTGTTCTTGCTTCGTGAATACACTTGGACCAGTTTGACAGAATACTAGACCTAGTTTAGTAGAATGCCCACACGGTGAGGCAGGAGAGCCAGGGCACTGCTCACTATCACTGTGGGGTCCTGCCCACTGGCCTCTGACTTGGGGGCATGAGGATTTCACAGGCAGGAAACAACAGTTTGGGATGGTGAGGAAAAGGTCTCCATGCCCAGGCCATTTGGGCAGACCAGGAAGACAAATACCAGTGGAAAATGTTAATTGTGTGAAAAGAAACATAATGAGTCATCTTGTTTGCCACTTCAGTTTTTAAGACAGCATTTATAGACAGATAGTAGTTCAATAGATTACTAGGAAAGAGTCTAGAGGAAGCACAAAATGTGTGGATGTGGCTGCAAAGGCAGCTGCATTTTAAACTGTTGTCCAGTACTTTGTCTTAAAGTACTGGAGCATGGTAGAACTTGTACTGATAGCCTCAACAGGATATTAAGACAAACACACAGACAAAGCAACATCCAGAAACAGAGCAAGCAAAGAGAATGCCATAACCTTTGGCTTCAATAAAGCCAAATTTGTAAGCAGAATACCATGCCCAAGCATGTAAACAAGTGCAGTGAATAAAAATGAGAAAATGAAGGCAAAGATCCTTTATGGGGTGAGTGGGGGTGGGGTGGAATAACATGAGAAACTGTTGCCTGAAATAATGAAGGGGATACTGAAACAGTTGATTAAGGTATTTGATAACTGATCCAAGCAGAGCTGGAAGATTTTGCTTGAAACCAAGAAACTCAAGACAGAGTAGATATATAGTACAAATCTGAGATCTATGACATTCACAGATAACTCTCTGAAAAAATCTATTTTCTAAGAAATAGTTTTTGTCTTGTGGGACAAGAGACCCCAGCTTATGGAAGGTATTCTTGAGAAACAGAGAATGCTTTGCCAGAGCAGAGCAAACTGAACTGTCCAGAAAGAGCAACAAACCAAAGCAGCTTGTGATTTACAGTAAACATATAGGCTAAATGAAAGGAACCAAGAAAACAGAACAGAGAATTCATCACATTAAATTTTAGTCACCTAAAAATTAGGCATATTCTAAAGTGGTCATCTTTAGTTAGTGGAGAAAACAGGTTCCTCTACTGGGTGCATCATTTCAACCTAAATCAAAGACAAGTGGGACTAACAGCTTTCTAAAAACACCTGTCTCTTCACCCTTACAAGTTTTAAAATTTTACTTTAGCAGGTCACTTCTGAATGATTAATATTAGATGAAATAAAGGACTTGTTTCAGTGTAATTATTACACTGGGATATAACATGGAAAGAAGGAACAGAACAACGTATCACCTTTCAGTCATGAGCTTAAGTTTTTTAAATAAAACCACTTTTTTGTCCTAAAATGACTTCTGAAATGGAAAAAAAAGAAGGAAAATATAAGCAGCGATTCAGCAGACAGAAATGTCCATTGAAGATATCTGCAGTTTGATTCTAAGAAATGTAAAGACATCCAGTATACAGAACCTGCAGAAAGAGGCAACCATTCAACTGCCACATTTGCAATGATGCCATTAGATTAACGACCAATTCCAGCTGGTATACAGAGTCATCTGCAATGTAATCCAAGCAACACTGATAAACTGGAATATTAGATCAATGACCAATTTGATTCCAGATGGATTGTGGAGCCAGCCACAATGTAATCCTAGCAACACTGATAAGCAAAGAAATATGACAGTGTTATAACAATGTACACTGAAACTATCTGAGGCCAGTGGGAAAATGCAGGCTGTCAATAAGACACCATAAAACAAGAGACAGCGCTGTTTGGAGTTTGGAGTAGCTGACAGACAGAAGCACCCCTTGCTGTAGGGAAGCAGCGCAATACAAACTACTTGACTGGTCAGAATACAAAACGAGTCCATCCTCAAATGTAGACAAAGCTGGTTCTTTCCAGCAATCTGAAAAGAACAAGTAATGCAAAGACAAAAAAATAACTCCATCTTCCTCCCACTAGGTAGTCCACAGGCATGAGAAATGTGAAGTTAATTTATCCAGTGCAAATGTCCTCCTTTTTATTGTATTAAAATAATTTCTGGCATATTGAATTAAACAAATCACACTCTTGGCAACTGTTGCCACATACCATAGAGGCCTATATGCTTGTAGGTATAATTATATCATGCAGATCCTCCAACGTACACTGGATGAAACACTAGAGGGATTGACAGCCATCACAGTTGTACATGATGCTGCTGTTGTTCTAAAGGATAGAGATTCCAAGAAAAATTATGTCCAGAACCATGGTATTATACTGTAGCAAATTACAAATAGACTTGGGAAACCTGATGTTAGGTTGAGCTCAGAAATGTAGAAGTTGATCAGAGTTGATCCCTTGTTTATGAAGGTTTACCTTTTAGGAGCCATGGTAATACACAGACAGAGAAACCAAAGCAATTTGAAAAATACAGGCCAAAGTATATGAATAGATGTTTTCATGTTCGGCACACAGCTATCGGGAGTCTCAAACCCCTTAAAATATTAACATAGCATAATGCAGCATGACATTTGCAACAAACTAAGTTGAAAAACTAAACGATACACCAGATCTGAAGGACAAAGCAGTTAAGCAGAGCACCCAGAAGCTCCACTGGGGTGAGTCTTCAGAAATACAGCTGTAAACCAAAAATTGCTTACCACTTTGAACAGTTCCCAAGAATTACAAAGATGACAGGCTCAAATTGTCAAAGAAAAAATGATTTTTTTTCATCATCCACCAACCAACAGCATATGGTTGTGTTTAGTTTCTCAGGAACTTTAGAAACTGACCAGCCAAGCTCTTCTTTTTGCACACCCCCCTCAATACAACCTTCAATGTCTATCAACTTCTAAGATTCATTCCATATGCTATTCATGTTTTCATGGCTTGATACAACATTTGGCTTCACTGATTCTACCCACATCATGGTACCTGGTAATTGCATTTTGTGGAAACAGACTCCGGGAAAGACACTCAGGCAAGAACTGCGACCAAAGGACTGAAGTATGCCTAACACAGTACGCCAGTACGCTCTAGTAAAGGGTCACAGCAGAATTCAGGAATAAGTGTGAATGACATGGAAGGTATCTTTCAGATGTTAGGGACTGAGAAAGCATTAGGAAGACGAAGTTAAGAGACACTGAGAAGAAAAGAATCTCTCCCTGGAAGTGTTGAATCATCCTAACACATTTCCTAGAGACTAGTAACATCTTGCAGAGATCCACAGGTCTGTAAGTCATCCATCAGAAACAGAACAATGTTTAAAGGAAAGAACAATTTAATGGGATTTTAGATGAAAAGATAGAGGTTACAGAAATAAGAAGTCAGTAACACTTCTGCAACAATTTCAGTTGAGAGAAAATCTGTTTAGATTTTAAAAGAATTGATGTAGAAGGAACAACATGCCTGAAAAACCTCTGTGCAAGCAACAAGATACAAGATGGATCAGAGACAGAAAAGGAGAAAACTTGGGTTTTTTCTCGTACTTTCCCAGAGCATTTCTCATGAAGAAAGGCTGAGAAAGCTGTGACTGTTCAGCCTAGACAAGAGAAGGCTCAGGGGGGATTTCATCAATATATATAAATACCTGAAGGGAAGGGTGTAAAGCAGACAGAGCCAGGCTATTTTCAGTGGTGCCCAGTGATATGGCAAGAGGCAATGGGCACAAATTGAAACACAGGCAATCCTGTCTGAACATCAGGAAACACTTTTTCACTGTGAAGCTGACTGATTACTAGCAGAAGTTGCCCAGATAGATTATGGAGTCTCCATCTTTGGAGATATTCAAAACCCAGCTGGACACAGTTCTGGGCAACCTGTGGCCTTGCTCAAGCAGGAAGGCTGGACCAGATGATCTCCAGAGGTCACCTTCAACCCCAACTATTCTGTGTGATTCACCTTGATTCCTGTCAGACTGCCTGGCTGGGCACAGGCAGTACTCCTGGAAGAAAGGTGAAGCATTCCACAAAGCAAGGAAGGCAGAGTCCATGAAGTTGTCCCTGATCCTTCCTTTGGTCAATGTTTAAAGCTGGGCACAACCTTTCACTTGATTTATCATAACTTCATGCAAGAACTAATAATATTCTTCAATCAACATTTTGCTTCTTAAGACAGAATTCTACAGACAGGATTGATCATGACATTTTCACCATGGCTTCCGTCATGCTTTGAACCATTTCTCCAATTTCAGGTGTTCCTCAATTGAGATTAGCATGCTAAGGATACATTCCTCTACACACACACACACACACACACGTACGGTTTAGGGAAACAGAACATCATGTAATCTGTAATTGCTCTTTTTTCCCCTACTTTCCATTTATTTCTTATTCTAGAAATTTCATAATTAATTACCTTTCCTAAATAAATGTGGTTGAGATATATTTTAAAGGTGATTATTTATCCAAAGGCTAAAAGTGTTGAGGAATATAAACTCTCATTCCCTGAGGCCAAACAAAAATAATAAAATCAAGAAATTTAAATCAATAATAACTGTGTAATTGAGGACCCTAGAGTAAAAACTTTAAAACATCCCAAACACTTATCTTCATCTCAATTATTTTTATTTTGAACCTAACCAGAATATTATTTACATGTCAAGACTAGAAAAATATCCCTTTATCTTAAGAAAGTCTATTGTTTATTCTGTTCTTTCTGTCCACCCAGTTGCAATTTTATAGCCACAATCAATATGATGACCAAAATAGTCTGAAGGATGTATTCCTGTGGTTATCATTAGCAGAAATATTGTCACCAAAGGAAATTTAAATCTGTTTAGAAAAGGAAAAAATATCTAAATAAAATATCCTGAATGTAGTTACACAGATTATCTCTTCATATACCTGGCCAAATATTTCTTGTATTCTGTTGTGTATTCTATTCCTTGCATTCTGTTAGTTGTGGATGCCCCCTCCCTGGAAGTGTTCAAGACCAAGCTGGATGGAGCTTTGAGCAACCTGATCTAGTGGAAGGTGTCCCTGCCCATGGAAGGGGGGTGGAACTAGATGATCTTTAAGTTCTCTTCCAACCCAAAAATTCTATGATTCTATGATTGTGCATAGTTGCTATGTGACTGGAATGTCATTCTTCCAATAATTTATGTCCTCTCAATAAGAGAATTAGAATTACTGAAAATGCAGCAATGAATGCCATATTCTTCCCTGTGCCCCACCTCACTACAAATGTTCATATGCCTAGCTTTCATAACTAGGCTAATAAAATTACACTTGGTTAATTATGATTGTTTCTGAACATCATCTGATATATCAAACTTTATGGATATAAGACTGAGAAGTATGAACCGGGCCAGGTCCTTAGTCACTGACAACATACAGTTCAGAATTCTATTCTGTGAAAAACTGACAAATTCTCCTTTCAGTTAGATCAGTGTAAACCAAATTCTCCTTTCGTTTACATCAGTGTAAACTTGAAGTTCAACTCAAATAAGTTCAATTCAACTTGGTTTAATTGAGAACATATATTTGTCCTAAGATGTACTTCATTCCACTATATGATCAGAACAGGGAAATCAAACACCTCTTTTTAAAATGCATAGTCTATGTCCTGATTTAGCTAGGATAGGGTTAAGTTTCCCCAGCAGTGGGGGGAAGCTCTAGCCGGGTTATTCAATACCATGCTGATGTCACCTCCTGGCGCCCAAGCGCTGGAGAATCGGTGAACGCTTGTGTTATTTTGTGATCGCTCTCCTCACTGCTGTATCGGTATATTTCTTGCTCTGTTCATTGTTATTAATGTTATTGTTATTGCTATTGTTGTTGTCTGTTTTGTTGCAGTTGCACTGTTGTATTAAACCTCTCCTTATCTCAGCCCCGGGGTTTGTATTTCACTCCCTTTGTGGGGGAGGGGCAGCGGCTGCATGGTCTCGGACCCCGGCAGGGACTAAACCACCACAATTTACATCAGTGTAAACTTGAAGTTCAACTCAAATAAGTTCAATTCACCTTGGTTTAATTGAGAACATATATTTGTCCTAAGTTGTACTTCATTCCACTATATGATCAGAGCAGGGAAATCAAACACCTCTCTTTAAAATGCATAGTCTACAATATATTTAGCAAAACATTGATATAGAATGGGAGAAAGAAAATCTTAATTATAGCCATTATTTAAAGTACCTAGGTGACCTTAACCAAACTCTCAAAACTATGACTTATTTTCCTCAAAAAAGAAAGGAGGAGAAGTCCATAGTTTCACAGAGGTATTTTTGAGGGGAGTTTAAGAATTGTTTACTGGAGCATAAATGAATGATGAGATCCCCTTAAGGTCCTGATAGGACAACCATCAATAATTGCACACTTTAATGTAGCCAGTAGGCAGTGAAAGTTGAGCGATACATTCCATTTATACCTTGTCCTCTTCTGTCCCTGTTTTACAGCCACAAAATATGTCACCTCAAGCTCTCAACAGAAACCCAGCACTGTTGGAAATTAGGCTAATTTTTCTGTGCATCTAAACCTACAGCCAAAAATGTTGATTGAGATCATGTAATAGAAAGATATGGCAACTTACAACACCATAGACTGAGGAGCAATGTTTGTTCTGTCACTGGACCCTGAAACAGATGAAGGATGAAAAAAAGGAACAAAAAATTTGTTTTTCCACTTAAAAATCCTATGTTTTATCTACCTCTTGGTCTGCTCTATGTAGTGAAAGATCAATATCTTTACAGACAGTCTTTCTTTACCAGGCAGGTGTCCTCAGGTGTCCTGCACCAATGGCTGTTCCATTTAGACTGGTGGTTTTTTTCTTCTGATTATGCTTCTGGAATTGAGTCTTGTAACATTTATTTCAAAGTTCAGTAATCTTAGTTTGATGGTTGTCTTGAAGGACCACCTCTCTGCCACAGAGAGCAGGTTCAGGACCTCATGTGTCCTGAGCAAAATATTTATTAGAACTGCTCAAAATATAAGGGTTTTATTATTACTTTTTGAACAGTACTCTTAGATACTTTTAGAATTTGCTTTTACCTACTCGAATTTTTGCCTAGATTCCTTAATAAAAAGAATGATTCAAAGTTTAGCTAAACTTTGATTAGAATTAAAAAGAAAACATAAGGCAGTAGTATAAGGCAAAAATTATAATAACACAGTGCTTCTTTCTTTGCACATATCATTTGATAGAAAGAGCTACAGCCAAATAAATCTTAAAGCTTCTTTTTATATTTCCTGATCATACAAATCTAATCCTCATCTGCCTTATGTTCATGCCAACATTCATGCAAACAGGCAGGCTTTGAAACATGCCTTGAAGGTCAAGAAATGAATGATTTAGGACACCAATGAACAAAGCATCCTAAAGAAGAAAAAAGGGCTTTTATATTACATCCCATATATTTTGCAAAGAGAGGGATCAAGCTTTCATTATAATGACAGGAATGTGGCTCAAGCTGACAGCATGAGAAGAGAGAAAAATCTCATTGAGTGCTTTATAAGTTAAAATCAACATTGCAGTTTTCACATGAAAACCAACAGGCAGCTAGAAAGTTCTCAGAACATTGGCAAATAAACTGATATGCATAATTGATTTTTCAGCACTGAATGAAAAAAAAAAAATTGTTTAGGATCAACCTGCTCTTTTAATTCTTTAGTTTTTGTTGCAGAAATAAAGCCTGGTTTTTTCTTCTTTTGTTCCTTTGAGGTGAACAGAATTTTTAATCAGGTTCCAAATGAACCATTTGATTTTTATGTCCTTTACCCTCTCATTAGAATGAAATGTTGATATATTAATTTCAATACACTTGTTAAAATGTCAAAATTAAATGTTTCAACTTGCACAAAATCTTTTTCTCTCTTCTTTTTTTTCCCTGCCAAAAGTGTTCGCTGAATTCAGCATCAGTTTACAGCTGATTTTGGCTAAAACTAAACTTTAAGTTTCCATTGATAATTTATTTGTTAAAAAGCTTTTCCTTGTACTTTTTCTAGTAACATTCTGCTGCCTAACACCTTTGTTGGATATCTATCAAGCTTCTACATCTGTAAGTGTACTTTGCTTAGGTATAAACATTGTTCAGAGGCAAATGTACACTGTTTTCAAATTCTCTGCAGTTTTCTAATCCAATGGATTTGGTAGCAGAGCCTACCCCTGAGGGTTACCATTAAAATATGCTTTTGGGGCATAGATAGCAACTGTTTCTGGATACCATAAATGGATTTGATAGATGGTATCCATTCCTGGGTACTTTTTTAACGTAATTGGTCAAGAACAGATGACTATCTAGCTCAACCATCGACCTGTGTAGGAAGGTGACAAACAGTAGACAAACATCAAAACAGATTTAGAGTAGAAACAACCTTGTTATGTCTTCTGTTCCACTTCAATGTTAAGAAAGTTTAAATTATGTTGAGTCAAGTGTTGTCCTGTCTCTCCTATGAGGGGGCTTCAGTTAGTGGTTATGTACAAGGGATTACCTGACTTGAGTTTCTCTCTGAGGTGGTTTTTTTCCATTAACAGTGATCACGTATGATGTTTTATAACAATCAGTAATCAGGAATTGAAATCAGTGACAAAACCTTCACTCACTCCAGTAGAGATCTAAATTCTTCTCTGGTATCTGCCAAATAAAAAAATCCCATTATATTCTTGATTCCAAATGAAATCTTCTATTATTCCAATAAAATTTCTTATGTTTTTTAATATCACATCATCAGTATACTAAGCCCTGTCATTTCATGATGAGTTTTTGTGGCAGGTGCATCCGCCCAATGAAAGCAGAGCTTCTTGGCTGATGAAGTGTAGCAGCTCCTGGCTGCCTTTGTTCTCGGGGGCTTCACGGTAGTTGGGGCCTTTTGCCAATGGGAGCCGCTATTGACTACAGGTCAGATTCGGCCTGGGTATCAATGGAGTCCCCTGGGGAGCCATTTGGAGCTTGTCCCCTGGAGCACCATACTGCGGTCGAGGACTCTCCCCTTGGGTCAGGACACTGCCCAAGGAAACTCCTCGAGGTGCCTTGGGTTGGGACGCTGCCCTGAGCAGGTCCTCGAGGTTGAGAGCCCTCACTTATCAGGTGAGTGATAGAGCGTTTTGGGTTGCCATTAAACCCTAGGGAGTGGGGCTTTGTTCTGCGTTTTGGGTTGCCATTAAACCCTATAAAATTCTTTGTTATACGTTTTGGGTTGCCGCTAAACCCTAGGGAATGGGGCTTTGTTCTGCGTTTTGGGTTGCCATTAAACCCTATAAAATTCTTTGTTATACGTTTTGGGTTGCCACTAAACCCTAGGGAATGGGGCTTTGATCTGCGTTTTGGGTTGCTGTTAAACCCTATAGAGTTCTTTGTTATACGTTTTGGGTTGCCGTTAAACCCTAAAAAGTTGTTCTGTTCTCCTCTCACAGACATTCGAACCTGTAATTTATGGAGAGCTAGTTAACTGTGTTAATAATTAATTTTTTATGTTTGGTGGTTGGTTGTTTATTTGAGAGCACCTGTAACAGTTTTATACTACAAACTTTTTCATGGTAGAATAAATATTGTTGTTTGGCAATAAATTTTTGTAAAGACCTCTTACTATTTAATAGAGTAGAAAATACTGTTATAAAAATAATCTCAAAAGACTTCTCTAATACATTACTAAATGTTTTTTAAAAAAGATTTGAAGGGTTTTGCCAGCTCATCCTACAGAATCTACCTCTGCTCCACTTCTCCACACTACTTTCTTAGAATTTGAAATATCCAAAATCAAAGAGCATCTAGGAGAAATTTAACACTCTGAGATGAGAATATAATCACATCACTGTATAAATCCATGGCTCTCCTATATCTTGAACTCTGCATGCAATTCTAGTCTGTGTGAGAAACCCTGCAACAGATTTTAAATGTTCAGAGGACAGCATCAAGCATCAAAGGTGTCTTATATTTGCCAGTTTCCTAATATTTCTCTCTTCACATATAAATTCAAATTAGAGATAAAAAATGTTAGTAAGAAAACAAAGATTATATTTATGTTTATGAAATTGGAAGCAGAAGGGGGATTCTGATACACAAAGCCTCATACACCCCAGAGAATATGCCTCAGTATAGTCTACCTATTTTACAGAACTGTCTAACCTGGACACAGTAAGTTCACAAAGGACCTTCTTTCACAATCCAGAAATTCTGTAACAAGAAGTTATAGTTATGCTCATATTTTCAGAAGTGCCTTTTCTGGGAAAACAAACATATGTGTCTCAACCAGTGTTCCTTCGTAATGCTGTTTTGAATGAATTGTCATATAATCTAAATAAATTATACATAAATCCCACTGAGTATCCTAAAAAGATAATCATCACATTGTTATACCCATCTTCTGCATAACAGTCTTGCAGTTGCAGCATTCACCAAGGATTCAAGGCCACCTTCAGTCTGGAGATGTTATAAACTACCTTCCTGGTCACCAGTGACTCAGATTTTGATATTCTGGGGACTCCACTGCTCTTCATTTATATTCATAATTCTCATCTTTCTGGTCACCAGTGACTCAAACTTTAGAAGGAGGGATGGAGGGTCTCTGCCTCAGAACATGGAAGAGCTTATGGTTGGATAGGTAGGGGATTGTACTTAGATATTGCCTGACACCCCACTATCTAACACAGTGGGAAGGTCCTGAACCCGGATATAGTACACCCTCTGGTACTTCAAACTCTAACCTTCCTCCACATAATGTTTTAACCAGATAATGTAATGAAAGAAGAATCATTCTGTAAGGAAGGTTAGGGCTGAAGTGCAACATAGTTCTCCCTCTTATCATGAAATGAGTGTATTGTGCCTGAGCTGAAAGCTCCCCCATGGCCACACATGCAGGGGACCTGGAATAATCATACTGGTGATTAAAAGCCTAGCATCAGCAGCAGAACCTCTCCTGTGCTATGATATCCAGGATGGACACAGGTCTAGATCTCAAGACATAAATGTCTAGATGAAGGAAAAGTGTAAATTAAAGAAGTTATGATTCACCTTAGCATCTTGTCTAACACCACCCTTCGTTCTCTCAGTTATGTTTGAATTTGAAAGCTAGACCTTCTGAGGCTCTGCCCGTTCTGAACATAGGTGCTAGATTTTGTGCAACAGAAGACACATGAAAGCAATAGATAAGGATATAATAAAGGCAAATGCAGTGTCAGCACTAGAGCTTCCTAGGATAGACATTGCCTCTTAAATGTTCCAAACTTTGAAGCTATTTCTAAAAATGATCAACAGGTCAGGAAATATTTTCAAAATGTAGCATAAATTGGAAAGATGCACTAGACCAGGAAGGGAAGAGTTGACAGACATCAAGCAGCACAGATCAATTTCTCTATCAAACAGGGAGGGCAAGCATACTTTTCAAGTCTGTCCCAAAAGGTTCTCAGCATTTATCTTTGCAGATAAATACTTATATAGCCCTGCACAAAAAGTATGACTGCCTGGAATCTAAGGATTTCTTGGAACACATGAATGTGAGAGGGAAATTAATTCATGAGCAAAATCAGGCAGAAGCAATTTAGATGTAACTTGGCTTGACCTGCCTAATGTGTGTGTTTCCATCTCTCTTGCTTTAATGAAGATTACACTAAGCAAATATCATATTCCTGAAAATATTCAGTCACATACTGGCAAGTATTTCAGCTCTTTGTGTTCATTTCCATGGCTGAGAGAGATACTGAAGAGACTTGGAATACAATATTTTAAGGAAAAATCTCAGTCTGAGGCCTTCTATAAATCTCAAACAAAAATTAAATAGACAACAGAGAGTGGGTGTAATAGTTCCACAAAGGAAACAGAAAGATGAACAGATAATAAAAGAGAAGTTCCTCAATAAAAACCGTGGTTGTACAAGAATTTAGAAGCAAATGTAACAGAAACATGCTTTATGTAGTACATACATATATAAATAAACTTTATAAGGGATGACTATTGGGCTTGATCTATTTCTTGCAGTGAGAAAACTTTCACTGAGTTCTGTGACATAGAATTAGGCCATAGGTTTGCAAGTGATTCAGTGTTTAATTTAGTAGTATAAAAGAAGAAACTGGTGTTTCCAATGTAAATTAGCTCAGATTCTCTTAGATGTTACCTAGCTGAATGTCTCATGTGGTCAGGCAGGTGCTAATGGCAATGCTAACAGTGCCAAGCACAGATCAGCCCAGGAACTAGAGTAGAACAAATACGTACTTGTATTAGATGCATGTGGGGAAAGTAGTTGGAAGCATCATTGTTTTCCTAGTTGGCATATGTTTTCCAGCAGACACCATTCCAAAAATGCTTGAAGTACTTGGCACCAGAGGGAAAAGAGAAGGGAGGTCAGATTAAGGCTACCCAAATCACAGAAAAAAATCATCACATTGGTAGAGACAGCAGTGATATGGCCATGTACAAGCAAAGGGAATGGTTGTTGTTGCCAGAAAAACAGTCAAGACAGGATGAAGTGCTTACTCCTTTGAAACGGTCATTCAGGAAGACTGGTAGTCTTGGGTTTTGTCTTTTCCTAGTTCAGCAGGACTGTTTCAGGAGCGCTGGGTCAACATCAGAGCAAAACTACATAGCACTGAATAGCAAGTGAGGAACACTAACGAAACGACATTTAACCACCTTAAACACATCTCTTGTTTGCAAAAGGGAAGAAAAGGAAGTATTAGGAAGCATTTCTTTACAGAACAGATTGTTAGGTGTTGGAATGGGCTGCCCAGGGCAGTGGTGGAGTCCCCATCCCTGGAGGTGTTTAAGAGTCGCGTTGACATAGTGCTGAGGGATATGGTGTAGTTGAGAACTGTCAGTGCTAGGTTAATTGTTGGACTAGATGATCTTCAAGGTCTTTTCCAACCTAGATGATTTGTTGATTCTGTGAAAAGTCAGTATAATGTTAGCTAGGAATGTGTGGTAGATCTGGCACATGACAATAGAGTAGCAGAAGGGAGTGAGTAGATAAAGTGAATAAGACCATATGCTCTGAGAAACAGTAATATGTGGATAAGAAAGTGAAAGACTGCACATTTGTCTGTGTGTCATTGGCACTAGTGCAATTTCAGTGTATTCTGACCCTGGGACTAATGTCACCTGAAGTGTATGATAAAAGTTCTGTGAATTTATTTATCTGTTATTAAGAACAAATGTTAAGAAAAAAAAAGAGGATTTTGAGAAAGGTTTAACCTGTGAAAAGTACTCCCTTTTCTGGAAGAGGGCAAGAGATTACTTTTAAGCTGATGCATATTTAGATGTGTCACACATGAACGAATTGATTTTTTGCCTATAAAACTAAGTAGTCTATCCATGAAACAGTAGAAGAGTACTAAAAATTAAGTCATTGATTGTACAAACAAATACACAGGTGCTGACTGAATGGTTTCATGTTGTTAAACATACATAAAGCTGAATTTCAAGTTCCATGAGAAAGGTGTTTCACATCAGAAAATCCTCAAAAGATTGGAGATAAAGCTCTGGAAAATCAAACAAAAGCTGAGAGATGGATAAGCCAGAGGTCAATGACAAGGTAAAAATGAAAGAACTTCAGGAGTTTGAAAACAATTGTTAAGAAGATTACTGAGAAGTATTTTTCACATTTGTTTTCTGTACACCCACGAATGTCTGTTTCTGATCTTTGTGTATGGGCCTGATCCAAAGCTCACTGAAGACAACCTGAAAAATCCCGGTCACTCCAATAAGAGCTGGAAAATGATATTTTGGTAGATAACAAGCACTATCAATAATCATGCAATAAGTATTTGCAACTGTCTCTTAGAAAAATTCGGTCTGATTTTTCATACCTGGCAGAAAGTGTGATTTACTGAGTTATAACATTTCAGAGCTCTATCCAGGTTTTCATTTTTTCCTTTCCACTTGTAATGGGGGGAGCTTAGAGAAAGCAGCCTCTGCTTCATTCAGCTGTGAAAGAAACCTGTGGGATGCATTTTCTGAGGATTTTGCCTTTTCTTTTCATGATTATATTTACCAAAAAAACCTATAGCCACCTCAGTTGTCTGTGGGTGGATAAGCTAGGCTGCAGTTTAATTTTGGTCCATGGGCTGACAACCCAAGCTGGTTCTGTATGAGCCAGTTCATGTCCTGGAGTGGTATGTCCTCATGCCTGTGTTGCTGTTCTGTGTGAATTTGCCATTTTGGCTAGTGTTAGCTCAGGACAGTCTGTACTCTATTGCCTGTGGCATCCCTGACATTCCTTGTTTCTCTTCACTACCTTTTCTTTGTACCCTCTTATCAATTAATTTCCACATGGTTTAAAAATCCAGTAGTATGGCTTTATCGAGGCTGGCTCACCAATCTTTTCCCTGATAACTGTTCTCTGAAAAGCTTCTTTTGGATGCTTTAGGCAGAACCTGCTACAGAACCTTGCAGAACCTGCTACAAACTTGCCATGAAGCTGTAAAAAAATATAAATTTCAAAGAACAAAATATAAGAATAAAACCCTCTCTATATTCTAAAAAGTGGGCCCCGTGTGCTTATATAGATATTTATTGCAATAAATTGGGCATCTCTTTAGGCAGACAAGTATATGAGAGAGAGGTAAGGGATCCAAATACCATGGGCTGCATTTGGGTTTGTGAGAAGGGACCTAGTCAAACTGTACAAATGAAAGAGACTGGCAGGCAGCTACACACAGCAAAAAGGATTAGTGGTATTTCTAAAAACAAATAAGAGTGATCCTAAATGTTTTGATTCAGCTTGCTTCCTGTATTATCTTATGCAACAGCTCCCAGAGACAAGTAACTATTTTGCAGATTTCTAGTTCACCAGGTTCTGAGCAAATCTTAATGATGTGACAACAATAAAATAGAAAAATAGAAAAAAAAGAAAAAAACAACTCAAAGAAAGGAAGACCAAAAACTTTATATTAAGATCTCATTATTTTTAATTCAGTTGTGTATGTTTTACATGAGTATTTATGGTGTATACATCTGACGTTAGTTGCACCAAAAAAGTCAACGTACAAGAAAACATCAAAGAAAGATTCCATTTATACTTATGCAGCTGTGAAATATACAGTCTAATCTTGAAAATTTTTTCCACCATTTTTCTCCTTTACCTGATAAAGAGATGGGAAGACAGGGAAAATTTTCTAAAAGGTGTCAGGCTGTATGGAATTAAGTTCCTGCATAAATGAAGACTTTCCCAATCAACCTTATTTCTCTAATTTTTTACTGTTCCTTTAAAAATGCATATATTCAACCTTACTTTCATAATGATTTTATTTGTCGTAATGGTTCGCGTCTAATTTCCTAAAAAGGTTTGAGCAGTTCTCTGTGATTTTAAAATATGCATTTTCACTCACAGAGATTTATGCTTGAAAAAGCTAAGAGGTGATCTGGGTAAATGGAACACTGCATTGGGAACTTCAAATTTTTTCTTTGAGATCAGTTATAAAGTGCTCAGAATAAACTAGAAATACTGACAGAACTTGTCTGTCTTCCCATTCAGTCCAGAGCCAAATCCAATTAGTGCTAGTTAGCAATGCCTTCCTGATATGGGAAGATGGATGTAATGTGAAAAATCAGAGCAAATGGACATGTAAAAATAATTTATATTGCTCGGTGCAAGTTATCTCACCAGCTGGGGCAATCCAAATGCAGATGTTTAAGACAAATTCTACATTCCATTCCTCAAGGCAGATTTTAGTCAGTAACTGAAGATTAAAAGGTTTCTCTGAGACAATGACTGTTTTTCAGTGTTTCCAAGATGGAAAATGGGGGAAACAGCAGAAATCTAGCCTTTCTGTTCATACCCTTAAAACTCTTTGAGGTTCTCCTTCTCTCTCCACTCAAAAGGAAGAAATCTTTTATGGCTGTTTTGCTGTCAATCACATACATGTTATTTCCTGTATAGGAACTCCCACTTGTAATTTTAAAGGCACAAAGGTGTAACACTACTCTAGGACACTGAGATCTTGTCTGGAACAAACTCCAAATAAGTATGTCCAAGGCAGTAGTAACTTGGAGGAATGTTTCTGTGGGTGATATACAAGCCATTAGACTAGGAACATTTTGCTCTAAAAATCTATGAAGCTACAAAGGTATATTCAAGGAGGTAAACAGTTTCCAGTAAATCCACAGAGGTTCAGTAGGGAATTGCATACACATATTTAGTAATCTCAAAAGGTGCACTCTTAAGAAGAAAGAAATACTTTTGTATCCCTGAGCTTATAACTCAATCTATTGCAGATATACTTAGAAATCCAACCACGGGGCCCAGCAGATTGGGTCACCGTAGAGAAAATTCGCTTTAGATAGAAAAACATTTTGGGAAATTCTAAAACCAAGAAAATGCTGCCTTTCCAGACTGGAACATTATGAAGACTGGGAATCTTCCTCAAAAATCAGAAATCCATTCCAAAACAGGCAATTGCTAACAGTAAGTCTAGGGGACTTTTCTAATCAACTGGCTGCAGAAAGCATCACTAAATGAGTCACTCTCTTCCCTCCTTTTTCTTCTCTCCCTGTCTCAACCTTAAAGAATGAAATAAAAGTTTCACCAGTTCATTCCTGATATCAAGTCTGTGTCTGTGCTTACCAGCTTATACTCAACAATAGACACTGGTGTTTGTAGAGCACAGAAGCTTTTTGTTAACTCTGAGTTCAATGGTAGAAGGTGAGATGCTACTTTCACTACTTTCTGCCTTTTGGCACTTCTGAATGGAAAGAGTTCTTATACTCTCAAAGAAAACACTATACAGTATATTGGGATGCCACTGAGAGCCACTTGGAAAGTTGAAAAAATGCAGAATATAGATGTTTGTCCCTTTAGATGATTATCCCAGAGACAGTACAATTTGTTCTTTCTACGCTCAATATCTACCTATATTAAAAGAATCCAGATTTTTTTTTTCTTTCATACCATTAGCTTACCCGCAACAAAAGAACCTAAGGATATTAAGCTGGTCTATTCCTGTAAGACTCCTAAAATATACCACCTTGATCTATAATACTATCAATATTTTAAAATGCCATCAAAAGCACTTAGAAGTTTACTTTGTCAATAGCACATGGATAAAAGTTTTTGCTCTGGCTTAATGAGTAAAAACTTTCTGGATTTGTGTTTAGATTTTAATACCATTAATTTTTTATGAATGATTGATTTTAATGGCCACTGTGTTTCAAATTGCTTCTTCTAGTACTCAATGAGGTTGTCCTCTTCCATCAGACATTCACAGCTCAATAAGTTCATAATAACCTGTTGACAATAAAGAGCATGAGTATCTGCAAAGACCAGTAAATAAAAGAGTGAACAGATTCTACTTCTGAGTTCTGGGAAATTTCTATTGCATTTGGATACAACACTCCTGTGAATTAGTCTTGCTAGCCTCAATTTATTAAGGATGTAGAAAGCAGGTTTAAAAAATGTTGTATTTAATTTTCTCCTTGTAGTTTTTCTTACAACATGCACCTCAAATCAAATCTAAGGAAATGAAAAGGTATTAACTCTATTGTGGAAATACATGCCAGAGTTTCAAAGTTGTTTTGGTAAAAAAGGGGCCAATAAGCACCAAATGAGATTTTAATAAGCAGTAAGGTAAGTTAAAAACATAATTCACAATGAAACCGTGCATTTAGTCAGTAGTACAATTACTAATTCAGACATTTGAAGTCAAAATACACAGCACAAGTTATATCTTTAAGTCCTGGAAGATTTGATGGTAATGGTGAAAAATCAGCAAATATTAACTCACAGCATCATGTTTGGCATACAGAACAAGAGAAAGGGACACATACTGAATAGGAATGGAGGGGTTATAATACCTTAACATTTGTATTGCTTTGGCTGATATGGGCATACCTTGATCATTTCTAACATCACACTTCAAGATGAATGTTGAAAAATGGTCAGGATTTAGTAACGTAGCATGAGACGATTTAGAAATATGTCATGCAGTAAAAGTGTCACAGAGATCAGTTTATTTCACCTACCAAAAAAGATAATGACTAACAACCACTGTTTGCAAGCACACATGTGAGGGAAAAAAAAGATATTACAGAATCACAGAATCATCTAGGTTGGAAAAGACCTTGAAGATCATCTAGTCCAACCATCAGCCTAACACTGACAGTTCTCAACTACACCATATCCCTAAGCGTTATGTCGACTCTACTCTTAAACACCTCCAGGGATGGGGACTCCACCACTGCCCTGGGCAGGCCATTCCAATGCCTAACAACCCGTTCTGTAAAGAAATGCTTTCTAATATCTAGTCTAACCCTTCCCTGGTGCAACTTGAGGCCATTCCCTCCTGTCCTATCGCTTGTTACTTCATTAAAGAGACTCATCCCCAGCTCTCTGCAACCTCCTTTCAGGTAGTTGTAGAGGGTGATGAGGTCTCCCCTCAGCCTCCTCTTCTCCAGACTAAAGAACCCCAGTTCCCTCAGCCGCTCCTCATACAACACGTGCTCCAGACCCTTCATGAGCTTTCTTGCCCTTCTTTGGACATGCTCGAGTAATTCAATGTCCTTTTTTGTAGTGAGGGGCCCAAAACTGAACACAGTAATCAAGATGTGGCCTCACCAGTGCTGAGTACAGGGGTAAGATCACTTCCCTGTCCCTGCTGGCCACGCTATTTCTGATGCAAGCCAGGATACCATTGGCCTTCTTGGCCACCTGGGCACACTGCTGGCTCATGTTCAGCCAGCTGTCAATCAACACCCCCAGGTCCCTCTCTGACTGGCAGCTCTCCAGCCACTCCTCCCCAAGCCTGTAGCGCTGCTGGGGGTTGTTGTGGCCCAAGTGCAGCACCCAGTATTTGGCCTTATTGAAACTCCTACAGTTGGCCTTAGCCCATCGCTCCAGCCTGTCCAGGTCTCTCTGCAGAGCCTCCCTACCCTCGAGCAGATCAACACTCCCACCCAACTTGGTGTCATCTGCAAACTTATGAAGGGTGCACTTGATCCCCTTGTCTAGATCTTCAATAAAGATGTTAAACAGGAGTGATTTTATCAGTAAAATTATGTATTGCTGGAAACTGAAGCTAAGCAAATTCAGGCTTCTCAAACACACGTTTTTTAAAAGTGAAGGTAATTAACCTGGAACAGTCGTGCCTAGATTTGTGGTATGGTGTTCCACAGTCAGACTTTCTACATCATGTTCTGATGTGCTGGGGTGTATTGTACCAACAGTAATCAAATCAGAAAATTCTGTAGTCTGTTTTACCGAGTAGGGGAAACCACATTTCAACAGTTCATTATGGAGTTGTAATCTTAAAAAAAAAATCAGCCAAATTAAAACCTTTTTTTTCCCATGTATCCATCTGTATTATAGCATCATTAACAACTAGATAATTTGTCAGGGAGACACATGAATTCCAGGCCATCCATTACCTGAGGGATTTAAATTCATAATTTTCTTTCTCCTAGAAAATCTGAACAAAGAAAATAGTGAATACTTTTACTAAAGCTTTACAATAAAGTGGATTAAAACTTAATCTGCATTGAACCAAGGGACTATACACCAGACTATCTCAACGGGCCAGTGCCTTTGACTCTGGCCTGAAGGTGGGAATTTAGTGTTCTTCTCCTTACTTGCAGGTCTGGGTATGTATTTCATGACAATTATTGTTTAAAGTAAGTAAATATTTGTGAATGTAGGAAACAGATACCTGGGCTGCTCCCTCTCCTTTTCTTCTTTCTGCCTCTGAATGTTCTAGTCATTAAATTACAGAGTGCTTCTCCCAGTACCATCTGGAATATTCTATAAGCAGCTGGGAGAAGTCTAACAATTGCTAGCCTTTGTTCTCATGGGCAACTTCAACTTATCAGACATCTGCTGGAAATAAAATACAGTGGAGAAGAAACAGCCTAGGAGGTTCCTTGAGTGTGTGGAAGATAAATTCCTGACACAGCCAGTGAGTGAGACAACTAGGGAAGGTACCCCACTGGACCTACTGTTTGCAAACAGTGAGGTACTTACGGGTGATGTGATAGTTGGACACCATCTTGCGCATAGTGGTCACAAAATGATAGAGTTCTTGATTCTTGGAGAATTAAGGAGGGAGATCAGCAGAACTGCTACCTTGGACTTCTGGAGGGCAGACTTTGGCCTGTTTAGGAGACTGGTTGACAAAGTCCCTTGGGAGGCAGTCCTGAGGACAAAGGACTCCAGGAAGGCTGGATATTCTTAAGAAGGAAATCTTAAAGGCGCAGGAGCAGGCTGTCCCCATGTGCCAAAAGACAAGCCAGTGGGGAAGACCAGCCTGGCTGAACAGAGAGCTTTGGCTGGAACTCAGGAAATAAAAGAGAGTTTATGACCTTTGGAAAAAGGGGCAGGCAACCCAGGAGGACTACAAGGATGTCATGAGGTTATGCAGGGAGAAAATTAGAAGGGTCAAAGACCAACTAGAACTCAACCTGGCTACTGTCATAAAAGACAATAAAAATATTTCTATAAATACATTATCAACAAAAGGAGGGCTAAGGAGATTCTCCATCCTGTATTGGATGCAGGGGGAAACATAGTAGCAAAGGCTGAGGTACTTAATGCCTTCTTTGCCTCAGTCTTTAATAGTAAGACCAGTTCTTCTCCGGGTACCCAGCCCCCTGAAGTGGCAGACAGAGATGGGGAACAGAATGAAGCCCCAATAATTCAAGGGGAAATGGTTAGTGACCTGGTAAACCATTTAGACACAGACAAGTCCATGGGGCCAGATGAGATCTACCCAAGGGTGCTGAAGGGGCTGGCAAAAGTGCTCACCAAGCCACTTTCGATCATTTATCAACAGTCCTGGTTAACCGGGGAGGTCCCAGTTGACTGGAAGTTAGCAAATGTGACGCCCATCTACAAGAAGGGCCAGAAGGAGGATCCAGGGAACTATAGGCCTGTCAGTCTAGTCTCGGTGCTGGGGAAGGTTATGGAGCAGATCATGTTGAGTGCCATCACACGGCATGTACAGGACAACTCGGTGATCGGGCCCAGTCAGCATGGGTTTATGAAAGGCAGGTCCTGCTTGACAAACCTGATCTCCTTCTATGACAAGGTGACCAGCTTATTGGATGAGGGAAAGGCTGTGGATGTTGTCTACCTAGACTTTAGTAAAGCCTTTGACACCATTTCCCACAGCATTCTCCTGGAGAAACCAGCTTCTCATGGCTTGGACAGGTATACTCTTCTCTGGGTAAACAACTGGCTGGATGGCCAAGCCCAAAGAGTTGTGGCGAATGAAGTTAAATTCAGCTGGCGGCCAATCACAAGCGGTGTTCCCCAGGGTCCAGTTCTGCTTAATATCTTTATCAATGATCTGGACAAGAGGATTGAGTGCACCCTCAGTAAGTTTGCAGATGACACCAAGTTAGGTGGGAGTCTTGATCTGCTTGAGGGTAGGAAGGCTCTACAGAGGGATCTGGACAGTCTGGATTGATGGGCTGAGGCCAATTGCATGAGGTTCAACAAGGCTCAGTGCCAGATCCTGCATTTGGGTCACAACAACCCCAATGCAACGCTATAGGTTTGGGGAGGAGTGGCTGGAAACTGCCAGTCAGAGAGGGACCTGGGAGTGCTTGATTGATAGCCGGCTGAACATGAGCCAGCAGTGTGCCCAGGTGGCCAAGAAGGCCAATGGCATCCTGGCTTGTATCAGAAATAGCGTGGCCAGCAGGATGAGGGAAGTGATGTTCCTCCCGTACTCAGCACTGGTGAGGCCTCATCTCAAATACTGCGTTCAGTTTTGGGCCCCTCACTACAAGAAAGACATTGAGGTGCTGGAGAGTTTCCAAAGAAGGGCGACGAAGCTGGTGAAGGTTCTAGAGCACAAGTTTTACAAGGAGCGGCTGAGGGAACTGGGGTTCTTTAGTCTGGAGAAAAGGAGGCTCAGAGGAGACCTTATCACTCTCTACAACTACCTGAAAGGTGGTTGTAGAGAGTTGGGTTCCAGGCTGCCCAGGAAAGTCATTGAGTCACCATCCCTGGAGGTATTTAAAAGACATGTAGATGGAGTGCTTAGGGATGTGGTTTGGAGGTGGACTTGTCAGTGTTAGGTTTATGGTTGGACTTGATGATCTTAAAGTTCTTTTCCAACTTAAATGATTCTATGATTCCATGATCTCACAGGAAATAAGTTTTAACTTTACCTACACTATGACACAGTTTCAAGATGACATTCCCCTAGGAAATGACAGGCTTGGGTTTGACTCCACTCTGGATTTTAGGTAATAGAGCCGGGTTTCCCTCATGCATAAAGTACTCTAACCAATATGCCATTAATAGAAAACAGTGCCTTCTTTGCCTATTTATTAGAATGGAAATCTTTTTTGGTCAGCTTCCTTTGTGCTGAGCACAGTGGTACACACTTGCATTAGGTGTGGTCAGACTGACAGCTTTGTTACATTCAAGAGTTTAGAACTTCTTTCTGAATGACATTGGAAGTTAAGAAGAAGTCAGATACCAAGCTGCCCATGCTCTTCTTCTGGAGAGTCTCATAATTAGGCCTCTAAGTAAGTCTCAGATCAAAGGGAGGGAATTATATGAATTCAGTCCTCTCCAGTGTGATAAAGTCCATCAAGCACAAGCTTTCTGAATTTATTTCTTAGGCTAAGCCATCTAACTTTCACTTAAATCCTAATTTAAAAGCCCAAGGGGCATTTATACACCCAACTATATGCCTGTTTATATTGCCCAATTTCAGAAGCAGTTCATGTATGTAATAAAAGAAGTTATAGAGTCATTAAAATACAGAAAGTTAATTAGGAAATTTTTGTGATGGAAATAACAGTCTGCCAAAACATGAAGAAAGAGACAGCAATGAAATCAGGTTCACTTCAGTCTTCAGCCTTTATTGTTCATAACATCCTTTGTCATTTTTCTTTTCAGCTTAAGTATAGATTTTCTGCTTTTAAAATGTCAAGAAATTTTCTGAACTTTGTTATTGTAGATATACTGGTCCCTTTTTATCTGATGTAAATTAATATTTATGAAATATTCAAGCTTGAGATTTGTCTTATATGACGACTTTGTATGCAAATGCTGTACCTGTATAAACTGTTCTAAATTCATAGTAGGGATTGGGATAAGAAAAGACATTCACATGCTGTCCAATTTAAGGAGTCCCTTGGTAACCATCTAGGATGAATTTGATTTTAATTTCACATTTTAAATTGTAAGAACAGTAATACACTAAGGATAACATAGCAAATACTTATATAAAAATTTCAAGTTATTTCTGATAATCTTGTCATTCCTTCCTGAAGAGAAAAGGTCTCACTATGTATATTCTAGGCAATAAAATTTTCAAAATTTCAGAAAGAGAACTTTATACAACCACTGAAGTTTCAAAATCAAATACCAATAATGCTGTGGGTGTTTATTATGAAGGCTTTAAAGCCTTCAAATTCTGCAAAGCATGATCTTATGAAAAACTGTTTAAAGGTGGCAGCTTGAAAGTTATGCAACATAGAAAAAGTTTACATCATGCTTCCTTCTATGAATCTATGAAGCCAAAAGGACTTTTGTAGACTCTTTTTTTTAAAAAACTTTTTTCTCTCAATTTTTCAGAACTTGCTAGAAAGAAAATAGATACAAGAAAACCCAAAGCTACTGGCTGAAAAAGGAAAATAAGAAATATTGAAATATTATTTAGCTAACTATAGGGCTAGCTAATGCTGCCAGATGAGTTTATTCCCTTTTTTATGGAAGAAATACTGTCTTTCTGATTCTTTACATATTTCACTGGTCTCCTTTGATCAATAAAGATGTGAACAATTTTGACACTTATGAATGATTGAGGAGACATGATAAAGGTCATATAGGTGCAACTTATTACTGTGTATTAAAAAAAAATAAAGGTAATTCTTTTGGGGGAAAAAATATGTAATTTGAAAAGATTGTTCCTAACTGGCAAAAGAAAAATAAAATTCAGATACACTTTATTTTTTAAATTACATTGTATGGGGCTTTTAGTTTGACGAAGAACTCACTCTGATTTTCTTATTTCAGAAAATTTCAGAAAATTCCTCTGTATTTCTCAAATTTCAAATACATCCTATTGATAAAGGCATAATGCATGCTATACACAGTCTAGATTTCTGTGCATGCTGATTTTAGGTGCAGCTGGATACCTTCAAACTGAAGGGATTATGGCAGACTTCTCCATGCTCTTCCCTAGCTTTTCACAAAACTTGCAGGAAATAATTACCTTGGAAATCTCTTCTCCTCTTTGAAATTTGTCAGATTTGTCCAAACTATTAAAACCTTATTCTAAGGGCATAAAGACTACCCTATAAGTACATAAGTACTTGCATAACTACTTACATAAGTACATAAGTAAATCTCTGTTCCTTATGAAAATGAGCTAAACAAATAAGCAAATATATGCTTGCTAGTATAGCTGTAAAAAGGAGTTGCTCAGTTTACAAACCACAGAGTGAATTATGTATGAGATAGGGAAACTAGAAAGACAACGTGGTCTGAGCTCTGTATTGGTATTAAAGGGCTGTATTTAGTTCTGCCAACATCAGTGGACTTTTGTCCATTTGCTCCAGAAAATCTAATCTACTGACAGCTAATGGAAAGTCTTCTTTCACCACAGTGGTAGGGACTAGCATATTTAGGAAGCTCTTTTTCCCATGCTGCATGTACTATGAGATTAGCAGACAACTCTGATGCCTTTGTGGCAGCATACACTCTTTTCTGTAAGAGGTTTGCTTTCCTCTAACTGTATCATATTATTTCCTTTGTATCCCCCAGTAGTGACTGCCAAAAGCTGAAATTCTAGTGATAAGTGTGGCTGGAAATAGCAGTAAACAATAGTCAAAGATTATTTTTACAATACCTGGAGATCCAAAATAGCCAAAGATAAGGAATTAATTTTTTCTGCTTTGCAGTTATCAAATAATTACTTTATGGAAGCTAATTTAAAGTGATATAATCTTTTTGATGTAGCTGTCAGGTAGAAAGACTGGTGGCATCCCTGAAACATGCAGGGAGGATCTACTGAACAGAAGTGTAGCAGTGGAGGACAGATTCAAAGAGCAAATGTGAAATTCATGAACCAGAGCTGAGATTTACATAAATGTATGTGTTAACTTTCAGATCACAATTAAAGGCAGAACAATTAATATATGTGCTTTAAGTGAGTTACAGCATTCTTTTTTCCATAAGCATTTATTGAAAAAGCACAACACTGATGAACACAGAGCATTATAGCACTTACAGACTGTACCTGTATTGCTGGTTTTATAAAATTTTTCTGCCATTAAATATTTCCCCTTTGCTGAAGATCTCAGGATTTTAGTACTAAAGGTCTTGATCCTGCTGTAAGATGTATGCATTTAGCTGCTAAACTTAGCCTTCCAAATCTGCCGAAGGCCTCTGGGTTTCCGTTAGTGAAAAGTAATTATTATATCCCTGCCAGGATTTTTTGGTCTTCAAATATTTCAATTATGTAAGTCTTAGTCTTGTTCTAGATATCTTTTGCCCAACTGGGAAATAGATATTTTTGTAACACTACCCTTTCTTTCTTCTCCCATAGAGGTTCAGATAAAACCTTCCTAGAAATAGCTTTTGATATCATCAAAATCAGGAAAAAATATCAACTCTTGATATCCATGTGTATGTTTATAATTGATAACTTTACATCTATGTAAATAATAGTCACTGTTCCAGAGCTTATTACTTACACAGAGCTAATTAAAAACAAAACTCAGGCTGATCAAGATGATTGTAATTTGTCACAGAGGTACTAGTTTGGTAGAGAAGTTTCCTGAATCAATAACATTGGCTGATGGTTTTATTTATGAGATTGTCTCTGATCCATAATGTGAAAGTTGCAAGCAACTTCTAATAAAAATTTACCTGAGATCTATCTAGCAATATTCCCTACGGTAAAGACCAGGAGGATCCCATGAAGTGTCTTGCTTCTCCAGTGTTGGTCTCAGCCTGTTGCTGAGGACTCACTCACAGATGTTAGAGCCCCAACTCTACTCAGCATTTTTAGGCATGCTTTTCCAAAGCCTTCTTTTAGGCTCCTGGTTCATCATGCTCTTAAACTCTCTACAGAATAAGAATACATATTCAGTACTTGCCACTTATGCAACAAGAAATTAATTTGTTTACACTGTTCCTTGCTGCCTTTCAGGTTTGTAGGAAGTCAGCCTCTCTTTCCTGAGCACTATTTGCTTAAATCTAGGTCAAGTTTGCTGAACAATTGGCAAAATTCAGGTTGCAAATCTAGAAACCTTCTCACAATCTGCTAAGCAGTACCTATACCAAGGCATCAGAAGAAATGTCTTACATGCGGAAGGTTGCACTCCTCATGTGCCACAAGGAATTCTCCCAAGAGGAAGGCTTTGCAATAAGAAATCTGTAAGGAAACCTGCAGGCAAATATGCTCTGACGGGATTTTCTTTTCAGATAACCTTTTTCAAAAAATGAAGTCACATTGAACAGGGCATGCCTGTGCAGCTCCATCAGGCAAAACCATGGTTCTGACGCTACACTGAGAACTGCTGTCTGTATTCTTGCTGCCAATAATATTTTAAAATGTGATGAAATAGCTATCAGAATCTCAGTCTTTGCAGATAGGAATAGATGAGAGGGGGGCTTGCTCCTCTATTGGTCTTCTTATCTGATCTGAGAATTGTGCTGGCATCTTTGAAAAGATAGAAGAGATTTTTCTGAACAGAAGTTAATTAATTTTTCCAATAGGCAAACAATTTTTGCTATCATTCTCTATGTATTTTGGGGTTTTAATTTAAAAAAAAAAATTACTTGTTTGCAAAGCACTTTTTTGCTCGTTTGCTTTTAAAGTTTTCAGCTTTAAGAGGCAAGTTTCTCAACTTTGTCTCTAGAGAAAAGATAGGCATTATAATTATTTTATTACTATGAGTTTGCACAAAACAGTTCTGCTCTAGGAATAAACAGGGTCTGTGTTCAGCTCAGCTGACAAAAAGGACTACATCAGTTTTATAGGTGAGACAGGCAGAGAGATGCTAGTCTAATTAATCCTGTAACAGCAAAGGTGTAAACTGCACAATTAGCCACTAGGTGATTATGCAGCGAAAGGTAAATGCCATGGGAACTTTACTAGCACAAAGTTAGATGCCAAAGGACTGTATGCTCTGTTAGATTCAAGAGCAGCTGAGCAGGATTTTGTGAATGAATGTGACAAGTGAGTGTCAGAATGAGGCACCTAAAGAAGTGCCTGAGTTCCACTTATAACCCTGGCTCAAAGCCTCTTTACTTACTGTTTGATCATATGTCTTGAGCTTCCCAGTGAAAGTTTCTATTATTGGGCCCTCTTCCTTTCACATCTGAAAGAGCCAAAAAACAAACGCAGACAGAGCTGACACCATGGAGGTGTTGAGGAGAAGAGGGGAGGGAGGAAGGGTGTTTTCCTTCAAGAACCATGTGTAGCGATTTGTCTTTCTGCTGCTAATTGCACGAAGGAGAAAGTCTTTCCAGCTCTGCATTAGTGCCAAGATCATCTGTGCTTGTCCATTCTGGAAAAGGAGAGTGATGCTACCAGAAAAATGTGCTCTTTCCATGAGAGATTTTGGTGGGAGTAACTAATGGAGCACCTTTTGTTGCATTAGGACATCCATCACTCTGCAGCTTGTACTTTCAAAGGAGACATCAGTTTATCAATGAACGTAGTCAAAGTGGCACTGAGGTGAGCTCCTCCACCTCAAGGAGGCATAGCTCATCACATACTGAAAGGACCATTGAAATGTTTTTTGTTTAAGTAACTCAAATCTACTCAGTCAAAGAAAATCCATGTTTGAAGTTTCACACTATTTTAACATTGTGAAATATTTATCTCTCAGTTTAGTGTAAGATTTTTAGCTCTCAAAAAAGTTTGAATTAAATCCATCTGATTCATTGTGTGCCTCTGTGTGTGAGAGAGATATTGAGAAAGAATCCAAATAATTTTAACTTGGCGTTTCATTTTTAATGCACTCATCTGAGGGAAAAAAAAAAAAAAAAGTGTATTTACACCACATGTTGCAGGTAGTATTGAAAAAACAGATCCTGAGAAAAAAAAAAAAATCTTAAATTGCCTTGGAGTTTTCTCATTCCCACTTCCTGAAAAAAATGAAAGAGCAAATTAAACTTGTTAAGCAGTCATTGTCATGATTCCCTGTGATGGGCAAGGATTTTTACCTAGATTTCTGAGGCTATGTCTGTACAGCTAAATCAAACAGTGCCATGTTCAGGCACTGGAACTTGATTGCCTACACCATTTAATTACTGGAAAGATACCTGGTACTGGGTCTCTTGGATTGCCCCACAGCAGCACTTACAAACCACTCCTCAGAGCTGGTAGGGGCCAGGGACCACTCCCAGTGGGGCAGCCCTGCATGCAGCCATCCTGTTTTGGAAACTGAGAGAGTTTGAAAGTATGGAAGAGGCCAGACCACCCTTTTTGGCCCAGCTAGGCACCACTGCATTTATATGTGTAGATATGGGCTGAGATTCTAGGTGTCCATTGTGGCAATTCCTTCCAATTTGCCCCTTGAGAATTCATTTTATGTCAAACACTAAAAAGATGCATCAAAAGAGACAGAAGACAAACCCCAACAAGTGCATTACTGGACAGGAAGGAAAATATATGATATGCAACCCTAAACAATGTGAGTGTAAAGAGATTGGTCATTGAGCCAGGGCTACAGTACTTATTAAGGAAGGGCTTCTTTGGAACCTTTATGTACATACTGCTTGGGGGTTATGTTAAAGAAAATAAGATTGACATCAGCTCTTTTCCTGTATCTCAAGAGTCTACAGGTCTCAGGGCACATTCCCCTCATAGATTCCCTGGTGGAAGCTATAGCTGCAATTCCACCTTGAAGAGTAAATTAAGGTCTAAATTCTAAATTAAAAGAAAACTTCTGAAGTTATCACAAATTATCTCAATTATCTCAAATGGCACTAGGTACCAATGTTTAGACAACAGAACGGAGTTTCAATGAAAACATTCATTTCACCTGAATGTATTTGTGTATAAATTGTGTGACTGAGACTGTGGTTTCATAGTCACTTTTAATCTAAGACAGTGTTTTTCTACAGCTTTAAAATGAGCAGTGCCAGTTATGGCTCCCAGAAATGCTTGTACTGGTGTTAAGTTTTTGCAATCACTGTGGAAGCCAAATCAGGGAATATAACTGGGTGAAACCAAACTTTGTCCAAAAAAAAAAAAAAATTCCATATACTTATCCATACACGTATCCAGTGTTATAACCAATCATTGACCAGCTCTTACTCCCATGACACCAAAAAACACAGGGAAATAAGCAGAGATAATGGAGCAAGGTGGGACCACACTTTTGACGACAACCTAAATTTATATTCATTTAAAATGACTGCATAATCATATCTTTTTATAAAGCATTCATCAAGATTCCCTTTGCAATCAAGGGTAAAGAGAAGGCAGTTCCAAAGGGTGATTCATCCCCTTTATTTTAGGAGAGAATGAATCACCCTCTGGAGTTGCCTGTCTTTCTCCACTGATTATGGATGGACAAAGCCTGATTTAGACTACTTACTTTTTGTTAACTAGAGAGAGTGCATCCTATCCTTGGTAGCCATGAAAATGGACAGAAGAGGACATTTAATGGATTGATAGTTTATAAGAAAAAATTTATGAGTGTTTTATTTACTGATTGTTTGACACCAACATTTGCAGAAGTGAATGTTTACAGTGAAAAGAGATTTTTTTTATTTTTATGATACAAAAATATTTATTTAGCACTTAATTGGAAAACAAATGAGTGTAAAATGTTTCTCCAGAAGACATGGTGTATTTTAGCTTATAGCGTAAATTGTATACTAAAGAACATACAATTTTTACTAAGATTTATACCTAAGGATAGGCAATGTATCAGAAAACAAAGAGTACTATATTTTATAGCAAATGAGAAAACAGTCTCTAAAATGGAAAAATGAGTTAAATTTTAGACTGAATAGGACTGAGGTTGCATGGCTTGCATGATTTGCCCAGGATGTAATGTATTGTTATGTCAGAAAATGCTAATCACTATTATCAATCACAAGGTCAATCACAGACCTCATTAAAAATGACAAGCATGGGATTCACATTTCATTTAGGCAAGGTGGAGAAGAAATTAAAAATGTTTTGCTTGGGAGCAGCTGAGGTAGTGCAGGCTAATACCTTCTTAGTCTCTTAACCCATGCTGGGTTGTACAGGCAAGGATAGTGGTAAACACAAAGGCTAGAGAACTGACTGATTAGCTGTAACAACACAATATCTCATGGAACAGCAGGCTACAATTTAATGCATTAAAACAAGGCATACTTCATATGCAGGTCATCAGCTGGAGACTTCTGAACAGGAAATAAATCTCCAGCCTTTTTTCAAGGTCTTGGCCATTCTAGTTTTTGGGGTTTTTTTCCCCCAGCTATGGGCTATTTTCAGATCTCTAGAGATTTTGTGTATTATATATCTGCTTGTATGTCTTTTGCTTGGAAGGATAGGACAGCTGCCAACTTATTGCATTGGACCTGGTCTCCACTGGGACCCATAAGCTACATCTGTGTCTGTAAATAAAACTGATCAGACACAGCTTTTTGACACAAGTGACATCCATCCAGTAAGCTCTCTAACCAGCATCCAAACTACCAGTTAGGAATGGTGTTGGTTCCCTACCATCCCATAACTAGGCACAAGATGTCATCTGCTTAAAATGCAATTTGGCCTAAACCAGAACCATGCCAGAGACTGTGCTAACACTGCAACATTATGGACAGCGTCTCATGCTGTTTTGCTGATTAGGGATACCAATTAAACTCAGACACCAGAGTGAAAAGGGTAGGTGTATTTTACTCAAAATAACTAAATAATGTAAAAAAATAATACAGATAACATACAGTAAGAAAAGACAGAATAGTGCACTTAAACAAATAGGAAAATACAGGGTAATGCATCAAATCATTACTACCCGAGAGAGAGAGAATAGTGATTAAGAAAGATACATCACCACTTGCATACGTTACCATCATCCAGATCTGCAGGCGCTGGGGAGTCCCGGTTACAGCAAGGATTTGGAGAACCTTTCCCTGCAAGTGGGAAATCCTACGCGATGCGTCCATCTGTAGGTGAGGCATCCAAAGTCGCTGCAAGCGGGTCCAGCCTTATATACCAAAAATCAGCAAGCCAGAATAACTTGCACCTTTGTTTTAAGCGGTTTCACTCTCACATTAGATTCCCCCAGAGCCTGGCCAGGGCTCAAGGGAGAAGCTAAGGGAGTTTCCCTGCTTATCTAATTTATTTATGTTCTTTTTTAGTACAAGGCCACACATCTGGTCCCAAGGCCAGACAGCTGGCTTCATGGCCTTGTTAACTTGCCTCTACGCAAAGAAGAAAGATACATTCAGGATAGACATGTTTTCATTACATTCATCATCAGTAATGAGTATATATATATAAGCTACATCTTTCATTAATGAGCATACATATTTTGTTAATGACTACATACTAAGTTAGCAGCTTCAACTCGGGGCCTGTTGTTCAGGCTTCAGTACTTCAACATTTTAGCACTTTTTACATCAGTATAGGTGGTTTGTTACAACCTAGTACAATACCTACTAGCACAATGGTTATCAGTTACAAAATATACAGGATCCAGCTATAGGTCAACTCTGGCTTGGGCCTATTGTCCGAGCCTTAGCACTTCACATGCCCATACCCTGAGCCCTCAGAATAACAATAAGCTAGTAACTCATTTACTAATACAAGTTTAGGGTTCATGTACCTTCCAGTGTGAACATCTTCTGCTGACTGTTCTGTTTATGTTCACTGTGACTCTGACCATCTCTTCCTCGGATTACCATCTTCAAAAGTTGTACCGTGGAAACCAGTTACTCATTTCTGGATGGCTCCACTTAGCTTGCAGCTGGCCACCACAGGCTATTGTTCATTATTAGTACATGAGACTCCTGCGTGTGTGAGTGTTAGATCTGTCAGACACAGAAAAGTAATCAGAAAACCAAGAGGCAGTAAGAAGCAGAGAAAAGCAATTGTGTGATTTTCAAAGACATTGAACATTTGGGAGCACAGAGTGTGGTGGAAGGAAGAGGTGATCGGACTGTGGGCAAAGAAATATGCTGTAATTTGCCCCCAAAGTTTGGAGGGAAAGAACATATTCATTCCATATTCACACCCATTCCAGAAAGGAAATGACCCCCACAAAATATGTGAGTCATGTCACCCTTTTTTTCCTGCTAATGGGAACAAATCAAGAAGGGCCCAAACATTTCCTGATTGCTAGAACTGAAGGTCCAATGCTGTCATTCAAAACAGAAACCTTGGAGCTCTTTTAATAAAATAGTCAGCGTAACTCCATGTACGTAAATGTTTGAGAGCAGTTTTGGCCAACAGATAGTCACAGACTTCTGGACTATGTTTGTCTTTTTTTGTGTGAGGCTGAAATACGGTAGGGCCTCTCTTGTTAATGTGGTTATAAAAAACCTGCAGTTGTTATATGTGTAGCATTGAAATTAGAGCCCTAGATGAGAACAGTAAGACTGTAAATGTTCACTCAAAGAGGGTTCAAAATACCAAAACTATGAGCAAATAGGTGCAACCCTGCTAAAATTGCTTGATCTGTCCTTGAAATACAAGCAAAGACATAAAAGTGGCTTGAAGCATAGCTTTTCCTCTAAGAGAAACAAGTGTATTACAATACACATTTTTCCATAGGTATTTTAAGAGTACTTAAAGATTATTTAAAGGTAAAATTGATTCAGGTATCAACACAAAAATTTTGCAGTTTAATAGAAAATTGCAAACTATGAAAATTATGAAGTACTGCAGAGACAAAACAGCTCATTTAGTGAAATTGTCAGAGTACTGCACCATATACTTTACTCTCAGTAAAAAATATTTTTAATAATTATATCTTTTTGTACTTTCCCAGTAAGGTGTCTTTTCTCCCCCTAGACTTAAAAAGTACATTAATCTTCTTAATATGTGGCTTTTGTTCAAATCATTGAAATTTTTACTTATAGAGCAGATAATGGTAACTAATAGTCAACACTATCATTTGTCTTGCAGACAAGCTGAGGATGACAAACTAGTGTCATCTTTCTTAATTACTGTTTTACCAGGGTAGAGTTTAATCCTAAATGACATTTATGGATTAATCCTGTGTAATCTGAATATCCTGATGGAAATGACTTCAGAAAAAAGACAGACTGAAAACAAAGTTCAGGGAAAGTGATATTACCCAGGGACTATCTTGGGCTTTTGAAACATGCTCCACAAGCACTAAAATGTAGTTTTTAAAGAGTCTGTAAGTTTCAGTTTACTTGCATCACTCTCTAAAATTTTATCTGGTATGTGATGTTAACTGGGACAAACCCAGCTAAGACACTTCAAAGAACACTCCACACTTATCTTTTCAAGTAGGCTCAACAATCTGACTGCATACTATGATCCATTATGGCAGTACAAGTCACACAATTATCCTTCAGACAACATGTCATGCAGGTTATATCATGTAGCCCAGTACACAGCACAAGAGATAAGGGTTCAGAGAAAAGTCCCAGGCCTCTGTTCCAGCTAAAAGAAACTCTGCAGTCAGAAAGCAGAGATTTAAAAAAGTTCCTTGAATGCATACTTTTAAAGATGCATTTTGCAGAAGAGAGCTTCCTTTTTAGAGTGCATCTCATGTGGCACCCCATCGTATTAATCTTTGCATTACCTTCCAGGACCAACTGTGACAAGTCTCAAAAAGTATCTGTGTCATGAAAGATGTCATTTTATTTCCGTTAAGTTGAATTAATCCACCTGTTCTTTCCTGCTGAGATTTATACAAGGTAGTATAAGAAAAAAACTCCAGCTACTTTAGACCTGCAGTGTGGAATAGAATGGATTTTGCTGTTACAGAGAGACTGCAATACTGAAAGTATCCTGAAATATTTTATAGTATAAAAGAAATGGACTCATTCCTAGAGTGTAAAATCTATTTTAGATTTCCTGTATTCAGTATCTTGGATGTCTATCCTATTTAACATTGGTTTGCAGAACTTAGCTTGGACAGGGATTTACATTTCAAGAAATACCAAGTCTTAAAAGCACACAATAGCTTTAAGAGCTGTGTTTTGGTCTCACTTCTAGATAGCAGTAACATTGCAGATGAGAAATAGAAACATGGCATAAAAAACTGCTACAGTGGTTACACAGTAAATGAGAACCTTTTGACACGGGAATTTGCTTTCCTAAAAAAACAAAAACCAAACCAAACCAAAACAAACTAAAACAAAAAAAAAGAAAAAAAAGAACAACCTGGCCAGAAAAATGTACTTCTCTTCTGTACATTTTTCAAACTGTAAAACACATAATCTGCGTTTCTCCCAGACAAATGTTAGAAGTAATTGCATCATAAATCCCTACGTATCATGTGGATGTGTTAGTCCACATGATTTTAGAGTGTGGTTCAAATGAAATTATTAATACAAATCTTTTTTTTTTTCTCCAGTACTCTGTTTAGAATACCTATATCTATATTCTGTCTGTTATGTGTACATGATGGCTGTCAATCATCTGGTAAATTTTAGATGTATTCAGTAGTCTACAAAAATTTGTGACTTCACTGAATCATTTTACTTATTGTGTATAAACATGTCTTTCCATATGTCATGTTAGTATGCTCAGTCTCCCTCTCTTGTACCTTCCTTTTCATTTTCATATGACTGACTTAATTTGATCTCAGCTTATGCAACATCTTTGTCTTTTGATTTGCCTTTATATTTCTTGCCTAATTTTCCCATCCTTATGGGCAGCTGCTTAGTTGGCTTTGTAGTTTGAGGGATGATTTTTTGGCAGTTTTCATAACCTGTTGATTGAATTTAAATTTCGTTATTTGGTTTACATGGCAAGGTTGGTAGTGGTGGGGCTGTAGCTATGGCTTCTGTGAGAAGATGCCAGAAGCTGCTGCCATGTCAGACAGAGCCAGTGCCAGCTGGCTCCAAGACAGACCCACTGCTGGCCAAAGCTGAGCCAATAAACAACATTGGTAGCACCTTCATGATAACATATTTAAGAAAGGGTAAAAAAAGCTGTGCAACAGCAGCTGGGAGAGACGAGTGAGAATATGTAAGAGAAACAACTGACACCAAGGTCAGTGAAGAAGGAGGGGGAGGAGGTGCTCCAGGCACCGGAGCAGAGATTCCCCTGCAGCCCGTGGTGCAGACCATGGTGAGGCAGCTGTGCCCCTGCACCCATGGAGGTCCATGGTGGAGCAGAGACCCACCTGCAGCCAGAGCAGGGCCCAAAGGAAGTTATGACCCTGTGGAGAGCCCATGCTGGAGCAGGCTCCTGGCAGGACCTGTGACCTCGTGGAAAGGAGTTTACGCTGGAACAGGACTTGTGATCCCATGGGGGACACACGCTGCAGGTGTCCATTCCTGAAGGACTGCACCCCGTGGAAAGGACCCACACTGGAGCAGTTCTTGATGAACTGCAGCCTGTAGGAAGGACCCACATCGGAATTTGTGAAGGACTGTCTCCCATGGGAGGGTCCCCACAATGGAGCAGGGGAAGAACATTAGGAAGAAGGAGCAGCAGAGGCAACGTTTGATGAACTGACCACAACCCCCATTCCTTGTTCCTCTACACCACTGAGGGGCAGGAGGTAGAGAAAACAGGTGTAAAGTTGAGCCTGGAAAAAAGGGAGGGGTGACGGGAAGGTGTTTTTTAGATTTGTTCTTATTTCTCATTATCCTGCTCTGTTTTATTGGTAATAAATTTAATTTCCCAAAGTCAAGTCTGTTTTGCCTGTGACGGTAATTGCTGAGTGACATCCCTGTCCTTATCTTGACCCACAATCTTTTCATCATATTTTTCTTCCCCTGTCTTTTTGAGGAGGGGGGGTAATAGAGAAGCTTGGTGGGCACCTTGCAGACAGCCAAGGTCAACTCACCACAAACACTGATATTTCTTCATCCTTATTTAAGTAGCAATCAAAAGCCTCTCCCAGACGAATGCCTTCCTGGAAATATTGTATGTTTCCTATTATTGAGCTTCAAACTTTCATGTGGTTCTGGACTCAAAGAATACATAATGCTTTATGAATGGAAGCAATATATATGGAGACATGATTAAGAATTATTCTGGTAATTCACAGAATCACAGAATGGTTGAGGTTGGAAGGTGGTTCTGGAGATCATCTGGTACAATCCTCTGCTTCAGCAGGGCCACCTAGAACCAGTTGCCCAGGACCATGTGCAGACAGCTTTTGAATATCTCTATCTCCAACCTCCTTGAGCAAATTCATTTTATTAAAATGTAAGCATTTTTTAGAACATAGATTTGAACAGAGAGGAGTGATAAACTGTAAAATCAGCCTAATTTTATCTTAATCATTTGCAAAGCAGAAGGCCATAGTTAGGGCAATCCCCTAACTAGTTAGCTAACCCACATGGACACGGAGTCAGCACTTTCACCACTTTCAGCAAGTCCAGAGCAGAAATCACTGACACCTAAAGAAGCACACAGGTTTTCCAAACTACCTCCCCTCTCCCACTGCTATGACTTCTTTCTAGGGTGGTCTGTCTACCTACGAGGGCAACAATGACAACCTCTGCTTAAATTTTTCTTCATTTCAATATCTTCCTGCTGTGTCTTAATCGACAAGACTACAATTGTGTAAGGGTTCCTCACTGGTTTGATGTTATTCAGCAGACCACAAAATGAATGCCCTGAATGACAGCATATATTCATTACTGTAAAAGCTACTTGAGACATGCTGCCATGGACTGGGACAGTGCTAAGGTGGAACAATATATACAGTATTAATTCTTCATTAAAAAAATCCTTTACACATAGTATGAAATATATATCCTAGAATTAATGAGCTCTGTATCCATTGTGTTTGCCTTTCACACATAGTGTAAAATACACTATCTAGAATTGATGATCTCTGTATCCATCACATCTGCTTTCCTCACAAGGAAAGGCAGAGAACCAATCTTCTTCTTTGCAGTGCAAAAGAGAAAAGGAAAGCAGGCTGGTTCCCTGTATAGGATGAAATAAGGAAGGATAATTCCAGAATTAGGGAACCCAGTATTAGGTTAGGGCATTAGCTTGGAAATCTGAATATCAGGATTCAATTTCCTGCTAAGCAGGTGACTTTAGACAGCCTGGGTGAACATTGGCAAGTCATTTAGTCACACACAACTGCCATGATCTGTCAGCAAATTTACGATAAGAATATTCTCATACTATGAGAATACATATGTTAGTTTTCGGGTGTTGGATATTCAATGATAAATTATATGAATTGGACAAATATGAGCAATGCACACACACACAGAGCAGCAGAATGTGTTGCTGTGTGGATTTTCCTCCTTTCAGTTCTAAAATGGGGCTGATTTAGAGCTCAATACAATTTTAAACAAATTTGATTCCTTATGCTTTTTTGGTCCAAAAATTGTATTTCATCTCCCTGAGGATTCTGATACATCAAAGTTTATTTGGGATCAAAACCAGAAACCAACATTTTTCACTGAAAGAAAGTTTGGAAAGAATGTACTTATTGTTTTAATTAAAATAAAATATTTATTGAATACTGAATTTAAGCATTCCCTTTACTGAATTTAAACATTCCCTCCCCACTCTTTATTCTGTGGTGCTTTGTTCTATTGGAACATCCCAGTTGTTTGATACATTTAACATTGAAGTCACTTCAGTATTTGTTTTACTAGTCGTGCTAGTTTATTCACTTCTTTCATATGTTATATGGATAGCAAAGGGAAGGGCAAAGGGGTCTATTGTATTCTCTGCATATCTCCTTTTCACCCCTTTTTCTTTCTGTGTTTCCCTAGAAATGACAACTAATAGACAGGATGGGCAAGTATTGTAAATGTTTAGTGACACAGGCTTTTTATCTCTAGCCTCTCAGCTACAGCACCTTTTTAAAATGATGTATTTATTGTTTTTACACTATCACCATAACAATTGATGTCCGCACAGTATTAGTGGATTTTGAGACACAATATTCCTGCAGGACACTGAAGTGGTATTACAGTTTTGCAGACTGGGACTGGGGACAGCAAGGAGAATAAGAAAGGTAGAAATTCTAATAAAGCATGCAATTTATAGAGAAAATCTGCACTGATATTTAACTGAAATTGGTCTATTGACTCCTTTTTGTGATTTTTTCAGGAAGAATAAGAGATCTGCCAGAAGTGTGATAGAAGATCAGTGGTATGGTTAAAAACAGACTGCAAGTCCTCTTAGCCAATGCCTTCCCCATATCTATTTTTTTGTAGTCTACTTTTTACATTAAGTTAATAACTGGTTTTTTAGTTCCATTTGTTGCTTTTGAAAGCTCCAATTAAATTACCAGTGTTGGGTGCTTGGTTTTATTTTATCCATTTGTAATGTGCACTCATAGCATAGCACTGAAATTAGGGAAAGCAATTTTCCTCCAATGCAACTTGTCATAATTAAATCTGTACTACTAAAATGGACCAGAGCCTGTTCTCTGGCCCTGAGGAAATATTACATGGCTCACGTCACATGATATCCATACTGCTAAAATCTCTTCCTTCCTCCAAAATTTACAGTCCCATCCATAGTGACTATGTGAAACGAGTTCCAGGCCCTGTGCCCTAAAGAGTGTGTAGTTGTCCATACAAAGCAGAAGAGATTCAAGCAGCAGGACCCATATCAGGGCACAGTGACCAGTGACAAAGGCACTCTTATTTGAGAGAGACTTGAGTTCAGGATGCTGCTCAAATTTCAGAAGACCAGAGATCTGACTGCAGGTCTCTGCCTTACCAACTGGATACCCTCATCTCAGGCTGCTTGCCGTAATGAGACACATTTTCATATGTAAGTCCCCAGATCTTTATTGCATGAGACTAACTGTGGCAGGAATGCTCTACGAATACCTGTCACATCTCACCCAAAGGCGAGATGGTTGGGGAATATGCTGCTCAGGGATGCTCCAGAGCTCAGTCTCCAAGCAGTCTGGCCTTTAGAAACTTATTCATACGTCCACAAAATACAGATAGATATTCAAAAGTAATTTGACAGTCTCGGTGGTAACGAAATTGGCATTGAGAAGTCTAGGTCTCTCTTACAAGCTTAAGCCTTAAGGTTCTTTATGCTGTGAAACAGGAGTCCTATTGGCTGAAATACCCATCTGTTGAAGAACAATATCTTCTAGGACTATTGTGAGAAAGTATTTGTTTAAAACTGTGTACTACTATGGTGACAGGGACTGAGAAGTACACTGAATGGACATCTAAATACAAAAAACAGTGAAGCATGTAATGACAAAAGTATGAGGTATCTGAATACCTGTGTTCAGTTTGTTCACTGCTTACCTCTATTTTCTGTCATGTGTTGTAGGTTTGGTTTTTTTAAGATTTTTTGAGGGGAAGGAAAGGTCAAGTATTTCTGACTAAAAGGACAAAAGATAGTTTAACAAAAATACATAATACAGTTATCTAATATAAAATTCAATGTGCGTACACAGAAAATGTACAATAGTAAGGTAATTGTATTACACCTTCACTTAGTTTGATGTGACACCACTGCTGTGGTACATGAAGAAGTAGCAAAAATTTCATATGCTTTATAGTGGGTTACCCATATTGGAGAGATATCCCCATTAAGAAAAAAAAGAAAGGAAATAAAAAATAACTTTCTGGTCTAAGGGACAGGAAATTGTTGGACTAAGGGACATGAATATGTGGTCTACATTTGAGTTTCTAGGATGTTGTTCATAAAATGTGAGATCCAATGCTGAAACATGGTAACACTAAATGGAATATTAAAAAGGTAGAATAATAGAAATGGAAGAAGAACTTTTAGTTATTTAAAACTATATCCCTTACCTTCATGCTGCGTAATTACTAAGAGGCCCGCAAAGGAAAAAAAAAAAAAATCTAATATCTTCTTTCTTTGAGAGATGAAAAAAGTCATAATTTGGAATTTCATCTTTAAATTACTTTGAGTTGGTAATTTTTTGTTTATAATACAGATGTTTGTGAGAAAATATGCATAAGTTTTAACATATTCTTTAGAATAAAATGTCCAAAACCTCTTAATATCCTAAAATGAGTGATATTAATATCAAAATGAAATTAATATCAAATTAGTAAAACTTACTGGTGGCTCCTATGCTGTATATAGCTGTACACACACAAGGAGAAATTGTGAATTGTGACAAACACATTTTATCCTAACAAGGTAGATCATTACCATTTTACAGATAAGACATTTGATTCCAATTTAATGCTTCTCTTGAACAAAGAGTAAGAGTGAATTACAGCATTTTCTGGGATATTGGTACTATGTCCACAGTAGGGACAAGGCCAGGGTCAACCATGATTTTATCTGCACTGCCTAACAAAATTTCATTTCAGTGAACACCAGCAGCATGTGGAAGACAGGTGTGGGATAGAGGAGACAGCATGAGAGGGATGTAAACATCTAAATCTTTTCACAGTTTTTACCCAGAACATAATTAGTGTACACAGACAGGTACAGGGTCTGGGAAACACTGCTGCTCCCGCTGCCATAACCAGAGTGACTTGTGCAAGTTCATGAGCAAGTCAGTGTCAGAACTTGCATCATGACCAAGCTTTAGACCATGGTCCTTGCATTGGATGTGAAGGCATTTCAAATTGTTTAAATACTAACCGCTTCCTAATTATGAAGAGCTAAATAGACTGCAGCCATTAAGAAGGATGAGCTTTCTCTTTTGTGATTCTCTCTGTGAAGATGACCACATGGATGAAACTGTATTCTTGCAAGCAATATATCTGCAATAAAAGCAATTATTCCAAAAAGGTAGAACTGGCAAATGAATTAAAAACACTGAATAATAATTTGATTTAAGATTTCTCTTCAACCACGGAAATCAGAACTATTATAAAAGTGTTAAAATTAAAAATCTGTGACAAAGAATTAGTCTGGATAAATAAATCACCAGAAGAGACATCTAAAAAATTACATGAAATCTGAGGAAACTGAGTACTGTGTCAACCTCTGACCTGTGTCCAGACTAGGAATTTTTGTGGACATGCTAAAGCTGGATAGTGATAATTTTTTATGATATTCCTGTTCTGATACAGTCTACAGTGAATACACTATTATTCTGGGAGAAGAATAATATTACTGTCATCCCAGAAACCAGTGTAACACTGGCAGAATATTCTTCACCCTATATGAGCTTCATTCACAGTGAGGCCTCAGAACAGTCATTTTTGCAGTCATTGAAGATGAGAGCTGGAAGATAAAAGATGGGAGAAAATTATTAGTACGTGTATGTAGCTGTCAGCATGCGTGACATGGATAGAAAGTAGGGATCTCTCTTTTTACCATATAAAGTTGGGTGGGAGTGTTGATAGGCTCGAGGGTAGGGAGGCTCTGCAGAGAGACCTGGACAGGCTGGAGCGATGGGCTAAGGCCAACTGTGTGAAGTTCAATAAGGCCAAATTCTGGGTGCTGCACTTGGGCCACAACAACCCCCAGCAGCGCTACAGGCTTGGGGAGGAGTGGCTGGAGAGCTGCCAGTCAGAGAGGGACCTGGGGGTGTTGATTGACAGCTGGCTGAACATGAGCCAGCAGTGTGCCCAGGTGGTCAAGAAGGCCAATGGGTTGCATCAGAAATAATGTGGCCAGCAGGGACAGGGAAATGATCTTACCCCTGTACTCAGCACTGGTGAGGCCACACCTCGATTACTGTGTTCAGTTTTGGGCCCCTCACTACAAAAAGGACATTGAATTACTCGAGTGTGTCCAAAGAAGGGCAAGAAAGCTCATGAAGGGTCTGGAGCACATGTCGTACGAGGAGCGGCTGAGGGAACTGGGGTTCTTTAGTCTGGAGTCGAGGCGGCTGAGGGGGGACCTCATCACCCTCTACAGCTACCTGAAAGGAGGTTGCAGAGAGCTGGGGATCAGTCTCTTTAATGAAGTAACAAGCGATAGGACAAGAGGGAATGGCCTCAAGTTGCACCAGGGAAGGTTTAGACTGGGTATTAGGAAGCATTTCATTACAGAACGGGTTGTTAGGCATTGGAATGGGCTGCCCAGGGCAGTGGTGGAGTCCCCATCCCTGGAGGTGTTTAAGAGTAGAGTCGACATAACGCTGAGGGATATGGTGTAGTTGAGAACTGTCAGTGTTAGGCTGATGGTTGGACTAGATGATCTTCAAGGTCTTTTCCAACCTAGATGATTCTGTGATTCTGTGATTCTGTAAAGATAATAACCTGTTATTAAAATTATGGCTAAACCGCATGTTTTTAAATAACCTGTAAAGTATTGGCACATTTAGTTTTGTAAATTATTAATATTATGGGCTCAGCTCCATTGCCCACACATAGTTATATAGAACCATTTACTTAGGATACCTGGGTGTCATGGTTTGGACTCGGCCAGTAGGCAATCACCACACAGCCAGTCACTTACCCTCTCCCTGCCCTCCCCCACCCTGGTGAAATAGGTGGAAAAAAAAAAAAAAATTCATAGGTTGAATAAAAAAAACCAGTTTAGTAATAGTAACAAAACAGCAGTAACAATAGTAAGTCCAAACAGGTAATACACAATGTGGTTGCTCACCACCTGGGGACTGGCACGCAGCCCGCCCCCAGCAGTGATCCCGAGCACACAAAAGATCCTGCTGTGCCAACTGGAAATGGAAATGAGAGAGCACGCGCCTCCTTTATATACTGAGCATGACGTCACATGATATGGAATACTCCAATGACTGATCCAGGCCTGGCCCTCTAGATGTGCTCCCTCTCAGTCCAAGGAAAGCTAATTCTATCCTGGCAGAAAACAGGACACTGGGCTACTGGATATCAAGTTGGAAGTGACAGATACAGTTCAAGACATTGGCAAGACCTCCGCATCTGGACTTGCATTTGAGTAAATGAGCATGATTCCTTAGGGTATCCCAAATGACACTAGATGCCTACATGTGGACAAGTGTATCAAGCTTCTGTTGTCTGGTAACTGAATCTCACTCTGTTCTCCAGTGACTATATTAACTGGAGACCTGGTGTCACTTCAGACAATGTAGGCTGTCCCACTTGGCCTCAGTAGAAAATCAGTAAGTCTGAGTAACTCCTTTAACATCTGTGTCATATCTGGAAGGCCATCTGTGTCATATCTGGAAGGCCCATGTGTTTGTTTAGATGCCTACAATACCTTGATTGAGAGTAGGCATCTGTACTTAGGAAACTGTATCCCCTCTCTAGGGTTTGGTTGTCTGAACAGCTCTCTAAGACCCATTGGTCTAGACATATTGACTAATTGGACATATTGACTATATCTCCACAGCCTAACATGGGAATTTATACACTTTTATACACTCACACACATGTGCCTAAATTTAGCTATTTTAAAATTTAACATGAATTCCAGCATAATAGTTAGATCAGGTTGCTTCCAAAAGTCCCAGACTGGGCCATGTCTTCCACATCCATATTACAAGATCTAGGAACATTTTAGAGGAATACGAGATGGATGTGATACCCATAAACTCCCATAAAAGCCCCAGTAATTTTCATTCTTCTAGCATATGACTTTTTCTCCATCTGATCTTCATCAGATATTCCCTGTGTACTCTCTCTTTGCTTCCCTCCAAATACATGCATATTAAACTACTTTCATCATTGCTTTCTAGCATATATTAGCACAAACTGGGAAGAAGGGAAAATGAAGATCACTACTTTACATATGTGTCTTTCAGTGCCTGTCTGCATCAGAGTCTCTCAGTCAGAAAAAGTCAGGCTCGTCAGCCCTCATTCACCTGATCCACCTGCGTGTCATAAGAACAGGATATTCATTGTTCCCCTAAAGAATCCACTGTCAAGGCTTACTAGCATGTTCTCTGGACACCTCTTCCTGCTATTTGCAAGTGGACCCACATACCCACCGCTTTGAAGGGAACCAACAGGAATGGCAGAAGAGGACAGTACTCCAAAACACTCAGAGACTGATATATTCCAGGGAGGAGCTGAAAAGGGCAGTATGATCTTGAGAGAAGCAAATCTTCTCTCCCAGAGAATCAAGTCAAAAAATGGCATACTTGCCACTCTGTGACATAAACTTTATCCTGGGAACAGCAAAAAAAAGTAATTCCAGTAAATGTTGTGGGTTTTTTTCTTATTATAAATTCAAGCTATGGGCAAAAATAGATCCTTAGAGCAAGCACCCCCCAAGCAGTATTCCCCTGACATTAATTCCATTTAACATGCCAGAAGTCACATAAGATACTGCAAAAAGTGTCTGTCTTCTGGTTCATCCTGGAATACCCCACCAGAAAAAGGTGAAGTCTAGGAAGGTTTTCTTCATTACATAGAGGCCCCCAAAGTAGGTGTTCTTTTGAGACCAGAGATTGTTCTGAAAAACACAGAACCCAACCATAAAGAAACATCCTCCAATTTGATCTCTAGATCAAATTAGTGGACTGTCTGACCAGGAATTTAGGCAGTTCTAATGGACAGAATTGTCCACAGAGAGCTAACATTAAAGGATATTCCTTTCTGAAGGCTGGACCTGTTGCAGAGCCTAATTTGGAGGTGGCCCAAATCAGGTTTTTTTCCTCAGACAAGTATGTGTATTGAACACAGTGAATGAATCACCTGCAGATCCTTTGAACTCCAGCTATTCAAGGCAGAAAATAAGATGCTCCCAGACTCTTTACAGAATCAAGAGCACTTCTGAAGATTATACTGTTTCGTTTGTCTTGGAAGCATTTGTTTGGAAGAATGGCTATTGACACAGGCAAGAGCTTCTCTCTTCAGAATTACTGCAATTTATGCAATGGGGAATCTAAGGGTTCTTTGTACCTGGGATTGGGAACGTTGAAATGAGCTCTGGAAAATAACCTGACTACCATTTTTAGAGAAAGCAGCAAGAATAATCTCTCAGGAAAGAGAGAGAGGTCAAATCGTGACCAGCTGCCTGCAGAATTAATTCCTAGCCATGGAGCCCTTTTCTCTGTCTTTTTAGCTCTCTTTTAGTTCACAGATGCATGTCCTCGCTGTGCTTGTCTAGGAAGTTTATGAAAGCAGCTTGAGCCTAGCAATGTGAGCAGGGCAAAAGAAGAGAGCAAGTGTATTTGCTATGAACTTTCTATGTGGTTCTGAGAGCTGTGCTCTGACCAGGTTCACAAGTCAGTGGTTGATCAGTAAGACAATACCTGCATGGACTGCACTATGGGGATGAAAAGGAGAGTTGGGAGTTGAAGGAAGACAAGAGCATGGGCAGCAGATTTATGCAGCATGGGAACAATTTGAATCCCAATACATGCCCTTTCTGTTTGAGGTTTCTTGCCCAGTAGCCACCAGAAATCTTTACAGCTGTTCAGAAAAGTGGTCGTAGCCAGAACAAACTTTGTGATTGCTGGGATGAAATTATGAGAAGCATATAAATGTGAAGAAGCAGGTAAGAAACTGTGGGTAGGTGTGAATAGTAGCTGTAAAGGACAAAGGGGCATAAAAGTGTGTTGAGGATGCAAGGCCGTTCAACGTGTCATCTTGAGGCTCTCATGCAGCTTCTTATTAGGTACATTTGAGTTAACAGACCCAGACTTGATTTTTAGCATCACTGGTACAGCACAGGCTCCATGAGGAAGAAAGGGGATAAAATATCTGAAAGTCAATGAGACAAAATGGAGGAGGATGTAGAAAAGGATACAACCATTTTAGTCATGGCAGTCCACGCAGATGACTCTCCATTTGTCATCATGGGGAGGACTCAGATTCTGAGGCTGAAAGCCTGGCCTGTGATTTTTCTGTTGGTGCAGGAAGATTTCCTCTCAGCAATCACTTTTTTGGGGGTGTACCCCAGAAAACTGGCAGAACATGGCACTTTACATGTGCCAAAGTGGTGACACTATGTGGTGTTAAGGACTAAAACAAAGAGTACACAGACTTTCTTTTCTGCCATATTGAATAAGATAAACTTAGAGTAATGAGGGCACATAAAGAATTATCAGGACAGCTTGAGGATGTGCACTGGACAGTGGTCCCATAAGGCCTGGGAACAGAATTTTACTGCAGCCTTTCAGTAAACCATTCTCATTACACCATTCCATACTCATTAGAGCTTTGAGACCAATTGGACCCAAAAGTATTGCTGGCACTCAGCCATATGACAACATCAGCTTAATCTTAGAGAGTTTGATACTGATAGTACTTCACCGTCATTCAGAGGAAGTTGCTCTCTAAAACTTATCAAAGAATCATTTCCAGATCAATCAGCAATATATCATTTATTTTTATTGCAAATGTTGGGGATTTTTTGTCACACCCATTGAGGCAAATTAAACACATATTCATGCTCGAGTATAAAGAGATTTAATAAGCAATACATTAGGCAGAGTCCCATCACCATACATGGTCTGACAGGCAGGCTGCAAAGATGCAGCATGAGCCAATTCCTTATGTACACTTGCACCAGCACCAATCAGACCGTTACAAGTCAATAGTGCGGCACCTCATCTTATCTGCAAGGGAATTTATGCTCCTTTGTATGGAACTGTTCCCCCTCTGGCACTGCCACTTCCAGTCAGTTTAACTCGGTTCTGTAGTCAGGCCTCCTTGCTTGCTAGACCAGGTAGCTATTCAGTTCCAAATTATTATCGCTGAGCAGTTACCAGCTGAATTTTCCCTTCATTCCTCCTTTTTGTGAGTAGTTATTACTCACACACATTTATTATTGCAGGTCTTTCAAATTCTTCCTTATGCTTATTTACTTCCATTTACAAAATTGTTTATTTTGCCTTGCTTTGGGTTATTCCTTTTGTTCCCTTCTTCATTTGTTTACAGCCTAATTTCAGGCAACATAGAATCAATTGCAACAGCACATAACCTATTATAATGATTACTAGTAGAATAATGGTCCACTTCAAGATCTACCTAAAAATATTCCCAAATACTTTAGTGTCTGGCAACCATCTCCACCAATCCCCTTTCCATTCCCATTCCTCTACTTTGTGGAGGACCTGTAAATTTTTCCTTATAGTAGAAATGTCAGTGGCTATGCAGCCAGCACGATCAATGTAAGTACAGCAGGTGGCATTTATCGGTATACACACATCACCTTATGAGGCCAACAACACATCTAATGCCAATTGATTCTGGAATACTACTTTCAATATTCCTGATACTACTTGATGTAAGGCCAGAATTGCATTTGTTGTGGTGTTGCTCATAGACTCTATAGACTGGGATATGTTTATGATGGCAGCCTCAAGCTTGATTTTGTCAAGAGTTGGAAATAGAGCTCAGAATACTTTCCACCTGGGTCTTGAGCTTTCCACTAAAGGGTTAAGGGATCTAATGCGTCTTGGCAAGTTGAGGGCTAACTCTGCAGAGAGCGTATTGTGTACTTCGACATGTGTGAGTAGCCATTCCAAGGTGCAGGTGCCTGTGCTGTTTAGCAGCAGGTCTTTGTGGGCATGATTGTCACATATCCAGTATAATCCTGTATGATTTACAAACCCAGGAAAATATCCTTCAGCAGATAATAGTGGGGATGCCAGTACCAGGGCATGCAATCAGAAATACCATAAGGAATGCCAATTTGGCAATTAGTAGTATTACACTACAGTGAGTAATCATATGTATGTTTCCACCTGAATCTCCCTCATTTGATGGTAACATCTATACATGCAGGATTCCATATGCAACTGAATGTTGTCTCACACCCATAAACCTTTCCTAGATCTTCTTCTCCCTCAGTATTCATGCAAAATGATGCATTTAGTCCACTGGGAATGCAGATGTACAGGGAGCCTCTGGCAGTCAATGGTTCAGGGCTTCATGGGAACCCTGCCCATTGATTTCTCAAGTTAGACTTCCAAGAAGCATTAGCAGGTGTCCTCAGCAGGAAAGCCAACAGAGGCAATGCCAATGCTCCCTGGGAGAGAAGATAAATGCATAGCCAACAGTTTGTAAGGTTAGAGGAATTTGCTCAGACTTGGGATAACTTAACAAGTAATTTTTATTTTTTTTTTCCCAACCAGTCTTTGCTATAGTAATCAGCAGGAAAATGCATAAAACTATTAAATCTGTCATCTCTCTAATTCATGTAACAGGAGTTATAGATTCTAAAACCTAAACCAAAATGCTTCCTATTAGCAATATAACAAGCAGTATAGCACAGCACAACTCCTCTTAATCAAGAGGATCCGTACATGTATATATGTATGTGTGTGTGTGTGTGTGTGTGTGTGTACGCATAGTCACACAAGTATTGTTTGGCTTGCCTCTGCAGACAACTGTTCCAAGCTATGTTGTCTCAGACTTCACTTTCAGCTTTCTCAATCTCAGACTGTACCTTGGTGTTAACGTTTGCAGCACTTCAGGAAAGATGGTACCAACATTGTCACACAGACCTTTCTCCTGTAACCTCGGTTCTTGTCATAAAGTTGTCCAGCTCTGTTGCTCTTCTTTGTTGGAGGTGTCTTTTGGCAGGATGAGATACCCCTTCAGCAGTGGTCCAGCTTCTGACCTTACCTGATTTAGTTGTTCCAGAGGTTCTCGGAGTTCCTTGGGTGACACCATCCTACAACAATGGAACGCATGGATCCAGGCACTCTTTTTTGCAGCCTTCACCACTGTGAGGGTTGTTAGAAGCACTTGGAGTGGACCAGCCCAATGTGGTGACAGAGCATGTTTCATGTGAAGTCCTTCAACAGGACTCAGTCTCCAGGCTTCAGGTCATGGCATGGCATATCAGTAAGCAAACCTTGGACCTGTGAAGACACTGTGGAACCCCACTTTTGCATGAGTAGCCAATCAAGTGGGCTGCACATGCAGAAGTAGGAATCAAAGAGAGGGGAGCTATGCATCTGCCATCGTAAGATCTCCATATATGTTCCAAGTGTAATGCACAACCAGAGTAAAACCATGAGTTCTTTCCTTCTGAAGCTAGCTCTTATAATTTGGCCAGATATTCAATAGAAATACAGAGGTCAGGCTTAATAGCTGCAATCTTTAAAAATGTTACTAGAGAACCCTCAAGGGCAGCTCACTTGGCAGCAGCATCAGCATAGGCATTGCCAAGGCTTACTTCATCTAATGCACCTGAGAACAATGCATCACAGAGATAGTAGTAGTGAGCATAACAGCATATAGTAACTCAAAGATGAGGGGTCCATGAGAAAAGCAAGCTCCAGAGAACGTAATAAATCCTCAGTGTTTCCAGATCTGGCCTGTAGAATGACAAACATTAAATGCATATCGTGAATCCGTATAGATACTTTTTCCTGATGTGAGGGTACGTGCCTGAGTGAGTTCAACAAGCAGGTTGTGTGCTTGAAACTGTAGGGAAGGAAAACATTTGAGAATTTTGGACTGGGAGCAAGCAGCACATCTTGCAACTAGTTTGCCTCATGAAAGAGCTGTCTATAAGGAGGGTGAGGTCTGGGTTGAATTGATAAGACAGCAGAGATTCTGGAGTCAGCTGGCTGGCACTTCCCTTCTGAAATTGTATGACCCAGATACCCAATCTCTTGCTTGCAGAATTGTAGCTTTCAGGATGCTTTGTGTTCTTTATTTGTCAAGGCACACAGTAGATGGAGTATGTACTCTTGGCAGGACTCCAAAGAGGAGGAAGCTACCAGAAGATTGTCCACATACTGTACCAAGACTGAGACACTCTGGAGTGTAACAGAATCTAGGTCTCGGTTTAAACACTGAAAGAAAACAGAGGGTATTCACAATACCCTTGAGGACCTCTGGTCCTCAAGTATTTCCCTGGTAAATAAAGGCAAACAAAAGCTGTGAACTGAGGTATATGGGGATAGAGAAGGAAGAAGAGGTCAAGAACAGCAAAATGAGTAGCCTTTGCAGGGATGGAGGTTAGAATAGTCGCAGGGTTAGGAACAACTGAGTGACTCAGGATAAAAAAGCATTTATTTTTCATGAATCTTGGAAAAACCTCCTTATTTGTCTTCCTTGTTCATCAGATTTCTGCTCTTTCTTTATTGGTGAAATGTATGTGTTGCAAGGTGACCAGGCTTGTATTACCTTCCTCCTTTAAGGAGAAGGCAACAGGGCAGTTGCCATCCTCAGCTTCTCAAGAAAGTGGATATTGGGGAACTGCTGGGAATGCCTGACTGGTTTTGCATTTAATTTTTACTGGTTCAGCTGCTAAGAGTCTTCTTACATCATTAGAATGGGAAGCCCACAGTTTGGAAGGAATCTGGGAGAGGAGCTCCAAGTCAATGGAGGTGCCTTCAGACTCTAGCCCTTCAGCAGTTAACAGTGTGACCAGATGCCTGGTCTGATGATGTGGAATGTCCAGATACACGTCATCTGGGGAACGACAAATTGTGGCTCTTAATTTGCACAACAGATCCATTCCCAGCAGGTTCACACGGGAAGTTGGGCTGAGGAGGAAGGCATGCTCCTCGCTCAGTGGGAGAGGAGCATGCAACTGAGTTGGTTCAGATACATCAAGACAGATAAAGTTTCCACCAACCTCCAGAGCATTAATTACCTTATCAGTTGTTTTCAAATCTGGGCTTTCTGAGCCTTCTGAGCCTTCTGAGCTCTGGAATTGGAGAAAGAAGCTCTAGTATTGATTAGAACTTCAAGAGGGGTATTGTTGACAAGCAAGGTGACAGTAGAATCAATTTGAGAGACTCTAAATCTGGATCTACATGTAACCCTGCACCACATGGGTATAAGGTAGGGTGTCTGGCATCACCAGTTTAATTACAGGGATATCTGCCTCAGCTAGATTTTGAACCGGAACTGCTGGTTGGGCTGCAGGTGGAGGAAGTGCATTGGGGGGCTCCCAATTGTCCAAGAGATCTTCAGGATGATCAGGACATGGGGGTAGGACTGGTGTAGTAACACTGGACACTAAGCCTTGGTACAGAAATTTAGGTGCTGCAGCTGAAAGACCCTTTCATTTCACCTGATTTCATCTTTTCAATTTGTTCCTCCATTTTTGTATTATTATCCTGTAAGCTAGCTATAATGGATTTCTGCCATGATTGTTTCCCTCCTTGTCCCACAAAAAAACCAAACTTCCATTTGCCTTAGTTTATTGTCTTCTAGACAATGGAAAAGGTTAGGTTAACTTATTCAGGTCAAAGGTTCCCTTGCCTGGAAACTGCAGTTCTGGTTTGGCACAGGTACAGCCTTTCCACTGGTGGGCAGGTTGGACCATATGTGGTCATGCACCATAACTATAGCACATAGAACCTAACAGGTCTTTCAGATCTGGAGAGAAGGAACTTTGACACACTTTCCAAATTTGTTTTCAGTGAGGGAGTAAAAAGCTAAGGTCTATTCATGGCAAAAGGATAGAAGGAGAAGTTCGGGCATCCTCAAGAAGACAGAGCTTCAACTTTATCCTCTCAACACAAATATTTTCAGAGCCTAGGGTCATTTAGCTAAACAAAAGCCATTTTCCTGTTAGCCTAGGCCTACAAAGGGCTCTTCATAACCCATAGAAATTGCTCTGGAGAGGGATCAGAGCTTCTAGTAATCTCAAACATCCTCAGGGATCAGAACACAAAGCTTACCACAATTTAGTTCACAAAAGATCAAATGTTCATCCTCTTAATTTTCCCCCTGATCTTTACATTATAAGCAGAAACTGAAGCAACATAGGGTTTGTTTATTGCTGACATGATGGCCAGGCAGGGGACACTGTAGGGAGAGAGCCATATATGCAAGTGAGATTTTTAAATGAGGATCTCTTACCTCTTGTGGTGGCACCATGTTGGGTATTCCCTCTGGTTCCAATTTGGTTGCCAGTGTGCAGCAATCCCCCTTCTGACACCAAATTGTTGGGGAAATTTTGTCATATTCCTTGAGGTGAATTCAGCACATGTTTGTGCTTGAGTATAAAGAGATTTAATGAGTAATACAATGGGCAGAGTCCCACCACCATACATGGCTTGACAGGCTGCAAAGATGCAGCACAAGCTGATTCTTTATGTACACTTGCACCAGCACCAATCATGTCATTACAAGTCAGCACTGCAGCATTTCCCACTGTGGCAGGAGCACATCCCCTCCCCCCAGCAGGGGCTAGGGCTTTGAACATGGTGGCTGATGGCTTTTTCGTGCCCTTATTTCCACACTTCTGGCGGCACACCGTGGTTGCTGTCACGTATGCACCCTGGTCAGGTGCATTATCCCAGTGATGGGAAAAGGGAGGTGAGACCGCTGGTCGATCAACAAGGCCCTCAGCCAATGGAACACCTCGGTTGAGAGAAGCTTCTAGGGTGCTGACCATATATGACCACAGTTCAGATCTGACTTGGGTATAAATGGAGTCCTGCCAGAGGCCATTTTTGAGACCTCCTTGGAGCAGCAGCTATGTGGCACAAGGTCTTTCCCATGGCAAGGGACACCTACCACAGACACTCCTTGAGGTTGAGTGTCCTCACACTAATGGGTGAGTGAACACGTGCTATGGATCCTCCCCTCTCCCTTAAACCCTAAAATCTTTTAGGTAACCCTTGTAGTAGTACCGCCCATGCTTGGGTTCATTATTGTTCTGTAGTTAAGTGTGAGCCAACTCCAGTGACATTTGAACTTGTGTGTGTGTATGAACTGTGGGGACTTTTGTTTCTTTTAGAAAATTGTAGTTTGTTGTGGTTTCATCTCCAGTGGTCAGTGGTTTTGTTCTGTGACACTGTGACACAGGCATTCCTGCTTCCAGCCAGTTTAACTTGATTCTGCAGTCAGGCCTTCTTGCCTGCTAAACAAGGTCATTCTTCAGTCCCAGATTATTATCACTGAGCAGGTACCAACTGAATTTCCCCTTCACAGAAGTGCCTAGAAGTTCCAGTCACAGATCAAAGGCCCTCTGTGCTAAAGCCCCAACTCCAGGCATAGATCAAAGGCCCTCTGTGCTAAAGCTCCGATGAACACAGAAGAGATGGTCAGCCTGTACCAAAACATCTGCAGTGTGGTTTCCTGTGTATTATTAACAGGAGAAAATGTACTTCTCTGAGCCTCTTTAAACAATGAAAACATAGCAGAAGTTATCATCTCTAGCTAACAGAATGGGGATAACAAGACAGAAAATGTAGCAATAATTTATTTAGCATGTACTTGTCACTAGAATTAACATTTCTAGGTCCTAAAGTATATATTTTAATTACAGTATTAACTGTACCTGTCCATAACATTGTATTTTCCCTGCTGTTTTCAGGTGTGCAAGTACCTGTATCTATAAAAGTAGATGAAGGAATGCAAAATAAAAATTAACTTGGTTTTGTTATTAGTTAATTTCTTCCAGTCTTATGATTCTTTCTCTGTTTATTTTTTGCTAACCTTTAATTCACCAGGCTTTACTTCCACAAATATGTAGAAACAAGAATTTCAAAAATTAAGGAAAATATTTGAAGAAGAAAGATCTGCATGCCTAGTTAATCAAGATACTATAGTAGTAGCCTATTATTTTGGTGATCTACCATTCACTATTAAGTGACACAGCTGAGTTATGAGTATTCGTTGTCAAGGACTGAACTGTATTTGCAAATAATATCCACCACCAAAGGCAGTCAGGAACTTTTACCCAGAAATTGATAAAGAAAGATAAAGAGATCAAACTGATTAAATCATTTTTCATTGGAAATTGCTGACTACTTGAGAGCAAAACTATCTGTTCACCCCTCTAAGATTTTGTAAAAGAAGAAAATAGTTTAAGCTGTTGAAACAAAGAAATTAACTCAACAGTCAGAATCCAATATAACTGTTAAGCAGGTATTCTTTATTAGCAACTCTGGGGTCACCCTGGGGATTCTCCACCATAAGGGCTCCCCCGAACTATCAAGGGACATCAGTTTACATACACACAAATCATACATATTCATTAGATTTCCTGGAAAGGGATGTCTTATGATAGTGAGTTCCCAGAATTCATTTACATAGTCCAAGCATGCGTAGTAGAAATAGGGCGAGGGTCTTAGTGGTCGAGGGAACAAGTAGTCTTCTTCATGGTGTTCGTTAGTTGGCTGTCTTTCCAGAGCATGGGCTGTGAAGTCCAGATGTCTTCTTCCTAAATTAGCAAAATCATCCTCCCTAGATAGGATCTCTGTGTCCTTTTGTTCGAGTCCCCCCTTAGTTTGCCCATTCTAGGAGTTGCCCAAGTGTCCATTGAAGGCTTCGAGTCTGCTATCAGTGATTTATATAGGGAGACTAAATAGACAAAGAGGTCTAGGGAAACAGTTAAGAAGTCCTTGGGAAACAAAAAACACAAGCAAAACTTTGAAATAAACAAAGTAAAACACAAGCAGAGCTTTCATATATCACAGTTTAGTCTTAATCAATGATTGTCAGAAATTCATTTGTTTGAGCCCTTTCACTGTTAGTAACACTAGGATCAAACTGCAGCTGCAATCTGAGTCTGTCTCCCTCCAGTAGGAGGAATTAGTAACCTTGGGTTTTTTTTCTGGTTTTCATGGTTTATTGGCTGTTGGGAGTCAGTTCTGACAACCAGGTGGAACAAGGAAACACAGTTTAGCAACTAAAGATATATTACAGCAAGAGGGGCTGACAATTAAAGTTTAAAGATTTAGCAAGGTACCCCAAAGGAGTTGTCTTTCACTTTAGGTATGGAGGCAGTTTGAGTAGCATGTCAGCTCATGGTACTAGTGACTCTAGGAAAGTAAAAACAGAAAGCAGAGTAAACACAGTTTTAGTAGTGGCAGCGAAGTACTGACTAGCCTAACAGTGAAGAACTGGATGCTATATCCAGAATAAAGAAATATTATTCTTTGATTTTCAGAAGTCATCTATCCATTGTGCAACTGCTGGTTACAATTTTCTTAAGCATACAAGTTTTCTGTTATTGACCATTCTGTATACTGTGGTGATTTCTTAGCTGAAACTGTAGTGATCAGAGACCCATTCCCATTATAGTTGACTTTCCTATCACTTGATATATTAGTCCTTGCTTAGCTTCCCTAGTGCTACAGGGTAGTCTATTAAGAATTGTAGAATAGAGCGTCCCTCTGCTCTTCCTTTCATTAGCTTCACCAGTACTCTTTGGAGCCTGGGGCAAAACCAAGATAATTCAAAAAGCAGAATAGGAGGTACAGGAATCCCTGCCATAACAAGGTGCTAAGAACTCAAGGGATATGTTTCTCCATCAATGTTTCTCTGACCATGCACGAGATCTTGCAGCAGACTTCTGAATATCTTCCCTTGCAGAATTTGCAGTAGAGTCCTCAGCTTTTATTAACTTCAGGGACGAGAACACAGAGGGAGAAACACATGCTGAAGCATCTATCTGTAGAGTGTGGAGTAGACAAATCAAAGAGAGAATTGGGCTCAGAAGAAGACTTCGTCTTCTTTTTACAAATACAAGATGAGAAACTGAGTGGCTCAGTACCTGACACCATAAAGGAAACAGCCATCAGAAGGCTGCTGTGTTGGATGGGACAGGAACAGACAGATGATAGCACAGGACTGGTCACAAAGACAAATCTTTATATCTTCTCATCAGGAATATATCTCTCCATTTACCTTTTCCAAATGGTCCAAAAGCAATACATAGGTCTACTTCTTATTCAGAATTTTTAATTTATACCTAAATTAGTACTTCTGGATGACCTGTTGTAGAGAAAACACTGATAACCTTAGCAATCTTACTAATTATTACCTGTATTTGATAGCTAGAGGAAGGAGACATGACCTTCTGACTAAAGAGTTATACACCACAAGAGACATGTATCTACTGTAAGTGTCAAGAAAAGTACACTATAAAAAATGTCAAATAGATTTTTTTTCACTTTTCATGCCAGGAAAAAAAAAAAAAGCATACTGCTAGTGAACTGAAGCCAAATTATGCAGCTTTAGGATCTCTTGTGATTTTGCTGAGCTCTTGACAACACCTACATAACTGAGTTGTTTTGCTTCAGGACAAGTTACATTAATCAGCAGTTTCCTTGTTACATTAGAGACTCTTGGGATAACACACAAGTTAAATGCCATTATCCTCCATTCATAAAATTAATCCCTTCCAAGAGTACCTTACAAGCATATGTAATTTAGATGCATGAGAACACTTTATATAGGACAATTTACTAGAAAAAATGCCATTGTAAGTACTGACATTTGCATCTTGAAGCTGTCCAACAAGTAGCAAGGCAGACACTCACTGACTGAGGAGAATAATGTTCAAAACACACCTTCTAATAGGATCTGAAATCCCATGAAGGTGAGAAATGCAGCTGAGACACAAAGGAAAGCAGTGTGGGGTGATGTAATCCTCAAGTCCGAGGAGTGTATATAATTCTCCTACCTAGATGCCCTTTCAAAACGATGGATGGACAAGTAGTTAACAATGGAGCCTCTCTGCAGTGTTTCTTAGCCCTTTCTTGCTCTTTTCCTTTGAGCTCATTGGCTTTGCACAACAGGGCACTTATTGTTGCACAAAAGAGGTCTGATTCCTTTCAGCTGCCCTCCAGTGTGCCAGATAAAAGGACTAGACTTTCCCCAAGATGCCACATGCCTGTAAATGCTAGAAGTTAACTCATCTGGTAGGAGCTCCTTTGCCCAAGGCTCTCCAAATCCCTACTGTTTATCATTCATGGTCATTTACATCTCAGTTTCTGTAGCTGGCCATAAACACTGGAAACCCCTACTTAAAAAAGGGAGGATCGCTCTGCGTGGTATACAGCAGTCAGCTTACAAGACTATAGAAGAAACAGTAATGCTAATACAAATAAGTAACTTCATTTTTAATCTGCTATGTGTATGTGGTCATTCTGGGGGTTGTTTTCAAAGTTTAATAAAGCTACATCAAACTGCTTCATTTTTTTTCCTTTGTGTTTCCCTGTAATCCAAGTAGAACTGTAGAAATATAGTAGCACAGCAGATGCAGATTTTATGACAGCAATTATTTGTTGAATATTTAAGTGTATCTGATTTATCTAGATGCAGTGCATTTATGGTGAGATTAATTTCTTATACCTGTACATCCTCACTAAGGCATATAAACTCCACTGAATACTGAGAAATGATCCTATAGCTTAGTTTGTGCTATATCCTTGCACAGCTGTGTAAGGGGCAGCCAGGACTGCTGTATGCCCCAAAGCAGGTGCAGAAGGATATTTTCAGAATAATGACACAGTGCTTCTTGCACCTGCTAGCAAAAAGATGACTGTAACTGTACTATTTACAGGGCAGAGCTTTAGTCTTTGAACATATGGAGAAAATAAAAAATGATTTAATCTCAAGCAGGGATAATAGATGCTAGATCTGTCTCTGGAAAGAAAGGTCACAAGCTCTTGACCACGTGCAGATGCTAAGAAATTGCTTTACTTGCATTGCTACCTAGGACTGGATGCTGATATGATGTGGATTAGAGATAGGTTTTTCTACGACTGCTGCTCCAGTGCAGACCCTTGGCAATGCTAACAGCACACTCTCCCAGTACATCTACTTTACTATTTAGATTCCAGCAGCTGAAGATGTAAAATCATTGAAAACACACAAGTCCTCATAAAAGACCCCTTCCCTTAGTCAGAGTACTGACAAACATCAGATCATTTAACAGCAGTAATCTCTCACCTTTGAATACTCATAGTTTTTTACAGAAATATGAAGTGTCCTCACAAAATAAGGTGCTCACTTTGAGCACTCAACACCCTTTGCTTTCCAAGTCTGCCACCATCTTTACTACATTTAACAAAACAAACATGACGTGACATCTTAGGCTTCCGGGTACTTTTAGTTGCCATGTTTGTGCATAGTGATTCAAACAGGAATGCATATATGCACACACAAAAAGACCACCTCTGTGAGTTATTCCCCTTGTAATTACAGGCAGTCACTAAGAGGCACAGAGAAAATTAATTAGGCCACATTTTCCAACCAGTACATGCAACAGTGCACAAGCCTATTTGAAAAACTGGCCTATAAAGACTTGCAGTTCATTAGAGGAATTCTGTTTCTTCACAGTCTTCCCATCCATCACTTTGAGCCTTGTCCTTTTCCTTGTGACTCTGCGAAAACCATTTGCAACTGATGCAAACCAGGGCTACATGCAGGTACAGTGAAGGGTCTGCAATGTTACAGCTCCATCTGTGCCAATGGATGTGGACCAGACACAGCACCAGGGTAAGGGGGAGAGGGAAGGGAAGGTAGCAGAAAGTACCACCTTTTACACTTCCTTAGATGAAAGCTGGTAGAAAGATGGCTATTGAAATAAAGCTTTAATAAGCCATGTGCACAAGTTTTACACACTTCTCAAAAAATAGGGTATCCATCTTTTTAAACTCCACGAGTTCTACAGTGCACATTTTTGCTGAATCTCTGTCCTTTTGACCCTCTGGGAGATGATAGACTAGTGATGCTCATTACACCTCCTGCCTCTCAGGGAAAATCTGTCACCCTGTGTGATTGGTGAGAAGGTTTATACACACTGCTCCAGATGTGAACCTCTGTAAAGTTAGGACTGGAAGACAAAACTTAAGACTTCTTCACTGTTGATTACAGAAGGCATTACATGGACACCCACTAAGGTTATTTACAAGTACTCGCAGAAATAGCTTAGAGTTCATTCCCAACCTCAGTGCTTGCCACTGGTTTTAGAAACTGCTGTTAAAAACCTATGCAGTCACAGAGAGTTCTTCTTAGTATCTAAAATCAGTGGGCTTTTCATTCACTCTACCAGTGTACCAGAATTGCACTAACACAAGCAGACAGATTATACCCCAAACAAAGCCTCTTTTGGCACATTATAGAGATGTAGCAGGGAGGTGTAACTTCCCTACCTAAGATTTCCTGCTGATCTCTGCTCCAGCTCTCCCCACTGTAAGGGTTAGCAAGGGTAGAGACATGGCTATTGTGACACAAACTTACAGACTCTTGAGCCTGGAATACAGGAGAATTAGAAATAGGCTATTTTCCCCATTTTCCTGGAAGGTGTCTAAGAACCAGAATTTACATGTTCAGTGTGTTTCTACACTGTACAGCACAATGCAATGTAGAAATGAATGGGCTGAGTACAAACAAAGAAGCAGAAGAGCTACGTTGGTACAGTGCTATACTTGAGCTATTTTACTGAAAAAGCAAATTAATCCACAGATATTGGATTAATCCCACCTGGGAACACAATAAATGCTTTGGCTGGTTTATTATTTACAAAATTCAAGGTGATTCTGGCACAAGAATGTAGAAAAGAACAGATAGGAAATGTGACCAAATTACTTAGTGTAATTTAAAATTTATATTTTAAAAATTAAAAATACCAAGTTTCCAAAGAACACATAATAAAGCTAAAAGTTCACTACTATGGTTGCAAGTTTGGAAAAGTTAAGAAATTCCAGTGGTACCTTAAGTCACCCTCTATTATTATTAATTAATATATCAAAAAATGTGGTTTTAATATGATATTTTTCAGTCCTCTGAAAGAAATGCTGCTTAATGATGGTTATTGAATCTTGTATTTTCTCTTTATTGTTTGTTTTACAACCCCAACTCTATGATTCCAATCCTTTTCTTATGACAGGCCTATTTTCCTCTTGGTCTTTTCAAGAGCACTTACCATTATAGTTTGCAGGAGTGAATTATTCGGTGAATGATTTTCTAATGTCTGTCATGTGGGGTTTGAGGCTGTCAACATTTTAGCAACTGAGAAGGCAAACACAGAGGTATTAAGAGCAAAACCTTTAACTAATATTGAGTATTCCATCTCCAAAAATCATGGTTAGTAAGGTCTAGGACTAATTTTGGTTTACATTAATTTTCCAAACTTAGTCAGGAACTCTGACCCTCAGAATCAGGGATAGAGTCCAGTTCTCCTGGAAGAACTCATCTGCTTTATTTGAGGCCTAACTTCTTGCTTTTCCTCTTATCATTAGTCTAATTCACAAACTACCGCATTCTAATATTTCATGTTCTGAAGAAGGGATTCTACAGAAAATAATCGTCTTTCCTTGAATGACCTTAACCCATATTAGACAAATCTACTCAACATGCTATATTATGCAGGAACCTTGCAGAAGAAATCACTAGTAATCAAGGCACAATTGCCTTGTCAATTGAAAATAATGAGTCTCTCAGGCAATCTCAATCCTGACATTTCCTAAAGTCTGAGCAGTTGACGTTGCAACCAAAATAAAATTCTTTTAAGATTTTTGTGTGTGCCATGTCCTATGTGTGATCATATATCAACTCTTCACCAGCACAGTTAGAATTATTAAATCTACTGCAGAGACACTTCTTCAAACTCGGGGAATTATAGCAGACTTCTTAGGCCATAACTAGAAAATAAGGGGATATTTACACTTCTGATACAGAGGAAAGGTGAGACTTGGTTATTGCAAGCTTCTGACAGAGGAATATGTTCTTGTCAGCAAGAGCTTCCTTTCAATTTTCTTGCAGTGTAAGCCATTTCATTCCACCGTGCCTCTGATACTCCTCATGTCACGTGTCCACCTTGGTCTCCAGTTCCCATTCTCCTCATCTAACCATTTTAAGTCTCCTTTCCTTCATAAAGGATGTCTCACCTCATCTTATTTCCACCTTCTGCTTTCTTTATTTCTACACATCATCACTCATTCTCTCTGATTCCTTCTTCAACCTTTCCACTCCAACTTCTCAGTCAACTTCTGCCTCAGCTTCACAGCCACAAACCAGGATGTACATCTCTATTCTTTTGGACACTCCTCCCTCCACCTCAGTCGCTAGTCCCAGCTTCCTTTCATACTCCTTTAATCTACAATACATGTCTCTGTCTACCCTCTTCAAGTCCTACTCATGCCCCTCTGAATTTAAATCAGGCAGGATCCTCCTAAAGCAAACAGCCCTAAAGGCAGCTGGTTGACAATATAAGGGAGAGGCTGTCCTTGCCCTTACTTACATCAATTGTTTCTGCTCCTGCCTGCAGCAGCCCACAGCTGCAACTGCCTTGAAAATCCTGCTAAACTTTAAAAATGTTCAGGAATGGAACATGCTCAAGTAAATGAATCTATGAGATACAGAACTGCAAAACTGGTAAAAATGTACTGAGCAGAGGGTGAACTGCCTTTTTCTGTGGGGACCTAGATGATCAAATTTATAGAAGACAAAAGGCTAATACCTGACATAACCACGTCTTCACTCTTACACCTATTAGACAGGTCCTTTCCCTAACTCATGGTGGAGCTGAACATTTCCAAAGAAAAGCATTAGTTAACCCTTAGTTAGGAATTCATAGATGTGAGGGTATGAGGCCTGATGCTCTTCAGAGATGGAGCTGTGGATTTGCTTATAGAGAAGAAAGTGAAATATGGACTCAGTTTTAACAGGAACAAATTCAACTGCAATCTATATATTTAAATGTAGTGATAAAACCTCAAAATCAAGAATGACAATTTTTCAGTCAAACATGAAGGATATAGATAAAGAGTCTATAATCTTGAAAGTTTGTAAAATATTTCAAATTTTAAAAATTTCAATTTAGCAGGATTTCAGTTAGGTAATGTACTGTTGTTGGCTTGTTTATTGACGGGGGGGTGCTTTTGGTTTTTTGGTTTGTTTTTTTTTTCTCCAGTCTGCATATCCACTGCATCTTTATATTTTTCTGAATGAGTTGAAGAGCTGCCCTTTACAGTCACAGGAGAGAAATGAGCCCTCTTTGGGTAGAATTCATCTGATCTACACTGGATTTATACTTTTAGATGAGAGGCATTGTGTTTGTTTTCATCTGTGCTGTACAGAAGCAGCTTAAGGTGGTTCTCTCCAAGTTACACAAGGTCCCCATCTTTTCTAGTTTTTAGCAAATTCTCTTATTCACATCTGCCTACATTTTCCACTTGCTGTGTGACTGAGTCAAAGTCATATGTGTGTAACTGTGGAAAATGAATTGTAGTTTTAAATGCATTGGGCTGCTTCTCGGAATCCCCTATATGCTCTTAAAGCTGATAAATGGCAACAACATCTTGTGATCTTGGGTAGGCAGCTTGTGCCCTCTTTGGGCTTTGCTCAGATAAAGCCAGAGGAAGAGAGAGCACTTCCACAGCTGCTAGGCTGGAGTGTAATGTCCTCACTGAAGTGAAATGCTTTACTCCACCTTTAGATAAAGGTGTATTGAAAGGATGGGTCTTTTTACCCTGCTATCCCAACCCTTTAATAGAGTGGAAATAGTCCCTGAGCATGTGGCCAATCTCTTCTAGTTTTCACTTCTCCATAAACACCTGAATATGCAAGACACAATCTGACCTTAAGTACATCTCTCTGTAAATATACTCTGGGAAAAAAAGCACAATATTTGAGTTTGAAAAAGAATTTTCAGGCCTGAAGCCATAAAATTTCCACTTATAACCACCTCTCTTTGAATCACTGCTTTAGCAGTACTTCTGTCTGCTTAAGAAGTTTTGAAACAAACATGCAGGCAAAAGGGGTGAAGTATTATTTGTCCCTTGGTGAATCCTCAAAGGAAATCAGACAAAGGAATAAAGTTTTGTAGCAGATGAAAAATTCCTCTACCTTTTGTTTTCTCCCTGTTTGTATCTGGTTCTGTTGATACTTGAGACCTCTTATGCATTCACAACAACATTTCTCAATTTAGTGAGCATGCCATGGCAATTGATTTAGACAATGCAATAGCTGTGACAGCAATTGGGAGGCACTCCAAATTTAAAAAGTAACAGGACACGCAAAATTGAAGCCTACTGACTGTTTTTGTGATAATTGAATTTCATTGAGTTTTAGCAGTGAGAAATGAGCAATAAAAGGGCTGTTTCCAGCCACAGTTCCAGGAAACGGCTAGGGCAGTGTGCATCAGAAAAATATACGTTGAACATTTACATGCAGAAATCATCTGAGTTACTGATTCAGCCCAACAAGCTTCTTTCCTTCTTAGCTGCAAAAATAATTCCAAAGTAGAATAGGCAAGCCTTTGAGATAAAGAATTAAAGATAAAAAGGGCTGAATAATTTTGTATAGCTCCAGGACTGCAAATTTGCTGTGTAGGCAATTTAAATACATTCCATCCTGAACAGTTGTTGTAAACGAGGATCTCTTTGGTTGCAGTTTTTCCAGAACAGTTCCTGAGGAAAGCTGTTTCCCTGGTGCTTAAAAACTTAATTTTTCACAACAGAAAATGTGCATTGGGTTTTTATGATACTTGAACTAGTTGCTCATGGAGTGATTGTATTTCTGGGAGTCACCTTAGAGATCTTGTTTTCAATAAGAACAGCAATTCTCTCTATTCTTAATGCAACTCCATTTCACTCTGCTGACAGACAGCACTGATTTGAGAACAGCCTTCACAACTTCAGAAATGGCAGGTTAAGGAGTTGCCCAGAATCTTTTGTTCTTCAAAGAAAACAATGAAGCTTCATAACATGTCCAACTGATCTGCATTTCTGTAGGTGGAGTCCAGGCAGGATTAATCTAGACTGGATACAAACAGATCTCTGTGACTGCTCCCTTGATTACAAGAAATGTTTTCTCCCTCTTTACAGAAGTTTGAGCCTTAAACAGCTTCTCCTACTATTTAAAGCAGTTCTTCAGAAGTGAAGGTTTCTTGCCTTTTTTTGAATTGACTTCCATGCAGATTTCCTGAGTTCAATAGCTTAAAAGCAGGTGAGTAATGAATATGTGATCCAGACCCTGATCAAAATCCAAATAAAATAATGTTTGCCTCATCAGATGTCTGACCTGTTTTATACTAAGGATTTTTACGATTGGTGAAACTGCAGGAAAGTGTTGTCTTAGAGCTTAGCCTTACAGTGAGGATGCACGTACAGCACTTAAGAGAACAGCTATAGGACATGTGTGTTTTGTACTGATGTTCAGTTCACTGGAGGCCACAAATTTCAGTAAGACTGTCAAGGGTCAGGATTACATTTGATTGTAAACTTAAATATCTAAGAGAATGGTACTAAAGAGAATCAGCATATAACTTTTTTTAATGTACCTGCCTGCTACTTAAGATATGCTGTATAATGGAAGAAGATTTATATGGTTCTTAGCATGAAATAAAATTTAACTCAGCTACTTTTTATCACTTTTAACAAACAATGGTTGCATAGAAAGGCTTAAAAAGAATAAGGCTAGCTGAGAGGGTATTTTTTCTGAATAATTGCTGACTAACCTGTTTTAATATCTTTCTTTTATCTATTCATAGATTCCACTCTGTTACCTTGAAGAGGGGGGAAGAACTGATGAGAATTTAAATATAATTCATGGTAATAGATTTGGGGCAAAACTTAATCAACTCAGTGCATTACCTCTGCATAAATAAATGACTTTTTGTCCATATGATAAGCTAGTTATGTATTGCAGATAGAACTGTAATCATGAAAAAAAAAAAAAAAAAGAAAAAAAAGACTTACACAGCCACTCTTCAATTTTTCCCATGGAACTTTTACACAGGAGTCAGTGTGTAGCAGAGCTGCCAGATTCAAAAATAGAAATGCCTTCATTACTCATTCATGCAAAGAGAATGAGGCAAAATGTGGGTGAACATACAGTTGGACATGAAAATCCAATAAGAGCACAGAGGAACAACAATGGCAGCATGGGGAACCATAAACCAGCGTTGATTGGCATTTACCATTAATTTGTATTCAGTGTGTGATGCAGCTGATGAGGCACTGGGAAATAATGTATGTTTGCGAGGCAGTGCTCAGAATTGCTCTGCCATGATGCCAAAGACCCAGTGAATTGAGGAAGTGTGACAATTGCCAGCTTTTTCTCAAACGCAGAATCTGACTTTGAGGGATCAGCTTCCCTCTGTCATAATGAAAAATAGAGATCCACAATGGTACATTTCAAGAAACACAGGGAATGTAAATGTAAGCCAGCTGGGAGAAAGAAGAAAACATATCAGATAGTTTCTATGGTGGAAAAGCTGAAATAGGGTATAAATGCAAATACCTCTGTCACGGTAACTTTGGAGGACACACTTAAAGGGTAACAAAAATGCAAGAAACTTGAAGGCATTGAATTACTTCTAAATTCTGCACAGAAAGCAGACTCTAGTCAGCCCCCGCACTTTTTGCTGTCTCTTTTCAGGAGAGGTTAATGTGGAAAAAATCAATAGGCTATTAAAATATTTCAAAGATGTATTTCAAACCAGTTCTGTAGACTTATTCTTATCTACTGGCAATGCACACGTCTGTCAAGCAATGACAAGACTCTTTTGGAGGAGAACTTTTTTAATATTAGAATAAATACTAGAATGTACTACTCTGTAAATGTCAAGAGTACAAGCAAAAACCTGCAGGGAAGGTTAATTTTTTTTTTTTTTTCTTGCTGAGTCTGCCCCTCTTTTGGCTTGCTCAGAGCACAGGTGCACAAGACAGGAAGGTTCCTTGCATGTTGAAGAGAAGCAGGCTACCGCACTACAGACTTGCCATGGTGCTGCTGGGTACTTGCTGAGGTACCAAAGGCTATAACGGACAAAGCCTACAGCCCAAAGCAGCTGCCTGTGCTGTTCCTTTTCATTATAATAAACCATAGAGCAACACACATTTGCCAGCTGCACTTGTGCTTTTGTTTACTGCAGCTACTCAGTAGGTTGTTAAATCTAAAGGAAGTGCCTCTTTCCTCGTAAGGTGCATCTCATCACCAATTATTTCATTTTCAGGTTCCAATAGTTATTATAGAGTGTGGGCTAAAAGGGTAGTTCTCATGCTGCACCTAGACATTTTGTTAGCTAGACAGTGAGATCTATGGAATAAAACTGGTTTGTTGAGTATCAGCAAGTACAAGATGAATGCCAGATGGGGAGTCAGGACTGGGAATCAGCTTTACCACTGACTCACTGTGCAGCCCTGCTCACATCAGTCAGAGGTTAGATCCTGATCTCAGTCATAACTTTTAATACTGTAAACCAAGAAGACATGTCCCTCAATGTTTAAAAAAAAAAAAAAGAAGAAAAAAAGAAATCAGAATCCTGCTCTTAAGTGACTCAGAATCCTTCTTAAGTATCTCATCGGTGATACCAGGATAATGGTATTTACTCACCTTAAAAGGAAGATATGTCAAGAACGAATGTACCTGGCTTTGAACCTATACAGCGCTAAGCATTATTAAAATGACAGGACTGAGTAAAACAGTGACAGCATCTTTACTTGCCATCTTTACCTCCGTCATGTGAAGGTTAATGTAGAGTTAATGGTACTATACACAATGTGAATATACTGTGGATTGCAGACTAAAGAATATCTGTTCAGTATTTTTGAAGGGTCAACAACTTCACAAATCAGATAGAATAGTTGGCAGCTTCATAGGTTTTCACATAATTTTGTTACATTTTGTAAGTTGTTTTGCCTTGCCTTGTTCTGCAGATGACCCTTCCATGTGGTAGCACTACAGTGTTGAATTGCTGTTGGTTGGTAACTAGTCCTAGATAAGTGTGAATTATCAGACTGTATTTTCTATACATCATTTTACATCAGTTCATGGAGTGGATTACTTATTGCACAAAAACCTACTGCTTGCATAAAGAGATGGTTTAGTTAAATTTGACCAAGAGTTTTATTGCTCAATTTGAATAACAATCCCCATCCAGCCTGTATAGCAAAACAGCATCAGTTTCTCCTGGACATCTAACAAACACAATCCTGTTTTAGAGAAGCAAATTCCCAAACTCTCACACCATTTGTTACTTGCACTTCTCCCCTAGTAGACTGTAAGTGAACAGTCATATCGAAAGTACACTGGAGTAACAAGGAGCAGAATATGTCCCTCTCTAAAATGTTTGCTCTCTTTATAATGTTCTTCCAAAGTTAACCAATGGCCACTTCATAATTTTAGTTTTAATTAAAGCAATGCCAAAAACTCCATCTAAGTACAGCTCTTAGAAGAGGTTTCACTCTAACAGCTAATCCTTTCTGTAAGGGATGGCCTGAGGGATTTTTTTTTTTTTTTTAATTAAGTAAATAGTGTTTGGGTAAAATGCATGAATTGTTCTTGGACTAGGAAGCAGGGTAGCCAGAGTCTGCCTCATCTTTGGTCCAGCAACTCCTAGACGGGTCAGTAAGAGCTGACAATTCCCCAGTCAAGAAGCCTTCTTTCCTTGTGGTACATCTTTCTTTGGAGCAGTAACAATTGTGTGTTTGATATCCTCTGGCAGTCCTTTTTTGCGTGGCCTAAACACTAGTTTACTGGGCTTGGGGAGGGAGGAATGTCTGTCATACTAAGGGCAGCGTGTAGCAATGCAAAACTTGTGGTACCTATATCCTTTTGTCTATCTAGCCTAGTAATCATGCACAGCACAGTAATAGTGCTAAGATCTTTTCCCACACTGAAGCAGTAAAAACAGAAGTTTGTGCTTCTTATAGACCCAGAGCAAACGTGTCAATTGCTCTAGCATTCAATGTCTACCAAAAAAAATTGATAGCTAAATAAGCAGACCAATATTATCTGACAATGGCATGGTGGTTTGGTTGGATGACTCATTGTTCCGTCACTGTCTGAAGATTCCTTTGCACTAAAATTAGATCACGCTGTTCATGATCTACCCTGGGAGTAAAGATTAGAATCCACTCATTCAAACTTTTTAATCTATCTTGTTTGTGTGCATCATCAGAGTCTTTGTTAGAGAGCTGTTGTTTGCAGATGGTTGCACTTGCAGAGCAGAAAGAGCAAGACCTGAAGATAATGACATCTAATTTCCCAGCCACTTCTGTAAATCTCGATTTAGCATTTCAGCAGAACAGATTTGTACCAACTAAAGATAAATAAACAATATTTCCAGAGTAACAGCATAAAAATAAGTGCTGTGCCTCTGTTTACTTTTTTTGGAGTAAAAGTGTTTTATGATTATGCCTAATTTTTTTGTCTAAAGCACCAGCTTTGCTGTTGTTCTTCCTGACTTCAGTCTCTGTAAAGACACCGTAACACTGACCTGAACATCAGACTTTACTTGGCACATGCACTTACATTCTTTTAAGTGGTGTGGAGACAGACACTTGCTATTAGCAACACAGAAAATACTAAGAAATTTCCATATGATACATCTTTAATCACTCCTGAGTAGAATATAAAAGACATAGAATATTCAACAATGCTTTAATGAAGTGTATTGGAAGAAGATCCGTGCAGGAATGGACATAGGTGGACTCGTCGTGACTTTGGACTTAGGTACTCAAATGTAGGCTCTTTGTACAGCTTTATTTCTGTTGCATGAGTTCTTAAAATGCATAGTCATCCTCTGCTGAAATCCTGAAAATTAGACTAAAGTTATAAATGTGTGTTATAATGAACTAATGCATAAAAAGTACTTCATGTTAAGCAAATATCTTGTTTAAAAAACACTTCAGCAGTAAGCTGTGTAATACTGATAGCAACATTAGGAATATCTAGCTGCCAATAGAACTGCATTCACCAGCAATGACTAAATACAGTGAAGTAAAGGTCTCTGAAAATAATTATTAGTGAAGCAAACCAAAGCGCCAACTAAGTTTAAGACAACAGTTGCAGTAATTTGCAGTTTCTAAACTGTTTCACTGACCTCACTTGAGCTACATGATATTTACCAGGTTGCGTAAATCACAAATGCAAACATTTTCTACAGTGGCCTGGGATAGTGGCTGTGATAACTGATGACTGTCATACTTCCTTATGGTTATTCTCATATAATCGTATGGAATATTCATATTCCTTATGATTACTTTCAGAGATGCTGCTGGGAGCACATATCTGTCAGTGAAGCAAACACCCCTGGAAACCAGATTCATGTAGGCTTTATGGTCATGAATGAACTTGTAAATTATCAATCTTACAGTCTGATCATATCGATCACTGTTTTTTAATATTTTTACATGAGTGCTCATTATATACCTGAAACTAATTCAAATTTACTGGGTTTTAAATAACATTAATTAATAATTACTTTTAATATACTTCTGAAACTAATACAACTTATGGCAATACAGCCAAAGAAAATAGACTCGCTTTTTGAAGCAGGTTTGGTTCATATCTTGTCTTTATGTTGGTTTATATGTTGTCTTCACATACTAATCACCTTGTTTTGTAAAAGAGAGGTAAACCTGATAGGAATTGCACATTATTTTTTTTAAGAAATGGTTTAAAATGGCTCATTTTTTGTCTCTTAATCTGCTACACACTAAAGAGGTCAGTTTCTCAGCTGTAATTCATTTTCTGCCTGAGTGTAATTCATATTTGTGCATTCCAGCATTTGCTCTGTAAATATATATAATACACTACTCTGTTAGGAAGTCGGCAGAGGCAAGCCAGCTGAGAATCAGGATCAACATTCTATTTCTGGTCCATTTGTTCTGGCAGCAAAATATTTGATAAAGTTGCATTGTAATACCATTTGTGTTTTTCCTTCCCGTACACTCTCCATTCCAAGCCACAGCCTGAGATGTTTTTCAGCTACTCAGTTTACTTGGATTGATATCTTAATTTGGGGGATGAGAATAAGCAGCAAGGTAATAGAAACCTGATCCTTTTATGCAGGGTTAGCCAAACCAGATCATTCTAATATTTCTAACTAACTGTCTATTAAACGAAGATTTTTTTAAGAATGATTAAAGTACACACTTTTGCTTGGAAGAGTTCAAAGAATACCAGTATTACACCCTGCTAATTTCACACAATATTGATTGTATAACACATTTGTGGTCATCATATCTTACAAAAAAGCAATTTTAAAGTGTGACTTTCCTGATGAAACAGACTTTGGCCATTGGAATCCTGCTTGAGATTTGCTGGAAAATTGTTGGCAGATCTTCAGCTCATGCACATTTTTAGAGTTTCTAATTCTGATTGTTAATTTTGTTGCTGTGCAAGTGAACATGTTAATTAAACAAGAATGCAAACAGACCAACATTGATTTTCCAAGATATTAATGGACTACTTTTTAAGAGATCAGAATAGCACAAACTGTGATTGAGCACTCACTGTAATTGATAAACATTGCCATATTAGCTAATACATAATGTACTTCAGAAAGCTTTTAACTATTGCTGAACAGCTGGGTTTTGTGTGAACAATACAGGTGGATTATCTCCAAAAGAACACTGACATCTCCAAAATAACACTTTATCAATATAAAACACTCAAGTTTTATACTGATAATCACGGAGTACAGTGTGTAACTTTTATTTCAGATTTTTTTCCTTAAACTACTTCATGCTCTGGTATCGAAACCTATAACTTTATTAAGATTTGAAAATATTATGCACATTTTTTAATATTCAGATATATTCTAGATCCTTTTTATTTTCTCTTTTTCAGTTTCAAACCAAGATAAATGACATAACTATTAAGAAGGCAATAACTCTGGAGTCACAGCTGCCACTGAGAATCGTTGCTAAAGTTGGATCTTCTGATACTTAATTTAATTCAGTAATTCACTCGCAACAAGTCAGCTGCCCAAAACAAGTATAATAATTGCTGCAAACAAATGTGGAATACAAAGAACTTGTATTTTCTAAATATTCTTTTTAGTTAAAATTGTTTTCTATTCTCCTTTTGCAGAAACCCTCTGTCATTCCTTCTAATCACAGAAGAAAGGTTAGTAAGAGCAAAAGAGCTTTTTGGTATTTTTCAAATATGCCAAGATTGGTTGCTTTGTTGTATTTTATTTCAAGTGAGCGCATTCAAAACTGTGACATGCACACCTCTAATTACAACTGTGCTACAGACATTGGGATAGAGAATTCTACCTACAGACAACAGATATGAAATTATGCATGAAGACAGATGCTGGTCTTGACCAATTTTACTATTTAGTTATGAGAGCACTATGTTTACATCTATACCATACAGTATTCTGTAGAGTAAACCCATCTTATATAGCACTTGGTAGTGGTTATACTTGTTTTAAATGTTGTTAGTATATGCAATGCTGTACCAAACAAACACTAGCTAAAGGATATAAATCTCTTTGACATTTTGACTTCTAAATATATTTTGGCTTTACTTCTGAGGACATCAGTGGGATTCAACAACAGAGAGTCATTAATTGCATCCTAAAATAAGGTCCAAGACAGCTAAGCTGTATTATCTTATGGAGAGCCTGAGCACTCTCCTTTCACTATGGAAGTCGCCTTAGGGTGACTTTTAAAATTATAGTTCAGTTTTATTTTTTAACAATTAATAAAATTTCACATCCTCCTCACTAGCAAAATAGGGGTCTTCAAAAAGCCCAAAAGTGAATTAGACTGACAATATAGATAAAATTAAAAAGTATGAAAAGAAGGTGAAAATCACACTCCAGTTATTGAAAAATTATTATTCAACAAAAGAAAAAAGTTTGGAGGTTTTTCAGCTCTTGATACGAGACGAGACCACAGTGGGAAAGAGAATGAAAAAAGGAAAATTAAAAAAATCATCAGAGATGGGAACTTCCTAAAGTTAATCCTTTTTCAAGACTGTTCTAAGATAGAGTAGTCATATAGTTAAACTTATTTGATCAAGGATCTGATGCTGTGGGTGCAAAAGTGTCCAATATGGGAGAATAAGAGACATTTGCTGTGGACATGGCAATGCCTTACAAAAAAAAAAAAAAAAAAAAGTCCAAACCACAAAGGATTACACTTCACAGCAGGAGTTTGCAGGCATCAGTAGAAGGCAAACTGAATGTTTAAGGAGAGATAATATCAACTCTAGTTAAGCTGAACTCTTTTCAGGAATAATGGGCAACATTGTCCTGCACGTCCTCATAAAAGCAATAGGACAGATACTAGCTTTAAGTTGGATGGGTGTACAAGCCAATGTGCTTCCAGAAGCAATGGTAATAGACTGCTATAAGAAAACCACATTTGGCAGAAAATAAATCATTGAAGCTCTAGACTTACTGTGGTCAGAAAAAACTTATCCCCTCTAAACCAGAATAAGATCAGAATTGGACATTACACATTTCACCTCTTTTCACCTAAAAATTCTGAGTCAATATTCTGATACAGGGAAGAAGGCTGTAGCTTTTACAACATGAGCATGAAAAATTTTGTGCCCATATATGGAATTTGCACTGGAGCTAGAAGTATACCCTGTTTGGGTTTAAAATGAGAGAATGGTCTTGAAAAGAGGGTGCATGCAAAAGAGCACAAGAAAATGATAAAAAGAGACACATCACAGAGATAGGGAAGCTCTCTACAGATTATGCCAAACAGTAAATATAACAAGATTATCCCCCGAGCCATGACCCTAGGAAAGTGTCCTGCACCTTAAGGCAAAGGCTATAAGAAGAGCTTAGTAGGTACATTACAGAGGACACATGGATTAAACTGTAATAATCTGTATATTGTTGGTCAATATGCAGCTCAGCATAGAAGAAAAAAGATTTCTGCACAGACTAAAAAATATTCAGAATAAATATTATTCAGTGTCTGAGGGATCAACAGGTTACCTTTAAAAACACGTGGCTGACATTTGTGTACATGCAGTATTTGTTGTGGCAGATACCAAGAACGGTCATTTGGTTTGTATATGTAACATAATTGGCAAGATTCAGTTCACCTAACTTTAGCAGTCAGATTTTGTCCAGAAAGCCTTCAGTGTGTAGTTTATGACCTGTTGAATAGTTCTTTCATCTCCATTTATTGTAGTCTACAGGCTTGATTCAGCTGCCTCAACATGGGCATCTGGTACCTTTTGAGATGTACTAGGATATCAAATATAGTTTTACAGAGCAGTGTCACAGGACTTATTGGAGAGTTGTGCCTTTCTAGAGAGATAGCTAGAGGTCTGGCAGCACCTAAAGACTCTTAAATGATACTAGTCATCTAGTGTGCAGACAACTGGATCAAGGCCTAAATTTCCATTGTCTGTAAAAGGAGTTGTAAACCTAGTTCACATATTTAAGCTTCTACTTGTAGATACCTACATTAACGTTTTTATCTGGAAGTAAATGGCACTCAAGGTGTCAACAACACAGTTGTCTAGATTTCTGCTAGATGTCTAGGCTTCCACTGTAACTAATGGAGATGTAGTCAACACAGTCAGAGCTTGATTCATTCAGCTGAACAGATATCTAGTACACCTTCAGATGTCTTACTGCATCTAAGATGATTGCACCAACCTGAAAGATACACCACAGAATAAACATGAGATGCACACCTTTCTGGAACAGGAGCTGGAGGCTGGAAATTATATTCCACAGTGACAAAAATAGCACAAGGTGGCTGTCCTCAGGCAGCTGAGAATTCAAATATGTAAATTTAATAGAACATCTTTCAGATTTCTTGAGAGAAGGCTATCAAAATTCAGACTTAAGCTACAAATAGGTCAATCTGATTTGAAAGTCCTGCCTCATTTAACAGAAATGACTGTAATATCCAGAGCTGCTTCTGAGGATAAAACCCTGAAGAAAATATGTAGAAATATTTTCTGATATTGGAAAAACATTTCCATTGTCTATTATCAGTTTGAAGAGGATCTCTTAGTAGCAGATGAGATGTAATTTGAAGGCACTACAGAAAAGCTGTTACAAGGGATGTGTGTGATTAGTCAAAAACTGAGAAATTTGAAAGAAAGGTCAGAAACATTTTGAACTAAAATAACAGGAGCACACATTTTGACAAAATGTAATTCTAAACTGAGGCCAAATGAAAAACACGTCAGTGTTGCTGGCACATGCACACAAAAGGCAAAACAAGCCCCTTCACACCCCCAAAATCAAAGATAAGCGTACCTTTGTCTAATACAGACATATTCTTACTGAACATTTTTCTGCATTACCAAAATGGCTTTTCACTTGGAATACACTTTAGTTTTCAGTCAAAATCTTTTATTGTTAATTATTATTACTGTATTTTATTGGAAATTTTTCATTTCAAGAGGCCCTTGAATTATGGAGATATCAGAATGCAGGTATTAGATTATTTATATATCTGTAAGATCTGATAGGTCTGAATGACTGGGAGCAGCAATTGATATGCTGGGGTTCAGAGGCACCTCAGCAAGCTGGAGGAGCAGTCTGACAAAAGTTTTGTGCAATTCAGCAAAGACAACACAGCTCTGCACTTGGAATTGAATAAAGCATGCACCAGTACTGGCTGTGGACTGCCTGGCTGGAGGGACAGCTCTGCAGAAAATGATCTGGTGATCCTGATGGACTGATGGTGAGTCATCATGCACCCTTGTGGTGAAGAAGGTTAATCATATACTCGGATGCACTATTAAGGTTATAGCCAGCAAATCGCAGGAAGTGTTTATTCCCATCTTCCTGGAACTTTTGTGTTTGCTTCTGGAATATCTACTTTGGGGCACTACTGTGAATGATAGATACTCACAAGTTAGAGTCTAGAGGAAGACTGCTAAAATGCTTAGGAAACTGGACATAGGAGAGCCTGAGGAACTAGATTTGTTTAGCCTGGACACAGGAGGGAGAGGGAAGGATCTAACTGCAGTCTTCCACTGCTTAAAGAGGGGTGATGGAGAAGATGGAGTCAAACTTGCGGCAAAGGTGCGGTGACAGGATGAAAAGCAATGGTTGCAAGATACAGTGAAGGAAATTCAGTCTAGATAGAGGGAAAAGACTCTTCACCTGAGAGTGGTTAAGCCCTGGAAGGGGCTGCCCAGAGAGGTTGTGTAGTCTCTGTGCTTGGAAATAGTCAGAACTCAACTGGGCAAGGCCTGCACAACTTGGTCTAATTTTGAAGTTACCCTTGCTTTGAGCAGTAGGAGGTTGTACTAGATGTCCCCCAGAGGTCTCCTTCAGACTAAATTATTCTATGGCTTCGTGATTATTTAGTGTAATCTTTTTTCCTATGGCAAGCTCCTAGCTAATGGATTGTAATAGTCCATCTTCCACTGACTTCTGAGATGTCACTCCGTCCTAAAGCAATGTCAGATTTTTCCCTGCTCTATATTTGTTTACTGATCCTTGCTATCAGTTTTTCAATCCTCTTTAGAATTATCTTGTAGCATGTAGTTGAACGCCAATGTAAGGCAAGAAAACTTATAGCAACCCCTCAAATTTATTTACATAATACACTCATGTTATGAAATTAAATAGGGGGGACAGCAGGGAAGAACAGGAAAAAAAAAATGACTTGAATCTGTGGCATGGAGGCTAAGGTATTCTTCTGGGTGTTAGAAATATTTATCCAGTATTTTAAAAAGACTCAAGAAAAGGGAGTGGAGCTGTTGGATAGTCATATCTGCCTTTCTGCACTCTCTGTCACACTCTCTGCCATTCACAAATTCATTGCTGCATAATACCTCAGCTCCAACAGGAAATGCCTCCCTTCATCTTTAATTCCACCAGCACTTTCCCACAGCTGTCACAGACGAATGCTCCGTGCTCAGGACAGCCTTTTGGAATAAGTGGTTTGAATTTCTTCAGGTTGAAGAATCAATTAAACACAGGTTCTTCCATTTCTGAGTGACTAATATAGCAGTTGACTAATACAGGAAGCAGAGTTACTGTGATCTTTTTAAAGGCTGCTTACTAAAGGAGTTTAGCATATTAAGAAAATGTATAGATCAGACCTTTCACGGACCCTAGATGAATATCCAGTTTCTCACTCCAGTTAATCTCAGGCATTCAAGACACTTGGCCTTTCAGAGATGTACTACTCCAGGCAAGGGGAGACTATGAAGCCAAGCAGAGACATGAACCAAGATCAGACAGCAGCTGGATGGTTATTTCTGGATGTAAGCACCTCGGTTCCAATTCAGTACTGTACTTTTAAAAGTATGTAGTTATAAAATGACATCTTCTGCACCAGAAGTCATGTATAAAAAACACTTCTTTTTTGCCAGAAATATATAATGACTCCTAGGAAAATGTAATGTGCTTCATGATAGCGTGTGTATCCTTGTCTTCTCATGGACTGTGAAAAGAATAACTTGTCTGACTACCAAGTACTCTGAACTAGTTACAGAAGATCTATGTGAATGAAGAGACTTTTCATTATTCTTCTCTGCATGTTTCCAAGTGGAGTCACTGCTAATGTGACATTGTTGCTGTTCATGTCCACAGTTTATTGAACCATTTGCTGAGATCACTTTTGTTCTTAGTATGCCACTTGTCTTGCATAAAACTTGCATTTTATTTGTGTATCCTCAGCCACACAGCCCTCTTGATTTGCTGTGCTGTTAAACTGTAAAGACAGAATTAATCTAAACTAATACCAGGGACATAATTGAGTTAGAATTGTTCTCGGCTTCCTCAGTAGTTGATGGAGAGAAAGGCCGTTCTGGTGAACTACCCAACACTAAAATCACATGGATGGAATCTTGGCCAAATCTTTTGAAATGATGTCAGGACAAACTTTATACCATTCAATGTGTTGTACATCTTTACAGTGTATTATGGTTTAAGCCCAGAGGGCAACTGAGCACTACACAGCTGCTTGCTCACTTCTTCCCCCTCAAGGATGAGGAGGAAAAATATAAAACAAAAGGCTCGGGGTAGAGACAAGGATGGAGAGGGATGATTCACCCATTATGGTCACAGGCAAAAGACAGACTGAAATGGGGAAGAAAAAACCCCATCAATTTAATTTGAACACCACCACCACTAATTTACCAATCAGAGTAGAACAGTAAGAAGTAGAACCACATCTTAAAAACACCTTCCCCCCACTCCTCCTCTCAGCTTCCCCTTCTTAAATATATTATCACAGAGGCACAGCCACCGTCACTAATTGGCTCGGCCTTGGCCAGAGGTGGGTCCGACTTGGAGCCCGGGGAGCTTCAAGAAGCTTCTCACAGGGGCCACCGCTGTGGTGCCCTCTCCTGCTACAAAAATCTGCCACGCACAAACCCAACACAGTGCCACTTCCATTCTGTTTTGTTCAGGAATCAGATACAAATCATTGGAAGGAGATCTGTTTCATGTGGCACCAGACTGACCATCACTATGTGGCACGTCTCCTCTTAAAGCAAACACAGATTCCAAAAGGCTTTTGCAACTATGAAAAGTAATCTTCCCCACACGTTTTATCATGATGAAAACCATTGATATACAACCACACACACCCTAAAATTATTTCTTAATACCAAATCCTAATTAATTTGACTCTGCTAAATACAGAAAGAGCAAGTAAAACAGACTGATAATAAATATGAAACAGAAAGAAATACAGAGTATTTTTTATAACAGAATGTTATTTCTATACAGAAGCACTACTCAAATTGCTATTTATTTTTTCCTGTTTGTATTGGAAATTAACCACTGAAACTCTACTTTTTTTTTTTTTTTCTCCTTCCTCTGCTTGTGTGCCAGAGCATGATGTCAGAGAGAAAAAAGGAGAGGCAGAGGCCTGGGTTAGAGTGTATTAATCTTTTGTGCTTACATACACAGCCTATTTTCAAGGTTTGATAAATTTCCAGAATTGTCCTCGGATCTCTTCAAATTTATTATAGTTATTTTGTAGTCTGTAAGTAATTCCCTCATGTGAGGGTGCCTCTGTTAACCCTGCAATCCATTCTCATTCTGTGAGCCTTGTCTTGCCCTTCCAATGCTTTAGCGAGGTAACTTTTGCTCTCAATTATTAATCTAAGAAATGCTTTCCTTGTTAACTGTATGAAGTCCTACTGTGATTTGTATGATGTGTGTCCATTCAGTGCACAGACCAGCAATGATCTGTTGTATGGGACAACCTTTTTTTCCCCCTCTTTTTTTTTTTTTTTCAACATTATACAGCTTTTCAGATGAACACACATCTAGTCTTTGAAGAATGTGATTCAGGCATAAACAGCAGTTCCTTGGTTTTCCACAGGGCTAACAGCCCCTTCATCTAGTCCCACTGAACACAAAACAAGAAGCCTTCAATTATTTGGACCCAGTACGTAAAATCAGTGGAGAGCACAGCTCACAGATGTGTACTATAGCTGATATAAGTAGTAACACTGTTTAGCAGGGGAAGGCAAGGCTGGGAAGACTTTTTTGGCATCTCTGATTTCAGAGATGCTTAAGAAAATTCTGTACTGTCTCTGCTTTACAGATTAGCAGATTAATTTCTTTTCCCACACGTCTTTTCTCAGGACTTTGTGACTGAGGAGAGAGTTCAGAGGAGTTTTCTGAGCTCATATCAAATTTGCATGCTTATTACCCCCAGCCATTTCAGACCTTACCCCACTGTTCTTTAGAACAGACCACTGCTTGCATGAAGTGCAGTGAAAGATTTATTTTATTTTCCACTGCAGGATTTCATAAGCAGCTCTGCCAACTAGTAAAACTTTAACTTTCCTCGGCAGGGGAGAAGAACAACATACAGTCATCCAGGTGAGACTGCACTAGGTCTATAACATGATATTTCACAGGATTCCTCATCTCTGGACTTGTCTCACAGAGAGACTTAAATGTCTTTTTCTGATAAAAGAGCTAAATATTTTTTGTATGTATACCTCTAAAATTACTTTTTTTCCCTGTGGAAGAGGATACACTACACAAGTGTAACATTGTTTGTTCCTTGTTTTTTTCAAATCAACAGTTCCTCAGTGATTGTTCTAGATACAGAAATGAAGAGAGTAGCACTCACAGGAAGCAATTTCTTTACTTCGCATATTTACAAAATTCTATCCCATCCAATTTATTCTTGACTTGTAGGTCTGCAAGTACTGAAAATTGACTATCTATAAATAAATCTGATGTTTTAAGGCTTCTTTTCCTGTCCATTTTGATCAGTTTATTATATTATGGTCAACGTTGCATCTCAGATTATTCCATATTTATTTGAAATGTAAATAGATGAAGAAATGAAAACTTTAACAAGTTTTAATAGTTTTTTTCTCAGACAGAAATCTGTAATATACAGAATTGTAAAAATAAACAAACAGATGGCAGAACAGCTTTTTATATATGATTGTTATACTTTCCCTTTGTTGCAACCTACCTCCCAGAGGGAACTGTGACAAAGGGCAATTAACTAATTTCACATAAAACCACCATCATATAATTTGTTAATGAGGTTCAAACGATATTTAAGAGAGAGGGAGCACTAGGGAACTATTCTACTTGGTTTTTATATTTATAACTTGTTATTCCCAGGCTGTGATAACGTTCTCATACTTCTGCTGTTGGGTCTTGCAGCTACATTTGCCATACTAGCCATCACATGCAGTGTCACGCAGCAACGAGCAAACTGCACAAAGCCAGATCAAATCATTCCACTGTGAATGATTCAAAACATTTGTGACTGGTAATGACACCTCTTATCTGGACCCCTTGCTGGTGAACTTCTCCAGTCTTCTGTTTTATTCTGGTAGCCATACATGTAAAACTACCAGGAGATATTTTTGAAACACTGCAGTGAACAGTGTGTTACTGACTCTCAGTTCAAACCATCTTTCACATCATACCCTAACAGCACTGCTTCCCATCTGCCTCAGTGCCTACAGGAGATCAGCTTCTGAATTGAAATTCAGCTGGCTGAAACTAAATCTGAACAAGGCAGAAGTGAGGTTAGAAGGAAAAGAGTAACATTTTGAAGAACTAGCCAAAGCCATGCAATATCCTCAAACGAGGGGTCTGTTTTCTGACCATCAAGAGACTTCACAGCCTCAGGGTTAGCTGACATCCTCCCAAGTATGAAATCTGTCAGAAATAAATTCTCCCATCACGATGAGCCAGCAGGCTGTTCCTATGAACATCCTCTCAGATGCTGACTTGGCAATAGCTTTGTACATATCCATGGCTTCCAGGATCCACAGCTATAGTATTCTGCACTGGCCGTGCCAATGATAGCCTTCAATGGGCAGCTGATCAAAACTTGTCACTCTGCTTGCTAAGCAAAATAAGTCAATTTTGGTACATCATCCCAGTGCTGTGAACGCTACGCTGCCTCTTGAGTGAATGCTAAATCATATTCCTTGTTCTAATCCTAATCTTCAAAGCCCTAAATCCAGGTTACTTCAGGGATAATAATTTCTCACTGTGTGAAAAGACTTTCTCCACAGGAGCTATCAGCTAGGCAGGCAATTATGCTGACAGAAGGAGCTTTGGAGCACTCTTCTACATGAGGATGGAAACAACCACAAAGGTCACCCATCTTCAAGGCAAAGTACAAAATTCATCCCTTCAGAATAAAATCAAATATTGTGAGCAAACACCACCAACCCAGCCACAACCCCCCATATACACCCAGTTCCAAGAAAGACAGGAGTGTAACTACAAGTGTATAATATTACAATTAATTTAAGATAGTATCTCTTTGTAAAAGATTATGAGGTATCTAGCTATGGGTCAGTCTGACCAGCAATTTATATGGAACTCAAGTTTAGTACCTCAATGATCTGACACCTTGGTGGAAAATAAGGTATAAACAGATTAGACAATCTATGTAAAGATTTTCATCTCAGTGTGAAAAGCACTGTGTCCCATTGCAATTGTTTTAATGATTCAGCTATTCAAACAGCATGTTTTGCATTTCTTGAAGTAAACAACCACTTAAATAATCCTTGATTTGTTTTTCCTAAAGGTATGTCACATTTCAGCCCACAGCCACTCAATAAAAGAACAGAGATGCATTTTCTGGACTTAATTCAATAAATAAACCTAAACTAGTTTGTTTTCTTTGCTTTTCATGTTAACTTAACAGGCTAGTAAATTAATGAACCTCCTTGGAAATCATACTGCACTTATAGGCATGCAACTACAGATGTAGACAGGGCAAGCATCTGTATTACAATAATTAGCATTGAATTGGTACATCCTTACAGTCATGCTAAGACTGTGTGCCTAGCACTTTTCTCTTTTAGTGGCAACCTCTGTTCATGGAATGAAGAAAACCTTTATATTTTAAACAAGAGAAGTAGTGGTGCAGACCAATATGACAGCTGGAAAACAAGTTTGGAAATAAGAGGGACAAATCTTCAGTTAGTGCAAATTGGCATACTTAAAGTTATTACCTAAGCTGTAACTATCAAGCAAGTATGAATGCTTTAAGCTTTAACAGAAAGCAAATAATTTTGGGCTAAGAGAAACATACATAAGGCTAAATCTGACTGCCCTTTACCTCCCAAATCACCTCTTCCTGTCTGAAGTTCAATTTGCCATCAAGCCTGCTGACTTCTCACAGACTTACAGTTCTATCTAAAATTTTGAAAGATTTGAGATGTACAAGAAAGAAAGAAAAAAACAAAACAAAACAAACCAATTTGTCACAGGCTTCAGAAAATCCTTGGTGCTGTGGACTTCGTAAGTATCAACAACAGGGCAAACTCCAGTAATGTGAGAGGTTTGATTGTTTCCTTACACATGCATTAGTACCAAGTCCTTGTCAAGGTTAAGAGCTTTAAAGTGCATGAGAAAACTCAGGACCAGGGAAAAGAAAGGATTTTGTTTTCTTGTTTGAGGTATGCTAGTGACTATTAACAAAAAATCCTCTAGAGGATATTGCAGATTAATAAATGAGTATTGAATTTTAAAATAATAACAATTCCAGTTACCAACAGGAAATAATTCTCAGATTCTAAAGTGACATATTTCTCTATCCTTTCTGTGGCTGCCTATGAAGCAATTTTTTTTCACCCACAGCCAAGCTGCTTTCATTTTAAAGCACAAAAATATGATACTTCGTGAACACTATACATTTTTTAGATTATAAGAACAGATGAAAAATTTCCCATAATTTATCAAAGAATTTTAGGAGGTAGTAGTTGTTGTCTTTGTCCACAGAGACTGCCAATCACCCTGGCATGAAATTACAATTAATGATGTATCACTGGGTTACATAAAGGATGTCAAACATATGGACCATTGCTGCAGCCAAAAGATACGAGCAGCTTGCTGGAACTATCACATAATATGCTATATTTTTCTGATATATCAGAATGTCTGTGCTAGTAAGAAAAAATATTAAATTGCAAACACATATCTAGTTTTGCTTTAGGGCACTCAATCCTGAACTGTAGAATGTTCATGGTATTAGAGATGAAGAAGAGTAATATTTTTCATCTGTCTTTCTATCTGTCCATCTATGAACCCATTTCTTAGATAGCTAGGTTTTCCCAATAGGGTATTTTAAACTACTACCATTAGTAAGATGTGAATGCTCATCCACACAGGGCATGCTTACAAGCACAGAGGCTTAGTTTTAATCACTGTAAATGAAAGAAATGACCTAGTGGGTGGAAAAATGAATATGAGAAAGAGCATTTTAAAAGTACATGCTTTCTCGAAAGAAAGCAAGCAGAATCTTATTAGTATGCATGTTAAATTAATTTCATTTCACACTTTGAAAGGACATGGGAAAAATTCAATTTAACGTTTTCTAATGTAAAATCATACCACAATATGTGCATATGTGTTTTATAGCCTATAAATAGCTGATTTGCAAATGGAATGTTCTCTTCCCAGATAATTGAAACATGTAAGAGTCACAGTATAACCTATTCTATAAGCACAGTTTGGAATAGTATCAGCAATGACACTACTGCTAATAACACCACAGCCTGTTTGCATCAGATCACAGAGCGACTCCGAGTTGCCTCTGTGGAGGATGATCTACCTCACAGAAAAGCACCCGTGTCTGCTGCTGGCTGAAATTTCATGGCACAGTGTATTGGAAGAAGGAAACATGCCTTGGATTCTTGACCCTCTGAGTCAGATGATAGCAAAATGGTAAATGTGGAAGTTTGTTGGTTAATTACTTGTGGCAGGAAGGGATCATGATTTCTCCATTCTTTTTCTGATCTGTCACATGAACAAGGTAGGCAGCAACATATTGTCTATGTTAAACACAGCTGCACAATATAAAGAAAATCTGAAATAATTAATTTAATGGTAGACCTGATTCAATTATCAACAGAAACTAAGTCTGAAGCACATCCATGATTTCACAGATCAGCTATGGCAAGTCCCTGGTCCGCAAATCCAGTATCATCAGTTCTGTCAGTCCTAATGAAACTCCTTTGAGAGACAAGAGAGAAAATGAAACGTAAAGATGCTAATTTTCTCACTAACTTGATTGAATGATTTCCCCTGTCTAAGAGATTTATGTTATGAAGGCACAGCTGTTCTTCATTTCATTCACAATCTACTTACGGCCAAATTTAAAGGGAAGTTTAGTGAACCTAGATAAGTTTAATAATGGTCTATGCCAATTTGTAATTTTAAGTGTTTTCTGCATGCCAGTGTTATCTCAATGTTCCTGTACATTCTTAGCTTTACAGCCATTTATAGACATATCATGTGACTTTATTTAAGTAGAAGCTAATCACCTCATCTCACTTTAAAGTCAGAGTTTAGAAAGAGGAACCTTCAGAGGGTGATTCATATCTTGTGGCTCAGGATGACGTGAACTGTTCCTTTCTCTCCATTCTCTGCAGAAGATTAGACAAAAAACTTTCAGACATCCAAAATTAGATGCCATGAACCTTCATTTGTGCAACACAGCTGAACTGAGCTGAGTAGACTTGAATCTAAGCTCAGTATAATCACTTTCCTGTTGACTTCATTGGAGTCACTACAGCTATATAGCAAACTAGGCTCAGGTGCACAGGTGAAGTATCACAGGTGGATATATTGCACACATCAGTGCTGAGGTGCTGAAAGATGTAAGTGTATCAAAACCGAGCAACAAATAGCTAATAAGAAGACAAAGTAAGAAAGCGAAAAAACAAGTAAGCAAAGAAGTGTGATAATGAAGCAAAGTAAACCAAATATTTCTCCAGGCTAAAAATATTTTCTTTTTCAGTTACAGAACCCTTCTTTGTTTGAGGTGTTATTCAGCAGTCCCATTTCTCCTAAAATTACAAGAATTCTTCCTGTTCTACACCCAGTGTTATCAAGTCACCTTTTATAGGAAGCAAGTATTACCTGGTTTCTTTTCCTCACTCTAGCAATACAGAAGAGCTCCAGTATGGACAAATTCAGCCATCTGAGGATGACAGGAGGAATCATCAACTGTCCTAGAGGCTGGAACAATAGGCACCTTCAAACTCTGCAGTGGTTTGAAAGATATTTCTATCAGCAGGGAGATTTTCAGTATAAATTAAGAATAATATTGCAAACTTAAAAAAAAAAGATATCTCTTCTGAACTGTGTTCTTTGTACTGTATTTTCTTGAAAATTACCATTAGTTTTGTTTCTACAAAGCCCATGGACAACCAACTTGTGACAACTCAATAATAATATGAGATTTTCAATGATCCAAAAAGAATAGTCCAGATTTGCAATGGTACCTCTAGATTATTAACTGTCAGAAAGCTCTAGGTAAGACTGAGCCGATAGGAATGTCTGCATACAAAACAGAATACATGATGCCTCTGTAATGTTGCTATGCAGTATGTGCATTTGCACTAGTCCAGAGTGTGGTAATAGGAAAAAATATGTCTCCATTAACTAAGGTTGCACAGTGTACTCATATTAGCAAACTGTCAGTGGGATCATAGTAAACAAGAGTTGGGTTAAATTTTTTTTTTTTGCAGTAGGGAGGATCAGGAAGCATGTATTGGCAAGGGAGGCAAGGAGAGAAGCGACTGTAAAGCATTTTGTCTAATTTAGTCCTTGATCCAAGGACACATATTTTAATATTATTTGCTTATAAAACATTATGGCATTTTAGAGGAAAATTTAGTGTTAACTGAAGATCACAAAACTTAGCAACTAAATAAAGTAGCTAATTTGCAGGGGCTATGAATGAAAGTCTTTTATGTTAAAAGAACAAGTAAATGGCTCTCTCTGAAGTCTATGAAGCATGAGACTTTGTACATGCTTGTGTTCTTCCTTACAGTGAACTTTGCAGCCAGCCTTGTAACTGTTTCCGACCTGCTCGGAGTCATCATAAGATCCATCAATATTAATTCAATAAAGTTAACAACAATGATAATAGAAAATTTCTTATCCTGAATCATCAAAAATCAGTCTGTTCATATCAAAATTATCTATATTCACATTTAACAATAAACATAAAGAAGCTCAGCTCAATAATAAAACATGATCTGGTTTTAGAATAAAAGAATGAACTGTGCATACTTTTAAAATACATAGCTTGTATCTAGGAACCTTTTCTATGAGAGACAGTCCTTTTACCTAACCAAAAAATTATTAATTGAATTTCAGGTTAGGCACCTAAGAGGAGTATGCACTGCCAAGAGAAATTTGTCTCACTTAGACACTTAACTTGAATGTGTGATCATTCTTTCCACTGTCTACAAGGCAGATCTAGGGTGGCTCGCTGGACCCTGACAGCTAATTTTTTAAATGCCCAAGTTGGCAAAGATTAATTTCAACAACTGTGGATAGGTAAAGGACTACAGATAGGACTTTTGACAACATAAACAATAAGGCAAAACAGGACTGAGAAGAAAAAGATAAACATAAAAATATTAGGCTATTTATTTAGGCTATATTCCATATCACTAATGGTATTCTGTAGAATAACGATATTCTGTAAAATAATGGATAGTGGATTCCATATAATATAGTTTCAAAAGAGGTTCTTCATAACCACACATCTGAAAATGCTGCTCATATTTTCCTTATTTTTTCAAGGATTCAAAGATCCAGACTAGATTCTGTATTGCTAATGCTCAGCATCAGAGAGTAAATTATTCTAAATGTCAAAAAAATCCAAATCTCCTTAGCACTGAGGTCTCAGATCTGGCAAAAAAAATGTTAAAGGAATGAAATCTTGTATATATATCAAACTTCACTGAAGCCACTGGGGGTCTGTGTGGGTTTAAAGAACATGCATACCCTTCACATTCTGGAAATAGAGTTTTAACAGACTCCCTTTAATAATACCCCTAATGCCCACAGTTTTCTTATGGGCAATGTGATCATTAGACAGAGTTCCACTGTTGTCTGTTTCTCCACAGTTATTAAAATGACAAAATGTTTTATTAAAATAGGATTTTCACTGTGGGAGCCGAGTCATAAAACCAACTAAAGACAAATGGATGTCTAAGACTTTTTATCCAAATATCTTTTGTCTGCCAACTATAGGAAAATTAACATTTGTTTTCGTTTAAGCCCACAAAGGGTAAATAAAATTAAAAAATATAATTCCATATATTTTACTTATATCTTCAGATTATATAATTTGCTTTTTGCCGTATACAGTCTTGCAAAATCTTTACAAATTTTATATGGAGAACCTATCTGCCATAGTAAAGCTGATAAGCCTCAAATAACATGTCTATGTGTTGAAAGATTTTGCAATAATCCTTTACTTTCTATATATAAAATATTCTAAATGCAAAGCTAATGGTATTTTTTTTTTTCCCTTAGGATTATACAGAAAATTCTTGCAGGTTTTTTGGTCACTGAGGAGAAAAAGTACACAAGGAAATGTGATACTTTTTCTGAGATACAAAAAAAAAGAAATATCAATGTTTTGAGTAAACAAAAGACTTTGCTTCCTTTTCCTCCTGTAGTCCATGCTTTGTACTCTAAGTCTGCAGTTATTAACTCTCTGTGTGTTGCTCTCCATCTGAAATGAATTTTAAGTTGATATAAAGGTATCCAAACTTGGGACTTCATTCATTTGTTCTTCCAGTGAAAGATAAGACTACAAATGGTTGTAAACAGGACAGATTAATTAAACATTGTGCTTTATATTCCCCATTTCCTGATACCGTATATAGTTTTATACACCAGAATGAGGCAAGTATAAAAAGCTTCATTTCCCTTATTTTTGGTAGTATAATAGGTACTTCTGTATAACCTTTGTGACCTTCATCAAGGGATCACTCCTGGCCAGGCAGTTGAGACCATCTAACTGTGTATCCTGTCCCTAAAATTCAAAGCCTGAAGCAAGGTATTTTCTCTCCCACAAGTAATTTTCCTTATCAAGAAAACCGCTTGGCTCTAGATTGGGGCCCAGGAACGCACATGTGATGTGAATGTGATTTAGCCCTGTAGCTAAACAGAGAGTGAACCAGCTAAATGGTATATCCACACCAAGCCTAACCCTCCCTCTCCTCATTATGCACCCTTGTAAATGTGCAGTGGACATCATCATTCAAGTCACTGAGTAAATACAGTGAAGCGTGCTGCCTTGCCTTTGTTGGTGCATTCCTTGCAGCATGCCAGGTTCTGCTTGCTATTGCTGGAGCTCTTATTGTGAAGAATAAAAGCTATAAATGTCAATATGCTAACTCAAGAAATTTAGAAACTAATCTGGGCAAACTAAAATACAGAGTAGCTAAGAAGGAACAAGACATATCAGGTATCTCTGAAAAATAAGGGGATGAGACACAACAGAATACTGAAATACTCAGTCACAAACTCTAAAGCAGGTTTGACCACAGACTTAGGGGCTAATGGTGTAGTGCATTTAAGAGTTAATAGTTTCCACCGAAAGAAAACTTAGGTACAGAGAGGACAGTAAGACTCTGTACATAAGTCCCAAGGCACAAGAATATAAATATAGAAGGAAAGGATACAACTGCTGTCAGCACAGTGATAGTGAATACATAAGATGAAGAATGTTATTTGAAGAAGGAACTTATTTTATTCATTTGAAAATATACACAATCAAATACTTCTTTTGCTGAAAACAAGAATATCTCTCATGACTGTTTTTCTTCTATATTTTTTCTTGTTGAAATATTGGATATATCATTAAAGTTAGTTTGGTTTCATTGCCAAATCAAAGGAGGATTTTTTCTGAACCAGTGAAGTAATATTGAAATTTTTACATCAAAGATTCCAAAACGGTATCTAAAACCTCAAATAAAAGTTTTGGTTTACTTTTGGTTTTCCTAAAAACTCTATTTAACATTACCTTTTTTTAATTTAGGTCATCTTTTAGATGAACAGTGGTTTTTTAAAAATAAATTCCCTGTAATAGTTCCTAAGGAACAATGTAAAGGAGAGATAACACTAGGTTTGGATGAAAGGAGAAGTACTAGGCTGAAGGGCAAGTATTAGTTCTTGCCTCACAGCCAGAGCTCTTTGGAGGGGTTAATAGTGAAGCTGATGGGGGAGATTCGGTTGATATAGTCTACTTGGATTTCAAGAAAGCATTAGCAAAAGTCTGTTTCAAAGGCTTTTAAAGAAGCCAAGCAACCACAGAAAGAAAGTGTAGGTCTTTAAAGAGGTAAATAATTGATTAAAAGATAGAAAACAGAAAACACTGTGTCCTTGTTGCAGAGGCAGGACACCACTGGATACCTAGAGAGATCTGTGCTGCAATCCTTGGGCTACTCAGCCTGGTAAAGAGGGTGAAAAACAAGGTGATGAAGTTTGCTGATGATACCAAGTTTATCACAGTTGCAAAGAAGGTGCATGAATTCTATGAAGAAATGGCAAAGAATCTTGTGAAAGTGAGTGACTGGCAAAAAAAATGACAGATGAAATTAGGTAAATTTGAAACATAGGTAAATGCAAAGTGACACACTGTGGCTTCACATGTTCAGTATTGGGATCTGAGCTGTCATCACCACTTCCTGAGTGAGACCTCAGGGACCTAAGGATCAGTCTTGTAAACAACTTTGTTAAATACCATCATCCGTGACCTTAGTACAAAAAATAGGAGAATGTGAAATCTGGACACTACACAAAAGAACAGTGATAGAGAGGGTAACAGCAATATGATGTAGGAAGAGTTGGTGACCTTGAGGACTAAGTAATCCAACTGGGATTTAGTGACTAAAAGCAAAAATCTGTCATGAACTGGTTCTCAAAAGGGGAAAAAATGATCAGGGATAAATTTAGCTTAGAAAAAAACCAACCTAACCATCAAGGGATGCTATCCTGCGATAGCATTTTATGCAAGCTAGTGGGGGCAAAAAAAGTCCTACCAGTTTTGCTATGGAGCTTGATCAGTTAATAAACAAGGTCAATTCCAAACTGATATCCTTGTGAATTAACTACCCAAAGTAACATGGGCAAGATTATTTTTGAGAGTCATCCTTCACTTATCTTGTAAAAGTGCAAACTAAAATCCAGCATGACAGAAGACAGGAAACTTTCCCAGGCATCTGAGGATGTAAGGGAGATATGAAGCAGAGATATAAGCCAGGCATATAAAGGCCAAGCCAGTAATTCTGATGCCTTGTAAGGCCTCACAGAAGCAGAGGCATAACTTAGGGAGAGCTGTGTAAAGGGATATACCAGCCCCTGTGGTCCCATTAAAGGGAAGGTTGCAGATATTTACATTGCCCACTGCAGCACCATCTCCCAGGTGATTTGTATGAATTGTGGTGGGGATGGCAGCAGGGGGAGAAGGGGGGTCCTCTTCTTATGTTCATGCTGGTCACTGCCATCCCATAAATTATGTTGCCATATGACAGTACTGCTGTGCTCTAGTGTAGTTTGTGTCTTATGAGAGTTTCTTAGCCGTGGGACAGCACTAAACTGATGGAGCTACATGGCTTCCAAAGAACTGCTGACTTGTGTCTGGCCAACTCAGCCTTCAGCAAGTGAGCTCGCATCCACCCGTGCTCATCCGTGTACACAGGCACACTGCCTTTAACTTGTCTTTTCTGTGTGCCAAGAAGAGGCCACTGCCTCCAGTTTCCATTGGGAGAACTGAGGCTATAAGAGGCAAAAAAGGTCATATAAGGCTTATGGCCTAAAGAAAACTAAAAAATTGTTTTCAAAGTCCCATGGTGATATATTGACCTCTCAGACATGTTTTATTCCCTCCCAGTGTGAGATGTCCCCTCTACATTTCTGAACTCAGAGAACTTTCCCATTTTTCTGTGGAAGTACATTTTCCCTACTGCAATGCTTTTGTGGTGCCGATTACAGCCACCTTACAGTGTTTCTTCAGGGTAACAGGAGAGGTTTGGAAAGGAAACATTTTGAACAAGCAACTAAGATGAGACATTATAATCCAGTATCAGCTTTCTATCTGTCAGGTGCAATCTTAAAGGAGAGAAAGAGATAGAAGAAGAAGGAATCAGGGGACTGCTTTTTAGGAAAATTAAATTATTATCCTGATATCATTGCAAAGTGTGACTGTAAAGGTTATACATCAAAGAAGTTGTACACAAAGGTTCTTCATGTTTTCTTTAATTTCAAAATGAGGAAGATAAATGGTGTTGGCATGATGCGCTATTGTTGGAACTCATACAATATATATGTCAGAAAATGAACATCTTAAAAAAAGAAACACAGTAAGAAAACCCGAAGTAGCTAAATTGTGCTTGCATTTCAGTGTAGTCACACACAAAGTTCCCAATATCTTTTGTTCATGATAGTAAAAACCATAAATAACCCAACATTTTCACTTTTCTTGTACAAAATACAGTTGTGGTTGATGCTTTAGAAAAGAGTGAATTTAACCCAATTACTTTATGGAATAAATGGCCAAACTGGGCGGGAAGAGACAGAAAGAAGGAAAACAACAGATAATTGATCTTTCACAAATAATAAAATAAAAACAGCCTACAAAATTTCATAAGAAAAAAGAATTTTAGATCTAGAGTATATTGATAGCTCAATTTGATCCAGCTCTAGAAATGTAGTAGCTTAAATGTTTAGTGGCACTTCACAGGAACTACAAAATCTATCAAGTCACTTTCCTTAGAGTTTCTAAATAGACATACCAGCTCCTCAAGTTTCATGTTTCACAGTCGATTCTTCATACATCACATAAAAAACAAATAATATTTTTCACCTGTTTGGCTGGGGTTCATTAGATGCTCCATGTACATGTCCCAGCTTCGTGTACAGTCAGATCCTGAGCCAGGAAGCATTTTGGTCAATAGAGGGCTCTGACTTACTTGAATAGGCTTTGGATCAAGAGCATTGGATCATGTTAGTGAGGATCATAATTCAAATTATATAATTTATTTTTAATATTTTTTTTCTAGTACTGCTTATTTACAAAAATGTTTCAAAAGTGGTAATCAGTTTTTTGAGCTCTCAAACGAGATGCTTTAATGCCTTAAAATTTGGTTAAATTTATCTTAACCAAATCTAACTTAAACAAACAGGTTAATTATTTTGTCTGTATTCCACAAAAACTGACAGAGAGAAAATATTAGTTTGTAGTATTAGTTTTTTACAATATTTTTCTCTTTAAGTGTAAAATATGAAATTTTGATGCCATAGTTTCTGCTTTCTCCTTTTTCCAAATGCAGAGCGCTGAGAAGCTAGCTGGAGATCTTGCAAAAAGAAAATAGGGAAGACTCTTACTTTTCAGACTGGTTGTTACCCTGAGCAGCTCTGGGTTCTGTAGAAAGGCAGTTTGACAGCTCCTGGGGACAGACTTCTTCTCCAGTGGCATACTTCCAAACCTTCTGTGGCTGTAAAATTGCATGCTGATGGGTCCCTTATGGTATAGAAAACCTAATGTTGTTTTTCACAGACTGCAGAAGGAGCTAAGAGGGGAAGGAGCATGACTGACCTGGACAGCTAAAAGAAGAATTCCTTAAAAAAAAAGTGTGGAAGAATGAAAAGGCAGCCAGAAGAAGAGAGATGAATGAGGAGCAAGGAGAGGAATTTGTCTGTTCTGGTATAGTCAGTGAGTTCTCGGTGTGGGAACCATCCTGATGAATGCACCTGGTTGAGATCCACAGCCTTTGAGAAAATACCGGAGACAACTTCTGCTCAGACCATGAGAGAGGAGCAAGCGAATCCTTCCCAAAGGCCAGAACTGAAAGAGAGATTTTATAGCAGAAAACCATAGCGATTGTGTGCATGTTTATTTCTGAAGGCTGCACAATCACTTCCCTTGTTGCTTGTAGACCAAGCACACTAAATGTTTCTATCAATTGCCCATTTCTCTCCTGCATGTGAGTGATTCTTCCCTTCTTCTGTTTGGGGAAACCATGAACACTTTTGTTTGTACTAGGTGTTTCGAATGTCCTTTAAGCCATCTGCCCTGTAAGAGAAACATCCACTGCCTTTTTCAAGCCAAAAGCTTTCTGTCTTCCTATTTCCTCCTTTGTGGAGGAATTTTCTTTCTTCTTTTCCTTCCACCCTCTCCCTATTTCCTTCATTTTATGGGTTATGTGCCTTTTACTTCTTTCCAGTTCCCATTTCCCCTTCCCACCTGCCCCAGTCTCTCCCATTCTCCCCTTCCCCAAGGTTTTATATAGCTCCATAATCTTTCCCCTAGTTCTACTGTTCCACCCATCTCATCCTTATTGTTATCTTTTATTTTTCTCTGGGGCATATATCTTTCATGGTGCCAAGCTCATTTAGGATAATGGCAGAGATGCAATTGGAGGCTGTGTCATGCTGGAGGCTGTTTATGGATGCCTGCAACTCTTTGTATTTGTAGGCAACAACAGACAAAGAGAGAAATGTCATCATGTGTAAGTCTCAAAAAAGAAAACAGAAGGTATTGCAAGGAAGAAACGAGGCTGTTGACAGAGTAGGTGTCTCTTTAGCTGTGTTTCAAATTCCTCAGCAGAGTCTTTGGCTCCTTCATCCTCCAAGCTCCATTGGCAGTAACCTTCCCAATGCTCTTAAATCTGTGATACAAAGGTTACCGCACCCTAAATGACTCCTTTTATGTTTTCTATTGCTCAGGCTATTTTCAATGTTTTCTTCCTCTGGTGTGTTTTGTATAGGATATTAATCACTACAGCAACCTTAACTGCAATTTGACCAAGAATATAATTGAGAAATGTGTACATTACACAGCAATAGTTCCGTATTCAGCACCTCCCAGATATTTCACAGCAGAAGAATTACAAAAGACTTTTTAAGTGATCAAACAAAAGCCCTCGATTTATTTAGGGAAACAAACTAATTGCAATACAAATTATTTGAGCCCTGCACTTGTAAGGGATGCATTAGACACAATTTGCAAGGGTAACTTATTACAAATTATTAGAATTGTATGTCTGTTAGTGACTCTTCCATAACAGTGACTCAGAGCAATGCACATGTTATATCAAACAAGGTAAAATAGCACAGTTCAGACTCATATTGCAATTAACAGAAAGAATGGATTAAAATTCTGCAAAAGAGATAGAAGAGGTTTTGCACTGTTCAGAGAAGCCCCAAAACATTAACTTGGAAAAAAAATCCCCAAGGTCTAAGGAATTTTATATTAGTAGCCAGTACATAAATTGGAGAGTCTGGATTCTTAGCAAAGTCTAATTTATACTACTGTAAATCAGAATGAATCCATGGAGGTCAATGCTAGTAAGTTATAGTGAAACTCCTGCTGTGAGAAAAGTAGCAGCCCAGGTTATGTGTGCCATAAAAGTGTATTGACTCTGTTTTTTTTCTGGGGCAAAAGTCCCTCTCATTATAAAATCATGATCTAGTCCTACCAGTGACAGATTTCAGGGGGTACATTTTCAACTGTACATACAGCCCTGCGTGTGTGCCCACCTGCCAAGGTGCAAGATACAGGGTGAGACATACATACACTCAGAGAAGACAGATCCTGCTAAGTCCCTCTGCAAGGTCCAGCTACTAAGAGGGACATCAAGAGTTAATTGTGTTAACATGGAAATTTAAGCACCAACTCAGAATACACTTTAATGAAAAATATTTAATCAGTTTTGAAAGTTTGGTGGAGCTTTTTTTTAGGAAATTTAAACAAGAGTAATTAAGGGTACTAGTCAGATTTAGTCATTAGAGTAGTTAAACAACAATTAATTCAGGTGTTAAATGGCCAATCAAAAAGAGAATAGCTTTTGGGGGCCTTATCATTCATGAACTGACAAAGCGTGTCCCCAAACCAATGGAGCTTCAACCCTGATCACTCTCTGTACTAAGGACATATAAACCTAGTGGAATATTTCATCATGTTTTACACACACATGTAAGTTTTCTGAAGCCTCACCCTAAAGCAGGAACCAGGCTTTCATTGCTATTCCAACATAATTCAATTGTATTAAATAATTCATTCAAAGGGGACACTACTCCAGAAGGAAACTGAATTTATACTGGAGTATTTTCTTTATTTTCATGCTTTTGGAGCAAGTCTAGCAAAACTATTATTCTGGAATATCTGGCTGTTTGAGTCGTGTGTGTTTTCCCAATCCAATTTCCATATTCTACACTTTATTTCATAGGTTCTTCTTAGCTTCATCCTTGCAAACACTTCAGTGCTATTGCACAAACATCTTCAATGACACTCCAGAAAAATAAGAAAGTGCTTAAGTGTTTTCAAGAATGGAGACCTGGTGAGCATCTCATTCAAGAGCAGAGCTAGACATAAAGGAGCTGATTCCTTTTGAGTAAAAGAAATAAATGTTTTGTATCATGCTATATTTTAGGTGAATAGGAATTAAATGACAGCAATACAGTGAGGCATGCAGTTATAAAGCTACTGCCAAGGGATAGGAAAAATTGTTCCAGTCTATGTGTTTTGGAACAGGGATATTCAAGTCATGTAAATCAGCATTTCTCCTGAAAAATCAATTAATTTGATTTTTCAATTTCTGCCACCTAAACTTCTGGTCCTCACATTGATCATAGAAGCAAATCGGGAAAACAAAATATATCAAAATGGTTGTTGATTTTTCTTAAAGTTAGACATAAGGGAAGTAACATATTTAAAACTTCAGGTGTTTTCTTGCTGTATCCCAGCAGAGAAGGCTAAGAAATAAACTCTCTAAAGAGTAAATAGTCACAACTCTATTGATCTGAACTGCACTGCCCTCCATTTATAACAGAAGAGGTAATATCACAATTTCATGAAGCCGTTTCCTGCTTCTTATCTGCACACAGAGCTCATGGGAATAGCAATGAAGTCCACAGAAACTTTAGGTACATAATGCTAAGAATAATTTAGGCACATAACACTAACATTTTCAAATATAGATTTCTACTACAGAAGAATGTTCAAGCACAACTCCAATTGAAATTTTTAGTAATTATGTTTATGGATGCATAAAAACAACAGACGTCCATCTTAAGTTGTCAGGGTGGGTAAAACTGTCCTTGACTGTACGTTGTTTCACAGACACTCAAAGGAAGTAGCATTGGTGGATAAGAGAAGAGCAACAGATGTCATCTATCTGGACGTTTGACACTGTCCTACACGACATCCTTGTCTCTAAATTGGAGAGATATTGATTTTATGGATGGACCACTCGGTGGATAAGGAATTGGCTCAATGGTCACAGTCAACCTCTTGATGTCCAAGTGGAGAGCAGTGATGAGTGGCATTCCTTGGGGGTCAGTATTGGGACAAGCGCTGTTTAATATCTTTGCTGGCGACATGGACAGTGGGATTGAGTGCACCCTCAGCAAGTTTGCCGACGATGCAAAGGTGTGTGGTGTAGTCAAAATGCTGGAGGGAAGGGATGCCATCCAGAGGGACCTTAACAGGCTTGAGAGGTGGGTCCGTGCAAACCTCATGAAGTTCAACAAGGCCAAGTGCAAGGTCTTGCACATGGGTTGGGGCAATCCCAAACACAAACACAGGCTGGGCAATGAGTGGATTGAGAGCAGCCCTGCAGAGAAGGACTTGGGGATATTAGTGGATGGAAAACTGACTGTGAGCCAGCAATGTGCGCTCACTGCCCAGAAAGCCAACCACATCCTGGGCTGCACCAAGAGAAGTGTGGCCAGCAGGTTGAGGGACATGATTCCCCTCCACTCCACTCTGGGGCCTCCAACATAAAAAGGACATGGACCTGCTTGAGCGGGTCCAGAAGAGGGCCACAAAGATGATCAGGGGGCTGGAGCACCTCCACTGTGAAGACAGGCTGAGAGAGTTGGGGTGGTTCAGCCTAGAGAAGAGAAGGCTCTGGGGAGATGTTACAGTGACCTTCTGTTACAGAGGCTCTCAAATAAACAAGCAACCACCAAATATTAAAAATTTATTGTCAACACAATTAACTAGCCCTCCACAAACTACAGGTTCAGATGTCTGAGAGGAGAACAGAACAACTTCCTAGGGTTTAACGACGACCCAAAACACAGAACAAAGCATAGATCCTTAGGGTTTAATGACTCTATCACTCACCTACTAAGTGAGGGCTCTCAACCTCGAGGACCTGCTCAGGGCAGTGTCCCGACTCAAGTCACTTCAAGGAGTTTCCTCGGGCAGTGTCCCGACCCAAGGGGAGAGTCCTCGACCACAGCGCGCTGCTCCAGGGGACAAGGTCCAAATGGCTCCCCAGGGGACTCCATTTATACCCAGGCTGAATCTGATCTGTGGTCAGTAGCAGCTCCCATTTGCCAAAGGCCCCAACTACCATGAAGCCCCAAGAACAGGCAATCAGGAGCTGCTACACTTCAGCAACCAAGAAGCACTATTTTCATTGGGCAGGTGCACCTGCCACGTCTTCCACTACTTAAAGGGGGCCTATAGGAAAGATGGGGAGGGACTCTTTATCAGGAAGGGTAGTGATAGGATGAGGGCTAACAGTTTTAAACTGAAAGAGGGTAGATTTAGATTAGATATAAGGAAGAAATTCTTTACTGTGAGGGTGGTGAGACACTGGAACAGGTTGCCCAGAGAAGTTGTGGATGCCCCCTCGCTGGAAGTGTTCAAGGCCAGGTTGGACGGGGCTTTGAGCAACCTGGTCTAGGGGAAGGTGTCCCTGCCCATGGCAGGGGAGTTGGAACTAAACGATCTTTAAGGTCCCTTCTAACCCAAACCATTCTATGATTCTATGTTAAGTAGTGCTTTTATAGTACACAAATCATCTCCTGTCCTCCAGATGAGATCTCTGCATTTTTCTATGCCAGAAAAGGTATAGATCTCCACATTCACATTTCTTAGTACAGGGTTTGTAAGAAAAGGTCAGTTTATTATACACTTTTAAGTCACGATGCCATTCTAAACAGAAGAACTGCAAACTGATGCACCGGGTATAACTGCAATTTTAGAGGGATTAATCTACCTGCATGAAGCTGTCTCAGTATGTAAACAGATGAAAGCTGGTGGACTTTGTGAACAAAATATTTGCATATCTTTACATATAAAGCAGACATCAAAATGGAACTTAGACCTTATACTAACTTGTGGAAATTACAAAAATACTATAAATAGCCCTATGAATAGATTCATCTACCCTCCAGTCCTATTCCCCATGACTCCAGACCTGGCTTGCAGAGTCAATGCCATTGAATAATGATAAATTCTCCTTTAAAAAAAAAAAAATCCAAAAAGCTAATTTTGCTTAGGATGGGAAAAATTGATAAAGGTGCAGAGCTGTAAGTCACTTCTGACAGATAACAATATAGATCACCTTAATTTAATAATCAATAAAGTCACAACTGAATACAGAAAGTATTTCTGTAGCTCAGAAACAGTAACTATCTTTTCTCTGTATAAGAGGATTCAGGGAAAGCCTGTGGAAAAAAAACACATCTTACATTTTCAGGAACGATGATCAAAGTAAATTGGAAACATAACTGTAGTGCTGATTTGTGGGTCACTTCTTTTTGGGGGGTTTGTGTTTGCTTTTTTTTATAATTTAAACTATTCAGGAACAAATTTGTAGACATTGTGCTTAGGGACATGGTTTAGTGGTGGAGTTGGCAGTGTTAAGGTTTATGGTTGGACCTGATGATCTTAAGGGCATTTTCCAACCTAAATGATTCTGATTCTATGAAATATAAGAAAAAAGATTCTATCTGAATACCTTGACTATCAAAACATTGCTTAACCCTTGTAGAGCTCTTCGTGATATCAGAATATATGTCAGTTTCTGCTACAGAACCGATCAACATCAAGTAACTAAAGTTCCTCTCATGGTTGAAATAAATGTACTCAGGCTTACACCTCTGACCAGCAGAGTTGGTGCTGTCCAGGAAACGTTACAGGCAGGAACATTCTTATGGGAAAGTCACTGCATTTTCAAAGTATATGAGAAGTCTTTGGTACAGGTGTTTTAGAAAACGGTTTCTTTGCAGATTGAAGAGAATCAAGCAAATTTAAGTAAGCAATTTTGATAGCTACTGTTAACATTGCCATAATTGGAGAGATTTTTGAGATGTTAATAGCAAGAAGTGAGAAAGTTACTAAACATGCACACATATAGGTTCCTTTACAATTATTAGGTATCTTGAATTTCTACAAACTCTAAGAAGTCTGGGAATTTTAAGGTAAGAATATAGTCCTGCATGAATATGTTAAGGCTCCCTTGAATCATGCTTGGAAAAAAAACATCACTCAGATGCAGTGTCTTAGAAAAATGTTAGTCCATAACTGAAGAAAAACATGGCCAGTAGGATAGTCCACATATGACTAGATTATATATAAATGTGTCTGTTATATAAATGTGACCAGATTGTCTGAGAACGGATGGCCCACAACGCGAACAAGACGGATCTGAGAAAATACACGTTAAAAGGTAGTGCACAGAACTGGTGTGTTAACAAAAGTAAGGAAAACAGAAATAAATTTTAATCCAGTAGTTTTGCATAGGGATTAAAATGTTATCATAATTTAAACATAGAGGTAATCATCAAATTGACCATAATTCATAGCACAGGTGATGCTGCCTCTTAAATTGGGCATATAAAGCTGTAGCAAACCCCACTGAGCAGTGCAAGGGACCTGTCTTTTCAGAATCAGATATGTAGAACTGATACTGTGGTATCCTACACTGTATGACTAATTACAGAAGCATTGCCTTGTTAGTGTGAAAGGGAGCTGTATCTCAGAATCTGGTCTAAGATTTCATTAGTGTTTGGTCTCGTCACATGCCCTTGAGGTTTGGTCTGGCTATGAAATCTGAATGTAACAGTTCACTTAGTTTATCTTTAGTGATGATATATTCTGCTGTAGTTACTGTTTGGTAATAGTGACAGGGAAATGGAAGCTACCTTTTCAAGGCTAGGATAGGAGCCCTGTAGCTTCTTTTTGCTGGGAGATAAGAGAGATCAGAGAGTGTGAGCTATGATGTGCTGCATCCAGGGCTATGCTGTTCTGCTTCTGGAGAAGGCTGGCCTGTGGCACTGAGCCAGGGAGGTTTCAGCTTACCACAAACACCTATAAAAAATGAATTATACTCTTGTAATAAACAGAATTGTCCTTAAAAGCTTAGTCTTGTGATTAAAGGTGTAACATATGGAAACCTCACCTACAGGCTGGTTCTCACTGATTCCCATTCTAAGCAACAGCAAGAATATATTATCGATTACACACCTCTTATATGTCTGAATAATTCTTTTTCTTAACATTAATGCAGGCTCTGTGAATGCTTCAAGGTGTGAATAGAGCCCACAGTGAGCAGAGATCCACTGATATTTCTTTTTCTGTTTTAAGAACTTTATTCTTCAAAGGGGTATCATTTTAATAGTCAGAAAAAGACAGACTACTCTATTTTTTTGTGGGTTTATCCATTACAATTTGACCACTTACTGCTACAGGAGAATATTTCAAAATCAGAAATAGGCAGCTAGATGCTGAACACCCACTGAATGCCAAAGGGAGTTTGGTTCCTAACTCCTTCGTGCCTTTGAAAATCTCCCCCAGAAGCTTTAAGTATAACAAATCAACCCAGCGCTGACTCTATATTATGTATTCTTGTTTTCATTGCAAACCTTAAGCAAATCACCTATATTATACAAGAACACAGCATTTTCTCATTTTGCAATAGACTGTAGTTTAAAGCCAACGGAATAAAAGCCAATGACTGACAGACCCTTCGGTGAGCATGCACAATGAAAAAGATACCAGGAATTTCTCTCCCCCTGTGCTAGGGATCATGCTATACTCCCCATCTCTCCAAGGAGCCCTGCCTTTTTTCTGCTGTCCAGCCAAGATGAAGTAGTACATGCCATCACTGTGGATGGATGACTGGGGAGAGTCACTCATCCACTTAACAGAAGGACCAAGGCCATCCACCTAATGTTAGGCATATAATTTCTGCAAGCTACTTGCACAGCAAATACAGAACATACTCTCAAGAGGTGATCAGATACTATCTGAGCTCTCGCTGTCTCTCAGCTAGGTGCCTAAAATTAGGTAAAATGGGTCTTAATCTCTACATCTCTCCATTGACTGTACAGGCAGCACAGGCTCTGAATTTAGAGACCTGGAACAGTTTGAATGTCTCCTGCACATACTGTGAACTAGGAACACACTAACACCATTATCACCCACTTCTGTATATTCTAAACAAAAAACAAATAATAATATTAAATTATTGAGCACCAAGTACCTGTAGAAAATAAAATCAAATTATCATGCCACACATGCTTTGTTAAGGTCTTTCCAGATTGGCAGAACCTATTTCTAACAAACTCTAAATTGCTAGTATTCCATTACCTTTTAATGACCTTTTTTATAACTGCATTTAATCAAGTGACCCAGTTCAATCTCATGGGCTCAAGAAGCCTTATGATATGTCAGTTCCTTCCCAGGCACTAATGTATTCCACACAGACTCCAGCACGGTGCCATGAGAATGTGTGGGGTTTTTCTGAGGATCAGTGAATTTTGATCTACCTTCCAAAATCTTCAAAGAACTCTTATGCTGGCTGAAATAGAAAGACTCATGTTCCATAAGAAAGCATGGACCACAGATAATAATGCTCAGAATTTCCAGTTCTTTATTTTTTCTAACAATAATCATCACAAATATTAATAAAAATCCAAATTGCTCATTTACCTAGTAATTTCCTTAAAAAAAACATATAAAGACATTAAATTATTGCATGTTTAGAACAGATGCTAGTGAAAGTTCTTGTTCTGCTTTTCATTTACTCCATTTTACTACCATATTATGGAGGGCTCAAAATACAGAGATTTAGGCAAGGCCAGGTAAACATGTCCTGTATGTAATGAAAGGAACTGATGATAACTAATTTAATCAGAAATGGCTCCCTGTGAAAAATGACAGTGATGCTATCTTGTCATCTGATTATTTCATATCTGCAGTCCAAGAGTTATGTTCCCTACAAAGGAAAAAATGGAGACTTAACAGGAAAGGGAAAGACAAATCTGAGAAGCAGGTTATTTCTGTGGTAAGTTCTCTTCTTAGTGCATAGAAGTCCTGCAGGCAGACTGGGTTACTGATGTTCTCAATAAGAAAAGCCCCTCTTCTGCATCTTTTTTAGACAGAGAGGAACTCTAAGTTAGAAGCTGGGACAGGAAAGGCAATGGCAGCCTAGCAAGTAGATGAACTGTAAGGTACTAAGGTGGAAGGATAGATCATCACTGCTTGGAACTCACTGTGTTAGAACAGCTGGCTAAAATGCTGTTCAAGAAGGGAATAAGATGACAAAAAATTAATTCAGTGAACGAGGCTAGATCTCCCTTAGTTTCATGCATGAAGGGTAGAACATGGTTCTGCCTTCTTTCCATCTTTCCAAATGAAAAATTCATGGCTGGTTAAAGCAAGCAGAGAGACACTTAAGCTCATTATTGATGAAGATCATTAATGCCTCTCTTCAGAAGGGCATTTTGCCAGCTTTACTTAAGCAGCAGTTAGGCTCTTGCTCAAAAACCCATCTTTGGATGATATTAGCAAAGCCAATTACTGTCCAATGTCAGGCCACACAATATTTGGGAAGATAATTGAGGTTATGCTGATGGGTCAACTCTAGCAATGTTTGCATTTCAAAGGTTTAGTTGGTCCCCATCTGGCTTGGTCAATATGTGAGTAGAGAAATGAGACTACATGATCACTTCCTCATCACTATGTTCTGGTGATGGGCCTCTTGGATTTTTTCCTGTGGAAGGAGATATTATTGACTTGATAATGGGCTACTGCAGGAAGAACACATCAAATTCTGCCTTTACAGGCACAAAATTCCACTAGTAGATTATTCTTGTCCCATGCTTATACATAGATGTTAGGAGTAATGCTGCATTGCAACTGAAACTTGAATGCAACAAATACTTTAATTTTATACCTCTTCTCAATCAAGATTCTAGACTTGTTACTTGTATAGGACATGATCCTGTCATCACTGAAGTCAATGGAAAGGCTGACAGTTAGCTCAGGTTCCCAGTATGTGAAGGTTTTGCTGGATAATTGCAGTAAGCATACATGTGTACTTTATTACTTTGCAGTAATTGTGAAGCTGTTTGCCTTTGAAGGAAACTGGAATACACCTTTTTTTTCCTTAATGAAGGGTTAGAATACATACATGGTGAAGAAATCACTTTGGTGTATCTGCATATACACACCCCAATTCATGATGCCTAACTCCTCTGTGGAGCCACATCATGAGATGGAAATAAGAATTAGAAGCAGATTAACACATAAATGAAAAGGCACATAAGGAAACAGTTTGGAGACATTTAGGTCATTTAAAACCTGACTTTGTTAAGCAGTTTGCTTAAACCAGACCATCAGATTCTTTTTCTGGTCAATACAAAGATAATTAGCTGTGAAATCCAGCAAGCACCTAAACAGAGTCTCCCTCAGCAGGCCTGCACAGACCCCTCACTGTGTAAGGAACTCCGGCATCATCGGAAGATCCCTGAAGTGTGGGTAGGTACAAATTCAGTGATTAAGGTACATAGGTAAAATTCATCTACTCTGAAGAAATATTTTGAGGTGTGATGGAAGTTATTTCTGCAACACCTATTGAGAATACATATGTGGGCTTCACAAGATTATTCATATCACAGATGTTCTACTGGGACTGTCATGGTTACTACTTTCCAGTTTTGTAGGCCCAGTGAGCCCACCATCAGAGCTCAGAAAACTGCAGCAATATCTTCCTAATAAAAACCTCACAACAATCCTTTCTGCCTTTATTGTGGTACCCTTTTCTTATAACTGGGTGAAACGCACCCAGAATGTTCAGTTAGCATAAGCCATAGGAACTCATTTCCTGGAGCACCTGCCAAAGTGAATATATCTGTAGAGATTAAGTTATTTCAGTCAAGGCCTCTGAGTCTAAGTGTAATTTGTTGATAGTAATTATTTTTAAAGCACTGATGAATGTGCACCTGGTTATCTCTGTATTCTCCCCATTTTCCTATCATGCCTGTTAACTCTACTTGTGAAGACCCTGCTATTAAAAACTAAGTCCAAAAATTCAATGTCAAGATAGAAGGACTGATTCTATATTTGGAATTTCTTTAATCTGGCAATCTGGCAGAATTTAAATCCAGACCAGCAGTCTCAAGGTGTGATAAAAAAGGAGATGCAAGAGGCTTGACCAACTGTTGTTGTTGATATGCTTGATTTTTTATTGCAATATATTTTGTTCCCTGTATATGTAGTGTCCACCACCACAATAATGGTCTAAACCTTAAATCAGAGCAACATCTAGTAAGGAATAAAAATCTCAAGCAAGATAGTTAGAAGAGGTGCTTATAGACAATTTTAAAAGAACTGCTCAAAATTACCCTTGCTTCAGCTTTACTCTTCTGTTTCTTTTTTCCTCCTTTAACTATTAACTCTCTCCTTTTTTCTTTTCTCTTTTTTGGTCACAGATTCAAGAGTTTCTACTCTGTTTGCCTCCTCTGACCCCTCTAGCTGCTTCAGTGACTCCATTCTATCCAGCCATCTGATTTTTCTTATGATCAGTATCATAATTTATCACCATTTTTCTCATGACATGTACTCTCCTTGTCCTCTTTTCTCTCTTCTGACAATTTACCCCTCAATTTATTTATGGATTAGTCTTTGCCATGTTAGAAATTGTATGATTTTACCTACATTTCCCATTATTTCACTTTCAATTCCCAGCTATCAGCTGATTCTTATCTCATGTTACACTCTCAGAACTTCCTTCCAAGCAACAGTTTTCTCTGATTTAACCTTCTTCAGAGCCATATGAAACTATCCACTCTAAAATCTCTAAAGACGCTCTATCTAAATTTCATGACGACACCATTTTCATCCACTCAGACCTGACACACAGTTCTTAGAATACTGTATGTCCATGTCTTTCAACAATTCTCTCTTCACCTGATTACCAAGGTGGTATATTTGAGAACATACTTCTCATCCACTCAGCAAATTACTGTGTGGGTTTTCTGTCCTTGCTTTCCTTCTCTCGTCTCTCTACACCTTGTTTCTGTGTGATCTCATCAGCAAATACAAATTCAACTACCATCTGTTTGCTAATGACTCACAGATATACTAGTCTACTCCAGACTAATCTCCTTATGTCCAAACTGAAATCTCTGCCTGCCTCTCTGACATCTCCTCATGTATATGTAGTCATCATATAAACTCATCATGAATAAAACAGACAGCTTATCCTTTCCCATACATAAATCCTTTCTTTCTCAGCCAGTTATCTCAAAATATAAGTCAAGAGTCTAATCTAAGTTATTTTCCATACACAAAAAAATCTCTAGTTTCTATCAAGTGGCTTTCAAGACTAAATGAAATGTATGGCTCATCATGAGGAAACTGCACAAAGAGAACTAGGTTGAAGCATGACTCTTGCAATTGTCTCTTGCTTAGACAAATAGTGTAGGAGACCCACTGTAGCTCAAGTTACAGCAGTTCACTAGATGTTAAACGAAGCACTCTGTTAATACAGTAAGCATGGGCTCATAATTAAGATACTGCATAGCTGTACATCATTCAACACCATGGTCACTCTTAGGCAAGAGAGCTCAAGTGAAGTAACTAGGAGTCACCATCTCAGACTCTCAGTACATGTGGGTATGGAGCCCTCCTGAAAGGTCTGACCAAAGTCTCCTCATAACTAAACACCTATTCTTCTGTCTCAATAACAGCAGTATCTTTCCAGCTTTGACAAATGCAGTCTTTCCCTTCCCATATCCAGTAAGACTGTTGCCAAAAAGACTGTGCTCTTTGCCTCCCTACACTGGTTCTTCCTCATCTCTCCCACCTGATAGGAGTTACTATCTTTAATTCTCAAAGCTTACTGACACTCTCTTACATTTAACTCACTGCCAAGGTACTGACTTCCTTGTCTGTTTAGACCATAATGCTAGCTACTTTTACCCACATTTTAATAGGCTGCTTCAAACATTCTCGCATAGCATACCTCACACTTTGCAGGATTTCCTTATGCTTAACTAGAAAACAAATAATCAGTTTTCCTTTAACTGCTTCAACAAAGTTCCCTTTTCCCCTGTTAACTCTCTAAAACCAGAGTGGTTAAACCGCTGAGCAACAGTACGGAAGTGGAATGACCTTAGTGTTGTCTCCTACAGGCACCCTGAAGGCTACTACCTGCACATCCCTCCTTCCCTCAAAGGCAGAAATGTCTTTCAGAAGTCTCATCTTCCTAACGTCAATTAGTAATGTCACCTTAAGGACAGATGGGATTGGTGTAGAAAAGAAACAGTGAGCTGGAGCCTGTCTCTGAGGAACTAAGTAATGCTTGAGGGTACTTTAAAACAGTCAACATACATCTCTCTCCAGAGCCTTGCCAACTGTTTCCCCTAAACTAACCACTCCAGAGGGAATACAATATAGTAGAGCAATTAATTTAGCCCCAGGGCCCCTCTTTAACAACAGTATCGTAACATCTTCTCTTGCTGACCAACATTTCCTTGAAGCGTCCTGCCTGCCAGCCTGTAACCATCTTTTCCCTACAACTGTTGCCTGTTTTCTCCTTCTGTTTCCAGCTTAGAAGATTTTTGGTACTTACATTTATCGGTCTGTGCTGGTACAGTATATAAAACAATGATCTAGTTGTAGCTGATGTTGCAGCTGTAGTTGATGTAGCTGTAGTCATCATTATTGTCAATCTTACGAGAGGAACTTCTAGTTTGGGCAGAACATTACCACAGAAAGAAAGCAGAGTCAAATCTGAACCCAAGCAACAAAATTTCTAACTGTAGACAGTCTGTGGGTGGCATGGCCTCCTTTTTATTCTTTATGGTATAACAAATTGGGGTTAGGAACATATAACCATTTTTTATTGTTCCAGCCTGGAAGACTATTACGACTAAAGAAATCATTAAATGTTTCAAGTCTCCAAACAGAGCTATTGAAAAGAGAATGTGTTAAGTGAGAGTATTTGGAGCTCTGCTCTCTGTTTTTGCTAATAACAGGAGCTTGTGTGACAAAAAAAAAATTTGATTAAGTTTCTCATGAAGAAGACTTCTACTTTCTGACTTCCTCACCCTAAATCTGTGTTCTGCTGAAGATTTCTCTTCTTATAGGCTTTTTTTCCCGGCATATTGTTTTGAATTTTAAACTTTCATATGCAGAAAGCTACTGCCTTCTGTCTCCACTGTCAAGTACAAATTCTGGTTATGGGTTCCCCCAAGCATCCCTTCTTAATGACTGTATAGTACATTTTCAGCTATGTTCTAAATCAGTAGTTTTGCTTAGACACACAAATATTCCTTACAGAAAGATGCTTCTTCCTCCCAGAAAGCGACAACAGAGAAACATGGATTCAAAATTATTAACATAACAAGGTGAAAAATGAAAAGAAAAGGGAAAATCTAACCTTTCAGACCATTTTTTATATGGCACAGGGAAGCAAAAGGACAAGCTCTCAATTAAAAATAAATCCCTGTCAAGTTACCTTTAAATCACCCTGATTAGTACAAACAGTCTTGACATATACACTCCCCCATACCATCTATAGGGAATAGAGAAATATTGCCTCTGTTCAAACTCATAAATTCAGGGATTTTATGGTAGTACATTAGGTACTTAAAATACAATAGAGAGATTACAGTCATTAGGTTAGATCATCTTCTGTAATTACTGTGTTTAGGTACTGCAGTTCCATGCTGAGCTTGAGTCAGGGTGGTGGAGATTCCTCCTGGAATGCCAAGCTTCAGTTTGACAGTCACCTCTGACTCTTTTGGATTTGGCAAAACTTTTGACTCACACGGGGTTTGTAAAAGTCACTGTGACAGCTACCTGAGTCTGTAGAGAGCCTGAAATGTTAGCTAGGGGGTCTGTGTTGTCCCATTTGTCTCAGTAAGGCACTAACTCAGGTGACAAGTGATAATGTGCTAAAGGCCAACAATGTTTATGCATATGGTCTACTATCACAGAATGTAAGAAAGGAGAGAAGGCATCTTTTGCAGTGATAGTGACTGTGGTGCCCAGGTATTTGGCCTTATCTAGGTGCTATGAGGGGAAGAAATTACCTCTTGTTTAGCTCAGTAGAGAAGGAACCAGGTCCCAAAAGCTCGGTAAAGCCCAGAAAATCCTCAGAACAGCAAGCCTCAGGAAACAATAAATCTAACTCGATCGAGTCAAGACCAAGAAAGCATCTATTATATCATACTGGAGCTTCTGCAGAATCTGTTATGAGCAGGGTTAAACAGCAACTTCTCAAATTAAGAGTGCTTACGTAAACAGCACAGAAAGAAATGATACACTCATTACTGTTTTCATACTGGTTTCAACTAGATTCAGACAGGCATAAATGGGGTTTATTTATGACTTTTTAACTATTTCAACTCAATAGACAATACAATGAAACTAAACTAAAAATGATTGTGACCTCTTGGGCCAGATGCAGTGTAAAAACCTCTTAATTAAAAAAATCTAAGTCTCAGACTACTGGAGGACAGAAAGGAAGTCTCAGCTTAAGCTTAGTGACCATTTCTGGTTTTCTGACAATCATCAGCAAATTCCCTCCAGTCCGCTGACAAGGAAGGAGTAAAGTGGAGGGGTGTACTCGAGGAGCCTGAGCAGCTCTGGCCGGGGAATGCTGCACAAGCAGCTTGGCTACATGATGTCTGGTACTGACAAGTATTAGCGTCATTTTTACTTTCACGAACGTAGAAATGAGTCCCCGAGGCGTTTTTAAAATACGGATGAATACTAAGCCTGGATCCCTCCTCTGGAGGTGTTCGGCACCGGCTCCGGAGCTCAGTGGGTTTGGAAGTTAAGGGCAGAGCGGGCGGGGAAAAGCAGGGCAGGGTACGGCAGGCAGAGCGCGGGCAGGGAGGGAAGCCTCGCCACGAGATGGCAGCAATGCCACGTCTTTCTCAGCAGCTTGCCAGGACCTGCGTGGTGGTTTTGGGTTTTTTTGTTTGTTTGGTTTTTGGTTTTTTTGGTTGGGGTTTTGTTTTTTTTTTTTGAGTGAGAACGGCAACGTTTATACATAAATACAAGCTTATTACAAAATCAGCCTACCTCGTTCAGTGTCCATTCACCACCTTCTCGCAACTTACAATGAGAAAACAACTTTGCATATTTCACCATGAAAGAAAACTCATCATAAGTGAATAATTACAACCTTGAAACTACCTTTCCAAAGGTGTTCGCGTTTCTGCCTTTCCTTCCTATGAGCCTTTGTATTTTAATTACTGATATAGGTAAGCATTAATTATGGAGTCAGGCCCAGTGTGCAGTGGTGGTGGTAATCTTTACAATTCTTACTGGCTTGAAAGCCAGGTTTGGGCACCTGTTTGCCATCTCTTTGCTGGTAGGCCTGGCACAGGAGCCGTTGTTGGCGAAGGGCATCGCCGGCCGGGGCCGTGGGAGCATGGAGACCTGTGACAGGCCAGGTCTGGGTCAGCGTTCCCTTCCCCTCGGCTTCAGGGAACCAGCCCCACTGGGCCCAGGATGGCGGTGGGGAAGCCCCTGCATATTGCCATGTTTGATGTTGAGGGTTTTGTTTGTTTGTTTTGGAAAGGATGGTTAATGGCAGAAATTTCTCTTGGCAACAGGAGCCATCAGGAATGGCAACATAAAGGCAAAGCAGTGTTCCTCAAGGAGACGTTGGCTCCTCTCCTTCCCCTCAGGAACAACAGCTTGTTCTGATGAGCAACTTGGAAGGAACGAGCAGGGCACATTTTGGACCTGAAAGCCTTTCCCTCTCCCGAGCGGGGACCGAAGCAGCGGGGAGTTTCACCCAGGACGAGGGATTCCCACCCCCCCCAGCACACGCACTGCCCGCAGCCCACATGTGGGTGGAGGAGCCGGGAGCCGGGCGGGGGGCAGAGCCGGGGACAGGCCGCCGGGGCGGGGGGCAGGAGCCCCCCGGGCAGGGGTAGCCCTGGAGCCCCCCCCCCCTTCCCCGCGCCAGGGGGCAGCGGGGTGGCGGCGGGCCGGGGGGAAGCCTTCTCCCCCCGGGCGCTTTCGGGGGGCGGTGGAGGGGGGGGCGGCTGCCGCCCCGGCGGGGGGGGGGGGTGGTGGTGTGAGCGGGGGCCGGCCGGCGGAGCGGGGCGGCTGCGGGCTTGGCGTGCGCCGGCTGCGCAGCGCCGGCCCCTTCCCCTCTCCGTGGGAAGTGATGGTTGAGTCCGGCGGCGGCGGCTTCTCGTGTGGCTGGCAGCCGCTCCGCTGCGCTGCCTGCGCTGCTCTCGCCGCGATCCCTCCCTCTCCCCTCCTCCTCCTCCTCTTCCTCGCACTCCCCGCATCCCTCTCCTGCCGCCGCCGCCCGGCTCTCCCCGCCGGCGGCTGTGGATGCGGCGCTGCCCGCGGCCCCGGGCGTGCCTCCCCTCCCTGCCCCCCTCCCCTCCCCTGGGCGGGCGGCGGGCCGGCGGCGCCGGGGCTCCGCGGGCGCTGAGCGGCGCAGCCCCGCCGCGGCGCGGGACTGATGCTATGAGCAGCGCGGCGCGAGCCGCCCGCGCAGTCCTGCAGGAGGCGTCGGGCGCTGCGCGGCGCTCGGGACCCGGACGGCGCCTCGCCGCCGCTCCTCGCCCCGGGGGGGTGATCCGGCGCTGTCCTCAGCCCCGCTGCCGCTCGGAGGACACGGTCGCAGCCGAGAAGAGCCGCCGGGGGTTTGGTGTGAGTGTGTGTGTGTGTGGAATAACTGCAGACATGACTGCGTGGAGGAAATTCAAGTCTCTGCTGGTTTTCTGCGCGGGGCTCCTCACTGCAGCTCAGGGTAAGATTTGGGTTTCTTGCACTGGATTCGTACAGGCTGTGGTTATGGCACCCATTTCCCCCCCCCCTCCCCAGCTAACCGCTACCGCTCGGCTGAGGCTCTCCCCCCCGCTTCGTTTCTGCGCCGGGAAGCGGCAGGCTCCCCGAGCCCGGTCTCCCTTCTCCCTGCCTCCCACCTCCCGCCGGGTCCGCCGGCGTCCCCCGAGGGCTCGGTTCGCGGCCGGGCACTTCCCCCGGGAGAAACCAGCCCCCAGGAGCCGGACAGCCGCCGCTGCGGCGCTGCGAGGGGAGCCGTCCGCATCCAGCCGCCTGGGCAGCGCCGGAGTTTGGGAACACTTCGCTCCCCGCGCACGCACGAACGGCACTCGCAGCCGTGCGAGGGACAGTCCCCGGGCTGGCAAGTTTGGCTCTCCCCTCCTCCCGCCTCCCCGGCTTTTGCCGTGCTCGGGGGGAGCGCGGAGTGGGTGGCCGCGGAGAGCCGCCCCCGCCTGCCTTCAGCCGGCTCCGCTCCCCGCAAGTTACGCGGAGGCGGGGATGCGGAGCTGGGGTCCCCCTCCGCCAGCTGCGTGCCCGAGCTGGAGGGAAGAGGGCTCCTCTCTGCTCGGGGGGCGGTGGGGAGCGTCTCCTACCCCTCACGGGGTTTCTCCTTAAAATCGATGGGGGGAGGGAGGAGAAACGAGGGGGGTGACGGTGGAGAATTGGGTTACACAACTTCAGTGCTGGCCTCAGCCCCATCACTTGCCTCATCGCTGGAGACAACAACTTCCCCATTATTCACTTCGCCTCTCATTAGCCTTGCGCTTTTTCATGCTGGGAGAGAGATGCGAGAGTGCGTGTGTGAGAGAGGGAGGGAGGGCGGGAGGGAGGCTGCTCGCAGCTGAGCACCTGTCCCTGTTACAGCCTCTGCCTTCTCCCACCTCGCTCCCGGCTGTTTCTGCCTGCCTCCGGGAGGACGGTTCCCCTTGCGGTCTGTGCTGTCTGAGGCTCCCTTAACCTTTCCAAGGCGCTTTACATCGTCCCCATTTTATTTTTCTCACTGCTTTTTTTCGATGCGGGGGTGGCTGAAGCGGGGCGGGGGGGGGGGGGTGGGGGTGGGAACGAGGCGAGCTGGGCTGGCGGGCGAGGCAGGAGGCTTCCCTGTCCTGCGGGTGCCGACGGCCGGGCTCCCTCGCCCGCCCGGGCGGCACTGCAGGTGCCCTCCCTCCGGCCGCCTCTGGCCGCGGTCCGCAGGGAGCGGCGGTGGAAGCCCAGCCCGGTCTGCCGGCAGCCGGGCGGGAGCTTTGCCCGGCCCAGAGCGGCGGCTGCGGCTCCGCGGAGCCCGCTGGCCCCGCTCCTCTGCCCGGATCCCGCCGCCACCGCGGTTCACCAGGCAACGCCCGCCGGCTGCCCCCGGCCGCGCAGTCTCCGCGGGGGAGGAGAGGCGCCCGGCTCTCCGGGGCTGGGCAGCGGGCGGCTCCTGGGGACGGGGCCGCGCTCGGCGGCGCACGCAGCCCGCGGCGGGCGGGGGCTTCTCGGCGTGGCCGCCCTGCCCAAACTTCCAGCGTCCCCCCCCGTCGGTGCCCCTGCCGCCCCGTGTCGTGTCGTGTGTCACCCCCCCCCTCCCCCACCCCCCACCCCCCCCGCCTGGGGCTCGGCAGCCGCTCCCGTCCCGCGCGCGCGTGCCGGGCGCCCCGGTGCTGCCCGGAGCGGGGTGGGGGGGCCGGGCCGGGCGGCGGAGCCACCCCCGGCCGCCGCACACGGGGACCCGGCCGCCCCGGGACGAGCAGCGGCCGCGCCGGCCGGCGGGGCCGGCCGACACCCGCGACTCCTCTGTGCAATACACTGTAGCTGGTTCTGTCGTTTGACATTTAAGTGTTTTCTTTTCATGGCTGACAGCACATATGAAAAGCTGGAGGCTGGATCATGGTTATTCAGCGGAGATCCGACGTGTTTTGCTTACATACAAAGGCTTTGCCAGGAACATTTGGGCACTGCCTCTGATGCTGCTCTGCAGAATGTAATTATACCTCGCTTAATGTGGAGCAGTAACACACCTACTTACAGGCTACAAACTGACTTAATATTGAAGTCAAACAACAGGTAGAAGGGGAACCAGCGGGGACATTTGACATAATTCCTTCCCATTTACCTTCCCAGGCAATCGAGCACAGGTATCTATATTTAGTCAAATGTAATCCTGAGACTGAAATTACATTTATAGTTTAGAGTGAAAGAACTCCTTCCTTAGTAACATGAAGAGCCTATTCTTTCAGAAGCACATAAAATTTTAATTAATAGATCCCCAGAACTCTTTGTTTTACCACCCCCTTGGTAGTCAAATCGTTTGGTAGACACTCATAGGAATTCACTCAGGTTTTGGTTGGTTTGGGGGTTTTACGAGAAAAAAAAAAAGTGTTGAATTTCTGGAGATGTTGCCACAGGCGTTCCCTTACCTTTCAGAAGAATGAAAGGTGGGCTGCTTTCCACATTGTTCCTCGTTATGAAATGAAATGGAAACCCTTTGTTGCTGTGCAATTTACTGTAACTTTTTAAAGGGGAAAGAAAGGACGAAAATGAACATACGTCATCATTCATTGTGGTAGACTCGAGGTGCAGTTCTGTACGTTTGTTTGGACTCATTTTGTCAGACTGATTCATCTGAGTGTTTTGGAAAACATTTGGGGGATTCTTCCTTGTCCATTGTGCTTTAAGCATCAAGGGAAATTAGTATGGAGTCATTTAAAGGAACCACTTTCCCAGAAACTACCCTATCATAGCAGTTATGCTTCAACAAGACAGGCAGCATAGTGTTCAGCTCTGCATGTTAAGGTGGGCTTGTTTATAGAGCCGTTTGCTAATTCTGATAGGTTATATCCCAGCAAAAGCAAACATAAACTATTGATTTTCTTGAAACACAGAACACATCAGTATCATTTCTGTAAAAATTCATACTGCTAGGGAATAAATGGTAGATTTAGACTGAACTCAGACTAAGATTCAAGATAAAAGGTTGAAATATCTTTCTGCTGTGACCTGAGGTCTGTGGACAACTTATTTTTAGTCTAGAAATGCATATTGCTTAATACTTGAAATTGTCCAGGTACATGTTTGTGAGATCATTTTGTGGACTTGCTGAAATAACCAAATACAACACCTTCATCGCCACCTAATTGCCTCAAACAAAATGTGCATAAGCAGGCATATGCACAGAGGTATCATTCAGATTAATGGAAATAGCAAAGAGAAAACATTTCTGTTCTTAAATTCAATCCAGACAGTGAAAGGACTCCCACATCTACAGCTTAGGGTTTTGTTAAAAAAAGAAAAAGAAATAAACCCCCAAACATTTTATATACACTCTGTTTGATGCTATCACTTTGTCAAAATAATTGCTATGACTACATCACACAAAGTTACCACTATGTTTAAGGCCTAGTCCTGTTGGACGGAGAGTGTTTGTCTCTTAAAAGTCATGTATTTTCTCTCTCCAGAGCAGTGTTTCTCAAACTGAGAAGCTGGTCTCTCTAGAGAGGCTCTGTTCTCTTCCAGAGAAGGCTAAAGCAATTCTAGGGAAAATGAGCTGAAAAAAAAGGATTTTTAAAAGAACATCGGAGCTAGGTGTTGAATACCTAGCTGCGAAGCCAAGTGTTCGATGGATGCATTCCCCATCGCCCAACTTAGTGAGGAACTGGCCACAGAAAGACAGAAAAGAGAATAGCCAGCTCTGACCACATAGTATTTTAATGTAAAAATGCTTTTACTTTTTGGTAAGATCTGTATTTTTTCCAATTTTCCATCAAGATATGTATATAATGTCCTTAACTCTGCATAGGAATAGGAAGTATGGTCAATTTGAAAAGAATGTAGTGGAGAGCATATCAATTCAACAAAGATTCTCCAAACACTCATTTTAAACCTTTGAACCCATAGATTTGAATTCCCACAGTCAGCCAGTACAAGGTTATCAGTTTCTCTGGTGTGTGTGGAACATGATACTGGTGTGAGAAGCTGGAGATTATAGAACCATAGAATACCAGGTTGGAAGGGATCTCGAGGATCATCTGGTCCAACCTTTCTGGCAAAAGCATGGTCTAGACGAGATGGCCCAGCACACTGTCCAGATGAATCTTAAAAGTGTCCAATGTTGGGGAATCCACCACTCCCCTGGGGAAATTATTCCAGTGGCTGATTGTTCTCACTAATAGTATACAAACAACACATGCAGGCGTGAGCACACGTGAACTTCAGGATGTACTGAAGTCTGTGCAGGCACTTCAGCACCGTCTGTGATCTGAATATATAGGAACCTTTCTGCAGATTGTTTTCTGTTTGTTTTACTGGCTGTCACTCCCATGTCCCTTTATACATACATGTATGATTTTGATCAGGCATGGGTGGGTTTTTTTTTTTTGGGCGGGGGACGGACATTTGTAATTTTTTTTCCACTGAAGGCTACTTTTTCTATACAAACATGGAATCTAGCTTTTCATCTTAATCCATTCATTATGTGGTAGCATTTTTACATATGCATTGACATACGCAAGTTCTTGAAAGACCTCTAAGGGACTTTGGCATCAACATCATTTACATTCATGAAAACTTTGGCCCCACCAAATTAGGAATAATCAGAAACTGTAAATATTTTAAACAGAAACCAATGCATTCAAGATTTACCATACTCTCTAGAAAGGCTGAAAAGCCTTAGGGACCACCGTTTTCAACTTTTTCAAGACATGTAATCTGTACACTGTCACATTAAACTTCCTCTTGCAACCTTTCCTCAGAGAAGTAACTGCTTAATAGTGTGACTGTATAAAACCTCCAATGAATTTAAAGATAAGATGTAATTTCATTTTGCTCAAATCTGTATTGAACTGTCACATCTCTTTGACCATGATGACATTATTCTTCTAGTAAACAGCTTTAAATGTAAGCACAGATATTGCAGTGCAGTGCCTGGCTGTCTGTAACCAGCAGGGGATGCAGGGTGGAAAGGGGAATTGCTGGTTTAACTACACAATCCACCGAAGCAGTAGCATACATATGAGACATGATCTCTAATAAAACTTGAGAATACAACTGGATTTAAATCAGGGTCACCGAATAAGAATCTGGCCTCTAGTTCTCCATATGGCTGCAAAATTAGCCAGATTAGACTGAACTAAATTGGATGTTCTTCCAATTTCTGCAGTGAGCAAAGAATAAGAATCATATGGAAATTCTCTTAACGTGTATGAATCACTTTCTTTTAGTTAGATTTTTTACTTTTCTACGTCAGTTGCAATTTCCTTTAAACGATTTTTATCAACCAGTAACTTTTGAAATAGGGAAAAATACCATTAATGCCTGAGGAAAGCTGTGAGATCTTACTCTGTCCTCATACATCTTTGTTCTGGCTGGGTGAAAGACTTCATTCCACTGTATGACATTTCTATTACATTTAAACAAAATCTACACTATATTTGTTATAAGCATTTCTCAATGGAATAACTGCTTAAACAAATTACTTGGATTATTGCTAGTGTTATATTGACACACAAAGGCAACATTTATCAGTTGCCTGCATTTAGTAATTGAATGGTAAATGGAGGCATGCATGCACTGAAAACTTACAAGAGTAATACCGCATCTTACTGCCAATAACAAGTCTTACTTGCTCAGAGACAATAATTTTTTTCTGCTGTTCTTACTCATATGAAAAAAAAAGAGACAATGACAACAGTTTCTTGCCATTTTTACCTGGAGGGCACATTCAGTTAAAAGGGCAAAGCAAGATTTAATCACTGTTATATTGCTGATGATTAACCAGAATTCCTCTTGATTAATCAGAATATCATCAATGATTTGCTTTTAGCAGAAGATAAGCAAAAAAATTACAATTTCTTGCAATTACAGTCATGCTTTAATTTCCAGCATAAAAATTAATCACAGTTTGTTACAGCTTTATAATTATTAAATTATGCATTTTAACAATACATATTCTGAAATAGTGATTCCACCTCTTTCAACTTCATTTTTTGAGTCATCACTGTCAAATAAAAGGTAACTTTATACAGTTGTGAGGGCCTTATTCTGCTGCAGTGGAAACTGAAATTTCTATTGATTTCAGCAGTAGCTGGATTGGCCAATTTTGAAAAGATTGCTACTCCCAGTAAGGCAGGCACGGTAGATACTGCATCTGAATAGTGGAGCCAGACCCTGTTTAATATGAGCTCTCGTGGCTAAGAACTTCTGACAATGTTTACATGCATGTATGACTGAAAAGAAGGAAAACTGGATGAATCTGAGCAATCAACCTTGATAATTTTGAAAGATTTATATATTTATGGAAATAATTTTTTCAAACAGTGTCTTGATATCTCCAAGCATGGTTATATCTGACTTCTACTTTTTTTCCTCCTTTTTTTTCTCTGCTTTTTTCTTAAAAAAATTATGAAGGACAATATACAGAGAAACCTAGTATCATTTTAATCTTCAGATGTTTCATGTCGCTCTTACAGTATCTCATGGATACTGAAGTACAGAATCATGTTCCGCATTCACTTCTCCATTGTACAGTGACTTTCCGAAAGAAGTGTTTGGAGCACTGCAGCTGACACAGAGCTTAATAAATAATAATGAATAAAACTTTGTGTGCAGTGTCTGTTTTGCAAACTTGCGTAAAAAATGGTCAGCATTTTAAAATTACATTTTGCAGCGCTTGCTTCACGCCTTATTCTCAATTTCAAGGCAATGACTTTTTCAAGCAGTTTTGCCAAACATGAAATTTTTCTTCTTGTCTGAAAGTTTTCCTTGCCTTTTTTATTAGAGAGCCATTTTTAAATCTATATTGGAGTTTTTTATTGAAATATTCTTACAGTTCTGTTGTTTGCACCAAACCCTTGAGAGCAGAGAGCAAATCTGGGTCTAGGGATATATCTTATCCTATGATTTGCAGATCAAATGTAGCCAACATATAATACTTCATAAATCATTGTTTACTTGATTTGACCTGTATTACTTGCCATATCATGTTTACATACAAAACCCAGAAGAACACAAATATTTAAACTTACATTTCCCTTACACTGGTGCTGAAACACCACAACGTACAAGGCACTGGTAACAAAAGTGCAGCCAGCCTTGCTCTGTATTTGAAGCTCAGGTTCAAGGGTGGGCCTAAGCACACTGGGGACCACAACCAGGATATTTTCTTTTTTAAATACTGTCCCAGCTGTAGCTTGGATTAAAACCATTTTCACTGTGCTTGCAATGACTGCTGCTGAAATGGATGGGGGAGCTTGTCTCACTTTGCTTAGTGTATCCAAAATACATGAACGAGAGCTTAGGCTTGACTTTGGACATTATGCCTTGTATGAGCACATCATACAGTCTGAACTGTCTGAACTCATGGTGACCCACATCAGACTGCTGATGTTCAGCACAGCCGGAGGTGCAAGGAACAGGGAAGTGATTTTGTCAGGAAGCAGCTGATGTTGGGAAGTAAGCAGCTAGATATCACAGGAATACATGTGAGCTCGTGGAACCTGCCTTGCCCTGAACCTTAGAAAAAAGACGCAGGTGACTGTGAGGATAAGAAAAAGGGAAAGAAAGAGCAGTGCTTCTTGCACAATAGTCAAGTTTTTGAAAATGCCATTTTGATAAAATTTGAAAAAGAAGCAAAGTGTTTAACTTATTTTTAGACTAATTTTACATGCTTCTGGTTGTGAAACAAACGGCCATGACAAATCGCACTGTTCTCACTAATGGCTGTGGGATATCAGTGTAGAATCTGACTGCTTCCAAGTGACTAAGTACACTATTTTAGCTTTGCCCCAGCAGCCAGACTCTCTATTGGTATCCTGCTGATGTTTCTTATAATACATAGATTGAGTCATACCAAGCATTTTTTGGGGAAAAGCTGTTTTATAATTCACTTTTAGAACCTCAGTACACTCGAGTAACTGCTAATACCACAATCGGTGACCCTCTGCATTTGTAGACATCTCTCTTGAGAAATTAAATTGATTTTCAATACCTTAGCACGTAAATATCCCCAGCTCACGCTTTGACCCATTGTTTGCAGTGTCTCTAACACTGAAGAGTGTAGTGTTAATAGGTTTTATGAAGTCAACAGTGGCAGCAGTAGTAGCATTTTGATTGTGAGCAATCTCAACCATTTATGTCTTGCTTTCCCATGAAACCTATATAGGGGATGCTTTATCATGGTATTGAATTAACATAAATGCAAATGCTGAAATTTGCCTTTCTTTTTTCCACGTACATGATGTAGTTAACTTGAAACAAATCTTACAGTTCATAGAGAAAAAGCATTCTGCTATGCAGAACTAGGTATGTTGGACATAGCTTCTAGTCATCAGCTGAATAGTTTGGGTTGCTGTATGTCAGATTCTGACCAGTTAGGACCTGATCCAAAGGCTTGGGAACTCACAGGAAAAAAAATCTCATTAACCTTAATGGACTTTGAATCTGGCTTTTATTATAGCCACTTATCACACAGGGAACTTGCATTAAAACAAGGGTGCTGGAACCACCCTAATAATAATAAAGAAAATTCAAACTCTTAGTTGTTATTAATGTGAGATGTTATGCAAACAATCACAGAAACGCCATTTATATTGAAGATACATGATGCGTCAGATTATTTGACCTCTCTGAAGCATATCTAACTCCACTGGCTTTCACTAGTTATATAATTTATTTGGTTCTGAGGAGACATTAACCTTTAATTGCTTTCTTTAGCAACATTTAGTAAACAGACTGATAGCATGGAGATGATCTATGCAAACAGCAAAGAAGGATTTCTTCAACTCATGTTGCCATGGCAATTTAGATTTTTCCTGTCAAATCTTGAGAAGCTCCCAAGTAAATTTTTTAAAGCAATGAATCAGGAAATATTTTGGAAATTGAAGTTGCTCTCTTTTTTCAGTTTAGTATCATTTAACACAGTGAGGGGCCTGACCCAAAAGATGGTAAAATCTACAAACAAGAACTATTGCAAAAAATACAACATCATGAAACCCTCTTCATGGATCTCTGGTGATTTACACCGGCAGAGAAACTGACTTCAGATGCATTATCAAGTGATTTAGATTTTGCTTATTAACTATATGATAAGAATAAGTAGTCATCATAGCAACAATAATGGATAATGAAGAGTGGAGAGGCCAGCTTATAGTTGTCTTTTTGCTCTTCATGACAATATTCTATCTTGCAGCTATTTTGAGGAAATTAGATTACAGAAGGATTATAGAACAAAGAAAGATTAATAATTTTATTTTTGTTACAGCTCCAATTGTAAAATTGGTTCAATGAATGAGGAATAAAATCAAAAGGCTGTTGTCCACATATTTAAATTACTATCCAAGATATGTGCCGTATACAATGTTATTACTAATCAGGCTGAACTTCCCTCTTTTGATTTGTATTAAATCAAAAGGATTGTTTTGAAAATACCTTAAACTAGTCCAAACTAATTTATTTCTTAAGAAATAAGTTACTGGCTTAAAGAGGTATTCATTAGGTTGCTCTTAGCAGTGAGGGAAACATGGTAAACGCAAAGAAGATAACGTGAAGTGCTGTTTCTGCTGGGAAAATAAGTTTCTCTGTATAGAAGACAAGAAAAGTAGCTCAGTAATGGTTTTCTTTTTAAAATGTTCCTGGCAGATGATGGCTACTGAGTTGGTGTAGTTTGTTTACCGCTTTGCAATGGATTTGAGATGAGTCATATCACATTAGAAGGAAAATTGAGAAGTTGCTTTGTCGAAGTGAATTCAGTTTTCCTTTTTTTTATATATACTCAAATTATTAGTTCTCACTAAACAGAGACACCTAATTGATTTTTTTGCGGTGTTGATTCTTGATGTGTGCGTAAATCTGAATTCTTGTTGCTAGAACTGGTAAGTCCAGATCTATGAGTTCTGTATACTGGATAAGGTGACTGAGCTGGAGTCTCCTTTCAGTTAACCTCATGCATCTTCTTTAAAGTACCAGCCATTTTATTGTCAAGCTAGTTTGGACCACAATAATTTCAACCTCTACAGGCACAGTTGTTTTTTGCAAGCCTTTGTATCCCCTTGCCTTCACAGTGGGTGTTTACTGAGTAAGGACTGTAGGATGGGTCCTCAAGATTTCATGTTGTAGAGAAATTTTTATTTCTGTCTTATTTCCTTACTGACTTTATAAGTCCACTTTACTGGTAATACATCTCAGTGTATCCACAAGAGCTGTTAAGGTAAAGTGGTACTTACTTATATGAATATTTGATAAAGAAACAGACTTGTGGATGGAATACACTTATGATACATCAGGTCATAGACATTCATCATCAAAAACAACCTTCTTTTTCCAAAATATCTGATGGAACAGGAGGTCCATTTATTGAATAAAAGAACACGTACATACCGAACAATAAATGCATCTGTCTGAACTCATCTGAACCTGCAAAACAAGTTTTAATGTCAAGTTCAAGGATGCTGGGAAGGGGGCAGAAGGTACTGTTTATTGTCAAGAGCCTAGATTTGTGCTTTTATTTCTTTTCAGGAGTGCCAAATATCTGCAGTTCCCACTGCTGTAAGAGAAAACTGCAGATCTCAGCACTTTTGAACATCAAGGAATTTGTACTGTACTTACTTTTACATTTGAGAATCATCATAATCTGAATGTAATAAAGTGCTGTAAAGAGAATGGATAGACAACAATATTCAGCATTTACTACTCCCAGGTAGTATATGAATTAAGCAAAGTTATCTCCCAGGTAGTATATGAATTAAGCAAAGTTTCCAAATCTACATTTGTTGTGTTATTCTTTTAGGAAGGAGTGGTTTCTCAAGGGAAGTTGTAGTTTGTTTTTCTTTAAAACTGTCACACTGAGGTAATTCTGTGTATAAAAAAATCCCCTGGATCTGATGTACCCTGGAACAAAATGTTTGTGATTACAAAGTAAACATTAAAAGCAGCAGCAAATCAGAATTTGGAGTGAAGCCAACTCATAGACTACTGGCTATATTGGATAGTGGAGGCTGTTGTCCTAGCCCAGAATTAAAAACAATCAGTTCCACCTCCACTTTATTTCCTCTATGAGTATTCATCATTTTTACATTTATCCCACATTGATGATAACTAATTGCAGTTCATTGTGGCTCGATTTTTCTTTCAAAGAAACAGGCCGTTTGTAAGGCTCTGGTGGAAAAAAGGTATCTATCCAATTTTACCACTGTAGAATAGGCACCAAACTTCTTTCGATATTGTAGTACATCGCTCTGCAGACCATATTTGCAGTATGGATAGATTTGTGCAAATGTTTTGAATGTGTTTTGTCACTGTATTGGGTTTGTGTGGCAAGGTTTTGGTAGCTGGGGAGATAGAGGAATGGTTCCTGTGAGAAGCTCCTAGAAGCTTCTCCCATGTCCAATACAGCCAATGCCATCCGGCTCCAAGACAGACCCACCACTGGCCAAGGCCAAGCCCATCAGTGACAGTGGTAGTGCCTCTGTGATAATGTATTTAAGAAGGGGGAAAAAGTTGCTGCACAGTGGCAACAGCAGCCGGAGAGAGGAGTGAATATCTGAGAGCAACAACTCTGCAGACACCAAGGTCAGTGAAGAAGGAGAGGGAGGAGGTGCTCCAGGCACCAGAGCAGAGATTCCCCTGCAGCCCGTGGTGCAGACCATGGTGAGGCAGCTGTGCCTCTGCACCCATGGAGGTTAATGGTGGAGCAGATCTCCACCTGCAGCCCGGGGAGGACCCCACACTGGAGCAGGTGGATGTGCCCTGAATGAGGCTGTGACCCCGTGGGAAGCCCACGCTGGAGCAGGCTCCTGGCAGGACCTGTGGCCCCGTGGAGAGAGGAGCCCACGCTGGAGCAGGTTTGCTGGCAGGACTTGTGACCTGTGGGGGACCCACACTGGCGCAGTCTGTTCCTGAAGGACTGCATCCCATGGGAGGAACCCACACTGGAGCAGTTTGTGAAGAACTGCAGCCTGTGGGAAGGACTAAACATTGGAGTTCGTGGAGGACTGTCTCCCATGGGAGAGACCCCACGCTGGAACAGGGGAAGAGTGTGAGGAGACCTCCCCCTGAGGAGGAAGGAGCAGCAGAGACAACGTGTGATGAACTGACTGCAACCCCTATTCCCCATCCCCCTTCGCCGCTGCGGGGAAGGAGGTAGAGAAGTCGGAAGTGAAGTTAATCTTGGGAAGAAGGGGATGGGGGGGGAAGATGTTTTTAAGATTTGGTTTTAATTCTCATTATCCTACTCTGATTTGTTTGGTAATAAATTAAACTAATTTCCCCAAGTTGAGTCTGTTTTGCCCGTGACGGTAACTGCTGAGTGATCTCTCCCTCTCCTTTATCTCCACCCACGAACTTTCTGTTATATTTTCTCTCCCCTGTCCAACTGAGGAGGAGCAGTGATAGAGTGGCTCTGGTGGGCACCTGGCATCCAGCCAGGGTCAACCCACCGAAGTCACATAGCACTGGTACTTTCAGGTACAGTTTTGTAAAGCACAAGCATTTTGTGCAATTGCCTCAACAGCAGTTTGCTTCTCAGCTCTACTCAGCCACACTGCTGTTGTCTAGGTGCTATCCCAAAAGAGCGATGTGCAGGAGGATCAGGTCCCCTGGGGGGAAAAAATCAATTAAAAAAAGAAACAATTCTTTGATGTTACAAAGATAATGTACAGCCTACTGTGAAAAAAATAAGCTATTGTGGTGACAGACTGTGTCAGGTGAGGGATGGGCATTCAGCACAGAGGACAGCATAGGCAGCCAACGGAAATCATTCTTGTATTTCATTGACACGCTCTCCAGTAGTACCACTGAGGAAAATAAGCTATCTCAAAAAAGAAGCTACATATGAAAAAGCATGACAGTATTTAATGGGGCTTTCAGTCCGGACTATTTTATTTTTTAAAATCAATCCTTATTCTAATCATTTGCCCTCTTTCACTCTGTTTTTTTCTAGGATATTTTGTCTATTATATTTATTCTTTCAATGAAAGTTCATTAGGCAGTGACATGTGTATAGTTGGATTTGTTAATTTGTTTTATGGTAAATCAGTACATGGAGAAAATTAAATGGACAACATGGATGACATTGTGACAGGAAACTCAAGTATGGGGAATGTTATTTCCAATATGACCAGAATCAAGCAAAAAACCTTACCTTCTGAAACTTAGCCCATACCATCTTCATGTTGCCCTGTATTTGACAGAGGACATAGCCCAGATTACTTCAGTCACATCCATCAATAATTATTCTGTTTTTCTTCTGATCTCCATTACTGGTGTTTGCCTTACTGAAAAGCAATGCATAATCACCTTCCCTTATTGTCTCTGGCAACACAGGCTTACTGGTGTAGTCTTACTAAGCAGAACTGGTAATACAGCTCAAAATTTGAAATGTCTGCTGGCAGGTGCCCTCAGTGGAAGCCCTGGTGCCACTACTGTGCAGGTCTGATGTGGTCTGATAAATAACAACTGGTGCCCTCATGGGAATGGCAGTTCAATTGCTGAGCTGATACACAGGCTTTATGCTGCTGTGCTGAAAATAGCGGCTTTTATCTCCTAGGACTGGCAGAGCTGGCACCATCAGATTTGCAACATTAAACACTGTTTCTTTTTCCTTTCCCCTTACTGTTTCTTTAAAATTTTCCTTTTGCAGACCTTATCTTTCTTGTTCCAGTCACTCTGTAATTTCCTTCTCTGATGAGAGAGTGTAAGATGCCTTCTTTGTTACGCTCCAAAGTGGCTGTTTAACATTCCCATGGAGGAGAGCACAAGGGTCTAATCTGTGATGACTCCTGCACTGGGAGCAACCAGCGCAAAGTCTGAAGGTGGGCACAGGCCACTTTAAGATCTGAAGAACCAAGTCAGGGACATAAGTTGTGTCCAGATTTTGAGCATGTCCCATGAATTTGGTTAAGTTTCAGTCTTCACATACTTAAAAATGCAAAAAGTGTCACATCAAATCAGACCAAAATAACCTCTCTCTGACAATGGCTATTAGCAAATGCATAGAAAAAACTGCAGGAAACAAGATATAGACAGCTTTATATTTTAGCAGCCTCTGGCCAGTTTAGGGAACTTTTAGCTAGAGGTCGCATATATGTTCAACATCCATCAACAAATTTAACCTTCATGAATCTGTTCTTGAACCTGTTCATAATTCAGACTGCCACACTATTTTCTGACAATTTGTTTTACAATTTAATTCCTGCTGTGCAGAAAAACACTGCATTTTGCTTGTTTCGAAGCTTCTACTTGCTAATTTCCCTTCCAGCTCTTTGGAAATACTTCACCCTGCACAGAACTTTGCATCTGATTGATACAAAGGGGTGATGTGAATCTGTAAATTACATGTACTCTTAAAAATTCCATATGGATATTTATATTAACTAAGTTCAAGTAATACTAATGTATGATTCCCAAATGCATTGCTCATAATTTTTAACAATCATGATGTTGTAGTCAGTGTTGCTGATGCATTTAAAAGAATAATAGTCTGTATGTCATCATAAACAGCCACTTCCCTCTATCCCACCATCTCATTATCTATTTTTTATTCTCATCAATAATATTTTGATTGTTTGCTTTCCAGTAAGTAGTAAAGACTGTACACGGTGATCATCTGAATGACAGTGATGTTCAACATTTTACCCTATGAGAGAGTTCTGGAGGGACAGCAGAGAAAATGCTTAGAAAATTAGGTGCTGGTAAGAAATGAATACAGCAAACGAGGTGCTTAGTGATTACCTCTCCTGCTGACATTGACTTCCATGGAGTGTGTTAGTACCTCATTGATAATATAAAGTGCACTGTGTAGTAGCTTCATCTTGCATATATGCTGTTTGCCCCTCTGTGGTCCAGTGTATCAGTGGTCACATGTCATATCTTGATGGTGTTCTCCTTCCTGGGACAAAAGCACAAAGTCTAGTGAAAACTGGTGGGGGTTGTGGCAAACGTTAATGATGGGATCTGGTGAAGGATTGGGTTTCTGTGGAGATTAGGGAAACACTGAAAGAATTATTGTGAGAAGAGGTTTGAGAAGAGTCCATTATACTGAGAATGCTGAAACCACGTCATTCTAAATCAACCAAATCCTATCCCCCAGCCCAACCCAGGCCTAGAACAAATTACAAAAAATAAAAAATAACATTGAAAATTATGCCCCTAGATAGAGGTTTATCTCAAACCCTTAAACATGCAAGATACTCTGTGAGCTCCAATCCATAGGTTTCTGGTTTTAGTTTCATGTTGGAAAATTTGTCACTGTCTGAAAAAGAATTGTTTCTCTTGTTCCCTAAGACGGCAGCCTTCCTATATGTGTTTTAAGATGGCTCTGAACGGGAAGTACAAATTTTGCCTTTCCGCTTTATTCTTCCTCTTCCTCTCAGGACTGTCTGTAGAAAAGCCTATCAGCATCATAAAAGCAAAACAAAGTGATGCAAATTAATAATTAGCAAAAGCATAGCTGACCATTATGAGCAAGAGTAGCATAAGAGAACAAACCAGAATCTCTTTAATGTTAGCAAGTCTCACATGACTGTTCTTGCTCCCTCATTCTGAAAGACTGTATTTCATTTCCATAAAAGAGAAATTTCTGAATATTTCTTGATAGAGTCTATTCAGGAAGGGAAGGCATTAATTGCTCCTGTCCTGTGCAAAAAAATAATTGCTTAGCTTTTGACAAGAACACAGGTTTCAGAAAGATGACTGGAAAAGGCCTACATCCAAACAAGATGCAATGCATCTGATGTACTGCAATCTTCAATTTCCAGTGAGACAAAAGAAAGGTTGAGTTTGAGTAGGACTGTTTTAATGGGATAAAAAAATTATTTTTCAATCAAGTTTTGATTTTTGCTTGATTAGAAAAAATCAAACATTTATTAAAATGCAAAAATGTCTGAACAGCTAAAGATTATGATCAAAAAACAGACTGCATGTACAAGTACTGTGTTTAATTAGAAAGTAATTGCTCATTTTAGGTAACAATAATGCTGATTTGGGATGACATAAAATTTGTATAGTCCTGTGTTTATATATTAAGCTTGTCTCTTTTAAGAATTACTTGACCATAAGAAAAAAATGCCATGTAGACTATCTTAACCACTTTCATCAAAGGATCAGATGGCATTCAGTTGCTTGAATTAGTGGAATAGTGTTTCTTCAGAAAAAATTATTGAAAGAGATTTTGTTGATAAATTTTAACAATTCTTACTCTTATGTTGCTGGCATAATTCTTCAATATCTTCTCTCTGCCTAGAATCATTTTTGGTTAGCATATATACCTGAAAATTTCAGAAAATAAAAACCTGCTGATTATTAATGCAATATAATATAACTTATTAATTCAAGAGCTAGATCTGAGATGTGCTGAACTCTTCAGTTCCTAATTAATTTCATGGATGTTGAGGACACTCAGTGGTAAATAAATACAGGGATGAATTTAAGCATCAAGGTCTCCCTTTATTGTGTTAGGTATTTACATGTAGTACTTAGATTACTGAACTACCACTCAACAGCTACTTTAACCCCAGAAACACCCAAACTTACAAATGCCTATTTTTCATTAGAAAATTTCCTTTGAGCCCAGAATTACATTTCTGGGCATATTCAGAATGCTTGCATACTGTCAATTTGTATAGGACTGTTATTGAACAGTCATTGTAATCTTCAATATAGTTGGTCTTCCATGGGAATAAAACTGCTTGGCTTTCTTTAAGTGCGCCTGCCAACTTTGGCCTTACATAAGATATTCCTGGTGGTGGAAGTGGTGCCCTCTCATTTTCCCACAGTAGAGAGAGTAATTTAACAGTTGAAGCACTTAGCAAGATTGTGAAGAATCTACATTCAGCTTCCTCATCCCTGAGAAAGTTAAAACCTGTCTCATCCTTTTTTTCTGGCATATACTGTGACTGCCCTAGGTTCTTCCCTGTTGGTGACGTGAAAGTTTCCTGTTAAAGTTCCCTTTGGAGGTAGAAGGTTTGGGTTCCAAACCTTGCTTAAAGGAACTCAATATAAAATATTTAAAAGCTGCTGAAACAGTAACTGGATTCCTACTGGTCCCCTCTTACACGGAGAGCATTACTCGCCACATCAGAGTTGTGCTCCCAGTTGGGTTTCTGTCATGCTCAGTGTATATTCAATTATTCTATGAAAAGTGGAACTGTAAGTAGTCCACCTGGAATACTGCTCTGGGGTTCATTTGGCAGGAAGCACCTAAAAGATAGGTGCCACAATATCTATTTTCAGCTCATTTCAGGAAATAATGAATAGCTTTTATCATTAGGGCCTTAACCATGTTGTGCCCTTCAAATAAAATCTACAAAGAAATCTTACAAAGAGAGGCACACTATTATCAGGGGGATGGTTTGATTTATCCTGTGGTTTGTATTTATTTAAGACCTAGGCAGAATATTTTTTTCTTTTAGTACAAAGTTTGCCGTGCCACTTAACTAATGAGGTAGCTGCACATCTCTGCTGACATCATCACTGATACTGGAGAGATGAAAAAATTTAGGTCTAGGTACAACACCCCCATTTGGATTTGCATACATTAGTCTTCAGGTGTCCAGTTACCATAGTAATGAATATAGTATAAATATATGCGTGTGCATGTGTCTCTGAGAGACGGAGAGAATTGCAGTCATCTGAATCTCTTGTGGAGGTAGTCCCATAGTTATGTTTCACCGTTCTTCAAGTTTTATCCATTTTTCTAATCATGTAAAAAACATTCCCTTTCCTTATGAGTGCAACATTCACAGCAAGCTGCTGCCACACAGGAAGGTGTCATGTCTGAAATACTTCACCCTAACCCATTGAAGTTCCGCAGCTCAAGTCCATGACCTTGAACTCCAACTAGGGATTTCTGAAATATTGGAGTGATATGCTGGCAGTGTATTGCCTTGCTTATCAGCTGCAACATTACATGGATTTTCACCTCAAGGCACAGGGAGTCATGGTTGTTGAGACTGGAGGCCACAGATGTGTAAATTTATCACTAAGTCCGTTTCCCTCAGGATGACACATTGCATTTTGGCTCCCTGTAAGTGGAGGAGTGCATTTGAAACAGCATTTGATAGCTATCCTACCGTGCTAAAGTTTATAGTGGCTTGGAAAGCTCCTCCCCACCTCCATGAATGCAAAGTGACCAAAATCTTGTGAATTTTACCACTCTCTATTGGTGACAATAGTTTGTTCTGTTTTACTATGTGTGGTAAAGTAACACATACACATGCACAAAAACTCCCAACAACAACAAAAGGAACAGCATGAAGTACTCACTTCTTGTGATTTTTGTTTTTCTTATCAAAACCAGTTTTGAAAACATAGTTTTAAACAGCTAGCTAGGAACATGGTGAGGGAAAAAAGCTATTTACTGACAAAATTTAAACCAGATCTCTCTAGGAATGATTTGTGCAGATTGTAAATGGTCTAGTGGTTGACTAGATGATCTTCAAGGTCTTTTTCAACCTTGATGATTCTGTGATTCTGTTCTGTAAAGAAGCAAGCAAGTTTTCTTTCTTCAAAAGAGATTAAAGACCGTCCAAGAAACTATACATCAGTGAATTTAACAAGGGTTGTGGGGAAAATTAAACTACCATAAGGAAGGGTGAAAGAACAGCTTGAAAATCAGTTTGATTCAGGATAACCAGCATAGATTCAGGCAGGGGAGGTCATGCTTAACTAACCTGCTGGAGTTCTTTGAAGATATTACTGCCACTGTAGATAAGGGAAAGTCAATGGATGTAGTCTACTTGTAAGGCTTTGACAAGGCACCACATCTGAGATTAATAGCTAAGAGAAATCATCATGAAGGCAAAGAAACTGTTGGGTGGAAAGCTAGTTTAAGTGTAGGCCACAAAGGGAAAAACTAGACAGAGTTTCCAAGGAGTCAGGTCCTCTGTTGTTCATGATTATGTGTGTCTGAATGAAAGTGATGGGGAGAGAATTTGTAGCTTCTGTGGGATCTAAAAGCATAGCAAGAAGCACAGAGCAGTCTTACCATATTCAAAACGTGCTGTATCATCTATATAACTTGTCTAGCAAAAATAAACAGAATTTGGCTAGAAAAATATAGAATAATTAACCTAGGAAAAAAAATAATTAGAAAATACTCACTAAATAAAGCAATCATCTTATACACTAATCAAGAAAACAAGTTTGGAATTTTTGAAGAAATAAATTGAAGCCATCAGCCCAGAGCAAAGCAACATTTTAAAAGGTCAACAAGATGCAAAGATGTTTTAGAAGGCAGAAAATATATCAAAGAAAACAAAGAATATTGTTAGTGTACACAAAACCATATTAAAAGCATCTCTAGGACATGGTCTACAATATTGCTAATAGTTGTTCAGGGAAAATAATATTTTCATGTTGGGATTCATTACAGGGAAACAAAGGATATAAGGTTCCAATAGCTGAACTGTGAAGAATGTTAAAGAACCGCAGGGTTTTTTTACTGTAAGTTGGGAAAATATATGATGTTTTTATTATAGCAGGACCTAGGGATTCTAGTCAAAATTAAGGTCCTATTGTGTGCTAATGGAAGACAGCACCTTCCTGTGCCAAGGAACTTATAATAAAACAGCTTAGCTATACAGACAAGGGAAAAAAAGATACAAAGGACACAGTAATTTATCCAAAGAAGGTCTGTGCCTGAACTGTGATCTAGGATTTATATTTTATGAGTCCCAAGTCAATATTTTATATAATGAGTTACATTATTTCTGTATAGGTATAAGGGTTTTGCTTAATATGGGGTAGAAAACCTAGGTGATTATCTTTTTTATACATATATATGAGCTTAGAAATAGAAAATTCTTATGCTACATTTATTCAGGTCTTAACCTAACTCACTGATTCCACAGACCTCTACTGAAATCTAATAACGATTAGATTAAATTCTTAAGGAATCTCCATATTAATTCCTAAATATTTGAATTCTAGAGTAAGAAATAAATATTATTTTTTAAGATAAATTAATTAATTAATATATATAAGTAAGTCCAGTAGCCATTTGTTTTTGTGGGAGAAAAATGAGATTTAAAAATTAACAAAAATTTACAGAAATGGCTATTTTTGTGTTAAGATGGACTTAATTTCTTCCTGACATTTTTATGCTCTGATGTCTGTTAGGAAAGAAAAAAATTCTTGGAAGATCAGCATTTCCCCCTAGTTATGGAAAGTTTCTTTGCTGCATGACTCAGAGCTTTGAAGTTCATATATTCAATCTTTTCTTCTATACATATATTCACTCATAGCTAAGTCTATATCCAAAAAGGGACTTTTCTGCTACAACATTAGGAGCTCTGGTGCCTAATTTTCAAACAACTGGTCCCAAAAAATGAAACTAGAAGTCTGTGTTAAGCTTTGTTTCTTGTTGGGGAAAACCTAGGCATCTTCTAATAGAATCATAAATAGGCACTGAGCAGGGTGTTTGTAGCAGAAGATACAATACCCCCCCCTTGCTCCTCTGGGAGACAAATATTTCACTGAGCCCAGCGAGAAGGAAGGAATTCTTTCCTCCTATATTCTGTCTTCCTAGCTATCGTCTTCTCTTCCTAAACCATAAGAAAAGCCATTGTCATTTTAATTTTAAAATATAATAACATGAAGAGTCTTAACTGGCTTTCACGCTCTTCAGTACAATACAGTTACGGATATAGAACCCTCATTGCTTCAGTACCTACATCTCTCAAGATCGAGTGAACAGACCAGAAAGAGACTGCCTCTGGTAGCACTTCTTTATTAGCCAGACAGGCAATGTTAGTGCCTCCTTATAATACACTTTCAATGAATATGCCTATACAGCAAACTGCGTGAAAAACGCAGTCCAGAAGGTTGACCATTCTTTGCTCAGACGGCACATAGCGTCCTGTCTGGTGGTGACTGTAGAACCTACTCCTAAATCTTCATGTTATCCTTTATGTGGTTCAGGCTCATGTAGAATATTCCTATCTTCCAATCCAAGCAAGTTTTACTCAGACTGAACTTTGCAATGGGAACATAAGGCAATAAAAAACACTGGTGGCCTTAGTTTGGTAATGGTTCTGAACCAACTCATCTACTGTAGCATTTGTACTCACTATTGAGGAGTTTACTGTGCGTGGGGGGGAGATGCAGTCTGAAGGCAAGGCACTCCCAGGAGCCTGGGTCAAGGGCATTTTCCGTGTCTGTCTCCTCTCATGTCAATCCTGATTATAAACCCAGACAGGGACAAGGAATGAAGTCTTCCTTCAGGCCTTGTTTCACTTAGATGAAAACAATTCAATATTTATGGGGAGGATCTGGGGGAGAATAATGGTATCCTACTGATCTGGTGGGGTTTCATGGAAAGTTTTGGGCTCTAAAACATTCTGTAAGGGCTTTTTTACACTTTATATGTGGAAGTAATTGGAAAAAGCTCAAGCATCATGGAGTTAGGTGCTTCCAGGTTGAGGCAGAAATAGTTTTCAGGGTACTGATTCGGGGACTTCTGTTCTAGTTAAGTTCTAACCTTGTTTTCAGCAAGGAAGGTGCTACACTGCTGCTTCAGGAGTGCAGGACAAGGCCCTGAGCGCTGTGGCCATGCAGCATGCTGAGCCCAGAGGGAAGGCTGGCATCCAGGGATGCTGGTGGAGGGGCTGAGAGGCCAGTGGGGAGGCTGGCAGCTGGGAATACTGGTGGGGAGGCTGGCTCCTTTCCTCCTTCTCTGTTACGAGATGCAGAGTCAGAGGGAAGCCTGCAGGTGTGACTGCTGTCAAAGATTCTTATTAGTCCACTTTGCTTTTGACTTTACTATAGATATGACTGGAGTTTTTGAAACTATCTTTCTCAGGCATGAAGAAGTATATTTTAAATTTTCTGATTAGGTAATGAGTAGTCTTTTTCTGAACCAAAAAGAAATCCAGGTTAGCATCTTGCAGAATGGTTTTTATGGAACACTGACAGCAAAAGCTGTTTCTTGAAAAGAAGAAAATGAGTACATTTACTTGATGCAGGGTGTTATAGCTGAGTAGAGAAGAGGCATACTATTTTCTGTTTACCATTTCTTTCTGTATGTATTTATTCTGTTAACATTGAAGTCAAGCAAAACATTTGTTTTTCTTTATAAATGTCTTGAGAATATCACCAGTGGTAGACAGCTTATTAATCATGTGCTGCTTAAAACACACAGGTTTAGTGATCTGCCTTAGCTATTTATATAAAAACAGGCAAACGATTTTCAGGTCATGTTCCCAAAACATACTTACTTAAAAAAGGAAGTTGATGAATTGTTTACTGTGGCAAGACAGTGTAAGTTTTAAATCAGATTTCAAGTAAACAGAGATATTGTTTATGTGACAGCCTTCCTTGCTTTTCCCAGTTAAAATTATTTCAGAAATAAGTAGCTGAAAAACTTTTAAAACTCTACTATATTTATTCACTTTACCTAGCAAAGTTTTTAAGCTTTTGTAACTCATGAAAGAAAAGATATCACTACAGATTTGTCTAGGGTTGAGAAGGTAGTAAAATCTTACAGTAGTTCTGCATGTCAGAATTTCCATAATTTTCAAAACAGGATTGATCACTGACAAAGATCTGCTGTGTGTTTTGCGTGGCCTACTCCATATACAAAGTATGATTTTAGAAATGACTTAAATGATTTCCAAATTGTCTCAACAGTTCCTATTGTTGGAAACAATTCCAACAGTTTCAGACACATTGTATTCATATAAAATGTGCAGCTTTTTAGTTAGAGAACGAAAAAATCCACCTAAAAGCTTGAAGTGGAGCTATTGTTTGCTTTCAGAAATTACTACTATGACCCTGTCTATTTTCCGTGATTGATTTTATTAGGATAACATGACTTCACTGGATATTATTTGACACACTGGGACAGATACCAAACAATCAGAAAGTACAAAAGGTGAGATTCCAGAGAGAAAAGTATGATTATACAACTTGTTACTTTTTCATACACATTTAAAAGTTCACTTACTGGATAATAAAGCAAAAACCTTTTGACCACTCTCTACAGAGAACAGCAACAGTCTCCTATAGCTCTCAGTGGACACTGAAGTAAATTTTTTAAAGGTAGGATTTAATGGTTATAAAATGTTAATCCATCTGGGTGGCTTAGGAATCAAAATCTTATTTTCAAAGTGATTTGGACATGCAGAGTAAGTCCCATTAAAGGATTCAGTCACTACAATAAGTAGAATCAAAAGACTCTCCCCAGGTACGAGACTCCCTGCACTTGTGTAGGGAATGTTAGATGCCTGAGGACAGAGCCCAAAACAGCGGCAGACTGAATGGGCAGCATCCAATGGATGACAATTAGAGAATATTTTGGTCCCTCAGAACATCAGAGAATCACACGTCCTTTTTTACAGGTCAGGTACAGAAACCTCTTCTGAATCAGGGTGCCTAAATGTTTTCTTTACAGAAAACCAGTCAAGGTCACATTTTAAAGGACTGGTGCCAGAAGAGGAGGTAATAGTACCATGGTCTTTATACAATGTTGACTAGTTGCAGCATAGTCCAAATGTCATTTCTTTTTGCCACAATAGGAGAATTATATCTGTACTTCTTATTCGCTTAGAAGTTGTTCTAACCATGAATCTTAGACACAGAGGCTGTGCTTCCTGACAAAACATTTCCAAAGTACAGAAAAGAATTCAGGATACACTGGGTCAGTGAGGCGCATCTGGAAGCAGGAAGTTTGGGTACTCATGTGATAAGGACCTTTTTCATTTTAACAAACAATTATGGCTCTAAATTTAAAAAGTAAAATCTTGGCAGAAGAACTGATTCTTTGATTATCCCATTCCTAAATAAATGTCCAGATTACCAGATTATAGTTTCGTATGTCATGCTCTTTCCCACCAGAGGACTGTTTATGTATGCCATACAGAATTAGACACTTCAAAATGAGAGGCTGAGAATAGACATCGTGTTTAGGATACCACTAAGATGAGGCGATGTGAATTTGAATACCCCTGTCAGAGGGCTCATGTCCTTGCTGAATAGTGCTTCAACAACAGCTATAGCTAGGTAAACTACGGCATAAAGGGAGAAACTGCCTTTATGTTGTGCACAGTCTGATCTGTTCAACTGCTCTAACAGCACTAACCAGATCTTTCACATAACATAGATGGGGAAATATCTTCTTTCTATATTCTTGCTTATTAGGCTTTGAGGTTGTCAGTACTAAAATGCTTTTGAATTTGCCCAGAGCAGACCAGTATGTAGCTCGGATACTCTCATGCAGAAAACATGGTGCCTAGAGGTGAGGTTGCAGCAGATTAATTCTTTGCCCTCATGCAGTCATTAAGTCCCTTTGTGGAGTTACTCTTTTGATACTCTAAAAACTTTTACTCAGTCTTTAAAAATTTTATTTCTTTTGATGCTTCATTTACTAAATACTATTTATTTTATCGCTCTTATTCTGTTTTTATAGAACATCATCATAAGTAGTTACTAAACCAAAATACTGACTTCTTACCGCCATTTTCGTGGGTGTTAATACTGCAGATTAATGGGTGTAATGGAGAATAATCAGGTCAGTTGACCGCAGTGAGTATCACGTATTAACAATAGCCTGCTTGATATACCTCAGACTGAGTTAAAAGTTTTTATTAGATCTACCTCTTCTGCATTATCTTATTTTTGAGTATAAGTATTCTAGGAATGCAAATTAGCCTATCTTTATATTTTTAATAGAAACTTTCTAGTTTGTAAATTAAAGTTGATAGTATGGTTTTGCAATGTGAATAGTCATAACACTCTAAGAAACTGCCCATTAGCCAAGCTGAGGCAACTGAATACCTTAGTTCACCCCAAATATGAGCTAAAGTCATAAATCAGTACAGATCAGCTTCTCTAAAACTCTCTGAGAGTACACACAGCATAGTGATAACTTGACTGATGTGGGAGTGATTTGTTAAGGTACTGTAACTTAATCAAGTGTTCACTTCTCAGGTTGCACAAAGATCAGGGCATTGTACTTATCCCCTTATCATGTGCTAAGTGACATCCATATTTAGCAACAGTATTATTAACAAGAGCAACACATCATTATTGCACATGCAGTAACAGCTTTTCGTATTTGATTTCTTTGCTGCTGTTATTTAAATGCGGACAGGCAGATTTCTGTGGGCACACTGCAATAGTGCGGTTTGCTTTCATGAAGCCTCATGGAAGTCCTGGCATGGGATATCACACTCCTATGGCATGACACACAGCAGAGGAATAAAAAGCCTAAGCAAAAATGTAAGATGGCAGCTTCTAAAGCACAACAAGCTATCATATGATTTTAGCAGGAATACATTTTAAAATCCTTTCACAAATTAAAGCTTTTTAAAAATTTCTTTCTCCACATTATGATTCTTGGCACCAGTTGCTACACTACCTTATACTGGAAAGACAACTGTCACCACACTGATTTAAGTTTTCTGAAGCACAGCATTTCTTCTGTGAAGAAAAATCATTGATCTTTTCTTCCCAGTTTCCTCCCTCCAGCCGAAGAAAGAGTGGCCTTGAGGAGTGTGACTCTGATCTGCACCATGAAGATCTGTACACTCACAGCTAATTACTGTATTTGTAATTCTTGACCATACTAGCCTTGCCAGGAAGTGAATTACAGTCTTTTGAGTACATTAATATCTGTAAGCTAGCCCTCCAGCTTGCAGGGCCAGTAGAAATGGTAGAGATAGTAACTTACCAAACACTCCCATTAAGTGCACAGTGCTATCTGATTGTCTTGTATGCTTCTCTTGTATTAACCCTTCAATCACTCTGACAAGTACATTTGAACTGAGGGAGGGAGATGATTTTGACAGTTTTGCATAGAACAATGATGTAGAAAATCTAAGACTGCCAGAATGAAAAACAGCACATAGTAATGATGCCCTAGGTTTATAGCATCTCTTAAAAGAAATAAGAGATGATCATGTCTTCTTTTGTTCATTGTTCTGAATACATTACCAGCCTGCTGTTGATTTTTCTGCACTTACAATATATGCAATAATTGTTGATGAAACTGTTGTTATTGTGCTAGAGTTTATGCTAGGTGGACTCTTTGGCAGTAGCTCTTTAATTGAAGAATTGCTTCATTGTGATTTTATTTGATATTCTTTTTAGCAGCACTGATCATAAGGAATTCAGTTAGTATTCATTATAATAGCACTGATCATAAAGAATTCATTTGCTATTCATATGGATGTCACAGGTGTTTCCATAGGACTTATGCTAACTGCAGTTTTAGGAACCTTTAATGGATACTTACACAAAGATTGGTTTTGAAAGGATCTCCTACCACTTCCCATGTGACTGATTTAGCTTTGGCTATATTACAGTAGCGCTCAAAATATAGGGGCGGGGGGGGGGGGGCGGGGAGAGGGGGTTGTACACCAAGCTCTTTAATGATAATAGGTTTCATTTTACATGACATTTTCTAGTACTCAGATTTTGAATCCTGTATGTTTAGCAGTTGATCAGCCATAGAGCTTCATGGAGGAGAGATCCATTTTCAGACATAGTAGTCTTCATGCTTTTGCTGAGACTCAACAGTTACAAATATTTTTGGCATCACTTGCAATGACAGAACAGGATACTAACAAGAAAATGTGAGGCTAAATTGTGCAAAGGAGAAAAAAGGTGTATTTCTGACTAATGGTGATTCAGAATGTACTAAAATTGTGTAGATTAAACACATTTATAATCAGACTATTAACAAAAAGATTCACAACTGCATTAATAAGTCATATTTCATTATCCTAACACAAAAGATACCTGGTATGAGACATTAATATGTGTAATAAAGCCTTCTGCATATGTATTATGAACAGCAGTGCTTTTAATATTAAAAGTGAATCCATATGGGTTATTTGACATGTAAAATATTAACTTTTACAGCAAGAATGCAAATGAGAGCTTGAGCACTAATTATAGCTGCAGATCCCACTCAGGAATGAGGCTCTGTGTGACTAATGATTTCGGCAAAATGAAGGAATAGCCTGCTTCTCTCAAGAGGCAGCATATCTTAGCTCCCTCTCTTCTCTCTGTAACCCTTCTCAATTTTCAGCATGTCTCAGTACAGTACCTAATGCGTATGCTGCTACCAGGGACTGGCTTCCAAAGACAGGCCACCAGCTCCATGGTTTTATAGCTAGTTTTATATAACTGTATCCAGAAAGGAGGAAAGTTTATTTCATATGTGTCCAGAACCATGTAACTCTAGGAGATATTCCGTAAAAGATTATTTTTGTGAGCTGTTCCCATTATCTTATTTCTATTTCTTCCATTAACGAGACAAAAGTGTTGGGTTTTGGTATAGGATGGTGTAATTGCTCTACCATGAATCTTTCACAATATGTTTCCTCCATCAGTTTTTTCCACAGAACAATAGGATGTTCTCTTTTTTTAAACAAGTCTAGCTTTTGTCATTATTATTTGCTTTTCCTGTGTGATTATTCCTCTGACAAACGAATCCAGCTGAGATGACTGTGATGACTACTACTGAAGTCTGTTATTGTTATTCCTGAAATGGCCAGAGGGGTCACTGGAAAGCAAAATGGAGCTGTTAATTCTTGTCAAAGAAGTAATACGGCTTTTTTTATGGTAGGTACCTATGAGAAAACTGTTCTTACCTGAGCTACTTGGTGCTTTTCTCTATGTACAAGTGCCAGGCTGTGCTCAGCTGAAATAACCTGTAACGTGTTCATCTTTTTCTCAATTTTATTATCCTTTATTGCAGAAAAGTTTAGATAAAGCCTGCCTAAGAAATATGCTGTTAGAAATAGGATGACAAAACAATTATTGAATAGTACCATAGGTGTTTTAAACTATCATATAATTATCTTTTAATAATAACACACACACACACAATTAAAACTAAAAAATTAATATTGTGACTTATCGCCAATCTGTAGCAGAAAGGAAGTAGTTTTACTAAAATTTAACAAAGGAAATTTTAACCTGAGTTTTTCTGACCTAGTAATAAATTCTCTTTGTTTCAATGCTGCTAGCCAATGTTTCTAAAGTTAAGCAATGGCTTATGCAAAAATCTAGGATAGCAGGATTGCAGATGCTCATAAAAGGGCACAACTATGGATATAATGCAGATTTCAAAGGATGTTGAATTTATAATACTCCTACATAATCAGATATAAGTGAGGAAGTGTCATAGCTATGTGAGTGACTCCTTCAGTGTTTCTGAGGTACCCACATTACCTGTGAGGATGGGACAAGAGAAGAGGAAAGACAAAATACTGCCTTCTTAATTCAGTTACTCTGGTAAAGATCAGTAGTTTTTGAAATGTGAACCTCATTTCGAAGAAGTGTCTTGCTGTACATTATTGGAAACACTCTTGTGATGTGTGAAACAACTGGCATGAGTTTTTTATGAGCAAATTACTAAATCACCTTCCAGGCTGTCTTAATAAATCACCACCAGGCTCATTAATATAATTTTCTAGACTTCATCAAGGTGTGTCTACTACAGCTGCACAAATACACATGCCATTTTCACTACCAGTAATGGTCTTGGCAAACAACTAAAGTCGACTGGGTGTATACAATTTGTCTAGATAATTAGATTTTTTGCTTGCAATATAATTTTCCTAATTTACCTAATTTCCATTTTTTCTTGTTGCATTGAGCACCTTAAAAGTTAAGAATAGGGAATGGATTGTTTCACTGAAATAAAATTCTATGCATCTAAAAGATTAGTTAGTTCATTTATGTGTTATCAAAGTCAGTGGATTACCTTTTGCTGTATTATTGCTTTGAGGTGAGATAATACTAAGCTCCTTTAAAATCGATGGTCAGACTCTTCTTCCTTTTCCTTTCACTGACAATAAGGTTAGGAACAGATGAAAATAATTTAACCAGGTTTTTGTTTCCCTTTCCCTCAAATAATGAGGTTTTTATATATTGCAAGGCATATGGCAGGTCTGGCAGTAATATTAAATATTAAACATTCAGTGTTCAAAAGTCAATATTCAATATTCATATTGAATAATATTAATATATTAAAAATAATATTCAGTAGTATTCAATATTTGTGTAATAAATGATACAAAAAGGTGAAAAATAGTTTTTAAGTGGATTGATGATTTAAGCTCTGTGCAGCTATTCCGTTGTGTAAAATGTTCCACTATTTATCAGCTGAGAGTTGATGTGGGCTCTAAGTGCAAGATTTTGAGAGGTTTTGAATGCCTGTCCTTTGAGTCACATAGTGTTAAGCTCTCTAAAACATCCCATATGCTTAAGCATTGCTCAGGACTTTCTGACAGGTGAGGAACTTTAAACATCTCAAGTTGTACATCAAAAAGTAACATTTGAATTAAAAAATCATTGAGTTGGTTTTCTGAAAACTATTCAGGGCTTTTAGACTAGTGGCCTAAAGTCAGATGAAATAATTTCTTTTAAAAGGATGTCAGATAAGTATGTAACTTAATTCAAATATAATTAATACCAATTTAAAGTGTATATTGATTTGTGCCATATTGTTTTAGGTGGCTAGGTGTATAAAGGAAGTAAATTCCTAATTACTGTTTGAGATTGTTATTTGTTCAATTGTTTGGAGATATTTTCATCTCCAGACTGAGTTTGTTATCTAATAGCAAGTGGCAAGTCTGCACGTACAATTGTTTTGTCAATATGAGTTCAATTCCTAGGGAATCTGCAAACTGATTTTGAGTATACAGATCAAATCTAGTATAAATGTCCTATGTCTGAAAGACTGTGCAAGGTAAGCAAGCTTGTCATAGAAATATGACTAGTATTTATGTGAATGTCTATATTTCTATATGAATTGCAAAATTCATTACCATACTGAAACATTACTAAATTTATATTCAGGGCTTGAATTATAGGAATTTGTAGGTTGGAGATATCTGACATTGTTTCACAAGCGAGAAATTAATTTTTCCTCAGAATGGAGCAAGCAAGTACACTGAACTTTGATACCATTAAACCTTGCAATATTCTGTAGCCTATAAATAGTTAAGGTGTATGCTTCAATCTGTGGGCATCATCTGCTCACTTGCAGTGGGTCAAGTAATTTAGAAACATAACCCAGAGAAATTTAACTCAAAAGACCTGCTTTCCAGTGGGAGACTCCTTTTGTTTCCTAAATATGCACATCGGTTACTGTATGATACAGCCTGACACTGCCAGAAAATCTGTTTATTTGCTTCTAACTAGAAAGAGTACAAATGCACATAGGCAATGTTAAATAGAAGCATACACAGCAGCACAATATAAACATATACACAGCAATACTAATGGTGGTTTTGTAAAACTTTTGCTTTTGCCTCAAATCAGTTCCTCTCATTTCACTTTCTACCAGTAGCAGTGTTGTTGGCTGTAGTAGATCTATACGTAGAAATGGTAAACTATCATGCATTATAGCTCCTTCTCTTCATTGTCCTTTTTTAAGCATCTTTCAGAATAAAACAGCTGAATCTTCACTAACCAAACTCTAGTGACTCTTGGAGATTGCTCCTTTCCACAAATGCAGGCCTCAAAAGCTGTGCCAACCACTTATCCTGACTTTTCCCACTTGCTTTTGATTGTGAGTCTACTTTTCAACAGAGTTTGAGTGTTACACCTAAGATCTGTGTATTGGTACTGCAGCTTTACTTTTTGATCTTTCTCTTCTTTCTTCCAGCGGTTACGTATTCACAGGAAGGTTGTAAATATGCCTTCTCATTTGTGGGTGGTATCAGCATGCCTATGTATTTCTGATGGTGTATTGTCAGAATGCCAGATCTTTGCCCAGCTGTGGGTTGAATTGGCAATTTCTTAGGAGCCTGAGCAGTATGAATAAAATGAAGTATATTACAGCTGTCCTCATCTTAATACAGAGGAATAATCAGCAAAACTTGCAGCAGGTCCCAGCATGTGATATCTCTGATCAAGATTGAGTATCACATGCTGAGATGTGAGATAGGCTGCATCTTCTTATAAGTAATAAGCTTAGCTTCAAACTGAATCAAGAACTATCTGATCTTGCATTTATAGAAAGCAGAACAGGGTGTCGGGAGACTAGGACACCATTCTCCATCCAGTCATAGACTTGTCTATGAAGTCCTGTTGGACAGCATATTGAGATTTACAGCACTGAGATTTACATCTCAGATTTTGGATGACCTATTTGAGATTTTGCTGTCCTGACTTCCAGAGGCACAGGGCACCATTTCAGCAATAAAATACCAAAGTCTGAAAACAAAGCTTAGCTGTCTCAGGCCAGATATCTGTGAGTGGAAGCAGCAAAAGAGTGTCCATTTAACACAAAGATGTTAGCCTTATTCATCAGTTTCCTCATCTACACACACACAAAAAAAAAAAAAAGCTTATGTTCTCTGCAGTAATGTGGTTAAATTATATTCCTCTATGTTTATTTTATTACTTGTATCAATAGCGCTATGGAAGATTTACAGACATTTAAAACTTGGGGTGGCACCTACTAGCAAAACTTACATGAAGGGTGTTGCTAATTTTGCAGTATTTCTTGACACCTATTTTTGTGATTGGTTACATAAGCCAGGTAGATGATACAAGGAAACACTGAACAACAACAAAGCAAAACAGTGATGTTGACAAAGGTACCTAAGCCCTACTGATTATCTCCAAGGAAAATACATACCTCAGCAATGTTGACAAGCATGACTTTTCTTCGTACCAGAACTCCTAAAATCACAGAAGGGAAAAAACCCATGAGATGTAAAGTGACTAAGACTTTGACAGCCAAGTAACAGCTTAGAAAGTTAGTCCCAAAGCAGAAAACAACAGAAAAGAATTTGAAGGCATGTTAATAAAGTGTTATCTGCCATGTGAGAAATGCAGGTAATGTACCTATGAATAAACAAAGCTATGTAGCAGTATTCTTTCTCAAAGACAGCAAAGGTTCTGACACTTCAACAGATGGAAAGGGCTTGGCTGGCAATAGACATTCAGACTCCTCGAATGAGAACAGGATTTTGCTGTTTATTATGTTTCCTAGAAATGATGTTCAGAACAATGTAATCTGGAAGTATTTTGAAGTGACTCTTACACAGCTGTCTTAGCTGATAGCATAGGACAGATGGTGCAACACAGTCCAGCATACAAGGAGCTTAACTTCTTTCACAACTTTATTAGCCAAGGGCTTTGAAAAGCAACGGTGATGATGATATAAATCAGTGCAATCTTGTAGAATAGGTAAACAAAATGGGACAGGCTTTCTACCCCTGGCTAGGTACCACCTTTGAGCTGCTGTGGCAGGGGAGGGACAAGGAACGGGAGAAATCTACTTAATCAAATCTTTCTTCAGCACCCGCTTCTATTGAGTTTCATGCTGGGTAAGCTAATTGCCATGCCTAGCATTGCCTATCAACTTCCCTCAGATGCTTGTGCAAAGAAAGGCACAGGCCAACATCCAGTTTTTTGGTGTCAAAGTCGTGCTCACAAACTGAGTCATCAGCTACTTGCTTTGTTAACACACTCTCATGTAGCAGTTAAAAGAAAATCCTTATTGTAATACCTACTGCAAGTAGCTAAAACAAAAGGATAAATTGTCAAGCTGATAAAGTTCTGCCACCCTAATTAGACAAGTAAGTTGTTAGACCTTTGAAAGACATGCTATATCATGAATAGGGATATTTAAAATTATGTTATAACTAATTACTTTTTAATTTCTATTTGCATTTTAATGAAGATTGAGCTTAATGAGATAAATAGCAGAGAGATTTCTGTATCAGAAATACTGTTGAATTCTCTGTGTGTCAAGGATTAGATTTTCAGAGGTTTGGGGTACCTGAAGTCAGATAAGTGTTTTAAAAAATTAATTAGGCATTTATCTACCTTGGGTCTTCCCTTTGAATCTAGAAGGAATTTGAAGAATCCTAGTCTGCTTGCATCCTCCTGGGTCTAAATGCCTTCAGGAAATTATTTCTAGAAGTGCTGAATGCAGGCAACAGAATTGAAAATCAATGGAAAACATGATTAGGCTTTGACAATTCCAAAGACCAGATCCTCGGTATATGAATATTGTCAATATTATGTAGCATTGCATACTGCATGAGAAAAGATTGATTTTTTGTTTTCTTTTTTCAAAATGGCAAGAATTCTAGATGTCTTTATTGTTGGAATTCTTAGCACAACAGGTCTATATAACAAACTTTACGTATTTTAAATGGCTCAAAACTAATGAACTTCATTAAGATGTATAATTTTGATTAAAGCATGATTAATTTGTCTATTTAGCATACAGTGAACAGATAAATGTACTATATGGTGACTAGAACACTACTGAAGGAATAGTAGCATAGATACATTTCTAAATGTTAACATATGTCTATGTGCATTATGTTCATGTTCAGTTGAACTCTGGCCCTTGGTACTGTTGGGAAAATGCTTGTGTTGCACCTTCTCTTTCCTTTTATGGATTTCTAACAACATGCTCATTGTACATTAATAATTCTCTACAAGCTCATTGTACCTTAATCATCCTTTAAAATAGGACATTTTCTACTACAGGGTGCTTTTTGACATGGTCAGGCTGCCTATGCTGTAATGGATTTGTACCAATTTCCCATTCAGCTGAGGTGATAAAACTTACCCATACACTGTTCAAAAATCATTCAAGCACTGAGTATATTACAGACACGTGGTACCATTCAGTGTCACCTTCTCAGGTATTAAACAGCTTTAGAGGGAGGTGAACTGCAATAGGCCAGACTCTACAACGTTGCTGGGACTAGGCAAGGAAACAGATTCTCAGTCATTCTGTAGTCACTACCTACAATTAGCAAAAGAGCAATTGGTTTTAGTAACTAATTAAAAACATTTAGTACAGGTCTATACTGAAAAATCTGAGTACCTCCAGTACGGATCCTGCTCTCATTTTGCAGATGCTAATTTAATTCCTGTTACTCCTGTAGCATTAGGTATTTCCCTGGCAGAGCAGTTGGCGAGACTCTTCTCAAAGCACAGGGAGATTGCTTATTGTTAAAAAGCAAACCAAAACAGAAACAACGAAAAATGTTCTACGCTGGCTTTTCTAACATGGTTAATCCAATGGGAGGTAAACTAAAAGGTGAGAGCTGATCCTCTACATAAATTCTTAATGTAAATATAACTTAAGACATTAAACCTCATTACAATTTAGCAAAAAAGGTTTGACAAAGGGTCTGTCCCCATAATCAAACGTAGTTAATTGAAGTGTTTGAATAAATGCTACTTAAATCTTACCTTGCTTATAACTTCTGAAACTTTAAGATTATCCTGTATTCAAATTTAAACTGTAGTTATGCAACCTTATATTCTCCTAATCTAAATAAAACCACAAGTGCCATTTATCTACTTAGAGCTTCTGGAGTGACTCACCTGTAGAACAGATTTTTCATATTTTTCAGAACGGTGGAAAGATTACAAATATAAATTAATTATCCTCTCCTTTCTGTTCTGCATAGCAGGCATTCAGTCAGTGAGATACAATAGCAGACTTCCTGCAACTCTTCAACACAGTTCCGATGCTTACTGACTTCCTAAAGCATAACTGGGTCTGCTTAGTGAATGACAAAATTAACTTCCGAACAAACCTTCCCAAAGCAGCAGTTTTTTAAAAGTGAATATTATCAGGATGCATTTTTACACAGTTATAAATCACAGTGTTGGATTAATATGACAATAATCAATGTTAATGGCCAGTTGTTTTGTTATAAATGGGTTTCTTGCATTAAATAAATTACTTCTCTTATGCCCCTAATTCAATTAGAACAAAGGGTATGGCTGTATCTGTTTTTTAATTTTGTTCAATATTTATTGGTTAATTATACTAATGAAGTGTTATTTTGTTTTCTTTTGTCTGGGTGTTTTGAGAATGAACTGGTCGCTGAGACTTGGTTTTGTTTATTCCAGCTCTGGTATAGCATAACATTGCCGGTGTGCTTTGCCTGTCAATAGGGCTCCTCATACTGCATTTGCAGAGGTCATGCATTATAGATTCAAAGGTGAAACCTGTCCTTATTTTGGTGATGGTATTGACTTGCTTTTCAAAGCACATTACCTTTCAGTGACACTGCATTTATTTAGCATATCTTACAAAAACACCCCCCCAGAAACAACAGAGAAAGAGGGACAATGTCTTATTTGGCACAAATAAAAATGTACTTGTTAACTAGACTAGGTTAAAAAATATAATCACTATACCAGCCAGATGGGTAGACTGGCACCTTAATGTTTGCTAAACATACATGAGGCATATTTGTCAGCTTTTTTAGACTGCAGACAGTTAAATCCTGTTTACATGAACTTCTGGATTAACTTTAACTGTAACTGCCTATGCACAAGCTTACTAAACCATCTTATAAAACCTGATGCTGATATTAGAATATTTCAAGCTTAATATTGGAGCAAATTCTCACTGGAGTAATGCTGTTCTGGCTCAGCTGAGCTATGCACATCACTCCAGAAAGCAATATGCAGTTGTTCAGCCTCCTAGGAGACATCTAAGTAGATGGCTTAGTAAACTTGATCTAATCAAAACAAAAGGTGTTCCAAGTCAGCCATATGTAAAATTACCCATCAGGAGCAAGGAAAGAAAAATATAGTTACTGAATGGAGAACTGACAGTTACTTTGTGTCTCTGGTTCCAATTTTTTCTATGCCTTTACTAAGGCTGCATGAAGTCATGGTGGGGATTGCTCCTTTCTCTGGGGAGCCTGAGCACAACCAGGGAAAGAAACTTGTAGGGTTCAAGAGGTGCAGGGGAGACTGCCTGGAGGTGGGAGACTGCAACTCAAAGAACTGAGAAACTGTGTGAGGGACAGAGAGCAGATACCAGGTCTCTGAGATGATGAAAGAAATCTCTTGTAACCATAGAGGAGTGAGGTGAGTCAGGTGCAATTTGGAAGGTCAGTGAGTTGAGTAAAACCAAGCCTGGATGCCAGGACCAGTCTTCAAAGGAGCAGAGCAGCAGAGGTCTTTATAAACTGCCTTTGTGATTATTCTTCTATGACTTTCCTCTGCTTAAAAAGTTAGGGGTTCTAGTTTATGTTGTTTTAAAGCCTGAATTTTTCAGTTTAAAAGCCTTTTGATCTTCTTTGGGGAGTTCAGTGTAGAAAAAGGTCTAGTAAGATCCACCTCAAATTTTTTGCTAATTCTGTATCCTGTTGCATGGACAGCTAACTGAAAATCAGTGCCTGAAATCTGGTGCAAAGACAAACGAGCTCCCAGTACACAAGTGCCATTGACCAAGACTACAGGGTTGGTTTTTTCAGGGGTAGATAATTGGAATAGAGAAATCATTTTGCCACATGGGATATTGAAGAGGAACAGTACTGGAACAATAAATACACTTTGGATATTTGCTTTTAAAAAATGATAATATAAAATTGGTAGAGTGTAATAGAAAATAGCAACAAAACTTTTCTGAAGAAAATGTCTATGTGACAGACTTAATGACCTTTGCCCATGTATTATCATAAAGAGTCAGTGATATCTTCCATAGCATCATATGGCATGCTAAATGGCTCTTTAGTCTAAAAGAGAAAGGCATAATGAGAACCAGTGTCTGAAAGCTGAAGCCATGGGAAAGAAAAACAATTTAAAAATTAGGGCTACATTTTTAACTCTGTGGTGATTAATCATGGGAACAAACTACCTAGAGAATTGAGTCCCCATTTCCTATATTTCAGATCAAAAATAGTGTCTTTCTGAAAAATAAGGTTTAGAAAACCCAAGATCTTAAATAATAGCTGAACTCATACTATATCAATTATTAAGGAAAAAAAAGAGTAGAATAAAGTATAATAATGATTCATAGCAGGACAGACACAGGATCTCATAGTCCTGACTGCTTCCAAAATCTAGCATCTTTAGGAATCCATTTACTATAAAACACAAAATGCTACCTTTGCTACTGACATTGTCTTGAAGCCCTTGTAGATATTCAAGGTCAAGAGGACACAAAAATCTCTTTCCATGTCATCATATAATTTATAGGCATACATTCAGTATCTTCACATGAAAGAAAGAAGCTTTGTATAATTATCAGCACATATTTTCCTGTAAACTCAGCCCCTACATATAGGCTACAGGCCAAGAGGGAAACAGAAAGGTCTTAACTGCAGCAGTAACCAGGTTAATCCCTGATACAGAAAAATCCCTGTACCCACAAGTCTTAATGGTCCCTCCTGTGATCTCCTCTGGTGAAGAAAAAGATCACACTATGCACAAGTGTAATATGGAAGAAATTGTTCTGATTTACAAGGGGATTTGCATCCATATACCTTGCTCCTGTATGTGGAGGGAATGGAGATTTTCATATTCGTCCCAGGAATCTCCGCAGAGCAGTGAGACACGTGGTTCTGAATATGTTGCACACAAATTATTCTTAATTAATAGCTTCCTGTAGTACCATATACACTGAAAAGTGTGTAAGCAAAATTGCTGAATCAATATTACAGGTAGAGGATATCAGTGTTTTTGTTTTGTCTTTCTTTTTACTTGTGATTAACAAGAACTTAAAGGTTAGATTAATTTTCCTTTGATGATTTTGCATTTAACTTTGTATGGGCTAGGTTAGCAGAAGATCTTATCTTAAAATGAGAAGTTCCAAGAAGGCTTGGAAGTAGAATACATCACAAAGCTTGTAGATAAATTAATGCAAATAGCTGGAATTTGAAATCCCTGCTTGAGAATCTGTCAGTTATTTTATAGAAATGAATGTAAAACTTAAGTTTCGCTCTGAAGTTTCACTAGGAAAGTTGTATTTCCAACTCCTTCTGTATTAATTTTTGTTCAGATTTGGAAAAAGGACAGTGCTATTCTTAACATTTTTCTGTGCTGAGTGGGGTTCTTCAGAAAATGCTTTTAATTATTAAATGTGAAATAGCCCGTTTCCACACCAATGCACTTGGAAAGGTAAGCATACTGGCTAATACAGCTGTGTTGCTCTCTAGTAGTTAAACATATCTTTCAGGATTATTTATCACTTAACAACTTGCACAATACTGGGCAGAGATACTGAAAAAAGCCTTTCTCCTAGATTGAATGGTCTCATCTCACAAGCTCTCCAAATACAGAACTTCAAAGATAGAATGAAAGTGTTCTGTGAAGAATGATGACAGGATCAGCTCATAAAGTTTTAAAAATACCATGCTGCAAATCTTAGTGATATAGTGTTTCAGTGCATTCCACAAGTGAGCAAAAGTGATTTTTGAAGAAAATATAGGCTCAGGACTTTTGTTTAAAGAGTAAGACTGGGCAAGGGGACATGGATAACTATGCAGCTTTCTATTTTTCAAAGCAGTGTTATCATAAGAGAAGAGTCTGAATGTGGAAATATGAAAATGAGCATCTGTTGTTATGAGAAATGTCAGACATAGAAGTTTAAAATATCTGATTTACCAAGATTTTTCTCCTTTCCTCTTGAAGAAAAAAAAATGAAGATAATAGCTATCTCCTCACCTAGTATTTCTAAGATTTCACATTTTATAGACTGTTTGCCTTCAGGGCTTGAGGAGTCTTTGTGTTAAGAATTCACCTGATAATAATGTTTCACTGGGAGTATAATAATTCTCTTTTGCTAGAGGCAACTGGCAAGGAAACTTCCTAAGTCAACTAAAAAGTCTCTTTTTTATTAGCCAGAATTTACTTCTAGATCTTCATCTTTCACTTTCTGCCTCTGATTAGCTGCAGGAACTGAAAAGGAATATATGCATGAAAGTTTACAATAAAATATGCCAAATCTTTTTTTCTCCACTTAGAGATTCCATTCTACTAAAAGATTCCTTTTCCACACTTCTCAGCAAATGTGGAAATTGTAAGGTGGACAGGGTTATGTGTCTTTTCCACTCAGCCAGGATAGAATGATCATAGAATCATAGATTAGTTTGGGTTGGAATAGAGCTTTAAAGGTCAGCTAGTCAAAGCCCCCTGCAATGAGCAGGGACATCTTCAGCTACAACAGGTTTCTCAGGAGCCCTGTCCAACCTGACCTTGAACACTTCCACACAGGGGACATCTACCACCTCCCTGGGCAACATGTTCCAGTGTCTCACCACCCTCATCATAAAAATTTTCTTCCTTACATCTAGTCTAAATCTAAGCTCTTTTAGTTTAAAACCATTACCCCTTGTCCTATCGCAACAGCCCCTGCTAAAAGTTTGCCCCCATGTTTCTTATAAGCCCCCTTGAAGTATTGAAAGGCCGCTATAAGGTCTCCCCGGAGCCTTCTCTTCTCCAGGCTGCACAACCCCAAATCTCTCAGCCTGTCCTCATCAGGGAGGTGCTCCAGCCCCCTGATCATCTTTGTGGCCTCCTCTGGACCCGCTCGAGCATGTCCGTGTCCTTCTCATGTTGGGGGCCTCAGAGCTGGACACAGTACTGCAGGTGGGGTCTCACAAGAGGGGAGTAGAGGGGGAGAATCACCTCACTCGGCCTGCTGGTCATGCTTCTTCTGATGCAGCCCAGGATACAGTTGGCTTTCTAGGCTGTGAGCGCATGTTGCTGGCTCATGTCCAGTTTTTCATCTACCAGTACCCCCAAGTCTTTCTCGGCAGAGCTGCTCTCAATCCCTTCATCTCCCAGCTTGTATTGATATTGGGGGTTACTCCGACCCATGTGAAGGACCCTTAGGAGCTGGAGCTGGATATGCCAATAATTTGTCTTCATTGATACTGGAAATTGTGATATTGTAAAGTCATATGATCTTTTCTGCTCCTTAAGGTTATGAAAGTAAATGAAATCTATAGTGCTACTTACACATAGTCTCTGATGAAAGATAATGTCTTCTCTTTTCTTACTATGTACATGGCATTGCATACATAGATGCTACAGACTGTGGATTCACAGGCTGCTAAGAAGTAGGACACACACATACACACAAAATCTCCTATTTGTATCACTTATTCCCACTTACTGACCACAGGATCTAAGTATTTTAAGTTTTCAGCATAACTTGGTCACTTTTAATAAACAGGAAAATAGTAATGCAGGTATGTTACACATGAGAAAAGAGACCTAGATGAACTATCTAACCACAAAGTTGCCTATGAAAGTGCCCCCAGCTGTTGGTGTTGTGAGATATGCTCCCACCCAGCTCATTACAAGGGAAGAGCTGTCTGTGAGGGAGTGGGACAGCTCCTGCTCCACATCCTCCAATTTTGTGCAGGCACAAACTCATGTTTCATGGGAGACCAGCATCATCAATCTGCAGCTTTGATTATAATGAGTTATAGAAAAGCAGGCCCTGGCAGAAGAATTTTGAAGATATCGTTAGCCCCTCAGTGGTAGACTTGGGCCTTTGCCCAAGAGTACAAATCAGTATCAGGGGAGGAAATCTAATCTGTTTTTGCATTTCTTACATAACATCCTAAAAATTGTAATAGCTTCCTTCTCTTCAAAAAAAGCAAACAACCAAAACAAAAAAACTCCACCCTGGTCATTTCCAACATCTAGAATTAACAGACCACTCCTAGTAACTACTCATCAGCTTCAACTGAATATTAAATGTGGGTCTTAATACCAGGTTTTGTCTATAGCTTTCCTCTTCTCTCTACTCTGCCCTCCTCCACTCCACTGAAATCCACAGCAGTGTTCATCAGTTCAGAAGCTGAGATTCGATTCAGACCTAGGCTTAAAACACAATAGTAAGTTTAGCCATTTCTTATGCAAAGGTAGCCCATTGCTTTTTCTTGAGAAAGAGATGACAGATTGGAAATAAAGAGCATCCTCATGCTAAGAGATAGTTACAGATTAAAACCTAAGAAGATTTTTTTTTTTTAGATTAAGAGGATAAATAACAAACCAGTGTGGTGAGACATTCACCGTGACTTAGCATATAAATCTTAATGGAGAAGCATTAGAACATTAGTCACCTCAAAGATCAAATTAGCAGCTGCATCTTTGAGTACTTTTCAGGTTATTCATAGTTATTTCATGGGTTTTTGATAATACTTATATTTCTCAGACATCTTTTTATAGAACTGTAGACCACTTATTCTTGCTAAAGTGTGTGTTGGCCCCATACCACCTCAAGTGGCTGTGTGTGTTTATTCTCAAAAATGCAATTAATTTCTTTATGGTGACTACTTGAAATTATACTTCCTTTATGATAATTTATTAAAGATTGGTTTTATTTTAAAAATGTTTGATAAAATATAGCCATGGTCTTACCCAGAAGGAACTAAAGTTCTTTGTTTTATTTGTGTGTACACTGGTATATATAGGTCTGTGTAAGTCAAGCAATGAGTACCTGATCCTGTGAAAAGTCTGGAACACATAACTAGCAATGTGTCTTCTTTTGACTATGAAAGTGGAAGGAACGATGATTTACAGATTGATTTATTTACATATGTGAACACATGCACTCGTGAACATACTTTTTTGGTTTCCTGATACTGCTTTGCAAGGCATAAATTACTTACAATAAACTGCAAAATTAGCTCTAGAAAAAGCACGAACTATGTGTCTGAATCCACATGAATTATGGCAATATTAATAATAATAATACTCTAGATGTATATAATGGCTATGACTCATAAGGACTGAGACTGTGTTTTAACGCGCATTTTTGAGGCACTCATCAAAGTTGGTTCTATTCCTGAAGGGTGCTTTTGGGTGCCACTGTAATAAGAATTCAACCCTAAAGAAGAATATGCATTTTTTTTTACTCTCACCGTGCTGTGGTCTTGCCAGGGGAGAGCTGTTTTGCTTACAACTCAGACTGCTTGTAAGATGAAGACTGGTCAGGAAACATACTAATTCAGCACATCCATTAGGCACTGCAGTGCTGTCTTCTCTTCAGAGCAGTCCTGTCAGGGTGGCGTTCGCTGAGTTGGTCAACAGTTGTAAGTCTGCTGAACCTCCCATCTCTTCCCCCCACCAGCAAGTCTTCCAGGCTTGGTTTCCGAACACGGGTAAAAACTACAAGTACAAAGTCACAACTGTAAATGTAGATAGAGTGAAAATATATATTATTGGCATTTAATACAGAGGTAAAATCAAGGTCCAAATTACATTAAATCGAGTAATTTGCTTCAGTTACATATTTGGAAAACAGTATCAACATTTTCCAGAACTCTGTTCTGAAACTCTTTCAAATGGAGGAGGTGCAAAGAGTTATCTCCCTTAAGTGAGGTCACCCAAGTCCCTGATACAGCTCCATCACTTCTTGCTCTCAGCTCTCAACTGCTTTGAAGAACAAATAGAGTGTTTGGAACAAACCAGGCTGCCGTCTGTAGGAAGTGTTTCCAGGCTCTTTTCCAGAAAGGGTGATGTTCCCTTCCACAGCCTCTTCCTTATGTTAGCCTGGGAGGTTTTGATTAAAGAAACATAGTTTGAATGGGAGATAAGGAACATTTGCCCTCATCTCCTCTACTGTTAACCTTTGTCATTCAAGGATTATCAGCAGTTGAACTCCAGACACTTTCCTTTTCCCCTTGCTACTTTTAGGATTGTGGGTTATAATTCATCTGAGTCTGTTGCTTTGTCAAGTTTTAATCATTCTAATTACCTAATTATCTACTCTAATGAAATGATAAAGCCTTTAACAGTTCAGTCTTCCTTCTCCCTGAAGGAAATTCTATCTCATCCTCTGGGATGTTACCTTCTTTGTTTAAATATGAAGACAGAGAAATTATTTGGGGGCTGGGCATCAGTGCTAGTTTTGCCTGTTTAAACACTCTTTCCTTGCTCATTGTTTGCTTTTAATAATTGTAGTTACTCTTTAGCCTTTGTTTACAGATAAATGTTTTTGTTAAACTTCCTTAACAATAAGTGGCAGCAGGGAGAGAGGAAACAGACATTGCATAAAATCTAGAAACTCCTTCCAAATCAGGGAGAAACTTCAGATTTTACCAACACCAAAGGTGAACAGTCATAGCAATGAACTACAGATTCCTGCTGTATTTTGACTCACTGAAGCATACTTTCTGCAAGATCACTTCAGCATGACAAGTATGGAACGAGGCATCAATCTATGAGATTACATTATATGGATTTCATTTACCTTAGGCCAAAGAAAGAGTGAACTTGGGCTTCTCCACTGTCAATAAATACTCCAAATTTGCATCTGCTCTATATTATAACTCTTTTTTTGTCTTTTAGCTGTGTTTCAAAAGGATTACTTTGGGAAAATGACTATAGGTACATGAGTATTCATTCAAGAGAAGATTGTACAGAACAGATTCTGTAGGGACTAAGACAGCTGACTGCAGTGACAGGGGAGGTATCAGATCTGCAGTCAATTCCTGTTGTTTTTTTCCCAGCTGACTACCTCAGGGTAGCCACTTAGTAAACAGGCTACATGATATGTTTCCTGTCCAGTACACTGCCTGGTTTGAATCCCCTTCTGAATTGCCCAAGCACCATGTGATGTCTTGTTCCCTTTGAATGTTTTTCCATGTCCTTTCTCTTGTCCCCAACTGGTCTGACAGAAGAGGGTCCATGTGATACTGCTGTACTGCAGGGACGGTGCTAGCACAAGTTTTTTCCCAGTTTGCCTGCTGGAAGGTACTTCTTACCTATTTAACGCATTAAATCAGGGAAAGTACCTTGCTTCCACATTAGCAAACCACCAAAGAGATAAGCACTTACTCTCTCAGAGAAGACTGGAAGCAGTAAGGAGCATGGGATATGATCCAGCTCCTCCCTCACTTAAAAGTGTGTCAGTAGAAAAAGTTCCCCAAAGCAGTATTTGAACACAGAGAGTAAAAGTGTAAGAGAGTTCAGAAAGAAAGATCTGTGAGAAGGAGGATAAACAAGGGAACGAAGGAAACAAGAGGACAAGGCACTTAGGCTATGAGGATGAATTAGCCTAGTGGAAGAGTAGGAGAAAAACTACTATGCATTAGGCATGTGGAAAAGCAAAAAAAGAATGGAGTTCTGCCCTTTGGAAAAAAAGTGTCAAGAAAGCGTTCAAAAGAGTATGAAGTGGGTTAAGAAGAAAGAAGCAGTGAGAGGAGATAGAAGGGGGAACTGAGAAAACTTTTAGGCAAACATACAGTAATTTTATGTCCTTCACTATTTCCCTAGGAGGAATGATACAGGCATAGCTCAAGCCTGTTATAGGTATGATTCCATTCAAGTCAGGTCCTTTCTATTATTCTAGATTTGAGTTCTGTACCTCTGCAGGCTTACAGACAGTCGGGGACATCCTATTCGTACAGTATCCTCACACACTTTCATTCACGGGGCATGGGACTTTGTGTCACTTTTCTATTCTTAGGATCTAATCTATATAACTTTAGAAATGTACTCTGTCATGCCCATTAAGTCCATCCTGCTTGTCTGCTATTACAAATTATTTTCGTCTTTAAGGCAGTCAGGTTTCTCATTTCCCCTTATAGGAAGTATGCTGCCACTCTGCTGTGGAAGGCTTTCCAACATGTTTCCACCCATGCAGGAGTTGTGCCTTTTTCCGGAGTGTTTAATCAGCATGTCCACATGTGAGCATCAGCCCTCTGTCATGCACAAATCTCTATCCCTTGGTTCAGAAGCCTCAGAATCACAAGGATCTCATCGGTTTCCACCTCACCTATCTAGCCTTTGTCCTTACAAGGAGTAACTTTTCAGCTGGAATTTATCATGTCTAGGAACAATTTGGGGTAAACTTGTCTTCTTTTGCTTGAAAAGCTGCATATAATGGAACCTGATTTAGTTGTCCCTGAATTCAACTGGATGGGAGAGAACATATTTTAGAGGGATTGCCACATAGCTCTTTTGAACACATTTCTGTTTCCTGTCATTACTGTTCTGAATCTGTGATCCAGATCTTTAAATTCTGTAAACTGACATATTTCCTTTGAAACTTTTGTTGTAAAATATATGGAACTATGGTTTTTACAATTTAAGGATCTGGCCTTATTTTCAGTATATCCTGGAATTCTCAGAAATAAGAGACAGTCACAGCAGATCTCCTTCACCATTAAAATTTTAATTCTTTATTAAAAATTGAAATTCACAGTAAATAAGATGAAAACAAATATTTGGATTTTGAAATAATTTGATAATTGTAATCAGGCTTACAATAGTGAAACTTCATGTAGACCCACCTTTCTTTGTTGGATATCTGAAAAACATTTTCTTGAACATACTGTGATTTCCCCTGTGCCATGTATTACAAAAGATGTGGTTGGGAGCTTTGGCCCACAGAAAAGAATGACAACTGAGATGAAGCTGAGATTCAGATATTTCAGTTTTGATTGGAATCATATTTTCACAAATCCAGTATTTTAGGTGTCTTCTGAATGAAAATTCAAAATTACAGTGACATTTTTATGGGAAAAAAAAGTCTTGAGAAGAAATCTAGTTGGTAACAGAAAAGGAATCTTTTCAACAAGTCGTATGAAAATTTTATTTAGTCTCTGTTTTGGGTGAAAATTGGTCAAACATGACATATCCTCTTGGATTTGAGTAAGACAGATGGGCTCCCATATATACTCAGCATTTTTATAAATTCCTTAATAATAATAAGAGGAAGAATGTTCCAGAATAAAAAGAATGTTGAATATAGCTAATACCCACAAAAGGGTGGCTGTACTGCTGCAGTATTCTGCATTGCCAAGGACATGCAAACCAGCAGATTATCCATAAATAAGTTAAAAATTGGGAATTTTGCAGATGGTCTTTGATTAATTCAAAAATATTCTTTTATATAGGGGAAGCTATGCAGCTATTTACAGAATGAGGGTAGCTTACTGGAAATCAGATCAAAAAGTGCTAGGTGTGAGATCTGACCAAACGTGTAGATATGCTTTTCTGCAAGAAAATGCCTGTAAGGTGGTATTTCCTTTGCCAGAATAAGGAAGCATCAACCCTATTCTCATCTCTGTTCTAACAGCAAGTACTTAAACTCTCAGGATTCTGTTTTTTCTTGATTGAACTTTCTTCAGGATAAGAAATGGAAACAGATTTCAGTTTCAATGCCAGTGATTTTGAGTTCAAATTCTACAACAGAGCCCTGGGACATTCATTACCCAGTGATGAAATTGTTATAGGTTAGGCAGCAACAGCATTTGAACTAAGTCTAATTTATAAACTGGATGATATATGGGATGTGACGTTCCTGACATTTGATTTTTATGACCTCATTTCTAATTCTGCCCAATATCTTGTCCTGCTATTCCCAGAGTTGTTTCACAGTTTTGAATCGTCTTACACATGACTGTGTGAAAAGTGTGGCCATAAAGACAAATGAATGGCACAGTGTTTTGTTGTCATTATAGAAATAACATGAGCTCAACACTGAGACTGACTGTAAGGCTAGTTTCTCATTTACCCATTTGACTGCCTGGGCTCTACTGCACCTATACTCAAAAGCAAGGGCAGAGAAGCAGAGTGAAGCCTCATGTGTGTGCAATGATGTATGAGGAGTGACAGGTTCACTAGATGTTCATGTGAAGTGCTACTTTAGTGCCTTTGATTCATCAAGACATCTGCATAGGCTGAAAGACATGACATGGACAGATATATGCCTTTCTGGAGCAGCAACTGTAAATCAGGTATCATGTCCTGAAATCAGATGTCTATGTTTAGGCAACACATTCTAGAAATATTGCCCCTCACTAACTCCATGGAGGGAGCCAGGATATTTGCATTCCTTGCAGTAAGATTAGTGCAACAAATAACATTCCTATTTGTTGGCACTGCCTGCATTATTAAACCCTGTGACTTAATGAGAGTTCATTCAGTCTCAATTGCATTTTTTCCAGAGTCAGGCATTTAAACACCCAAATCCAAATGAAGTTAAAAGGGAAGGATAAATTTAGAGAAAATGCCAGAACAGATAAGTCTAAAGTGGCATCTAGAGAGCATTTAAGCATGTACATGTATCCTAAAAGGTTAAATCATCCAAAGAGAAGATTGTAACTCTGTACCTTAGGCTAGTTTTGTGGGTTTGGGGAGTCCTATATACAGGTTTTGCCTCCCAGAATTGTGTCTGTATTTTACTGTCATTGGATATATATAAACATGCCTAGGAAATTAGGAGAGGTTCTGGATTCTGTTCTTGGCATCAGGCAGTGAAACATATCATTATGATGTAAATTCTGCATTTGGACGGCAGGTTCCTTTGAAAGTCCCAAACTCCTGCCATAAAGGTAATTCTGATTTATATTTATTCACATAATTAGTTTTGGAAGATAATATGTTTATTTTCATTTTCATTCATATACATTTCAAAGGGGAAGAAATTGTGGGATTAAGATTATCCCATCAGGAAAAGCAATCATACATGTAATAGTGAGCCACGATTGACCACACAGCATGATGGCTCTATAAAGAGGAGAAAAAAGAAAAGAATTTCAGCCAGTTGGGAAGCTGTCCCAGATACTGATGAAAAGATAATAATTAATGATAGGATTTTTATTCATTTATTTATTTAGAGACAGATGCATTACTAATTTTAACCTCAAAAGGACATTTTAGCCTTGCAAATTGTACAGATTTTTGGATGATACTTTTTAGATATCTCTGTAAGGAATGTGGACTTTGCTATTGGCATTTTCTTTCAAGGATCCTTTCGGTCTAAGTGAACTCACTTCCCCTTTCCAGTTTCTACTGAGCTGAAGATATATTTTGATATTTTATAAGCTTATTTACCTCAATAACTATTCATCACTCAGAGCAAAAGATAAAATTTTGGCGTAGCCAATTTCAGCAGGATCAGGGTTTCCCTCAAGCATTTTCCAATCTGGGTTTGAAAAAGTCCTCATGTTTGTCAAATCTAAAACTTTCCTAGTATCCCTTTCATGCTCTATATGACTGTCCTTTTGTTGGTGAAAAGAGGATAGCGATACAGCTTATTGCCAATCTTTAGCCAGTATTTTAATTGCTTTTGTGACACTATTGACTTATTTTCGCTCTAACATATCACCAAAGAATGTAAAAGGCTGCCCCCTGAAGTCACTGATGGATATGTTGATTGTCTTTGGATGGAGTCCTGCAAGGAGTACTGCACTTTCCCGTTAGAAACATTTTGACACCCTGTTATCTTCCTGAGTTGATCAGACACCTGCTGCTACCCCACCTGCCTTCTTGGCAACCAGAAGTGTATGTCTGCCTCTCTTTCCTAGGTTTTTTTTCCCCTCTCTCGCTGTGTAAGTATCAACAGGTGGGATCAATTGTGAGGAAGGATGTTATGCCAATGCTTCATCGCTGGCAGGGAGGCAGGAGCTCCTGTAGAGGGGATAGCACGTGCAGGTTGAAGAAGGCTGCTCTGCAGAAGTTGGTTCTGTCTGGCACCCATGCCTTACTAGAGGGGTCCAACCAACTTTGGAGCAGGCAGGGTGCCATCCTGACAGATGGACAGAAGGGGTAGCCAAGACACCAGGTAGTTATGCAGTAAGTGTGTTTGCTGAGGGTTTGGTTGTCAGCCAGCAATGTTTAAATGACTGTTTGTCTTGAATTTATACACATTTGTTTAAAGAAATGCATGAAAACTAATCTAGAGCTGCACTGTATTAATTTAAGAAAAAAGGAAAAATCTTCTGAAGCTGAGCAGAAAGGCTTGTAACCATAGCTGTATTGCCCTGATGGGTATGTTCACATGCTTTTGTTTGCAGTGACAAGTTTCTCTAGAGCCTGCTTTGTAACAGGAATTGTCCCCTAATAATATTGATACTTTTCTTGCACTGTAGGTGACAGAAATATGCAAACTTCCAAATGTTTTAAGGGTCAATCCAATATTCTATCTACTAATCAGAATTTTTTTCTGGAGTTGATAGAGCTTTTAAAAATCCTTATATTTCAGTGTAGTTAAGTGCACTTTTCAGGCAGAAACAAGAAGCATGGATATGCACGATATAAAGAGCACTTTTAAAATCCATTGACCATGGTAGCATGAAAAAAAATGTTTCTTCTCAAATTCTGTGTGAAGGTTTGAATCAGAACTTAAATTATCTGCATCAATCTACCTCTTAAGCAGGCACTTCTGTTTTGAGAGCATACTGAGAGCAATCATACCTGTTTGCAGCTAACCTCCTCGTTCTAAGCAACTAAATAGCAACTTTAACACAAACATTTGAATTAATTGCTGGCATTTCAGTGGGACAGATTGCCAAGACTTTATGGATGAGATCCAGCTTTGATACTGTATACAATATCAGACTTCCGTCACCTAGCAGTAAGTCAGGTCACTTAAATACTTCTCCATATGAGGAGTAGACAAACCCTCATTGCACCCTGTGTAGCTCTAAATATGCAAAATTGTCTTTCCATTTGATGGAGCTGACTTATGTGTTGATATCAAGAACTGAAAGGCTATGCCATTGTTCCATTTTTATCTTTTTCCATCCCAGTATTGCTGGACATAACAGTTGTAGTTATAATCATATTGATTAAAATAGGGCCTTAGGTGAAGCCTGTAAAGACAAGGTAACTCCTTGGACAATCCTTATATTGTAGTGGTGTCTGTTTAAAAAAAACAAAACAGGCTGCTACATGGACTGAAGAAAATGATACCATTCATGCCAATCCTATTAAGTCTTTATTGGTTTCTCCACGGCTGCAGCTCATTGTTATATTTAGTGAGTGACCACAGGATCTGTCATACGATGAACAGTCAAAATGAAAGGGAGAAAAATAAGACTGGATTTCAGCAAAAAAAATGTGACATTTGGCAGGAGTAGTTCAGAGATGTATTACCTCTTCCAACACTGTACTGTTTAATGATTTTGCATCTTTTAAGAAGTATATTGTGTGTTTTATAGGAAGCAAAGAAAAACAGTTTACTGGAGAGTAGAGGACAAACAGGTTATCCTGATTAATCTTTCACTGAGATTGATTCAGTAAGGTGAGAAAGCAGCTTTGAAAATCCTTCTTTTTTTTCTAATGGTTTTTCTAGATTCTTGTATACATTGTGTCAGAGTAAAAGCCTGATCCTGAGTTCTACACTGGGAAAACTATTGTGGCATTTTGACATGTCTCCTTTAAAAAAGGATTCACTTCAAAAATGCTTTTTAAGAAATTAGAGGTCAGGTTTCTCTGTACACCCAGTCTGACATAACATTGGCCAGTGGTGCAACATGCTCATAAATCCACTTCAGCTGGTCAACTGTAATGTGTTTACTACAAGCAGCAGTAAATCAGACCTTGGTCATTTTATTCTTGGCATAATTAAAATTTTTGGTTTTTCTTTTAATAACTGAGTTATAAAGAATTTAAAATATATAATTCAGCAAGAGCTAATGGATGAGAATATATGTAGGAGCGGTAGATATATGTATGCCTGAAGAAGAATTCTTCAGTGTTTGCAGTCCGGAAATCCAAACATGAAAATCCAATAGCTGAACAGACCCAAGCCTATTTTCAGGCTCCTCCAAAGTGCTTAGTGGAGGAAAATATGACCTTACAGAGCACCACAGTAGCTGATCTTTGGAAGCTCTGGAGATATCCTCAGTTTTACAGATAAAAGCTATGTACTTTTTTGTTGCCAGGTTTATCACTGTGCACAACTGTCTTAATGAAGAACCATAATTAATTTACCACCTATTTTATTATTTGTTATTTGCATGCTACTACCATCAGAAGTGTTTGTGGTGGTAGTTGGTCAGGAATTAAATTTTAATAAACTATATAGCCTACAGAAATTCTCTCATTGATGTACAGATCACCAGCTAACAGAGGCAACTCGTTATGTTCAAAAGTAAAAGGAGGTAAATATGTTTCAATTTCTGCTTCTCTTAACAGTGGGTTTGCCAAGTCCAGCAGCAGTCTTGTGCAAAAGCGTTTCCACATACTTCTGCCGTGATAAGAAGTGATAGAATGATTACCTCCTTGTAACTAAAAATGTGATGATTTTCATAAAGCCACCTATCTTAACATCTCCACATTGCCATATTTTCATGGTCTGGAACATTGCCTAGATAGGGCTTCTTTCCAACTCCTTGACTTATTTCCTGTGCATAAAAAGGAACTGGGACAAAGCACCCTATTGATTATGAAGCTTAGAATAGAAAATAGTGTATCATATAAGGTTACGTTATAATACAGTATGGTTGGTAACAATTTCTTTGAGAACATTGCTTTAACTCAACTGTAAGCTGTTTCATATAGCTCTGTTCAGAAGCATTTATATTCTGTGGAATGAATCAGTTTCTAAATCATAGGTGACTGATTTCTGCTATTTGTTGTAGCAGCAGTATTTTGAGGGGGCAAATCATTGCAAGTTTGAAATGCTGCTTTGATAAACATCAAATTCAAGAACTTGAGCCACAGAAGTGCATTTAAGAGCTAAATAGGAAACAGTTGAAATTTTATCTGCAAAGTGATTGCTAAATGGAAACCAAAAAGATCAGCTGCAATTCGCTCTAGGGAGTCAAGATTCACACACTAAGTGATGCTGCAGGTGCTGTGCTGGACAGTGAAACACAATGTTTTTAATTAAATCATGGGTCTTCCTGAGGGAATATTGCATTAAAATCCAAGTGAATCTGACATAATGGCAAGATCTACATTCCTGGTTCTTAGTCAAGTCATTACATTAGTCTGACGATTAGATCAGGAGGGAGGCATTTCAAATTACAGCAGCAGTTTTACAGAGTAGATAATTATGGCAAGTTATGAATGACAGAAATTACTGCAGCTAGTTTCTTTTAATGTGTGGGGTTTTTTTTCCCCCTCTCCCCACTTTTTTCCTTTTTTTTTTCCCCTCTTTTCTCTCTCCCATAACGCTTTTTTTCTTTCTTTTGAGGGTTCCTAGCATCAAAATGTTATATAGCACTTTGATTACCATTTGGTTATTTTTGTTACTTTATTAAGCAAACCATCAGTCATAATTTGTCTGTGGCTGTTGCTGACATTTATAGTTAAACTACAATTATTCTTGTTATATTTATGCTTCTAATCTCCAGCTATCCAGATTCTTTCACTGTCGTAATATCTAGCTTCAAAGTAGTGGCCACAGAAGTTACCTATGCAGGAATTTCATTGGATGTGAGATTACATATACTGTTGAGTACGGATGTTTATGTAATTGCGCTAGGGCAAATAATATGTAGTCCTAGTGTGATGATTACTTTTGACTTGACAGAAGTGTAAATGAAAATTACATGTAAGGTATTTAGTTTTAAAATATTTTCATTAATGCATATTAGTACTATACTTTTCCCAAAGTTTAAAATTTGCTTATAAACCAGAATAAAGTAATTAGGGTTGTTAATAGACACCTGCACTTTATAGCTTTACAATGTCTCCTCTAGAAATGCAAGTCTGGTTTGCAAGATTATTTTCTTTTATATGTCTATTAACTAATCCTGAATTAGAGTTGATTTGAATTAGAGTATATATAACAGCCTCACCTAATTATTTCATCTAGATCATTTCTACTGTGGGTTCAGATGTATTCATTATGACTGTGTTCTCAGGGCTGTGGGAATAATAATATTTCTCTGCAGCCAGACTTAAATAAAAGAGTATGGAGATCAATTCAGTTTGAATTGCATTTATTTTAAAAAAAATCTTACTAATATCATAAAGCATGTTTCAGTCAACATAAAACATTTCCTTTGATCTAAAATGAAATTTTTGATAGAAAAACCTACTTTCAAGATGAAACAAAGTCTTGGTTTAGTGGTCTGTTCAATAGCTCGGAAGATAAACATCCATCAAGGATGTAGTATACTCAGACTTGATTCTTTTTTCTGTAAGGAAGGCTACAGTCCATGATTTCAAGGGGTAGCACTGGAAGACACGATGTTCAGCATCCTCCTGACAATGTTTTGATTTTGTTTAAAGAGAAACCCTATGGTGCATGCATTAGGAACTGACATGACAGAGTCAATGGCAGAATCATTTTCATTTTAACTTCCTGATTCAGTGACTAACCAAATATTTTTCACAAGGTAGTGAAGAAACTTCACTGTATTCTGTATCTTATCTATTAGGGTATCCTAATTAATAACATGATTCAAACTCTACCTTCACCAGTCAGAGAGGAACCTGGGGGTGTTGATTGACAGCTGGCTGAACATGAGCCAGCAGTGTGCCCAGGTGGCCAAGAAGGTCAATGGCATCCTGGCTTGTATCAGAAATAGCGTGGCCAGCAGGGACAGGGAAGGGATCTTACCCCTGTACTCGGCACTGGTGAGGCCGCACCTCGATTACTGTGTTCGGTTTTGGGCCCCTCACTACAAAAAGGACATTGAATTACTCGAGCGTGTCCAGAGAAGGGCAGCGAAGCTGGTGAAGAATCTGGAGCACATGTCGTACGAGGAGCGGCTGAGGGAACTGGGGTTGTTTAGTCTGGAGAAGAGGAGGCTGAGGGGAGACCTCATCGCCCTCTACATCTACCTGAAAGGAGGTTGCAGAGAGCTGGGGATGAGTCTCTTTAACCAAGTAACAAGCGATAGGACAAGAGGTAATGGACTCAAGTTGCACCAGGGAAGGGTTAGACTAGATATTAGGAAGCATTTCTTTACAGAACGGGTTGCTAGGCATTGGAATGGGCTGCCCAGGGCAGTGGTGGAGTCCTCATCCCCGGAGGGGTTTAAGAGTTGGGTTGACGTAGTGCTTAGGGATATGGTGTAGTTGGGAACTGTCAATGTTAGGTGTATGGTTGGACTAGATGATCTTCAAGGTCTTTTCCAATCTAGATGATTCTGTGATTCAAATGGAAGAAGAGCAGATTTGAACTGGGATTTCTTTCAGATAGGCAGCCTCATCAACGGAACACTTTAAGATGCAGTTTCCTCAGCTGTTCTTTTTGAAACTGTTTTGGTCTTTGGAAAATGCTTAGACTTGTTTGCCTAGATACAGGGGACATGAGAGGTTCAAATGACAAAATCAAGTATTTCTTAACTACATAGGTAGTAGACCTGTCAAATTCCTTGGCAAAGGAGACTGGGAATGCAAAAAAATACCCCTTTCCTGGCATGAAAGAGGTCAGGAGTACTTGAGAAGAGAGCTCCACTTGCAGCTATTAAATGGACACATTACATCTAACCCAGGAAATAACTCCATCCTGAAAGTAACTGGAGTTCTGGAGAGTATTAGGGGAAGATGGCCATATATTTAGTCTTTTGTTACTCTTTCCTACGCATTTGTCTCTAGCCACTGTTGGGACAGAAGATTGGGCAGATGGACCCTTGATCTGAAGTGTACAGCAGCTCTTATGTTCTTGAGACTGCAAAAAAGAAGGAATTGCATATATAAAATGGACTAACATTAACATAAACGATAGAGTACTTTTTTCACCCATGAATATTCTGTGGCCTTGTGGGAAAGACATCCTCCTAGAACACGTATACAATAGAAAATGGGATTTTCTGTGTCCTTAATATAGAGGCATCACCACCACTGTAGGGGCATCACCACCATTGCTATGACTCCAATCTCCCGACATTTGTTCCAACTTAAGTGCTTTGCATGGAATTGCTTCATGCTCATGTTTCCTCTTTGCTAGCTAGTTTTCTTTTTCCTATTTTAATAGCTTATCTTAAATGTTAGTGATCGCAGAAATCATCTTATTGCTGTGTTCTCTCCAGGAGAAGTTGTTACCTATTGTTATACTAAAGGTTAGATTTTACTAAATGTATTTATATTAAAAATTGAAGAGAATTAAGTAATTTATCAAAACAGTTAATTTTATTTTGAAAGACCAGATAGATGATTTCTCAGTTTTCATTACACTAAAGGGAGCCAGGGACAGGAAAATTGGGAAAGTAGAAGTAGAATGTTAAAATTCATATGGGGAAAATGCAGCTTTACATAAGACAAATAGACAGAAGAAAAGAAAAATCTAAACACAGTAATGTCAAAGGAGACATTCAGTAGACAGTGAGCAGAAAATCAGAAATGATTTTGCAAGGCCACACTGCTGCAAAAAGAAATTGAATGCCATTTTGCTATCCATACACTGACATATCAAGCAGCGTTGATGGAAAATAATAATTTCCCCAAAACAGGGAAAGCTGAGGGGCTATTGCAGAGGAGGAAAGTTTCTCTACTGCTAGATTGATTCCTGAACTCACTGCTAAATTGTTTCAGCTGCTATGATGATTTTAAACCACTGGCCATTGAAACTGCATGCTTTTTGTTATCTTTGCTGGAGTAAACCTTCATTATCAGCCAGTTTTGTGCACTAGATCTCTAGCAGAAATAATTCTCAGGGGTCTGAGGCAAACTTCAGGGGAGAATTACCAAGATACTCTCACTGAAAGGGGTACTAAGAACTAGAAAGCATAAAATGGCTGGTGGCCACTTTTCATTTAGGTATACACATTATCTGGGTTTTTCTGTAGCCTACTGAAGATAATGACAAACACCAGTTGAATTTGTTAATGTATTTATTGGCTGATAATATAAAAAGAATTACATATATATGTCTTGCAAACAGATCACCATACTATTCAAAAATAGATTCTATTATCTATATTGATTTATGTAACTCCTTACTCTATTATTAGCCCTGACTGATATAACTCTTCATTACTTATGGATTTGCATTTTATTCCGTGCTCCTCTGCCAGCAAGTCAGTGCCAAGAAGCAAAGAAAATGTCACGGTGAAGTTGTTTGTTTTTAGGGTTATTTTTTTCATTTTCCATATTTTGGAATACTTTCCGTCTGTTTCACAGTTCCATGAATAAAGCTCAATTATATAGTGTGAATGTCACTTGCACGGGAAAAGTGCCAGCACCAAAGACTGAAGTGATGAAGTAAAAAAATAAGAACTACATTAACCACAGATAAGTGGTTGGATTTGAAACAACTCTTGCCCTGAATGGCCAGTGCAGGTCACTTTGGCTATCTGTCCAGTTACAAAAATGAAACAGGCAGAGAAATGAGAGCACATAGAGAAAAAAAAAATCTATTCAGCTTAGTCCATAAACACTTTGGAGACCAGCTGCAGACGTGGTAGAGCTATAAAGGGCTTTCAGGAACAATGAAAGTCTTGTATGCTCCAGCTTACTGATCAGAAATGTTCAGCACCAGTCCTATTTACAGTAGCAAGCTCTCAACCTACTTCATTAAAAATGGGAATGATATTCCAACCCTACCCTTTGATGGAATTTGGTCAGTTCAGAAGTCCTGGAATGTATGTCCAGATTCTGCAGATACTGAGTTTATTCAGTCAGAACTTGGATTGTTTCTATATAGACCTTACTCAGATAAAATCTGTAGAATGTGATGTATAGAAGAAACCCCAACCCTAATGACATGGTAAACTAATCCAATATTATTTTTTGCGAAAGTGTTCATGGGTTTTTCAGAAATAAAACCATGTTTGTATAAAATACAGTTTGCATTTGTTAATATTACTATTTTTGAAATATGATTGTGAAACACTACAATGCGACTTCTAAAAAAAGTGCTCTGTAGATAGTTGATTTCAAGGATGTACCTAGGGGCAAGATTTCACACATGAGTTTCCAATTTAAGTTAATAGAAGTCTTCACTGTGTACATCCAAAAAAAATGTGCACTGGTTATGATACTCATGGATGTATTAATACAGCTGTAACAAAAGAACAAAGGTGATTTGATTTAGTAGTTTCTTTGTGGATAAATATGATGCTGTACTATAAGACTCCTCCAGTTTGTGACAATTGCTTCTGTTTTGTGCTAGTCCAGTAGTACAAAGAAATAACATGCTAACTTTTAATAGATACAGACTAAAAATAAAATGCCAAAAAAGAAAAGAAGTTGCTTAAATCTTGAAGCAGTATTAGACATAGTAGAATAATTTGATTTTAAACATTTTTTCAAATCCCAGAACAGTGTGTTCTTGATGCAAGATTTTTTTTTTTAACCACAATAAGTAGGTTGTAGGCTTTGCGTTGGAGATACCATATGGAAAGCACTAATTTAATGGGAAATGATAAGCTGTGAATTGGGTTCATGATTCATGAGTCACAAGGCACAATAACACATGCCAGTAATTTGCTAAAATACAGTATACATGTATGTATATTCATTTACACATGTGCGTAAATACCAAGTCTTTGTTACCTAACTGTTGTTACAATTCTGACATATATTCTTTTTTTGTGTGTGTGTAAGAAACAGCAGTCTCATGAGTCAGGACAACTGGCCAGATATTGGTTTTGGTACTCACAAGGAATAGTTGTGAATATAATATTTATAATTGAGAGTATGAATAATTTCTATCTACACTTCTTCATTGTGTAGATTATAAATACTTCCTAAGTACAGCCATTGGGACATATTTTTAGGAAGAGTCTTACAAGCAGAGATGTCAGAAGGCGGATCTGAGATGAAAGAGTTTTCTGCTGACATTTCTTGATAAACTGAAATAAACATACCTCATTTAGAAAGATAGAGCAAAGTATGCCAGTGCAACCATGTGATTGTATTGATTAAAATTGATGCATGCTTTATAATGAAGTGTTACATCCTTTCTCTGCAAGTAAAGAACAACAACATTGTGATTAGTTTGTCCTGAGTGAATGATTTATTATCATCAAAGTCCTTAATTTAGTCTTCTGGAAAATGAAGTGTAGACATTATCAAGTTAAGGAGGGGCTTTTTGTTTTCTGGGAAGAAGTAACATTGCTGAAGGGGCCTCTCTGTGACTGAGATCCAAGGTATAATGATAGCTGATAATATTTGTGAGAGATGGAGACTCTTCAGTGAAGTTGCATGATGAATCACTAATAAAACCCAATTAGCTGTTTAGATAATTCCCCTTTAGTCATCACTCAGAGAATGGAAATCATGAGAGCTGAGAGAGCATCACAACTGGGTCTACCTCAATGGCAAGAGATAAAATGATGCTGGATCTTTGTTGAAGACATGAAGGACAGTAACATAAGTGAGTGAATTTTAGTAAAGGTTCTCTTTAATGAACCTATGCAGAGCTGAAATCAATGGGTAATAATACCTTAGAACAAAAGATAAGTGGTACTGTGGTGAGTGGGAATAGAACTGAGGGGAACCAGTACAGGGGTGATTTCCTAGCTACAGGCAACAGCATCGTGATTAGAGGCAATACTGCAGCTAGCAACAGCATCCAGGAGTAGCAGCATGGTAAGAGGGGGTGGTTCATCAATGGGTTTATGATTAGAGATTGTGGCAGTTAGAAATTGTGCTGAGACAACATCAAGGTACCTCTACATGCACAGGCATCACTTTATGATAAAAGATGTACAAGAATCTGTCTGCATGCATGCTAGGATGGTACCGAGTACTGAAAAAACACTGAGTCACATGTATTAGAAAGGTACAGCCTAGAAAAATACCTTTCATTGTAGATAAACATAAAGTGATAGATACTGGGAAGAAACAAAGGGAAACCAACTTATAAAATTATGCTCTTTGAGCTGATGGTTTCTATTCTGGAGCAAAATTTCAGAATTATGACAGGTAGTTTAGCATGCAGTATTAGGAAAGCAAATGAAAGGCTAGCAGTTTTTAGGTGAGGAACAGAGAACAAAGCAGACTGAGAAGTTCTCACCCTCCTGTAGGCATCTGCTTATAGCCACTGATGGGAGTCAGGATGCTGAGCTAGATGGGCTCTAGGTCTGACCCAACATGGCTGTTCTTCTGCTTTCATATGCTTACAGCTGGTCAGGGAAATAGAATCAATGGTCTGATGCCCACTGTTCTACAGGGCTGTGCTTTTCAATCAGCTAAACACTAGCTTGATTTATTGCTGCTTTGTTTCCCCAAATTGATGCTGTGTCACTTTTGCTTTTAATGCCTTTGGGTTTATCCATATACATATGCATCTGGCAAGAAAGGAACTGACTGTTCAAGAGATCACAGAGTTGTAGCTCCCTGGCTGTCTGGTGTCCACCACAAACTGGCCTGATATCTGCAACATCTGTAAGAAGTGCTACAGAAGTGTTGAATTTTAGAGGTGTTTATCCGAGTACATATTAAAAACTAGTAACTTGTCTTTCTAACAACTGAAATAGCGTTAGATAAGAAAGTTATGAATGCTAATCCAATTTATTTATTATAAAACTAAACAGAACTCTTGGTCTTTAACAGCTAACTTCTTGAAACTGAATGTGCCTTTACCGAGAAATACATTTTAATAACGCAGGAGCACAGTGTCTAGACAGGAGACTTTCTAATTTTCTTTTGCATAAATGAGTACAGTATTCATAAAAATCTAGATTGAGAGGAAATACGTTATGGCTTAAAACATTTAGAATTAATCTATCTACCTAGCTCACAAGAGCTCAGGTAATAAATATGAACCGTTTCAATGAGAATCAATATTAATGATGATTGGCTTTGTCCGGATTTATGTTTCAAGTGTATTCACTTGTATGCACTCCTTGACATCTCAGAAGGAGTGAGTGCAGGGTAAGTGGAGGATTTAATAGCATCTTACTCTGTCTCTACTTGTTTTCATGAAACTTGCCTGAACTTACTATCTTTGATTTCCCGACCACTTCGTTAAATTTGTTTAAATGTATGCAGTAGGCCCAAAAGTTACCAGGAAGAGAGGGGTGGATGGATTTTGGCAGAATTTTGTATAAGCTTCTTTCCTGGAGGAAACCAGGCTAAAAACCAGAGACATTTCCTTATATTGCCTCATTCTAAATGACCTTCTGACGCAGAGGTTATTCCTTAAAAATATGGCAGAGATGATAGGAAAATCATAAGTACTTCTGTTCACATTCTTTCATTTGTACTTGTTAGATGTTATTTGACTTCATGAATAGTCCCTCAGAGAGCATGGTGGCATCAGCCATTAGTATGACACTGAGAACCTGCCTTAATGAAAAGAGAAACATGACTGTCTGCAACTGTCTAAATCCTATCAATAAAAATGAGATTTTAGGGGTGAAACACTTGAACTGCTGATGTAACTGGCAAAATTCCTGAAAATTTTTAATAGGGCCAGGATTTCACCATAGGAATGTTGGCTCTCTTCAGTTTACAAATAAATCACAAACTATTCCCATTCATGTTTGTGTTGGCTGCTCTGAAGTATTTATGAACAGATTAGGATAGAAATTTTCTGTACTTGTTGCCTACAAAGTGCCTGCGAGCTTTTTATTTCAGTAATTCACTGTCCATTTTTTCTACTGTGTCTTATGGCCATCTTTTCTTCACTGGATAGTTGTTTCTTCTTAACAGGAGATAAATAATTGATGAATAGCAAATAATGCACTTCTGATGGGAATCTGTAGCACTGTATCAATTAACAAGATCTAAATAATTTGTAGCCAGCAGAATTTGTCAAGGGGAAAAAACAAGATTCCTTGAAAAGCAACAATTTTAATTTAGCTTTTTATTCACAAACCTTATTTATTCACAAAACTTATTTTCATTACCTGATTATTTCTGAAAATAAGTATGCAATACTCTCCCTCTCTTGTATTTTATTACATCTGTTGGTCTGTAGCTTTCCATTTTACTGCTCAAATCTTGTATTTTTCTCATCTTTATGGGCTCACACACATTTGCTGTTATTGCTTTACGTACTTGTAATGTCTATGGACTCACATTATATATGATCTCAATTTATCATTATCATTTGCTGCTTTAAGTGTGATATATTCTTGTAAGTGTGGAAGATAAAGTCTCCACAGGAAAGCTGTATCTTATCTGTAAACTGAACTTTTTTGTTGCTTATAAGGTTCAAATCATGTATTTTTGATAATTCTGTATTTAATAAATGTCTGTAGGTAATGTTTTAATTTTACATGCCACTGGCTTTTTCTGGCAGCCAGGTAGTGAGACATGAAGAAAAATAAGATTTGATTTTCAAAGAATGGTAGATAAGTAAAAATAACATCTGACTGCCAGTGATGTCTCTTCAGATAGTAATACGCATTATCCCCTGGCTGGATTATTGCGCTTAAGACAGTGGCTTTACTGAGCCCCTGGGGAGACCCTCCAGTGGTTCAAGACAGTGGTTTTGCCTCTGGTATCACACAGAGCACATGTCAGATACGTGTCACCTCCCTCCCTGTGCTTTTGCTGACAGCAGCAGAGCATTTCATACCCCGAGTTGGTTTACAGTCCTTTTCCAATCGTGTCTGAAGGGAACTACAATGTGCAAGCAGCAGGCGAGGGAGAGGGGAAATTATGAGAATGGTTTCTGCCATGCCAGCCAGCCAAGCTGGGCATGTGCCTGCCATTCCACCTCCTCATGTGTGGCCTCTGGATGGCAGGTTCCCCTTCCAGCATCTCCAGCAGAGGCCTGGAATCGGCAGCCCCTGAAGGAAAGCCTGGAACTGCAGACATGGCTTTTCTGTGGAGAATATGAACTAAAGTATGCTTGCTGTTGAGGGGAAAAAAAAAAGTGGCTTATTTAATTAAAAAAAAACAAAAAACAAGTTGGAATGAATACAAATGTCAGCAAACATGACCTTAACTATTTTTGAAGCCAGCCAACTGCATGGCACTGTCTATGTGGTGATAAAAAGAACAGTGGTTTTGTGGCTGCAGCACTGGGAGTTAGGATGCCTTCCTTAACTCCTCTGCTGACTGCAGGTTAAGCACGTTTCTTGTTATTCCGTCTGTAAAAATAAGACAGTGATATTATGCTGTCACCAAGGGGCGACCATGACAGCTACATTCAGTAGAGCTCCCAGGAGGTGAGAGGTGAAGCAGGGGACCTGTGGCCTGGGGGGGCCGGCCGGCTGGCAATGGCAGCATTGTCCTGCCAGCGGTCTCCCCACAGCTGGCCACTCTCCAGGGCCTCGCATGGCAGCAGTGAGGCCAGTGAGGTGCCCAAGGGCAAGCTTGACCCAGGCAGGTTGTTGCAGAACAGCCTCAGCCCAGCAGCTCAGCTGCTTCCCTGGTGTCATGTCCAACAGCTTGTCCTCTCCAGGTCAGTGTTTCTTCTCCTGTCTGCCTTGCTTGGTGTGTAACTTAGGCTTTCTCTTTATTCAGATACAATGTGCAAATGGCTCAGTGTTTGTTCAACAGCCCCAAAAGGTCAGCTGCCCTATCTTTAGTCACTCTTTTCCACCTTGCCCATGTTTGTACCGTGTGTGTGGTGAAGCATAGAGGGGTGCTTTTACCCAGGGATGGTGGAGGCCATCCCCACCAGAGGTAAAACCCCTCTAAGGCATGTTTCGTGCTTAAGCCCAGGGTGAACACAGGCCCCCTGGGACCACACCTGCCACCACAAGCACTGGGAAGAGGAACCCCACAGCTCTTGCTCCATGCTGGGTGCTGCAGGAGGGGGTCATCTCCACCCAAAAACCAGGAGAGCTGCCACTGGTCAAGATGCCATTGTGACTCTGCATTTTTCTGTTCAAAATGCCTCCACTGACTGCCGAGTCCCTGTTGTCTCTGACTTCTTGGAGCCTGTCGGTTAGCCGGTTCTGTGTCCATTAAACACACACCTTACTGATATCAAATAGTGCAAGTATTTTACTCTGAGTGTCATGTCGTGCTAAGCCTTGCAAGTGTTTATTACATCTACACCGTTACTTTTACCAGCTAAGCCTGTCATCTCATCAAAGAATTTTCGACAAGACCTGTTTCCAGGAAACTACAGCAGTTATGCATCTAGGCACTTTTGAAAACACGCCAGGTATCTATCTGAATCTTTGTGCACAATATATCTATGAAATCTGGCTTTCAGTCTCCTATTACAGTAGAGTTTCAGATCTACGAGGAATATTGTTATCTTTTTATTGCTGATCATGAAGACCTCTAAGAATCTGTTACTTGAAAAACAAAATGAAACTATGATTTAAGTGCATCAGCATAATCTAATCACTATTTTTCATTACGGATAACCTGCTGGAAGACATTTCATGTTAGACATTTATTGCATTGTATTTATACAATATAAAAGACTGCTGAGGTAACTAATTAAAAAAACACTCAAAACCAACAAAAAAACCCCAACCCCACCAAAACCCCAGCCTTATATCAAGTGGTTTGGAACTGCCTAAATTGTTTTCTATATGTGGGTTGACTAAACAAATCAAAAGGAAGCATTATTTCTAAAATACATGTTAAAAATAAAAAGAGAAATGTATAGTAAGTACCTGAAGTTTATGAAGTTAATGTAGTAAGTCAGACTGAATTAAACCATCATCTTCAAAGTATGTGACCACATGAATAACTTCAACTTGGTATTTAATTATAGTTTAGTAACCCTTTAAGTCACACTTAACTTCTTATCACTCCTGAAATATTTCTTTAATTCCCATTCAGTGACTGATGTGTTACAACTCGGTGTGTTTGCAAAATATATTTTTCAGTCTTGCTAGGTCAGACCAAAAAAAATACTGGCATCTAAGTTCAGCGCTGCAAACTTGTGACCCACTGTTCAGCCAGCACCTGGTCTTAGTGGTTTCAAAAAGCTACAAATTCTTCCCCTTTTAAAGTCTTTCAGGAGCTGCAGCACAGCTGCAGAAGTGTCCGGTGGGTTCAGCAGTGTGGTAGGAAGACCATTTGAGACCCAGAAAATGTGCGTGTGGGGTTCCATTTTCATTTAAGAACATGAGAAACTTAGTTCACAGTCACAAGGTGGTGTTCAAAGACAACTGCACTTTTAACTATACTCCTTTCTTCTAAAATTAAGCGCTCCTAGCCCATAGACTTCTGTGTAATATCTTTGTATAAACAGAACTGGAAGATGTAAGAGGCATTTTCCTCCACAACCTGAAGTGGTTCAAACTCACATTTCTCAGCTTCTATGACATTTCTGTAGAGAAAAGAGAGGCAAGAAGGAGCAAGATTGTACAGCCTGATGGTTAGGACACTCGCCGAATGCTGGGTCTCATTCTTCGTGCTCTCATCCCTTATGAAGCCTCTATTAAACAGTCATTGCATAAAATGCAGAAATGGGCCTTGAAACAGGATTGGGACCAATAGCAACCTCACTTCCCCTCTGGCTGTGTCCGAAAAGAGATGAGTGAGCACTGTAAAAGAAAGGATCTCTTTGCCTCATCTGGCAGGCCTGCATGTGCATTTCCTATCAGAGGACAAAGTACCTAAATGTTAAAACTGTTCTGTATGAACAGAAAACCAGTCATGCATGTACTCTCCTGGTTTTTTGTTAAGCAAATAGTGTACTTTGTAATAGTATTTCCTAAGAATCAGTTTTCTTTCAGTCCTAGGTCTTTAAAAAGGATGAAAAATGTTTCTTAATGTTGAAGCCTCTTCTAGTGAAAAGAATTCTTACTAGGCTTTATAAGTAACAGGTTCCCTGTTGTAGCACTAAATGTGCTTATTCTGTGTGTGGCCTTCCCCTGCAACAAATGCCCATCTCCCCTGTAACGGTTCACAGTCCTTGCCAAGGATATTTATACACTTTATATCCAAATACCTCCTGGGGATTTCATCATGCAAGACTTAACGATATTTTCAACATAAATTTAGCATAACCTAGAGCTCTAGTGTTTTCTGTTGAGATGCTGCACGAGCTGATTGGAAGAATGTGATTGATAAGAAGGGTTCGCAGCTACTAAAATGAAGTGGTTGTAAATCCAAATTTTCATTGCTGCTTTCCATTTTTGTTGCCTTAGATCTTCTTTGGAAGTCTCTTCATTTTTTTTACAGAGCTTCTAGGTGTATTTAAACCATATGGGTACTGTGGATGAAAGATGTCGGGTTTGCAGCCAATTAGTTTTAATGCCTGCAAGTGCAACTACTTTTTAATTTCCTTTATACATTTCAGACTCTCCAAATTCCCATAGGGAGGACAAATCTACTTTAATCAATAGATACAAAACAGCAGAAAAAATCATTACCACCTGCTGCTATTCCATCAGTTTAATTTCCTTCCTTAGGAGACTTGAGTGTCCAGTCGTGTAGATCTTCACCTTTGAGTTCAGTCCATATCTAAAAGTTTCTAAACAGTTCTGATCAGCTTTCATTTTAGTTTTCAACTTCTTTTTGTTTCCCTGTTTTTGCTCTGTAATAGCTCAAAACACCCCTTTTGCCTGACAAGGCATTTATAAACTTAGATCTTTCTCATTATGCACTGGGTTTAGACTCTCTTCTTCCTTTAGTTTTCTGGAGGCAGCCTATCTTCTTCAGAAAGCCTTTCCTAGAAATCACTTCTAGCTCGCCTTACGTTGCTGACTTCCATCCTTTGGCAATCAGTGCCTATGTCAGCGGCGACTATATTGCAGGAGAAAAGACGAAATATCCACATAAGTTGTGAAAAAGAAGCATCTGATATGGCAATGTTAGAATTTGACAAGAGTAGTTTTTTCTTTTTCACTTATTATCTCCCTTTTCCACAGTGTCCATCATCATTTGTTTATCATTAGTTGGCTAATTTAGGGCTTAATTGTGCCTGAACGGAGATTTTGGACAGAGGAGAGCTGTGAGTGTTTCTGTGGTGTATCCCGCATTTCTGTAGTGTATGCTCTCAAAGCTTCCTTTTTTCAGAAATGTCTGTGATGTTCTCTAATTCTGCTGGAAGAAGTGGCAGCAGCCATTGCTTCAAACCATTCCCACTCAATTACTCTTCATTTGAAGGAGTGGGGGATGCATATTGATAGTTATAATCGCTTCTGTGGCACAAGGAAGGCACAGTTGTAAAAAGTAAGCACTTTTGTAATGCTGATAGAGAGGAGAAAAGAATTTCACTGTGTCCTCTGGTCAAGCTCTCTTAAGCCCACAAAAGAAAATTACTGCTATCTGTCAATTAAATTTTGAATGGACCCTGAAATCACAGGTGAGGGACAGATAATGTGGCAGAAGGTTCATGGAATAAGGGTGCTTTTGAACCTGTACCACATAATGCACATTGTTATCTTTCTTTAGGTACATGTATTTAATATGTGGATACTAACGTGAACATTCGTAATATATGCTACATAGCCTGTGTAAAAAAGGTGCGAAGCCTCCTTTTTTTCTCCTTTTATAGAATTATCTGCAAAAGAAATTAGAAATTTCACAACCTTTTCACCTCTTTGGTGTACACACAGGAAAGAATGATAGGGAGCGGTAATTTTCATGAAAATGCATATGGATAATTTCTTCTAAAGGAAAGTATTTGGTATGTACAGTATATGCTATCTGATGGTGTTCTAGTTTTGTTGAAATATGTTTAAACTAAAAATAAACCCCCCCTTACATATACCTGATTAACAGTGGAAAAAATGGGCTTGCTACACATGCATGGGTTGCTGTTTAAAGGTTGGCCTTTTTGTACAAGTGGAGGGCAATAGTTCTCATTAGCTTTAGAGAGCAGAGCAACCCATTTTAAACATAATAAACATCTCTTCTAGAGAAATACTTGCTTCTGGAATAAAAATAGATATTAGGATATTGGTGTACTGGCAAGCTAAATATCTAAAAGATAAATCCACCCAGCTCAAAATAGCAAGCAAGATTTCTCTAAATCAGGAAAGAAGAAATTGTCTAGTTTGGGTGGAATAGATACTGAAAAAGCTGAATGAATCCTATGGCTGAATGAAATGTATTTTGATTAACATTTAAGATTCTGTTGGATCTTCACTGAGTGCCTTCCCATCACTTTTTCTTGAGGACCAGAAGGATAAAATACAGAATCTCTTTTTTGTTAAGACGTACTGTTTGGAAATAAATTAGAAAGGCCTGAAAGGAAGAATATATCTGTATGCTGTGTGCAATTGTTAATCGTGAGAGAGGGAAGATGAATGAACCAAAACAAAGATATATTTTTTGAAGATGTTAAATCAGTAGCGTGCAAAAGGGGCAATTAGTAGTATTTTCCTAAGAGCAATTTAGATTAAATTGCTGCTGTATGCTATTTTTGTTGCATGTCTCTAAAGCAGTTTTAAGAAAGCATATATTCTGTTAGCCTGCATTTTTGAAACCAAGGTAGAAAAAGGAAAAAGACTATAGCCTGTTGCAGGCGTAACACTCAAAACATTCTCATGTGCTATTAATAGATTAAGTGGGCAGGAATTTCCTACCCACTGCAGTTTTTCTCTATTTTATTGTTTCCAGTGGTTGTTAATTTGTATTTTATGACATTTCATAATATATGTTCCCAATAACAGGAAAATAGGATTTATTTTTCTTTTTAGACAGAATTAGCATTGGTTTGTGTGGTAAACATCTCAGCAAAATTTTCCCCTTGTCTCCGTGCCCTAGGTCTCTTACCACATTTAAAACCATTCTGTTGAGCATTATCTTCATTAGTTTAAACTCCGGCTTTTCTTTTGCTACAATGAAAGCTCTGTGCTCAGACTGTGTGAGGTTCTTAAAGATGGCTCATGCCTTTGGTCTTCCGTGTGCCTATTTGCAGCTGGAACTAGTTGATTTGAATATCTATGCCGCCATATTCAGAATATTATACAACAGCCATTAAGACTTAAAGTCATATCTTCTGCATGGACAGGAAATGGTAATGGTCTTCTATACTAAATTCACTTCTAGTAGTCCCTCTTACTGCTTTATGATATTACGTCAGCAGTGCTGCTTATACTGATGAACACTTTCTGTTTACAAAAGCTAGATACTTTGTATTTGATAGTCTTCTTGTGTACCTCTCCACTCTGATTCACGAAAAGGATTTAGCAAGTTATTGGTAGAATCCCAATTACCTGGCTTCTTTCTTCCTTTTCAGAAAGATGTGACTGGCATGATGACCACCCATCAAAACCTGTCTTGTGTTGATATACCTTCTCTGCTATGAATTCATAAAGCTATTGTACTATCAGCACTGCTCAAATCTGGTCTGGCCATCTTCTTATCAAGGTCATTGATTGCATAAGAAATGACCAGTGTTTGAGACTGAGCATAGTACAAGGCTGAGTTGTTCTCAGTATAACGTCAGTATTTCCTTGACTGAGCTGGGTTAGACTAAATTCAAATTATTGGAACCTCTGTGTTGCTAAATGTGTTGGAGAAGGAGTGGCTTCAGGCTAGACCCTCAAAAAACTATAGACACTTAAATGGGACTATTAAAAAGGCAATTGCAGGGCTAAAATTATACCTGGAAATGTACCAAACTTTGAGTACTTTCAGTTTTCAAAACAAAGACCACAGACATCTACCTTTAATAAGATGTTTCAAGCTGTGACTTGGGAAGCACCAAAACACGAGGTGTGTTTTTTTCAGGTTACTGCTGGCACCACTGCCCACACTAGCTCATTAAGAGTTCGGACATGTCTAACCCTGTGAGTTGCATTTGTGATGCTGGGTGCCCTGTGCACATCTACAGATCTGCTACTTGGACTGGATGTTCAGGCTTCTTTATGAGTTCAGCCATTGATTTCCTTTATGCCCGGAGGAAATATTTGGATTTCTTTTAAACAGCTTTAAGTAGTGAAGGAGGGAAAGCACAGGTTTGTTTCCTTTTCTTGATAAACTTCACGATGCAAGTAATGGTGGAGGAATTAGACAATGTTAGTGATAAATAATGGTCTAACTTTGGTATCTGAGAGTTCTGCAGTAAAGAAAACCTGCCCATATGCACTGGGGGTGGAGAGAGAAGGTTTTATAACAGATTTAAAATTAGAAAACAAAATGGCCTGATTAACAGCAGTAGGAAGAGTTCTGCAGAGGATGAGGAGAGAAATTAACGGATGACATTCAAAGGCAGCTGTGAAGTATGAGAAGCTGCAGCACGCGGAGGTAGTCAAATCTAGCAGTACAGAGAGTTCTGAATGATCTGTAATGCTGGAATAAATCAGACAGTCTGGGTGGGGGGGATCTTTCAAGTGGGGGATCATCTCTGAAAAGTGGATCACCTCTGCTTAGATGGTAAACCAGTAGATTTCTTCCTGAGCTAGAGCAATATTAGTATTAGAAGCAGGTGTTATGTGTACAAAGATATTTCAAGCAAACTGATGATTTTAACATGCACTGGGCTTTTTTGGAAACAGAGTGAGATCCCTCCCCCTCCATTTTATACTTCAGAAAGCAAATGTAATTCAGCTATTGCTATCTTCATCTCAGAATGTATCTCTCCATATCTTCCACTTATCTTGAAATAAGGGAAGGGTAAAGACCCTTGACGAATGTGCTTTCTGATGGCTAGATTCCGGACACATGGTGCAGGGAGTCTGGAGAGGCTGTGTTGCAGAGCTGCATTAAAGAAACTCTTGATGCCTTAGGATCCTTATGGAGGCTTTCCCCCAGACAACTTTCCTGTAAATGATCCACTACAGCGATAATGTGGCCTGCACTATTTCCTTTCATTGCCCCGGACCTGCCCTCACTGTCAACAGCACAAAGAGGCAACATAGCGTGCCCATCTCCAAGAAAGGTTGTGAAAGGAAAGTTGAAGGCGATTACAAGCCAAACCAGAATGTATACAGACACACTACAAAGGCCTCTCCATTTCTAAACAGATGATGGCCTTCAGTGGATAGACCCCCTACTGATGAATCCTGTCTTTATAGCAGAACTGTATGAAGAATAGTATTTTTCTGTGGTAGACCACAGTCTGGCTTCTAGTGAACTGTTCTGATGTATGTGGTTGAATGGAATCTGCCTCTCTGAAGAGAAGTTCTCTCTGCTAATGACAGGAAAAAATCATACAGTTTTTTTCATTATAGGTATGACTGAGTAAAACAAGAAACTAAATCACTAATTAGAGAATACTGAAGACTACTATGAAATTACATCTGTTCTTGATTTCCTCTAAGGCAACCACATCTAACACCTAAATATGGATCCATTCTAATCAATTTTCTTGGTCATGAACATATTCCTCCTTGATATCCAGTATTACTTTTTGATTCATAAAGAAATAGCCATTTCAATTATTCTGGCCATGAAATTAAAATTATATTCATCCAGCCATTTATTCCTCACCTTAGAATCTCCCATTCCTTTCCTTCCCCTCTTTTCTCTCTGGTGACATCTAAATTTCGTATACGAATGCTGATACAACTTGATTAAGACTTTAGAAGTTCTTTTTGCCCCCAAGTTACGTGAAGAAACAATTCAGTTGGTGCTGATTCATGAAGGCAGATGGACTTAATTTCAACTAAGACTGGTAAATAACTGATCTCAAGGCTGAATGAAAGCACTAACAGATTTTACACAGTTTATGTAGTTTTGCTTTTGTTCTGCTTTAACCTGTGTTAGAACAAAATACGACAGAGACATGATGTTTTTGTGGGGCATAAAGACAAAAAGTAGGTACTTCCCTGTCCATTTTTTTCATGGAAGGTGCTCTTAATTACTGTTCATTAACTCGCTCCTTCGTTCAAACGCATTTAGAAAGTTTGCCTTTTCCGTGATGCATTTACACCACTTTTGCACCACTATTTTATGATTTGCACTACTATTTTATGAAGAATCTATAGAATACTAGTGCTTACCTTTGAGGATCCCGATATGTTGAGTTTATATTGTGGCTGTATTTTTTCATTTGGACCTTTTCTTCATTGGATACCCTGGAAGTTCAACTCTTTAATCAGAGATTCAGTTGTATATATTAAGTCATTGTTGAGCCTATCTAACCTTCCAATTTAATTTATTACTTGACAATCAGAGCAGTTGTTATGTGTCTTAACATACTCAGTTGAGACGGGATACCTAATTCTTCAGTAATCTAAAAGGTTTTGTTATTTAAATGAAATCCTGGTTATACTTGTATAAGAATGCTTGCATTTTCATGTTGAACATATATATTAATCATTTCCTTCATTTTTAGACATTGAACATTTTATACAATGACCATAACTACTTTGCATTGTAATAACATTACATACCTTTGGCAAAGATGTGCGCATTTAACTTTGGCTTGTCAACTGCCACCTCAGTTTTTGAATTTTAGTTTTGTATTTTGTTCGGATACATTCTGTCTGCATTAATATGCTGCTGTCAGCAAACCCTATTTTTGACCATTTTGTTATTTTGAGGATTTTTTTATTACCAGTAACAGGAAATAACTTGTAGTTAGTTTTTAGAAGCAGCCTGTTAGAATAACTTTTAAAAATGTGACTTTTTCAGATATCCTGTCATTCTTTGTATTTTTCAGAAGAATTCTATTGTTGCTACAGTTTCTTTTTAATTTTGTAGTTTTCCATGTTAAAAGGGTACAGATGAGTTTGGCAGCAAAACATGTCATGTCAGATGCCAGGTTTGACTCAACTGATTTTTTTGACTACTTGAACTAGTTGTTTTTAGGCCTCCTGGCTCAGGTTTTCTGAAGTTTCTCTGGTATGTGGTCCTTTGTTCCCGAGTTTTAGTGCTTGAACCCATTAGATCTGAAGAAAGGTTTCTCAAAACATTAGAGATAGGACTGTGAGTGTAAACCAGCACTGTAACTCACAGTGAGAGAATTGCAGCTGCTGTCTTTCACTGTCTTAATTTCTATCATACATGCAAATCTAAATGACGTTTGCTTTGCTTAGTATTTAATATTTTTTTCACTAAAAACTTAAAAGCACCTGAGGAAATAAACTGGTACGATCCATTATCCTCATGTACTTAGAACTCAGTGAAAACTGAAGGACACGTATGTAACATCCATAATGTGTTTAAGAATAGGGAGTATGTAGCGCATACATAATTTGCTTAGCCATTGTGATGAAGACAACAAGGTGTTTGAAGGGAGCTTTATTACATAATATGCATCTTTATAATTTGATAATGATTTCTCTGCAGAATATTAATCCATATTGTAGACATCAGTATGCCAGTACTCCAAAGTAGTAATGACTTCCATGCATTGATTCTCCAAACATCAATTTCTCTTATTTGCTGTGAACGCTGTTTTTAGATGATTGTGTTTAGCCCAGCTGTAAGCACCATGATCATAACGTAGTCATGCTGTCATTTCTCAGGAGGTAAGACCGTACCTGTCACGGATGATGTGGAACTTTTTTTTTTTCCTGGAAGCGAACTTCTCTGTGTTTGGTGACAGCTGTGCTATTGCCCACCTGTGGTACTTACTCCAAAGTCACCCATATTTCCTCGCTTGCCATCAGCTCAAGCTGAACTGAACTTGCTATCTACTTTTTCCTTCTTACCTCGTTTATTTTCTATTTCATGAAGCTGCATAGGAAATATTTTACCATCTTCAGGTGGCATTTCTGTAGCTCACACAGTATTACTCAAGGAAAGTCCTTAATCAAAGGTGACAGGAACGTCAAGTACGAATAGAGAGGTCTGCTGGGGAAACAAGCGTTTTGTCGTTGTAAGCAGGCTAGAGCAAAATCCCTCCGTTTTTGGAACAGGGTATGAATTTGGATCACCATTCAACGTTAATCCCTGAATGCGAAAGTCCACGTTCCAGAGGAGGCGAAAGAGGAGGTTCAGGCGGGAGGGCGTTACTCCCAGCTCTCCGCCGGCTCCCGCCGCTCGGGGCCGGCGCTCGGGGTCGGCGCTCGGGGCCGCCCCCCCCGGGCCGCCCCCCCGCCCCTCCCCGGGTCGCCCCCCCCGGGCCGCCGCTCGGCCCCGCCGCTCGGTCCCGCCGTTCGGGGCCGGCGCTGCGGGCCTGCGCCCCGGCCCGGGGCGGGCGGGCGGGCGGCGGCGGCTCCTGCCCGCCTTGGGCGGTAGATGGTGCTAGATGAGAAGTGAAGGTGCTGCTCGGCACGCTTCCCCGGGCAGAAGCGGCAGCTCCAAATCAGTCTGAAATGCTCGGCGGCTTCGGGGCTTGTTTCTTTACATGTTGGGATCTTTGGGGTGGGAATACTGAAAACTGAGTTGGGTGACTTGAGGGTGGTGACGGGTGAGGGGTAAGACGTCAGTCGGTTTCCAGACACTGTCTCTGCAGCGTTAGAAGGTTGCAGCGTATCCCCAGGGCAAGGCCACCTTGCGCAGTGGGAGAGAAAAGAAGGTGCAGGCATTGCACAAAACAGTACTGCTTCAGAGCAGATCTGTTTTAAAGAGCACTGTCAGCTTGTATGCTGCTGGTTTTGTTGCTTCAGTCTTCAGAAACCTGTATGATTAATTTAAAGAATATGTGACGGTAAGACCTCCCAGCTGACTGAGAATAAAAGTTACATACATAAAGTTTGGATTCTAATTAGCCAGCTATACTGGAACACAATGAAATTTCTTTCAGCCTAAAAACTTCCTGATTAAATAATGTAGTACAAATGTATGCAACTTGAATGTATATTAATGTTACTCACATTCTCTCAGGGTTAGAAGTAAAATTGCAAGAATTCCTTCAAAACCAGTGATCCCAGTTGTTGTTCAGTGGCACAACTCCAGAAAAGAAAATAATCTATATTAGTTTTATTACTATTGGTTTTGTTCCCCTCCTCTCTCTTCATCCTCTCTAGAGGAGAAGTACTTACTTGATACAATGTCAGGGGCATTTGCACATCCTTGGCAATAAAATTAGGGATGAAATGCGCAAAACAATAACTTAGTGGAGATTTCCTTACATGATTTTGCTTATAAACACGTTCATCACCTATAAAATCAGTCTTTTTACAGGCACTGAAGGATAAAATGAAAAGAAGCTGCTTTTTCATGAAGTTAATTACTTCCCTAAGCTTTGTAGCTTTCTGATACTACCATACACAAAGCAATCATTCTGAATTGACAATGTTTAGTGAAAACAGGAGTACTGCTAATCTACTGTAGTAGCTGCTTTAGAAAATACAAGACATACTGAAATAAGAGAAATCCTGCATGTGTTTTCCTTGAATTAGGGTGTGTCAGTACTGGCAGAAGTAAACTGATAATATTGAACATAGGTATAATGTTTCAAAACCCCAAGGCTTGGAAATGGTATATCATAGAATTCTGGAATACACCACTTTCTGCATCATGTTTAATATAATAGCTGTTACCATGAACTAAAACATGACTTCGCACTGGCAGAACCAGGTGCCCTGCCCTCTGACTCTGTGAGACTAAGGTCGTGACTGGGTGCAGTTCTACATGGGCACAAGTTCTATAATGCCTTATATTTGTACTGTTTGAATGCAGAGTTCTGTGCAACCCAGGTTTCAGGGCCACATCTGAAAAAGGTTTTGTAAGATTCTTGTCAGTGGAAAAGATGTGTTTCTAAAATTCAGTAAGGCAGCTTTGAAGTAAGATATGCAAGAGGTGGCACTGAGTTGAGATTCCCCTTTGTTAATGTAAAAAGTGCTAATGGGCAGAATGAATCCTCAGGCTGTGATTTATGCTCTTCTTTTGGAAGGATTCTTGACCTTTTTCCCATGAGAAGAGCCTGAGAGGCTTTCATAGTCTGCCCTGCTTTTGGGGTAGACTTATTCCAGCTTTCTGCTTGCTTCTTCAGCAATGTCTTGCAACATCCTACTTGTTTACTTGGGAGAGAAATTGGGAAGATATTTGTGCTTAAATAAATATTTTTTTAATGTAACAGAATTTGTGAAAAAAAATTCAAACACATCTGTGAAATTTTTTTCCCAAACATTTACTGAAAATCTTTTTTTTTCTATGATAAATCATGAAAATGTCAAGTACACTTGCACAGCCCTTCTCAAAATAAAATTTTTCTTAATTTCAGCAATCGTTCTTCAGAAAAGGGAGCTATGCTTATAAGGGGGAGAGGGAGGAGGGAATGCAAGTCATAGCTATAAAATTGATATTCTTTAACATGCTGACTTGTTATGACTCCAGTCTGCATTATATGATATTTTTGTCGGTAAGATACTGCGCTATTAGTGCTGCATAATGCCAAGTGTAATAGCACTCAGCGTTACCTAATGGAAAGGTTCCTTACCAAACTGGGCTTTAAAAATGACTATATTACATGTAGAGGAGAGTGGTAGATGAGGAGAAAGGAATATGACATTTGCTTTACCTCCTGATATAAACTGATTAGGTGACTCCTAATATGCTGTTTGAATAACAAGAAGGTTAAACTTGGCTACAGTGTGGGTAAATAGAAATAATTCAAAATGATGAGTCTGTGTTTTTTATGTGTGGGGAAAAAAAAAAACAAACCTGAAAATGAGTTTTCCCCAAATTTTGCCTTAAATCCAATAGCTGCAGACATGACTGTTGCCTTGAAGGTTTAAAACTAGAATATGAGCAGACTTAAAAAGCACATATGAGATGGTGTCTTATGCAGTGCCTTAATAATTCCTTGGAAAAATATTGTAATATTAGTCATATCATTCCTCTGGTCTACTGTAAAGATAAATTGTTAAACTGAACTTTGTGAGTAGATTGAAGGTTTATGCCAGGTAGGATTTTCAGTGTTGGATGATTTAGATGGTTGCTGTGCTTTGATTTTAATAAAGGCTGTATGGCTCATCTTTAATGTCTGAACTGGGTGTGACAAATTCTATGGGAAATGCTTGTAGGAAAGTATAGATCAATAACCTGTTTAATAAAACAGTGGGAGGAGACAACTGCAGCTAATAAGTGCCTTACCCATTGGCAGCTCTAGGTGGAACAGCAATTGTAACTGAATGGTGATTTTTAGCTAGGAAAAACTCTAGTGAGTTGTTTGTTTCTTTAATACTGAGCAGTCCTTAGAGCTACCCCTGTTCCGTGTTTCGAGTGTAGTGAGCACACTGAGTAAGCTTTTATGACTTACTGGTATTCCAATTTATGAATATCTTTGAAGTTGACGGTTGCAGAATTTACAATATTCACTCAGTAGGCTTGCCCTGAAGGACCAGGCACTCTTTCATTTCTCCATGTAGGTGCTGGTGTTACATGAAAAATAGAGGTCTGCTGATATTGATGAACTCTTTGTTTGTCTGTATGCTGCCCTGAACATTTTCAAACAAATGGAAAACAATAGTGCTGTGTCTTCCTGTTCTCTTGCACTAGTCTACAGTTTTAAGTTCTTAGACTTGATAGAGACATGGCAGAGAAACTGTGACATACTTCACTTTATGAAGTCCACAAAACCAGGATTTTCTTCATGTTCTTATTGGATGTTACTAAGAGGCAGCCTGCCAAAGTAATTTGAAAATCTTGTGCAGTTTTCTGCAAGGGAAAGTTTTCCTGCTTTGTTTCAGAAACATTTGCTATAGTAAGGCTATCTGTTAAACTGCTGAATTCAGGAATACTTTCTGGGCTTGAATCCAGATGCATACCTTTGCTATCTAGGGTTGAGATGTAAGGCAGGATCATCTTATATACCCACCCTGGAACTGTATATTTTGACCAAATCCTTTTGCTGAACAACTCTGAAACCAGAACTAAGGTTGTATATACAGCACTTACATTCAATAATTTTGATGTAGCCTAAGATGATTTATATCTTGGAGCTAGCAGACACTAGCAGGTGCCACATATGCATGAAGTACCCTGGTGAAAGATGATGTTGTACCTCTGAAACACTGATGAATTCTCTACAGCATTCCTCTGAGCTAGTGTGTTGTGCCTTTTGCTAGAGAGGAACAACAGCTCTGAAGTGTTTCAAGTGTGTTCCACATTTTCTCTATCCCATCTGCCATGCGTGTTCTGCTCTTCCTAATGTGGAAGATAAACCAATAGCAAATCATGACTCTGTGGATGTTAAGATTGACTTTTGCCATGGCTTTGCAGTAGAAGAAAGAAAAGAGCCAAGGTGCTCTGATTCCTCTTCTCATATCTAATTCTATAATTTGTCTTCCGTCTCTCCTTTTATCTTTACCTTTTCAGTGTGGAAGTATATCTTTTACTCTGTTCTTTCTACAACACTGTTGGTTCTGATGAGATTGCCACAGGAATCTGAATATGCTTTTAATCAGGTGCAATATTATTTTTATCTTTCTCTTGAAAGCTGATTCTGCATGAATTTTGCCTACATTCTTCTAGAAATCATCAGCCTCTTCTAGAACATGTTGACCTATTTATAAACCAATAAAACTCTAAATGAAGGATGCTTAACACATCATGAAATGACTCAGACCATCCTTTTACTTTTCTCAGTTATGCATGTAATTCTTCCCTTTTAAGCATACAACTTTTGCATTTTGATTTTTCAGGTGACTATAGACTTCAGAGATTCAGAGGTCAGAAGAATCAACCTGTTTCAATCCATTGTGTTAGCAGAATAAAGATGGTTTAGGTTTAAAATCATGAGAGCCTCTCAGGACCCCTTCTTATATGTAGAAAAGAATTTGGATCCTTTCATTATTAATCTTACTAAATCAGACTTCAGATCCAGAAAATCTAATGCAATAACAATAATCTGAAGATATTCTAAGTTTGAGGTACTTTTGTGCAATTCCACACTGGTTATGGTATATCCTGTAGGTAGGCCAGTCTCTGGAATATATGAAAACTAATATTTAACTGCGGCAAACTCTTTTAATTTCTTTTTTTTCCCTCTTTTGTTTTAAACTAAATACCCAAAAAGGAATAAAGGAAGAGCTACACTTCAACCTTTAACATGTAATGGAGACTGAAGCTGAGATTTCAATGGTGGTAGAAAAGAAGTCTAAAATTTCAGTGGAAAGGCTGGACCCTCTGACTCAGACTTGTGATCTAATCTAGACATCTAAATGGAGAAAAAACCTGGCAATTTGATTTTCTTTTTTGAAAATCTCTTAATATTGTGTATGAAATACAGTGAAGAGAGTAAAATATTTAATATTGGTCCAATGCAGTTGTGTTACTCTGTGCAGTTAATGTGGGCAAAGGAAACATGCCTCTTATTTGGAACCTGGGATTGTTAGTCTCATTGAAGTTATTACTTTGGTTACAATCAGGGTACCACTCATAGTCAAAATGATCTAATTATTGCCAAAAGAGCCCGATTAAAAATACAGAGTTTTTTCTTTCCAGGAAAGGGAGCACAAGGTTCAGCAGTGCACTATCTTCTCTCACTGGCTCTTATAAACTGTAAGTGCTACTTTTCAAAACTCAGTAACTTTACTGTTTTATCACAATATATATGGATATATAAAAATAGCCCAAAGTGTAGGTCCTATTATTTACTAGCATTTTGCATCCTAGGTTCATCACCAGGAGGAGTGTGATATTGATAGTGGAGGCTTCTTCCTCTTTTATTCTTGGGTGGCTTTGGATTATTTTTACACTTTTACTAACATCATCCACTTTTTCTTGCTTCATTGGCCCACAATTCTTATTATATATGTTGAATAGTTGTTCTTTGTTGCTACCACAAAAAATTTGCTTTACTAGTTCCCAAGGTGTGTTTACTTTAGTAACCAGTAATTGCTGATTGATTATGTGTTTAAAGCTGCTGGGTCCCTAAAGTCAGTATGTGCCTGTACCTTCAAGGTCTCTGCTATCATCCTGTGCTTATACTCTGGTATACGACTTTATCATTCTAGGGCCACAAATAATTCTACACAGAATAACTACTACTGCTTATTATTAGCTAAAGAAATATATCACATTTATAATGTTTGTAGTCATACCACGTAATTACACTAAAGCTAAAAGCAAATCAGGCAGTAGCCACCTGATCATTGTATAATTAGCTGTTAAAGCTGAAGCAAGCTAACACAAGAGCAACTGAGACAGTCTGAAGTGTCCTGAGACCTCCATTATTAAGTTAATGCAAGTCTTTTTGCCTGTTACTAGTAATGGCAATACCATAATTTGGGACTTAGTCTGTCTGATATCTTGTTACATAATATATTTAAGGATGGTCAAAAATTATTTTAAAATAAGTCATCATGCTACTGTATGCTAATATCGTATTTCTTTTACACATACAGATCACATTTAAAAAATTTATAATTCAGTCATTATGTTTTATTCCAAGCTGAAACTCAACATAGTATTTTCCATATCAGGATGAATTACTATTAATATTCTCTCATTATACATTTTAGTTCATGTTTATTGGCCACTTTTAAGTAAACCAGGCACAAATTATGAACTTCTGGATTCAGAAGCAATAAGAATATTCCATATAAAAACGTAAGATGTTAGTATGTAATGGGACTTGTACTTTGGGCTATTTTTATATATCCATATATATATATATTTAGTAAGTGATAAAACAGTAACGTTACTGAGTTTTGAAAAGCAGCATTTACAGTTTATAATAGTGAGAGAAGATAGTGTCTCATGCATTACTGAACCTTGTGCTCCCTTCCTTGGAAAGAAAAAACTGTTCTTGAGTTATCAGAACATTGGCTTTATTTAGTAAAATAGTTCACATGCTACTTTGATTAGGAAATTATTTTGGTTTAAGGTAAGAAAATTCCCATATCATTCTCTTCAAAAGAATTGTATTCTCAACTACATTTTTAGTAAATAATTACAAAAAATTAAATGTGCAAGCCATAATGATGTGAGTATGCATTTACATGAGTAGGTGTTTTCAGAAAAATCGATAGAAGTGTTCTCCAGGGTGAACTTCAGTAGGTCACATGTTTGAAATATTTTAAATTTTGTACACATAATCTACAGCAACATATCCCATATGACACCCACTTGACACCTCCCCATGTACTGACACATGCAGAAGATGAACTGACACGAGCATAAAGGACATCTCTGTGAGTTGTGTGCTAGTAGGCAGAGCTGTGCCCTACGTGTAAAGATAATCAAATGTGCAATTACACCATGTTTTCAAGTAAAGTGGTACCCACATGACAATTATATCAAATGCATTGCTAAAAATTACCACAAATGCAAAAGGAGATTGAATTATGGTTGCTATGGAAACTGTAACATGCAGCTTCCTGACTTGATGTGTGCAAAATTTCAGCCTTAATATCACACTGATACACATTTTTGCTTTTTTTTACACTTGAATAGGTGAAGATGGAGTTTGTGTATCATAATATATTCATTCAAATTATACTTCTCTGGCATGCCATCTAGTATTTTGTGTTAGTTGCACTGTACATGTAGAGGTTTATGCATGCTTTACTATATAAATGCTGCAGAGAAATATTAAATGTTCTAAGAATATGTATCTTAAAAAGGAAGGAAGATGATTTACCTGAAAAGTGCATTTTATAGAAGGGTCAGTGGATGTTCATGGACATACAGAAAAGCACATCACATGGAAAACAAATATCTTGGAATAAGTCCAGTAAAGAGGGTGACATTTATTGGCACAAATTCTTACAAGCCTCAAGTTAGACTGATTATCAAGTGTCATCACTGGGTTTTACATGCAGTCACCATAAAGTGACATATACTTCCCCAGGTAGATAGCTATGGCACATTAGGTATGAAAACCTGTGTCATAATAAAACTTCAGTGGAGAACCAGTGATTTGAGAATCTGATTATTACCCCATGCAGAAGAGCACAGTAGCATAGCCACAGCTGAGGTGATAGTGTTGAAGCAGGCAGCTCCAGCACCAGACACATTTAGGCCTGCATGCAGCAAGCACAGGGTGATTTCCACCTTCCCAGCTCTGACACTGAGTTTTGTGCTGTTATGACTATGTCATTACGAGTACCTTATGCAGATAATTTAAAGCTTGTTCAGATTGTCTATGTTACAGTGCATTAACATGACTGTCTAACATGCCCTGAAGTATTAATGCATTAGAAGATAATAAAATACTTAGGAACCATGTCATAATGTGAGATTCAATGTAATTATTGTTTTGCAGGATCTCTAGGGCTTGTGACTTGATGCTTGGAGAGCAGAACACCTTTTGGTAGCAAAAAAAAAAAAATGAAGTAGATCTTGAGAGAATGCGTGAAAATATGGGTGGAGTAGAATGGGGAACCATAAAATTATATTTGTTATTGTGAGTGTATATGTAAGCACAATACTGGAGCTCTCAAGACAGAGGTTGATAAATGATTCAAGCCTGGACTAGGGTTGTTGGAAGCAGCAATAGTGGTGTCTTGGTAGTAGTGGTTTTGTAACATATAGTATAAACAGATCTCAGGCATTTTTAATCACTCCGTATGACCTTGGTCTGAGCAATGTTACACACAGTGGCTAAAAAAGTGTGTCTGAGTATTGTCTATAAAATAGGTTTTAGTAAATCTGGCTTTGCTGGGCCTTTCTTCATTAGCAATTACATGTCCAAGTAAGTCTCAGTGTCAGTCGTCTCTGCAAGTAGCAGCTGACGAGCAAAAGCTGCTTTAATGCCTGTCAAAGTTACCAAAAGTAACTGCACAAAGTTCTGACTATTTAGACTTAACAATAGGAGGACCCAAAGCTGCATAAAGGAACCTCAGTTTTCACTTATATGAAATGTGATTTCATTAGCATATAGATTTTTATTTTTTAGAGCAAACCTTGTAAAATAACAGCTTTGTTCAATAACAAATGAAACTGAATATTAGCACAGGATTTTTGGAAATGTTCAGAGATCTTAGATTTGGCTGATTGTTAGTGGTATTTTGAAATTACTTTCATTCACATCTATCGTGTTTATGTAATATCTCTCATTTCTTTATAGCTCTCAGTTTTCTGAAATGAGTTCAGGATAATTATATTTTGGAGTTTTTTTCAGAAGCCACAGTATAGTGTGTTTTATGAAGTATATTTAAATTCTGAGAGTTAATTTTCTGTGCGACAATTTCTGTTTCCTACTAGGTTACAAGTGTGTATTAGAAAGTACAACATTCAGAATGATGTAGAGATTTCAAATTATTTTTTCAATATTAGTTGTGTACTATTGATTTCTATTTATAAAGTTGTATTGCTAATTCTTTTTAAATGCCTGGGTCATTGTTATGCCAAAAAAAAAAATTTACTATGATAAATGTTTTGGTAAGGGTAAAAAAGGGTGAGTTATGAGTTCTTCAAATTTATTCCTGCATATGTTCAGATTTTTTTCTAGTTTGTTTTTTCAGCAAACATTTGAAGTCCAAAAGATTTAAAAAAAAAAAAAAACCAAAAAACCTGGCACAGCTGGTAGATGTGTTTGTGTGAATGCAAAAATCTAGAACTTTCAAGACATTTAACCTAAATTAGAGCTCTTTTAAACTATTTTTTAAGTGTTTGTCATTAACCAGTTAACTCTAATAATGCCATAGTTCATCATCTCATTCCTAAAACATTGTAGAGTTTAAAGTAAAAGTTTGCAAATAAGATCTAGGCTATTACTTGTTAAATGGTTTCTTTAATATTTTTAATAAGAAACATTTTTAGTAGTAAGCTGGGTATGTCTGCAAATGAGTACCAAGGAGATGATTTGATCCTGATTTTCAGTGGCTGCATTTATAGTCATAAGGTGATGGCGTCACCTGTAACTCCAGCTAGCTCTGATTTATCTGTCTTGGCTCCTGATAACAATGAACTTGCTGTGGTATAGGCTTAGTTGCCAAATAAATATATGTGATTACACATACTTCCAAGGCTGTATCTCATATAATTTTTTTTTTTTTGTCAAAAGCAGTAAAGTCAGCAGCAACAAAGTTTTCTCTGAAATCTGTGAGAAATATGAGTAAAACTTGTAAGCAAGAAGAACCAAATATTTCTCTTTGCCCTGAAGTGAGAGGCAGGAAGGATGCTGTTGTTTCATCACAACTACTGAATACAAGCATTGCCTCTGTTCTGTCTGATTTAAAATTGTTGTATGTTCCTTCCAACTCCTCCCCTCCCCTCCCCTCCCCTCCCCTCCCCTCCCCTCCCCTCCCCTCCCCTCCCCTCCCCTCCCCTCCCCTCCCCTCCCCTCTCCTCTCCTCTCCTCTCCTCTCCTCTCCTCTCCTCTCCTCTCCTCTCCTCTCCTCTCCTCTCCTCTCCTCTCCTCTCCTCTCCTCTCCTCTCCTCTCCTCTCCTCTCCTCTCCTCTCCTCTCCTCTCCTCTCCTCTCCTCTCCTCTCCTCTCCCCCTCCTTCTCTTCTCCTTCTCCTCTTCACTCACTAGCTTAACAGCAATGTTTAAAATTAGAGATTTGTTGATTTCTTTTTCCTAGTTTTAATAAGATAGGCAAAATATAACACATCATGTAGGATCTACACTATGTCACGGAAATCTCATCAGGTAGTAATCCTAAATCACTGCAGCTCCACTGTGTCTCATCTGAACTACTTGTTTGCAGGCACCACCGGATGCTCAGCTATTGCTAAGAGGTGGAGATGCAGCATCTAGGCCTCCTGGAGGTTTTGCTCCTTATTCATCTCCTCCTTTCTCCTTACAAAATACTGTCTCTCCTCCCCAGGATCTGTGTTAGTTTTCTTGTCTATTTGCAGCAAAGACTGTAAAGCACTTGTGCAGCTATTCACTTCTACTGACAGTCTTGTCTTCTCTTTGCAGTTGAAGATTAGGATTGTTTGTGTTACGGTTTTCAGAAATGCACAAGTAATTTATAGTTAAGTACAGTATAGTTGCTATCTTAAAAGAATTATTTTAGTGTTGAGTGGCAAGGAGAAAGGTGTTCTTACTCCTAATTACCACAATTCCCCTTCCCCACAAGCTAGATGAAGAATTTCTGCTTTTGTGCTATACTGGTACACAAGGAGGGACTAAAAAGCAGTTGAGGAATTTTGTCATAGTTTGAATCACAGTAGCACAAAGCTGTCACAATGACTTTCTGATTGTCTCCTGTGTAATCTTGTGTATAGGTTCTGCAAGGAGGAATTATAACTGTCATGGCAGTACACATTTCCTGCTGTATAGTAGTTCTGCCTATTCTGCTAAGACTCTCATGAGAAACAGTGCCTTGTTCGAGGGCCTCATTTATTCCCCACAGTTTGAGATACGTGTTCGTGAAAAATGGGAGGTTGGAGAAACATCAGGTTCCTTTTTAAAATGATTTCACAAAAGCTCAATTAAATGGTGATTTGATCTTATGCAGCACAAATATTATTTGCCTGGCAGAAGTAACAGTGGGACTTCAGGTTGAGTAGCACTTTCCTGCAGAGGTTTGGACATGTTTCCTGGGCATGTCTACTGTAAAAGATCTGAGCTTTCACTTGCATTCTTGCAGAAGACATATATAAGCATTTAACAGACCTGTAGCTGTAGATGCGTAATGGTCTGTCTTTAAGTGCTGAAATTGATATCTAAGTCCTGTTGGATATAGGGTGGATGAAACTAACAGGCATACATAGACTATATACCACTTAAAGAGGCACAGATAGGTCTCATCCACCTTTTCAATCCAGTGATGGGGGTTGGTTCTAAGTGCCTATTCAAGTCAAAGCATGGTTTTTACTATTGATGTAATCAGTCAGATAGAGGAGGAATGCAGGTCGCTTAAAAATTAACCCTTCAATTTATTGTGTAGAAAATGAAATGACTGCTGTGTGTCAGAATATTGGGAAGACTGCTGTGAACTGCTGGGACGTTCAGGATGTGCAGCCACACCTGCGAAGTTTAAAGAAAATCAAGCTGATTATAATAGTTTTCTATACCTCTTTTTCAGCTTTTCTTAAATTGATATTTCAGTCCCCATACAGCTCTTATGTTGATTTCATAAACTGAGCGGTTTGGTATGACATAATTCCAGCCCCTTTGAATTAGTGGTGGCAGTTAGATTACTATTATTGATAGTGCCTCTAGGCAGGGAACGATTAAGGTGTCATAAACTTAGCAACCTCCTATGACATAATACTAACCTTTTAAATTTAGTTGTTACAGTTAACGTTGCATCCCAGGAGTCCCTATTCTAGTACCTGGTGTGTGTATGAGCATAGGATGCAACTTTTCTAAGAATTACTAAACTTCATCTTTCTTACAACATTTGATTAACAGTTACAGCAGCATGTATGGCAGAAGTATTTTCCATTTGCTGTTTTTAAGTAGAAGATGACAAGTAATATGAGAACATCTTTTCAAAAGCTTTCATAGTATAATTAAGACTGGATGAGTGATAAATGGATAAACCAGGAATAAAACCAAACAGAAGGAAGTCAGGGTCTTGAAAAAAGTGTAACTAAAACCTTTTCAACAATGATCATCTTACAGATGACTGTGACTGTCTTCTTACAGCTATCTCCACATTTTGGCGTTTAATGGCTACAGACAAACCTAAATAAGAGGCTAAATCCTAAATATATAGGATAACAATTTTAAATTGCTTAATAATTTTACATTTTAAGACTGGTGAATGAGAATGGAAGGGCTTTAAGATATTCACACACAGTGGTCAGAGTATAAGGAAGTTTGGCAAATTCTTGTTTACTGTTGATATCTTCACGTCATGTGAGCAGTAAGTCAGGACTATTGGCATGTGTGTGAAAGCTTATTCACAAAAGGACATGCTTTTGATGTATTAGCTAAAAATGCAGAGAGGAGTTTGGCAGAATTCTTCAAAGGGACAGGAATTTTAACTTTTTTAATAACATCAGAAGTTCATGGGACTCTTTGAGGTATAAAATATTTTAAACCTTTAGTGCTAGAAAATGTCTCCACAGCAAGTCAAGGATTGGTTCTCAGTATCTAAAAATGGCACCACTTGCTGTGGTGTAGGCTGTGGTGTATGCAAAACTCCCCTGCTGATTTTGAACGGCAGGTTTGGAAAAACATTTCTCTGAGAGTTTTTCAAGTGTGTAGTTTACAGATAGTAGCATCTTATCTGAAGAGATAAAGAAACTGGACACCATACTGAGCTTCCTCTCTTTGAGAGCAACCAAAATGCTTTGTGGCTGAGTTTGGAATTGGGACTTAGATGTAGAAACAGGCAAGGAACGACATTATGATAGAGTGAACCAGAACCGGACAATATATCATCAAAACCAGCCTGTTCAGACAACTCGGCTGTAAAAACAGGAATCCAGCAGGTAGCGCCTATAGATTATGATTTTCTAAGGAACGTTGTGTAAAACTTGAAATTCACAGTTAAGTCAAGTGAGATATGAACACCCACTTGCAGCTAGTGCTGTGAGGACAGTAGAAGGATACAGAACCAGCCAACCAGAAAACCAACAGGTATCAAAGTCAGCAAGTAAACTACACAGTGGACAGCATTAGAGATATTAGCCAGTCTAGTGGCAGTGGTCATGAGACAAACCATTTAAAACAACCATGAGAAATAGGTGTTGATTTTCAGTGACTCTTCTGAGGATGCTAGGAGTAGCCAGAACTAAAGAAATTGCTTATTAAGGAATAATAGGATGTTGACTTTATGGGTCTTTGCATATTTTCTCTTCTTCAGTAGCAAGAAACAAAAATCAAGGAAATAAAATATCTCCTACTGTGTTGTTCACCTGCTGCCTATTGGCGTTGCTCTCCTGCCGTCTTCTCCATCTGCTTTAAATTCATTTCTGAAATGTGCCCTCCTTAAAAATAAGTTCTTATTAATTTCATAAGGAACAAATTAAGAAATAGAAAATACAGAGACATTTTGTTGAATTACAAGCAATTAGTACACAATAGGGAGAGAAGCAGGGAAGAAAAACATTATACCAATTATGAATATTCTAAAAAAAAAAAAAAAGATCTGTCAGATCCTGAGAGTCATATAAAATTTTTAATTTGTCTTTTCCTGGGAAATCTGCCATTCTAATTAAAGAAAATTTTCATTAGTGGTGGCTTTAGGATTTTACTTGGTGTAACTAAAATGCTATCTAAGATAATAAATAAGAGTTGAGAAATGTGACAGTACATTAGTCATGAACTAATACATAAGAAGCAGTCTAAATCAGCAACACCCTTACTTTTATTCACTCGCTTTGCATTTTACATATTTTGTTTACCAGGGAAAATGAAACTTATCCATGTCTGCTAATTGAATCCTCCTCATCTTTAACCCTTCATACCTTTTATACATACTATTCCTTTAGCAAATGGGTAATTCTCTTCCCATTTCAAGTTTATTAATATCCAGTATAATTTTTTAATCTATTTTCTCACTGTTTATGGTGAAGAGTCTCTTCTGCTCACATTTCTTTCAGTGACTGGATATCATACATTTCTTCCCTATGAGTTTTGGTCATGATGGCTTATTGCTGTGGAAATGTTGTGTTTCTGTGGTTATATATGTTTCTTTTAAAAAAAATCCATTAAAATTACTGAAATGAGTGTATTTTTATAGGGTGAGTGTTGCCTCTAATTTAAGAGAGCTTATGAGAAACTAAGGGCAAAAAGCTGTCTTCCTGTTTTGCTCCTGCTTTATGTAGCAGTACAGTTCAGCAAAAGTGGAAGTGAATATAAAGAGGATAGTTGTAAATGAAGGATAGATTGCAAACCCTATGAAATTATTTTTTTAAGAACTGCTACCTTTTCCACTGTAATATGTGGTAATAGTAGCGTAGCTTTGAAATTAAGCATGATGAAATTTACACACTATGTTAACCTTGAATAAAGGTTAGGAAGGAAAAATTCTCCATGTAAAATATGCTCTTAATTTCATTTTTGGGTATGCTGACCGAGGCTGCATGAACAGGCTTTAGCTCAAGTGGGAGTGCAGGAGACTTCTGTCGAGTTCTGAACGGTCCTGCATGTTGAGTTGCTGTTGTGAGGTCTTGCCATTAGCTAATGGGGCAACCTTCAGCAAATCACTTGACTTTGGCCTTATGTTTTGCTGTCTGTTTAAATATGATGGGCTATGCTTTCTCCATACTTTTCTTGCCATCTCCACTTGCTCTTTTCTGTAGTATTTTTACATAATTGACCTAAAAAAGCATAATTTTACTTATTGTAGGTTTGTACATAATAAGAGATAAATTAGATTTGCCTGTTCTACTGACTGGAGTAGTAGTCTCTGGACAAGTGACTATCAACAGATGAATTTTTATAAAGACCCACTAGACTTGTGGGGAAGAGACTTCCACATTGCAGAAAAAGATTATTTCTTTCATTGCCTTTCTGTTTCTGCAGAACTAAAAAAATATCCAGGAGCCTTAGAATATCTTAAAATTTTAACAATCACTTTTATTAACAGTATGAAAACATATTTTGGGGATTGTTTATGGCTGTCAGGTAAGAGAGGACACTTTGGAGAAATTAAAATTGAAAACCTCTGGTTTCTCTTCTACATCTACTGTAAATTTAGCAGAATGAAGAAAGCATTTCAGTCATCCATACACCATGCTATAGAATGCTCTTTGTTTAAGTCTTTCAAGAGGGATTTGGGTCATTGTTCTTGTATTTAATGTAAGCATTTGTGTAGATCAAAAGAAGCCAACCAGTTTTCAGTAGTTAACAGAAATTCCTACAGGGCAAGATGTGAGTTTGTAGATGCCTCAAGATTTTGGGCTGGCAAATATGAACAAGCATTAGGTTGGGCCCAGATTATAACCTTGAGCTGAGATGACCTGTCAGTCTGATAAAATATTCTACTTTGAATATGCTGCTGTACTGGGCATGTCATGGTTTGCAATGCTACTTCTGCCTGGAAAGTCCATGCTCCAAGCTCTGAAACAATGATTTTTTTTTTTTTACATGACTGCAAGTGAAAATGCAGGTTACTTGCAATCTTCTCTCCTCTCTGTTTTGTCTCATACTATGTACTCTAGTAAAATACAAGACTTGCTGGTCACTGACTACCTTGATTGATAGAGAAATATAAGTCATGGAATAATAGCATTGCCTGTTTAAAAACATGCCATCATAACAGATAGTTTAGCATTCATATTTGGATCTTTGAATTTTCAGAGCCTCACTGCCAAGGGCTTTCTTTACATGCTTCCTTTCTGGATTAAATGCAGTGAGTAAAAGCCCCAGCTCTGTTGGTTGGTGCCATTAAGCTTACGCATGAACCACTTGCACAGAGTACAGCTTACTAAGAAAAAATTGACTTCATAGTTCAGGTTATCCAATATTTTTTTGTCTTAAGTGTAAATGCTCACTTTTGTGTAGTTCATTGCATCTTTTACAAGTTACCATAAAATATACATATATTCACCAAAAATGAATATAGTATGTTAAAACTGGAGAAAGCTTCCATGTTTTTAGTTCAGCCCTTCTGTAATTCTGCAGGGAGTTCATATGTCCTGTCCCGCTGAAAATGGGGGAACTTACATGGCTACTGTATCTTTCACAGAACTGTAGATTAATTTAGGTTGGAAAGGGCTGCTCAAGGTCATGCGGGAGAAGGACCTACTCAAAACATGGCCTTAAAACATTCTTGCTCAAGGCATTGTCCTGCTGAGTTTTGAGTAGCTCTAAGGAATGCAGATTCCACAAACTCTTCAGGCAAGTTGCTTCAGTGTTCGACAAACGTAGTGATGGAAAAGATGTTTCCTAATACCTACCTGGAATTTTCTATGTTTCAATGTCTCTTTTATTCCATTCTGTCAGGGTGCTCCTCCAGAAGAGGCTGGCTCTGCCTTCTATAGACTCTCTCATTAGGTAGCCGAAGACAGCAATAATATCTTCCTTTAGCATTTTCTTCTTAAAACTCAGCAGAACTAATTCTCTCAGCCTCTCTTTGTACATCTTGTACTGCATCCCCGATCATTTTGGTGGCTCTCTGCAGTATTTTTCCTTTATGTTTATGTTTATGTTTGTCTTGTACTGGATTTGTACTTGTACAATGCTTGTCTTGTACTTGCTCTCTCAAGTGCAGAATAGGAGGGAATAATCTCTCTCCTCAACTGTTGGCTGTACTATTACTAACACAGCCCAGGAAGTAGTTGGCCGCCTCTACTGCAAGGGCACACTGGTGATTTGTATTCAACTTGTTGTTCCCCACAGGTCTAGGTGTTTCTGGAGTTATTGTCCCCAGTGTAGGCCTGTGCATTTGTCTTTATTGAACTATGTTATTATTCTGCTTTGCAAAGTATATTTTCAAAAACAAATTTGTTTAAGTATATAATGGTTTAAAATGCTTTAGTTTTTGTGCGGGTAGTACCTGCAGTGTAATTCTTAATATATATAAACCTGCCTCTGCCTTGTGTTCTTGTTAGTCCCTTGTAGCAAGTCTTCCAGCATTTTTTATTTGTAAAAATTATGTTTATAGAAGTGACAATTTTTAATAAAATATTTAGACTTATTGGGGTCTAAATCTACTATGTCTCAGCACTGTATGATGTTGATTCAGCATTCAAACTATTAGAGAAGTGATTCAAGATAACTCAGATGGAAGTGTGTGGAATTTTACAGTTTCTAAAGAGAAGGAAATGCTTGGGCTCATTTACATATGTAAATGACACACTGGATGAAATTCTGTCCTAGGCAATTGCCCTATGTAAGTTCTAATTCAAGACCAATTTAAATAATAATACTAATAATATTGATGTAATAATAATAATATTGATGCTTAAATGCAAAATAACTGACACGGAATTTGCACAGACTGTACAATGAATTGAAAGTACATTCAGATAGAATTTGCCTCTCTTTGCTTGGAGGTACTTGTGTAAATTGATGGCACTGTGGTTCCATTCATAATCACAGGTAGAAACAGGCATCTCCAGGGATGTCTAAGAATGGTCAGGCCAGTTGGTTTCTGGAGGTGCCTATCTATGTATTGACTATACATAGCCTAAGGTTACCTGCGGAAGATTACCTGCTGAAATTAGATAAAGTCAGTCTCTCTCACACTGATTTTTGACAACACCTGGCTGTACGTTTTAAATACTCACATACTGGAGGAACAGAAATTATGTATTTTTTGGCCAGATTACTCTTGCTTTGCACTTAAAGAGTTTAATTTACCCAGTTTTCAAAGTCAGGGAACTATTCTTCTAAGGAGTGCCCTACCATGAAGATTTGCTTATTACATAGTTGATTCAAAAATGAGGATGACAATTTCTTATTTAATAATGTCATCAGATAGTAGTGTCAGTGTATTTATTTAATAACTATTTAAGATTTTTTTGTAAGGTGGCAGCAACATTATTTCAACAGAATATTCAGCATACTTCACTCATTTGTGTGTTCTTTGACAAATACTTAGTTACTTCACTGGTCTATATATATACATTTGTACCTAATACTCTTTGATTTTGCAATAAATTGATACATTTATTGATAAATTATTTTCCCATTTTTTAATTATCATACTATTTAACTTTTATTCAAACAGAAGCGATCATGCACTTGTTCATTTTCTGTCATTTATAGCCCTACAACACGTCTCCAACAAATAAGGCAGTGCACTATATATAAACTCAAGCAGATATTGTTAGAAGCAGGTACTATTTTTGATTATAGATGATGACAGCAAATGCAAGACAATTTTGTTTTTATTTGCTTTCTTTCTGTTTATTAAAAGAAAATTATTTTCAAAAAATGTGCTTATCTGTTTTAGTATTTACTACTGTCTAAGTCTTACTGACAGATGTTGCACAGGTTTTAAAATTTCTTGATGTACGGGTTAAGACTGTGATTTGGCATAGCAACTGTAAATACCTGATAATTGCAGTGGAATGTAAACTACCAGAGTTTCGCTATACTAGAAGAAAAAAATATTGATACATGCTGTGTAAGTGTACTGAAGACTTTGGACAGGTATGTTAGTGCTCTACGTTAAAAAGTTATTAACAGAAATGCATTTATATAGCAATGATCTTAGAAAAACATTTCAAACATTTTTACTGACCTAATAACTTTGACCATGGTTTATTTGTACATTCTTTAAAATACAGAGCCACCTTTAGACCCAGTCATGTTTATATTCCCATACACCAATATAGAGTAGAGAAAGTGAAGCATGGTATCTTCCAATAAAATCAGAATAGTAATTTCAGGTATGCATGATTTGTCATTTCCAAATATCAGTATAGCAAATTAAATCTCTAGAGCCCTGATATTGTTTTAAAATGGCACAGACTCTATGCCTAGGTATTTGGAAGTTTATATTCCATTGTCAAATGAACTACCAAATCAGAAAAAAAAATATTGTCAGGATGTTGTGGTTTCTTTAGTGTTCTTTAGTGGCAATGCAGAGAGAAGTTTTTGGCTACCGAATGACTTGCTTTGCTTTCCTGAATCACACCAGGGCCTTTCCAGATTTTTCTCTGTGCATTTGAAAACAGATAGGCACTGAGCTTGTCTACAGGACTGAGAATCCCTGTAAGTGAGAGAGGGTGAGGAGCCAGTGCTGTAGTCTGTACTTTGTGGGTAGGCTGATACTAACATTTGTCGCTGCTAGGTGTATTTTAGGTGGATTTGAATGTGTGAGTTGAATTGTATGGGATTAGGCAAAAAACAAGAGGGAAAAACACTGAAAAAGGTTGGAACTGGAACTAAGTTCCATGTGAAACAGAACTTGCTAAATTCCTTTCTAGTGGATGAAATAGTTATATTTATTATGAAAGCATGTAAGAATAAAGGTATAGCTAGGAATTGACGTGCTGGATCCCTCTAGAGTCTCAACTCTAGTGTGATGCTCCTGATGTGACACCAGCCAGGCGAAAAAGCTCCAGATGTTTAAGAGCTTGATCATAGATATTTGCTTCTGGTAGTCCATTTCTGAATCTGTTTAATTTTGTGTCATGATGAGTTGATTCAGAAGTCTCTCTTTGGTTTCAAATTTTTACACAGAATCATTCAGGAAATTGGACCTGAGATGTATTAATAACTTTGTGCCTATCATACTGTTGAATTTATTCATACCTGTGCTGCATGCAGTTATTAGCATGACCAATGCACAAGATTTAGCGTGGGCCATATGAGTGATTAAGATTTCTCCTATGGATACTATCACTGGATGTTTAGTAACCCTGAAGAGCAAGTTGAACTTCATTTTTAAATACTAGTCTAATTATCCCTACAGAGTAAATTGCATGGTATTTAGTTTGACTACTTTGAAAGCCTAAGATCTGAGGCTGCTTTGCAGTGATTTGAAATCTGTGTTTCCAGGGAGTTAATTCAAACCAGATGTTTAACCGCTAAACTGTATTTCTAGCTCAACTTTCACATAGATAGGAGATTCCCTAATGACCAATGACCATACTGAGACAAATGGCAATTATTGTTATACAGAAGATAGATGCTATTAATATGATGCTATCTCACCAGTGATAATTAAAGCCAGAGAAACATCTCAATTTTAGTCAATAAATGGTCCAGGTCCTTAAAAAACCCCATCATTCAGTGTTTTCACAATGAGGATTTCTGAACCTCTACACATACCACATGACATAAAATGTTTGGTAAGATGAAACTCAAAGAACAGTAGAACAAGACTCACCTACTTTAAATAGGGAAGTATACAAGTATTCCCATAAGGTGGTACTGGTAATTCCTTCAGCTATTGAGCAAGTAATCCATGATATCAAGGGTGTAAATGTCCCAGCATTTATTAACATCAGCATTGTTAACATCAAGAGAGATCTGTGCTAGTAACAAAGATAAGCGACATGACCAAAGGGAGTCTTCTGTTTCATTCAGTTTTAAGTGTTGGGAAGTATTTTTGGGCTATTACTCACTGACGCTGGAATCAACTAGTAGAGACACAATGGATATTTTTTCTTTTAAAGTACACTATAGAGAAATGGCAGCTGTTTTCCTCAAGGCTTGCATTCTTCTAATCCACCCTTAAGAGGAAATCAATATGGATTCTCTCAGAGGCTTTCAAGGCTGTCTCCCATGTCAGTTGGAAAGGAACAAGAAGAAACAACTTGTTTCAAGAAACTAGGGATGTGGAGAAACTTCAATAGGCTGTGGACCTGTCTTCTTTCTTATTAGGTTTACTGTTTCCAAAGTAAAAAAAAAAAAAAAAAAAAAAATCCCTTCTCAAAGGTACTTACCTCATCATTATGACTCACCTTCAGAAACTCTTTGCCTTCCCACCTGATCTTCAGTCAGCAAGCTAGATAAATCAATAACTGAAACAACGCCCTTTTGCTTCTCACCATTTTTAAAACACTCTGAATGGTATGAATTTTATGTTATAGTTAAGAAGTCACAAAAGCAGCCTGTTATTCCCGTACAGCAAAGAAAGCTCAAAGGTCTCTGAGTTGTTAATAATAAAGTCCTAAAAATGGAAACCCCAGGTGTTTTAAAATATGAAAAGTAAATGACAGAATTTATAGTAATTGAGTAATCATTTGCAGCTCTGAAATAATTTTCTAATTCAACATTTCTGACCTAATAATGAATAGTATTGTCATTCATCCCTTAACTCTTCAGGTCGAATAAATTCTGAGATTTGGTCTTTCATTTTCTTTAGAAGAATCTAGTCTCAAAGGCCTGGAACATTAAAATCTTAAACACTTAGTGATGCTTCAGGAAAAACCTTGACATGCAATCTAATTAAAGGTAATTCTGCTTATATATAGGCTATGTTTTTTTCTCTTCTGCATAAGAGCTCTGGTTGCCTTTCTAATGTCCTTCTAAAAGAAGAAAGTGGAAAGACAAGATAAGAGGTGTAGAAGGGGAAATGAACTGGAAGTACATAATAGCTAATAAGAAGTATTCTGCAGTGTTATGTCTTCCGTAAATTTTTATATGAAATCTCAGGGAGCCTTGAAAAGGAGAAGCTTTTATTGTTAAGGAGTTAATATACTATTCAAGAGATATGCCTGTCTTGCTTTCCATCTGAAAAAAAAAAATCTCATTACAACTTCTGAATGCACATTTCACTGCTTTTTGGATGACCAGATTTTGTCTAAGTATGATACTGTGAATTTCAGTAGAATGGTTGTTACTGTAAAGAACTGAAGTCAGTTCGAGGTCCAGTTCTGAGAAAGAACAAGTCTAAAACACCAAAGCAAGATATGGTACTTCATACTTTGGCTTATCTAGGAGGGCTGGACCTCACTGGGTAAGATTCATAAATGAATTTTCAGGACTTCAACAGTGAACCATACTGTATCTAAATGAAGGATTCAGTCCTGGCTCCAGCATTAAAATTAGGTAGTAATGTTGTGGTCATGGCTGGTAAAACAAAGCAACAGTGCTGAAAAGATTTTTCTGCCCCTGAGAGTTATGTTATTTTTACCTCTTAATTTAAGGTGTTTGAAAACATGTTCAGATGTGTAATTACTTTGTGTTTTCATCAGGATGGGTTTTTAATTTAAAATTACTCATCCATAAGGTTAAGCAATGTGGAAGAGGATAATTTTCTTTCCAAATGTATATTAAATTTTGATCTTATTCACAGTTGGAAAAATGTACTCTGATTCTGGAGAACAATGCTCATGTGCCTTCCCAAGGCTGTGTGTGCCTACCAGGAAGCATTGATTTTACAGGGTAGTTTCTGAGAATGTGACCTATCTTGCTTTTGGAAGGGGATTGAAAATCTATCACAGATGGGATAGTACTTCAGAATTTTGAATCTGAAGGAGAGACTATGTAACGGAGTAAAAGCTCTTCATGATACCTTGCCTTATGAAGGAGATGCTGCTCAGAATTCTCGCTGTGATACTAAATAAAGAGCAGCAGGTAAACAAGTAGCGATAACAGAATTAAAACAGACACATTAACTCTCCGTGCTGTCAAAGTAGTTTTGAATTTTACATCAGAATTCGCTTTTCATAAATCCTTGTTTCACATGGCTTTGGTGGTGTGCTAGGATGCTGCTGTCTTGCGGTATTACACTGACATTTGCTTTGAGAAATCTCTGACTGTGTGTCAGTGGGATCATGAATTAGTAGCAATATTAGGACCCCTTTGACATTAACTGACAACATACAAAGGAGATTATGCTGAGAATCCATACAGTCCATTAAATTAGCAAAAATTTGCAAAATATGGTAGCTGGAGGAAGAACTATGTATGTTCCTTTCAATGTTGTAACAGATAATGAAAAATTTCTTGCACATTCTTTTTGAACATTCAACTATAACAAAACAACAGCTAAGTGCACAGAAAGATGAAACCATGCTTATCTGGCCAAAAAAAACCCAAAATACAAAAACCCCAACTTGGTTTTCAAGTAGAGAGGTTGAAGTATAACAGGGAAGAGACTGATGCATTTCCATTTGCAATAACATGTCAAGAAAATAAGATTGGAGAAGGGGAACATGATGATGAAGCAAAAAAGATGTGGTGGCAACAGTAGAATTGATCATCATGACTAAAAAAAGTCATAGTAAACAAAAAGCATTACATAAATGTTTATATTATCACGAGAATCACTTACTGACATGAAATTTCTCTCAGTTCTCTGCAACAGCAGAAAAACATTCCCAAAGAACATATTCAGATCCAAATTGTTTTTCATCCTTCAGAACAAGCTACATGGTTCTCTGTTTTGTCCTCAACATCACAGAATGTATGTATTAAAAAACAGTTCAAGCTAATAAAACCAAATCCAAAAGATCCACTTTTAAGTTGTGCCCCTAGCTCAATAAAAGTTGTAAATTCAGTGCGTACATTTATTTTTATCTCATACTCAATCTTACTAAAATTTGAAATAACTCTGAAAATTCTGACATTTTAAACCTTGCTTTCATTGTGAATGAAAACAAAACCAACACTTGTTGACACATGAAAAACTGCTGAGGAAAAAATTAATAATTTAGAATCTTCTGAAAAATGACTTTGTACTTCATTAGAGAGAACTTTGTAACCTGCAGTAGGACCGAAGTATTACAGTGTACCAGATAGATCCTCCCTATAGTGATTTTAAAAAATAATTTCGATATCTGCTATTTTATGATCTTTCAGTTACAACACAGCTCTTGATGCAGCACGGTAGCGTTTTGCTGTGCTTGATGGCACTACATTGCCTTGTGTAGTGATTCCTCAGGTGGCTCCTGATCTGTCTGTTTTCTTGTGTGAAGTTCTTTGTGAGGCCTCACATTTGCATTTGTGATACTATTCAGGTGCTTCGGTTGATTTGTAATCTGTCCTGAACAAACGCATAATTTAATTTTCATTTTGTTGTAGACAAGAGAAGAGTCTACTTTCAGTGGAAAACAGAGCCTACTAATCCTGTCAGCTAATCAAAGGCAGTTTGTCACCCATCCAGATTTCTCATTTAAGAAATAGGTCAGAGGTGTTAAAATTTGGGTCCTTAAAATGTGGTTTCTAAGTGAATGACCTGTTTTCAAGAAGTGGGAACTCCTACTATTTATTGTTACTCTCCCAAAAATTCAGTGCTTCCTCATGCATTTAGGTAATTGACTTCTGATCATGGACTTTGAAAATGCTGAAGTTTTCTAGAATATGGATGTATTTATAATGTGCCTGAAAGACATATTGATATTCATTGTTACAACTCCGTGTGCCATAGTAAAGGCACTTAAAGAGAATTATACTGAAAGCAAATGTTTTTATAATCTGCATAAAAGAATGTTTTGATAACTTTCATAAAATCTAATAAAGCTGAGTCATGTGAAAAGTAGTTCATGTTCTTTTATTCTTTGCTTATTTAGTTCTCACAGAATCACAGAATCATTCAGGTTGGAAAAGACCCTTGGGATCATTGAGTCCAACCATCAGCCCTACTCTACAAAGTTCTCCCCTACACCATATCCCCCAACATCTCATCCAAACAACCCTTAAACACATCCAGGGATGGTGACTCCACCACCTCCCTGGGCAGCCTATTCCACTGTCTGACCACTCTTTCTGTGAAATTTTTTTTCCTAATATCCACTCTAAACCTCCCCTGTTGGAGTTTAAAGCCATTCCCTCTTGTTCTGTCACTAATCACCTGTGAGGAGAGACCAGCACCAACTTCTCTACAATGTCCTTTCAGGTAGTTGTAGAGAGTGATGAGGTCTCCCCTCAGCCTTTTCTTCCTCAAACTAAACAGTCCCAGCTCCTTCAATCTCTCCTCATAGGATTTGCTCTCCAGGCCCTTCACCAGCTTCGTTGCCCTCCTCTGCACTCGCTCCAGCACCTCGATATCTCTCTCGTATTGAGGTGCCCAAAACTGGACACAATACTCCAGGTGTGGCCTCACCAGTGCGGAGTACAGGGGGACTATCACCTCCCTACTTCTGCTGGTCACACTATTTCTAATACAAGCCAGGATGCCGTTGGCTTTCTTGGCCACCCGGGCACACTGCTGGCTCATGTTCAGCTGCTTGTCAATTAGAACCCCCAGATCCTTCTCTTCCACACAGCTCTCCAGCCACACCTCCCCAAGCCTGTAGCGATGCATGAGGTTGTTGTGGCCCAAGTGCAGGAACTGGCACTTGACCTTGTTGAAGCTCATCCCATTGACGTTGGCCCACCGATCCAATCTATCCAAGTCTCTCTGTAGTGCCTCCCTGTCTTCATGCAGATCAACACTCCTGCTTTACTTGGTGTCATCTGCGAACTTACTGATGATACACTCTATGTCCTTATCAAGATCATCAGTAAAGATGTTAAACAGAAATGGTCGCAACACCGAGCCCTGAGGAACACTACTTGTGACCGGCCGCCAGCTGGATTTAGCTCCATGGACCACCACTCTCTGGGACCGTCCATCCAGCCAGTGCTTGACCCAGCAGACTGTTTGCTCATTCAGGCCATGAGCAGCCAGTTTTTCTATGAGGATTCTGTGGGGAACTGTGTCGAATGCTTTTTGAAAATCCAAGTAGACAATATCCAGTGTATGATTGGCTCCTTTTTCGGGCTGAAGGGAGGATTCACCAGACTAAGTGCAGATCTTAGTTTCTGAATCTTAGGCTCCCTTTAAAGTCACTAGAAAGAGTAGGTACTACTTGAATAAACTTCAACTCATTTTTACGTACAAACCAGCTCAGTTGCATTGTTTCTGTTTCTCTCCCTTGACATAAAAAAAAGAGTGTAGGATGACCAGCTTATATGTGGGGATCGATACTGGAGATGTCTAAAAGTAAGTCAGCTGAATCACCCAAAGTTTCAAAATTTTACCATGACCTACCCTAAAGAAGGCAGCCTGTGTCAGCCTAGAACAACTCTCTGATGGTGTAGAGGCCTGTATGGGTAAGGTTTTCAGGTGATTGTTCAAGATGTGTGACTGTGACTGGAATGAGCCAGTGGCTGATCAGCCCATGACTGCATTTTATACAGACCTGAAGTGGTCATGTATGTCTCCCATTAGTTTTGTAAGGGTGTAATACTCTTTTGTTTATGCAGCCTTTCTTGAATACATCCGGAGAATTTAGTACTAGATTTTTCTTTGCTTGTTTTAGGGAACAGCTATTACTTTGAACCCCAGGAAGAATTCCCAAATTGTGCATATTCAAACAAAAGTTTTAATGCCTGCTTCAGCACAAAAATGTGAATATATTTTGCACAGTACGTTTCTTTTTATTGTCCCTTTCTGCAACTGTGAAAAGCAGATGTGTTTTAAAAGTTACAGAGCAAATTTGATCTTTTTATGAACTGGGATAGAATACAAAAAGCAGTGCTTCTGTGCTAAGATGACATTCATTAATCTTGTATGAGCCATAGACACAAAATACTTGCTGCCTGAATTTCAAGAGAACATGAGGTCATTGATCAGCTCTTGATTCTTGGACTGCTGAATGGGAATGTGATGAAAAAATGTGTCTACCGTTTTTTTGTCAGTAAGCAAGCTAAAGAATTAACCATCTTAAAGATTTCACCAGGTAATACCATAGTTATGAACAAAATATGCTATCCTACTAGTAATTTAAATATATTGGCAGCACCTAATCTGTTTAATACCTTAAATGGTATTGATCTTACTGTAAACAATATTATGCAATTTTAAATATAGCTTAATGTCAGCTAATTAGTATTTTAGCATTTACTGTTGGCAAAAATCATTTTGACTGAGATTGGAATCTCTTTAAACATTGGAAAGAAAACATACTCCTACCTAGTTTTCTAATATAAAAATCTGAGTGTTTTCTGTAAAAAGTAATTACAGTCTCTTTTGTGTTCACAGACAGCATCTTTAAAAGAAAAAACAAACAACAGTTCCTGGTCCTTTTCTGGAGGAAAATTTAAATTTTGATGCAATTAGATTAATACTTTAAAAGAGTACTGAAATGACATATAATTATCACTATAATTTTCACATTGGTTCTGTAGAAGTTATGTAACTAAGTCCAAAGAAAGGGAGTTGTGAGAATATCCATACTCATCAGAGGATCAAACCTTAATGCATATTTTTGAATACCGCTTTCTTATTTTTTGTTTGAGAAGTGCTAGACTAGGTTCTGAATGCCTTGGATTACTTTCAGCTATATTAGACTTGGATTGCAATTGTTAGAATGTTTGTGATGGCTGTTTCTAGTAAAAATTAGAAAAAAAAGTGCTACTACTCCAAGTGCTGTACAAATAGTCATACCAAGAATTAGTGAAGTAGAGCAGAAGGGTTACCTCATTAATTTAATGCTGCTGTCGTATGTCCATTAAAATTCACATGCAAGGGAATGAAAAGTTGTGCATTCAAGAGATGAAGGGGCATTCTTCTTTGACCTTGGCTTGTTTTCTGTGCAGCATACCCATCACACATTGCTATCATGCTAAAGTTCCTCTTGTTTTTTTTCTCTGGTTACTTGTACCTCTGTTTCCTAGGCAGCAGGTAATTCAGATCAACCATTATCTGTGTATTAGAATCCAATACTGTCATCTCTCACTCATTTTTTGTGTATGTAGAAATACTGAGCTTTTGGGTTGTACCTCGTTTTATACCAGTCTGTCAATGGCTGGGAAAGCTGCAACTCTAACAAATGTCCATGCTGCCTGGAGGAAATGGGTGTCTTCCTTAGCTGGCTGTTTTTCCCATTGGCCCACCTCCAAAAACTGATCTCCCAGTCAGTGCAGCTAGAGACAGAGAATACTTCTCCATTCTTTCTCATTGCTCATTTTCTGTCAAAACATGACAGGTTTCTGAGGTAAATCACTGCTGACCCACTCCCTCCTTCCATCCCATCAAAGCCAGAAGAGTTTCCATTTTCTGCTCCCTGCCAGCCTGGGAATAGTCTGATGGGAACCACTGGCGTAAGGCCCTTTTATCTGCCTCCTGACACAGTCCTGATGGGATGGGAGAAAGGGAGAGAATATCTCACTGTGGCTGTCTTGCAGCCACCTGAGACAAGGTGGTGAAGCTGGGACAGGAACTGATGATGAACTTGACAGGGTTAAGAAAAATTTTGAGATCTACTGAGCAAATCTTCCACTAATAGTAAATGTGTTAATGATAGTTCCTGCAAGGCAAGCCAAACAATTCTGTTCTCTATATTTACCATAGTGGGGACAGAAATTTTCTGAATGTTGGATATTTACAGTATCATAAGGCATAAATGGAATAAAGCATTTATTTCTTTTTAAACCTTGTGGTATATGGAACAATTGCTTGGTTTGGTTTGGTTTGTGTTTTTTGGGGAGTGGTGTTTCTGTGGGGTTTTGGGGCTTTGTTTTCGTTTGGCTTGGGTTTTTTTTCCCCAAAGAGAAAGGGATCTGTCCTGCAATTTTTCATTTGTATGTTTGTTTGCTTTGCAATTTGTGGAGCTGATGATTCCCCCTAACCCCCATTTAGGGTCTTCAGGACATACTAATGTGTCGTAATTGGTATCGTATCATACTGATACGGCATACTGTTTGCAGTTACTGTGACTGGTTCACAATACTCGTGGTTTTTAAAAGTCTCTTGTTTTCAAAAACACATTGTTACATAATATCTTCAACTTACAGTTAATAGAATGTGTCATCTTTTATGGTTTTAGTGAAGAGCTTAAAAGATGATCTTTGGAAGCTTAAGGGAGTCTATTGAAAAAAACTGGTGTTATTTTAAATCCTGCAATTATTAAGCCAATTGCATGATTTTAGAAGCTTTAAGTCATTAGTCTTGAATGCCAAAGGCTGTAAATATTGAAATTAGAGAATAATTGATCTAGTGAATGAAAATACAACTGCACATATGTGCTTCAGTCATGCTGAAGTCATTTGAACTTAGCTTCTGTAGGGATAAGATTTTCCTTGATATATTCAATGTAACAAAATCAGGCCTTTAACTGATAAAGAACTTCTAGTGATGAGCAGTGGAGAATACTTTATAGTTTAAGTGCTCATCATGGTGATGCTTTCCTTTCCTATAAATTATATTTCGGACTGAAGACTGCGTTGTTGGCCTGTCGTCTGCTGATGTTGATAATATTTTTATTTATGGGTATGTTAGCCTTCGTAACAGTAATAACCCTATCAGTTTTATTTGTGAAGGTTCTAAGTGGCATTTTGTGTTTCTAACTCGGGCCTGGAAAGAGTTGCCTGTAATTTAAAAGCAATATTCAGGCTCTTAGGAGCTCTTGTCTTTCATCTACATTCAAATACTCCAATGGAAAGAAAGCATTTAAAGATGTGCATTATTCACCTGGCCATTATTCAAGTGTCATGTTAATAAATACTAACTATCAAAGTAAGGAGGTTTTTTGTTAGTATTTTTAGCTGTTCTTACAAAATCCTGAATGTAATTTTTCTTATGATTATATACTGGAAATCCATAATGGCTATAGAACTTTTCATGCTACCATAAAGATATTGCTGATACCGTATTTCATCTGTACAGTACATTAAGCATGGATATTTATGAAGACATTTCTACCAAAGTTACCGCATAGAAAAATACTTATTTTTTGTCACAAATTGGATAATTTTGCAAATGAAGTATATTATAAATCTTCATTGTTCAAAAAATAAAATTATTATTCTTCAATTCTTCTGTTATGAAATACTTTATAAGGTAAAACCTTGACCCTGCATTGGAGCCAATATTCTTCATGTAATCACTGCTACTTACTTACTGGCAAGGAAAGATGCCTGGTAAACTTATTTCCTACTCTATTTCTTCTCAGGGTAGAAAATTATGTTGTTACACTACCTCATAGATGGAAGTGCTGCAATTACAGATAGTAACTGAAATACATCTTTATGAAATTAATCTCAGTTCTGCAAGCTGGGACCAATTATTTAAGCTCACAAACTGAAGAGAGAAAAAAAATTACACTGTCATGATGGAAAAGGCTTGCAAAATTGGATTCCTGTTCACTGGCAACTGGACTGAGACTTACTGCATGTGAGCCATTAAATTGTAATAAAATCTTCTTATGTCTGTTACAGTAGACAACCAATTGTCTGGTGAGGAGGACTAACTTCTTTCTGCCTTCCATTCTTTTCCCCCCTTCCAAGTCAAAAGAAGTAAAAGAGCCAAATGTATTTTGCTTCTTAAAAGACCACTCTGTATTTATCATTGATCAGGTACTCATACATCATACTGGAAAGAGACTGTGTTTCTTATTACTTGCTGGAGGTGAGATATTTCTTCCTGGACACTTTTTGATGTGATTCTTAGCAAACATTAGCTTGGACAAGCTGCTTAGTATCCATCTATGTCTCTGTTCCTTCAAGAATTAGAAAGGTAAGCAATGTTTGCTTATCACCATGAAGTTTTTGAAATTGGGAGGAAAAGCTCACCGTGTAAAAAACTTCTCAGGACTCTGACAGTGGAGTAGGAGTCTGCAGAGGGGAAGGACTGATTTTTGACTTTGAAAGGTGGAGTTCTCTGCTGATCTCATCATGCCTGTTAGAAATACAATAGGATTAATGTGTGGCATCTGATACAGATCTGACAGAACTGTACATGAAATCTCAAGGTATTAAAGCATCAAGAATCTTTTAGTGCTACAGCAGGCTGTTCTTCAGAGATTGGGATGGTGATTCACAAGATCTTCTAAGCTCACTTGGAAAGTCTGGCAAATGTACTTCCATTTGCCCATTCGGATGTAATCTGTCAATATTTATGATTAGAGGTTCAGCTGTTTAACTGAAAGAAAGGAAATATAAACCTACAGTAAAATAATATACTGAGAAGTTTGAAACCTGTTCTTATCCTCTAACAGAAAAATTAAGGGGATAGAAAAAACAAAGAGGCTGCAGGGAGTGCCAAAATGTTTTGGAAGGAGTAGTGATAACATTAACAGTCTCTCCCTACATAGGAGAAGTAGGGTTAACATTACAACACCTTCACCTTCATCAAGTTTCAGTGAACCATTCATATAAGGCTTCAATACAGGAAGACACCACCAAGAAAGAGGTGTTTCCTTTGTTAAGTTTTTTTCAACGTCTTTCATAAGGTTGGCAAGAATTTTCCATGTGGTTTAACACTATTATTCCTGCTGTGAAGGGTATCAAACATATCAACTTCTTATAAATATTATGTCTCTGTGATTGTGCTCTTTTCTGTATTGCTAAAAATGTTATACCCAAATGGAATGAACTGCCATAGCACAGGAAAATGGGAGAATTGCTTCTGACAACATTGGTACTTAATGGCCAGTGTAGATGCTCACTGTGAAGTTTTGATTCTGACCACACTGTGTCCAGCACTCCTGACTTGGCTCACAAGAAGGATGAATGTCAGAGCTAAGCTGAAACCAAGATCTTGGATGTGGTTAAAATTCAGTTCCTGATGTAGAGAAACAGAGAGTGAGTGTGGCAGAAAATCCTGGGAGGAAGGGATTTGGCTTAAGATGATGATGTCTAAGCATTAAGACAGTTAAATTAGAACTTTTAAATTACCTAAGTGCTGATGCGTCCCTGCAGAGACAGCTCTGAGTCATGCGTGCCGTGAGTGGAAGGTGGGAGGATGACACTCGCGTGATGCAGTGTGTGGCACAGCTCGGGGGTAACAAATGCTTTCAAACCCTCTAGCTCACTGAAATCAGTCTCCTCAAGAGTTAAAATAAAAAATCTGGCTATTCTTGAGCTGTGATTTTCTCTCATTCTGTACTGAAGAAAACTAACTCATCCTAGCCAGACCCAGGACAACCTTGTACTGTGCTAGAACTCTGCCTGCAGTAGGGGAAGACCTGGTTAGGTGGGAACAAATGGTAGTACTGATGTGGAGAGGAAAAAGAAGGGATAGAAAAGTAAGGGTTCGAGGAAAGAAATGCCTGGAAAAATTCTTCAGGACTATCTAGTGACTTGGTTATTCCCTGTCCAGATTTAACGCCATGTTTTAAAGTAGAAGCTGAAATACTAATACATGAGAGTTCAACAATTGTTTGATGATCAGATCATGGTTACCTTTTTTATCATGACCTTTGTTAGGTAATCTATTGTTTATTGCCAGTGCTGATACAGAGAATTTTTTTTTAACAGTCATGATTTTAGTGCAACTTTTTGCAAGATGCAGTGATCTGAAGCATTTCATGGTTTCTAATTTTGAGGTAACAATAACTCTTTGAAAACTTTATCACATTCCTAGGAACACCACTAAGGCAATTATCTGGTGATCATTTTTGAGTTAATCAACAGAAATTTTTTGTCAGTGATTTTACTATTCTATGCTCTGGAAAAAAAAAAAAACAACAACTTTTTGTCCTCAGTATCTAAGCGGTTGTGTAAATACCTGAACCTGATCTTTACTGTGAGGGAAAAAAGGTATTTTTGCTTTGCTTTCTTTATGTTTCGGTAACATTGGAGCCAAGATTTATGGGGATGAAGAATACCAAGTGTTTTTTTTAAAAGACTTACCATGCTATGAATATTGTCAAAAAAATACATGTTTTTGTTTTAAGGTGGTAGAAGCAATATTGTATCCATCCTAAAGGTTTTGTAAGATAAACTCGTAACATACTGGCATCAGCCATTCTACTGGAAACTGCAGAATGCTTGTTATATATCGGCATTTCCTTGAGACACAATTTCCTCTTTAAACAAAAAAAAATATTGTTTATATATTACGTAGTTTCTGTATTAATTTTTCAGGAAGCAACCTTTCTTTGGCTTGTTTTGTGTCCTAGCTTAAAGTTGCCTAAGAGAGTCATATCTGGGACTTTATAAACAGTTTCAGTAACTGGAGCTTGGAAGTTTTTTAAGAATTTACGTTACAAAAATCTTCTATAAGCCTAAAATATATGATAACAGACACATGTCTTCCTTCTTCAGATGACCTCCAGTGCATTAGCTAATCCAAAATTTTAAAAAAAGCAGGGGGTGGGAGATTCTGAGCTGCTCATCTGTGTACACCAGTCTTGAAATGAGATAAGCACCACAGTCAAAGATGCAAAAAAGGCAGTGAAAAGACAGCTGTGTTTATCTCATTTACACACAAGGAAGAGAAAGTGTACTTCATAGAAGGAAAATTTTCAGCACTTATCCACTACATTTTGTCCAGCTGTGTAGGAATTTTACAATGGTCTAACTATCAAATGAGAAGTGTCTCTAAAATGCTGCACCTTCTCACTCAATTATATTGTGCAATGAAGACTTTGGCTATAGCTTGAGGTCAAAATAAGTGATATTTTCATATTTATCTCTTGCTGCCAGTATAGGTTTCCGGCCAGATAATGCTGTCTTTCTTCAGTGCTGTGATATTGCATGTGACTCTGAGTTTTTGTGTAGGAAATTATTTGTTTTATTGCTTTATGATGAACTCAGAGTACTCAGTGCTGTACACAGCACAAAAGACAGTCTGTCTTTGCCTCAAGGAGCTTCTAGCCTGAAGGTTTGGTTCTAGGGATGATCATCCCTTCTGTCAGATGTCTGATGCTGATGTGACCTCTGGACTACATAGACTTTTTTTTTTAACCTAACAAATCATCATTCCCACCAGTGAAAATATGTACACTAACCTCTTCCAAAAAGACTACAGCAGTATTTTTGCAGATTTATAGAAAATCTTCAGCATTCGAGTACTCCTCTTAGTCATGCTGAGTTCCCAAAATACCCGGGCCAGAAATTGTCAAAGGCAAACGTTTTCCTCAGAGTATGGTGGCAGCTCCCAGACTGGCCAGGTGCACTGGGTGGGAAGCCCCCTGCAATCTGTTGCATATCTTTCCTTGGGTATTGAGCATGCAGGTACTGGTGGGAGTCTTAGAGGCCCAGTACCCTCATTCGTGGGAGTGTGAGCTGGCACAGGCAGAACACAGGAACAACCACAAAACCACGGTTGAAATGCAAAGAGTAAGTTTATTCTCATTACTTCATGACCCAGGGGATCTCCACAGCAGGAGCGGAGGCACATAAGCGGGGATGCAGGCACTGCGGTGCTTGGTCCTTGCTAGTCAGAAAAAGAAGAAAGAATAGACCTGCTGCTTTTGCCTGTATATATTGAGGATTTTCATAGGTGTACTTTTCCACTGTGCTTTGGTCTTTCCCACAGCAGGGCAGGAATCTCAAGGATGTTCAGTAGGGTGCCTCTGAGTCTATCACAGGCCTGTGTTACCTAAATGCATTCTACCCATCAAGCACACAAAGCTAAACAACAATTAGTATGATATATGTGTTTTTCAACACCTCAGCTGCAAGTCACTTGAGCGTGTTTACAATCCTCCTTGCCAATCTTCCATTGTATTCCCACAGTGGGTTTCCAGTCTCTGGGGAGTTTTCCAGCAAATCTGGAAGGAAAACAGATGTCATCAGATCCGCCTTTTGTTTTGGACAAATTTTAAGATAAAAAATTAATATGTTTCATATGTTAAAATGACTACTCTAAATGGAGGTTTATATGAAGAAAAGCTTTTCTGTGAACCCCCAAACCTTAAACATTTGCATAGCCTTTAATGCCATAGTTCAATTCTTCTTGTGTTTTACAGCCCTCACAGCTTGATAAAATTTGTTAAGATGTCCATTGTGATAGATGTTCTTTTCAATGTACAATACCCTGATCTGAAGCTATTTGCTGTCTGGAGCACTATTCAGTGTCAACTCCATCCCAGGAGTTTCCTGAAATTCACACACTCATTATTCTGTCTCGGCATTTATCACTTCCTACTGGACAGTCAAAGTCCTAAGGTCCTTTAAGAGGGGCTAGGAACAGCATTTTACCAGCTGCTAAATAAAAACTGAAGGGCTAGCCTGGTTCTTGACTATGAATGACTATGTTCCCATGGAGGCTGACAATGCCAGAGTTAAAACATCATGAATATCATCTTGTGAACAGATACTGTATTTCATGCAAGGTATATATTGCATAAATATGTAGTGAATGGGGTTCATCTCCAGTCTTGATGAAGCTGAACTGATCACTTGGAGAGGATAGGTTTGGAGAAAACTGTCTCCAGTCCTGACTTGTTGACACTGTGAGGTGAGGCAGAAATGTGGCATTATCATAGCTAGATACAGCTTTTGGATGAGTTTTGTCTCATACTAAATATGATTAGAATCATGTAATGCTGCTTTACTAGATAGAATGGGGAAAATAATCCCTTTCTGAATATAATTTCTGTATTATTACTAAATAACATCGCTGATTTCTTCCAAGTAATGACAGTTTAGGTCTTTTGATGTTCTGCTGGGATCCCATGTATAATCCACATCCATCCTGAGGAGGACTTTGAGTATTCTTCATTGTGCCTTCTATATTAATTGTCTGTGTACTCTCTTTCAGTGAGAAATAGCCTTAGGATCTTCACTTTCTGAAAGTGACTACACAACATTATGTGTCTAAATCATGAGGATCTTCAGCAGGCTCTATCTTGCTAACAGCAGTCAGTGCTGTCTGGAAGGTTAAAGTCCCTATTAAAGTTTGGGTGGGAGCCAGAATGACTTCCACTACATGTTAGAGACAATCATATAATATTGTGTAATGGTGTGAGCCGCTATCATTCAACAGATGGCACCATGTGGTACAACATCATGCGATTCAGTTGCTATTTCTTGAGTTTCTCCACATAATAATGTGGCAAAATATTAAAAGTTGACAGAATAAACATATATAGGATTCAGATGTTCTTATATGAGTAGATGAAGAAGAAGAGCCAATTTTTTCCTGCATTATATTTAATTTATCAAACTGTCAGTTTAGAAATATATTTGTAGCACAAACAAAATACTGTTATTTATGCTACTGAAGGTGATGGAGAAAACCAGATACTGTTTATTCATGCAAAGTTAGTGTTATTTCCCTCTGTTATAATAAAATAGAGGAAGAAGAAGGTACAAGGTAAGATTGTTGAGGAAAGAACTAGTTATAGTTCAAGGCTTACTTTTCAGTGTGGTTAACTTCTGCACACTTATGTGTGAGCTGTGCTGAAAACAACAGTGCTCTGGCATGGGCATGGAAGAGGAGGCTTTTCCAAATTAACCATTTGAATTGCATATATAAGTGGTTATATGTGAGGAAGATGAGTTTTGCTGAGAGAAGGAATGCTTGGAATGATGAGGGAAGGCACAAGGGGATGGAAAAAAGGTACGTGTTCAGACACAGAAGCCTTTTAGGTGTGGTTTCTTTGTAGCTAGTCCCTGAGGTATGTTTAGAACGTGTGGTACTACAGCACTGCTGCTACAACATTATGTATGCCATCAGCAGTTTTTACTTTGTCGTTTTTACAGATTGACATTCTTCATGAGAGTAAAGTTATTGATGGATTTTTTGATGTATGTTAAACCTTGCATGTGGTTTATGGGTTAGCATATCCAAAAGGGGACTGAGATGAAGGATTATGCAAAATGAAGTCACGGATTATACAGGCACAGGCAAATTAGACACTTGAAAACATGGTGATTGCCTTTATCAAAAAAATGTCAGCACTTAAAAGACTTTCTGTAGTGCCTTATTACTGCTCAGTAATTTGTTTCTAGATATATATTATTGCATTAGGCAGATCTGAGTGGTAACTTTCCTCAGTGATGTTTTAGTAATTGAGCACAGCTCTGGAGAACACTGATACTGATGCCAGCTGTATATTGTGGTATAGTTTTAGTTTTGTCTACCTGAGCGGCACAAGCCTACCCAGCTCTCAGAGAAAGAGGAAGATGTGTGTTTCAGCGGATCTGCAATCTTTGAAAGGTCCGTTCCACAAAAGCATGTTTTTATCATGGGTTTTGTTAAGGGGTATTTTGGCTTTTGCCCATCATTCTTTGTCTCCCACAGTGAAAAACAGGACAAGGTTATAATTTAGTTCATATGCTTTGATCAAAGCTACCTTCAAGAACCATTTTTTCACCTCCAAAGGAGCTACTAAATCTCAGGTGTGGTAGCAAACTTTTCTCTAAATTGCTACCAACTTGCTTTTGTGTCAGGGTGCATGAGGAAATCAGGAGGAAAATGTGTCTTCTCTTTGCACAGGAGAACCTCTGAGGCATAGTCTCTACACCTGAAAGGCACTTTGTATCTTTGCCTTTCCCTGTTGCTGAAGGTTATACCTCTTGACAAATTTTAACCTGCATCTGTTTGCACCCAGAATCTAAAGTACTAAACTCAGAATTTGCCTGGCATAGAAATTTTTACTTCTGTAATTCATCACAGTAGTTTGTGGGTCTGAACCATGAACAGCATCAAGGACTTAGTCTGATGAAACAGGAAAATGATGAAAAAGCAGATAGGAGTGTTGAAAAGAAGTAAAGGAGAGCAGCTCCTTATGCCAGTGGTGTTGAACCTTCTGCATCATCAAGTAAGGGTTTAAGGCAATCGCTGGTTTCAGTGGGAATGTAGCCTGGAGGAGAACTTCACAACTTGCTGTTCATTGTCAGGGAGAGGCAGTATTTGATACAAGAAAGAGATCCAAAACCATTTCTTTTTACAAACTTAACAGTTTTTTAAGCTTTCCTGAGAATGTCCAGAGGCTTTTATCTAAATAACACTCAAAATTATTGTAGTAGCAATACTAGAAGAAAGTGCCCAATAAGTTTAATTGCCATTTCATGGCAGTGAATTTAGGATGTGAATCTGAAGTAGGCTTGCTTTTCTCTGCCAGCTGTCAATCCAGAATTCAGTAGCATATCTCCACTTGTTTTGAAGCACATTTTAAAACATATTTATGTTGTTCATTCATTAACAGTCTGTGTGACTGCAGTGTGTAATTTACAGTAATGTAGGCTAACTTCTGGTTCTGAGTTCTTCAGCTTTTTAGTACTGTTTTGTGCATGTGAGGAATATATTTGGATTTGAATAGCTTTTAGGTGCTATTTAAATGCTGATTTAAAGTAGGAGTTGCCTTGTCTGTCTTTAACCATTTGAAGATTAAGACTAAGACTCAGTCTTGAAGAAACCTTTGTGATCAGTTATGGTGTGATGAATCACTCTCCTATTTCTCTCAACTGTCTTTCTTAGGTATCTTCTTTAGTTATCTCCTGAAGCTTTTAGACCAAGGTGGTCGTCAAGAGTTCCTTCTACAGTCAATGGATTAATTGTCTTAATCTTAAATACTAATTCTTAGACAGCAAAATAAAATTGAATGAATCCTCAGTTTCATTGTGTAAACTTATGTTCGGAAATAATTTTTGCTTATGTCAGAGACATCTTTCTGGTTTTTTATTTTTGTTGATTATCACGGTAGCAATACTGAGATAAATACTTATAAGTTAAGAAGATGGAATGAACAATCAAAGCAATTAAGTATCTAAAATTTATTTTTTTAACTGATACACAGCATTTACTTCTTAGGTGATTTGTATCTTGGAGTCTCTGTCAAAGCATTCCAAAAGGTACCACACATTTACGTAAATAAAACATATTCAGTCATATATTTTTAATGGTAAATCCCAAATGGAAAAAACCTATTGTTGTGCAGGTTTGTTTTTATTTCATACCGTAGGGGGACAAGGATATCTAAATCAGTATATAAAGCTTGAAGTGGTATGGTAGCATACTCCCATCTTTTCCTTTCATTTTCTTGTTCATCCACTTGAATTAAATAAGGAGAATATTTCTGATGAAGAAACAGGAATTGTGATAAGATTTGTATGGATTCATTAATATTTACATCTTGCTATGGAACGCCTTTTCATATACGGTCTGAGAAAGCCACAGATAGGTATATATGTAGCTTCTTAGGGAGTGTTCATTACCAGTTGCCCTCTGTACCAATGTGTAAATCCATTAATTTCATTTGAGGCTTGTCCCTCTTAGTCAAGGTATCACAGGTTGTGTTTTTGTCTTTGGAATGTTTTGGTATTGGTCAAAGCGGCAGATGTCGCCTGTGCCCCCTAAGTGATACTATTACACTAACTATATCTTCAACAGCTGCAGCGGTCCTGAAAACAAAGTGTTTCCCATTTCTGCAGACCCCTTAAAATAGGAGGCTTGAAACAAGTTCACACATAGTTTCCTAGAACTCTCCCAGTTCCCTTTTTGTGCAAAGGCACCTTGGTTCTGCTTCTGATGGGGAGGAGCATCAACCATAAAATTCAAGGGGTTTTTAATGTGATTTTGCTGAGTTTTATCTGCACTGTATTTCTCTTTCCATGCAAAGGAAAATCTATTCCTATTTAAATATTATCAAGCTAATCTACAGGGGATTGTTTTTTTCCCCTCACATTCAAAACGTCTGTTCTAGTTAGGCCCTTTTCTCCCACTAGCATGTTGTTCCCTATTAGTTCAAATTATGTTGCTGTTTTGTTGACAGCCTGTCTAAAGGAGTCATAGCTATTCATTTGTATAACACAGTAATAATGTTTGCAGATCTTGCAAATAATAGAATCAAAAAATAACACAGTTTTAGCTCATGAACATAAAAAAGCCATGTTCATTTAAGGCCTGGATTCAGCAATTGTGTCAACACATGTTTTGAGGAATAATAAGCATTTAATGATTTGAAATAGCTTCTATGTAGGAAAACATCATGCAGACATTTATTTGCCTGCTTCTGAATGGAAATGCTTTGTTTTCTGAATTTTTTGGTATTTGGAGTTGTCCTTTGAACATGCTAAGAAATTGGCTAAAAGATGACAGTTAAAACATTATGCATTATGGAAAGCTGTAGTACAACTTGAAACCCTTGCAGGATCAGGTCTGTTTTACCAATTTAAAAGTGATTATTCCTTGGTCAGCAAGAATACAGATTGATTTACTATTGTGCAGACTAAAACAATTCTCATTGGATTTGAAGAGGTATTTAAAATACACAAACTCTTTAAAGCAATTTGTACGTTGCAGTTTTCAGTACAGACATTACTAATTCATGTGATGACTCAAGCTCATAGTCACTGATGTCTTACTGAGCAAAATTGCCCCGTACCCCTTTGAACTTTGTACTTTTAGTCAGAAGACCGTGTTATTGAAGAAGAGCCTCTTGAGTCTCATTATCAGTTACAGCAAACATACATCATGGTTGGATTCAACAGAGATCCTTGTATGACTAGCTGGTAAACATTTTTATTAGTACTATGTTCCATCTGTTTAATGTTCAGCTTGATCTAGTAGCAGTTGGCAGTAAAGCTGTTGAGGTTCTTATCGAGCTTTTATTGGCATAAAAAAAAAAAGTAGATATATCTTGAATAGCCTCCCTTTCAGACAGATAACTATTGCAGAAGGCCCAGAAGCCCACCATGGCCAATACTCCTAAATCAATGTTTTTCCTTAATCTTTCAAATTAGGGGGAGGGACTTTTTAATTTCTGGAAAATTAAAATATTTTAGAACACTTTAGATATGTTGATAGTTTTGCTGAGTTCTTATTCTATAACTGTATAAATTTTGCCTTTGCTCATTCTTGGTGTAGCCATCTAAGGTAGCCAGATATTAAAAAAACAAATAAAGAAGGCTGTCCCATAGGCTTCAACTCATCCTGTGCTATAATACTGAAAAATTCAAAACCAATTATATGTTAGAAGTTAGCATGATTATGTAAAAAGACTACTATCCTATTTAGAATAGATCTAGAAATCATAACTCATAGACTGATTGTAAGGCTGCATATAATCGTGTATTTTCTTGTGTAGAACCGAGTTGTACAGATATTGTACCAGAACAGCTATTACAAGAAATATCAAAGTGTTCAATTGAAGTCAAGCATACAAAGGGAGTAATTAGAATTTTTGCAACAGTTAATGCTTTTTGATTAAATGAAAAGATAAGTTGCTTGATTTCTGATTCTGTGGCTTCAGATAATTTCAGTGTACCTTGAGTTAAGTTACAAGTTAGAGTAATTCTGCTAAAGGTAATGATAATAAAAGGCCTCCTCCAAAAATAAGATTGTAAAAATAAGAGTGAGCATGACAGAGAGTTCACCTCCTGACATGCTTTTGTGGTAGCTGTGGCCAAAAACCGTGAACATGTTGTGGCACTCAAGTAATGTATGCTTGCTTAAAATTAAAAATGAAACATAATAAAGATATAAGTTACTAAAAGCCGTGTTCATTTTACATGTAATATTCCTGTTCTGCTTCTTCATGTGTATTCACAATTCAGTTCCATTTGATCAACAGATAGCTTGTAGTTACCATATATTTTCTTTATTTATTTTAGAGAAAGTAACTGGCATTACAGAGTGGGAAGAAAGCGTCACTTCCTAGTAGCTGTTGAAAACTATTTATGCTGCCCTCATTTCCTGTGCACAATCCCTTTAATGTTGGACTGCTTGTTGTTTCTTGTCCACTAGATACAGGACAATTTCCAGTGTGATGGTTCTGCTTTTGTTGCAGATGCATCTTTGCTTAGTTCAGTCTTTTTGCAGAAAGTGTGCTTTCCACTTGAGCAGGTAATGCACTCTTATTTTATGTATCTCTTCTCTTCAAAATAGTGCTTCCAGAGGAAAGTGCTTAATTAGTAAAGATAATAGCTATTAAATGCATAGTGTAATTGTTACAAATTATACACTTTCCATATACAGGGAATTAATATTAAACATTGTTGTCCTAATAATTAGTGCAGATAGTAGTTAAGCATTAGTCCATTTCATTAGTTTTTATCCCTCTTTCTTTCCAGACACTCAATGAAGACATAATCTTCTAGTTATTTTAGTGCAGCAGTCCAACAGGTTGTCCTTTTTCTGATGAAACATCATACACCTCAGCACTTCTGTTTCAGATTATTTAGCTGTCTGCCAATTTACTATCTGAAGAAAATTCATCCTAAAAAATGCACGCTTAAAGTAATACTATAATAAATACATTAAGATGCCTTCAGTTGACACACCTACAGCAGTTTCTGCAAAACATTTGTGTGGATATTGGCGAAACCCCCAGATCCTTATTCAAAGTGGAAGAGAAGGAAACAAAGTTCAGAGATGGGGCCCATGAAGTTTATTTGGTTCCTGCTTCTTATTGCTATTCATATTCTGATTTATAATACTGCTTTTGTTCAGGTACTCTGGAGTTTATTAAAGACAAAATTTGTGCTAGAGGATCAATATTTACTAAAATTTGAACTATTGATAAAACTATCTGTGGTATTTTGTGAAATAACGTATGAAATTTTAAATAGTAAGCCATTTGACCTAATATTTTTTTCTGGTGCTTCACAGCTTTTGTTAGATATCTTAAAGTAATACTTGAGCAGTCTGTAAAGCCAAACTTAAATGCTAATGATTATGTTGTTTGGTCAGATCAAAGTAATGTTCATAGAACGCATTTTGAATTTGAATGGTGGCTTAAATTTTATCAATTTCTAGAAAACGACACAATGATGAAAGCACATATTCTTTCTAATGAACAGATCAATGATACATGAGTTTTACTGAAGTCACTGATATGTTGAATGCTGATTATAAGTTGAATCAAATTGTGGCCTATGTTGCTTTCGTAGCTGTACTGGAACTGGGACTAAGTATTTTACTGTATAGTAAGAAGAAGGGCTGTAGGTAATGTGAAAACTGAGGACTTTGTCCATTATTTTTTCTTCCTGCTTTTGTGTGATTGAGTGTGTAGAAATCCCTAAATTATCAAACAAAAGGGATGGCTGTGTTGTGTTGGTCCAGAGATCTGATGTCTAGGGAGGAGCACAGAATAGGGAAACAGTAATTTTCTGATATCCTGACAGTCCTTAAGCTATTTTTACTCAGGACTTCCTGAGCCAAAGATACCATTGTTTTTTTTTATTTTAGTAGCCTTTGACAGAACTTCCCTGCACATATTTTCTACTACATCGATTTCTGTTAAGATTAGCTAAGACTTGATCAACCTCTTTCCTGTTATCCCATGTTTAATAAAATTAGGGAGAGCAGAACATGAGTGTTGTCATGAGAAAACTTGTGCAGATAAAAGAGGGATTTGATTTCTCTGTCTCTGCAAATTGAGATCTTATCTGCTAAGAAATGTGTTTGTCTGTGGTATTTTAATGTATATCTGTACAGGAGAATAACAGATATGTTATCTTGCTTCAAAGTTTCTCTCATGGGCATTTAAGAATAAGGAGATTTAATTAAAAGAAATTGAATTTTATGAGAACCCATGATATAAACATACCTCTATAAAGAGGCTAGAGTTACAGGTCTGTAAATTAGTTGTATTAATTTCTGCTAAGAAGAATAATTGAACTTGGATTTTAAAACTGGTTTTGAATTATTTTACTGTTTAGCCCTCAATTTAGAAAATTTTATGAAGAAGGAAAAAGTTATTTCATCTGCAGAAATCTGAGTCAGAGCACAGCTATATTATGCAAATCTTAACACTAAAAATAGCTTTGAATGCAGGGCTTGTTTTCATTAGCAACGGGGTAGAATGGATAGTGGGTGTCTCTAATCAGCACGTTTCTAGTGTGGTTTAGAAGGTTAAAGATAAAATATTCATAGCAAAAAATGCCTTTCCCCCTTATATTGAAGTACAATTTAAAAGTTTAAGGCAAAAAGGGACCATTTGTTTATATATATATATGTATATTTATGTGTGTGTGCATATATAGATATATAAGGGCATGTATAGATATATAATAGAGCCTGTAGCGATAGGACAAGGCGTAATGGTTTTAAACCAAAAGAGGGTAGATTGAGACTAGATATAAGGAAGAACTTTTTTAGGATGAGGGCGTTGAAACACTGGAATAGGTTTCCCAGAGAGGTGGTAGATGCCCCGTGGAAACATTCAGGGTCAGGTTGGACGGGGCTCTGAGCAACCTGATGTAGTTGAAGATGTCCCTGCTTATTGCAGGTGGGTTGGACTAGATGAACTTTAAAGGTCCCTCCCAACCCAAACCATTCTGTGATTCTGTAATAGCTATGTAATGGTAGATCATTAAACCTTGCCCACCTGTCCATGATTTAATTAAAATTTCATTTCAATTTAAGTCCTTAGGACAGGTTATACTGAATGCCAGAGGGGAGAACAGACAGGAACAAAGTATCTAATATAAAACACCCTAATATTGCAGAGGAGACATGAGTTGATAGATCCAAGTAATCTTAATATCTAGCTAAAGGAGTTGGGCTCCCATTCTCTTTCTCCATCCCATCCGTCCAGCTCTCCTAATAAGATGAAAGAAATTATTTCTTCTCCAAACCAGCTCTGGTGATCTGTCTCATCCGTTCTCAAGTGCGAGAACCAGACACAACAGCCAGTGAAACTAAGAAAAAATATTCTCTTTAGCTCCTTAGAGAAATGATCTGTCCATCCTGCCCAGGGCATGCCCTGAGGGAATTTTCATTATCACTCTCACTGGAAACAATTTGTAGATCTGACTCATGATATATGATAATCTGCAGTAACTGATTCTCTGGTTGGTACTGATCTTCTCAATCCTTGCTCATTTGAGTGGTCTTTTATACATTCAGATGGTCTCAAAGGCAACAGTTGGCAGTATAACTGGTAGTCCACTAGTGAAAAGGCAAAGATACTTTTGATCAGTAATTTGCTGGGCTTGAATTTCAAGTCAGTTATTAACTCTTTCCAATGCAACTTTACTATGTATCACTTATGAAATTTGTTTACTTCTGTAACACAGGCAGCTTGGCACTTCAATAGTTAAACTTTACAGAGTTTACTTGATACCAGTGCTATGAACATGATATTCTGATAGCTGTGTTACTGCTAGATACTAGGCTGCTCCACCATTTTCCTACTTGCTGAAACACTGTGGGAGGATGTAATTAGTGAGATATTTTGAAAAGGGAAAATTTAGATATGGTGAAAAAGCATGGATATGGATTCTTCTTCTAGTTACAAGAAAAATGTAAGTTTATCATGTACACCTGAGTACCTGGTCATTGTTACAAACCAACCTGTTGGGAATTTAGCATGGAGGATTAGATCCCTCATACGTTGTGGTTGGTTGCTGGACATGTGGCTATAGGAGTCTCAATTCCAGGGGTCCTTGCCAGGGTGTCTTCAGCGGCGTTGAGAAACAGACTCACTGAACTGTTGTTCTGCTGAATTCCTATAATCTAGCTGGCCCGTGGTCCTGTGTGACCACCTCAGTATATACACATTCATTGCTATTGATTATCTTAAACTACATACAAAGTATATCTTAACTGCGTACAAAAGACTGTCTTATGTGACTAGTTTTGCATGTGCAGGAATGGTTTCTACTGATTATTTAAAAGTAACTGTGTACAGCTTGATCAGTTTTACAGCAGGATGTGTCTGGGGATCATCTGGAATAACCAGATCCCCCCCCAGCATGTTAATGTCACATTGGAATGTCCAAATTGGTCTATACATAGCAGGAGCTGCCTCGGGGAGTGCCTGAAATTCCCACCTGGAGACTCCTGCACCAATTACTCATATATATCTCTGTAAAGGAGGCCAAGAGCTCAGTCACCTTGGCTAGGTTGGTGTGATGTTTCAAATCAGTTGGATATCTCATCTAGCTAGGGGGTTCCTGGATCACTAGGGAATTTCTGACTCAAGTGCATGGGTGTGCAGACAGGCAACAGCCCTGAAATCCAGCTATGCAATTATAACTATAGGACAAACTTGAATTTTCATATTAGTAACTTAAGTTTCAGAGTTCTTGACACATTGTACGATACATACTCTAACCTGCAAATCACGTAGATTTAAATCAGTGGCTTGGGTGGAATATAGGTTTAATGTTATAACCATTTTGAGACCTTACTACACACCAGACATTCAGCATAGGGAGGAGTCGCACTTCTGTTCATGTGAACAGGCTTGTCAGGCTTTTGTCCCCAGAAATTTTGGAAATGGAATAGACAGATGCAATAAAAGAGTGTTGGTTGCTGTCATACTCATCAACTTGCAGAGAAAATTACAGGTTTTGGTGCTCACATCTACAAAAAATCCTGGTTGTGCTTAGAAGGCCACTTTTCAGTATTTGCAGTACCAGTTGATGGTACTGCATTCCTGTACTTAGAACTGAGGGTCATTCATTGAACAATGATGAGTCTTTTATATCTGGTCCAACTCACCAAGGACTCTACTCTTCATAAAGTCCTTGTACTGCCAAGGACAATTCTGGCTAATTTACTGGACAGAAGAGCCAAGTGTGATCTCATTGCCTCTTTCACACCTAAAGTTTTCCACATCTTAAATATTGCATGTTATTCTGTATCCTCACCAAAAGTTCTTATGTTTATTTACTGTATGGGAAGAGGTAGGATTTTACAAATGTTTCTTTGGTCATCGTAGAGGCTGACCAAATTCTTGACAGATAGACCAGATTCCCTGCCAGACGGGCTGATTGTTTTCTACCTCCTACATTGCTCACTGACATCTTTTTATTGAGGCATCTCACTAATGGGAAAAAAACTGATATGAGGAAGCAAGAAAGTTATCCTGCAGATAGTGTGAATTATATAAGGAAGAGTAACCTTCATGGTATAAATAATTTCTCAGTTTCAGATGATATGTTTATTTAGGTGTGAATAAAAAAAGAAAAATAACATTTTCTGTATCAGTTCTTTTTTTAAAAAAATTTTGTCATAAGCGTGCATATTGATCCGTAACAGTGTAAACCCTATAGCATAGCTAATGCTACAATTAGAATTATTATACAACTACAACAGTTTCTGTTTGTAGTCATAAGACCTTGTGGTGGGTTGACCCTGGCTGGATGCCAGGTGCCGACCAAGCCATGCTATCACTTCCCTCCTCAGCAGGACAGAGCTGGGAGAAAATAACGATGGAAAAAAACTCACAGGTTGAGATAAAGGCAGTTTAATAAAGCAAAAACAAAGACTGCACACTGAAGCAAAGGAAAACAAAAAGATTTATTCTCTACTTCCCATCAGCAGGCAATGTCCAGCCACTTCCCAGGAAGTAGGGCCTCAGTACATGTAGTGGCTGCTCTGGAAGACAAGTATCATAATATCAAATGCCCCACCTCCGCCTCCTTCTCCTTCGCTTCTATTGCTGAGCAGATGTCATATGGTATGGAATATCCCTTTGGTAAGTTTGGGTCAGCTGTCCTGGCTATGTCCCCTCCCAAGACCTTGCCCACCCCCAGCCTGCTGGTGAGGGGGGAATGTTGGAGAGACAGCCTTGATGCTGTGCCAGCACTGCTCAGCAGTAGCGGAAACACTGGTGTGTTACCAAACACCTTTCCAGCTACAAATACAAAGCACAGCACTATGAGGGCTGCTATGGGGAAAATTAACTCCATCTCAGCCATACGCAATACACATGTTAAAGGACTGTTTTTATTTAACAAGTACATCCATTATATTAAACAATAAGCTGATATTATTCCTGAAGGTGACTTTTCTGGTCTTTCAAATTTTGAGAAATATTAATTGCCTAGTTCTAACAAGTAGCATAATTCTATGGAAGAATTTATGCTTTCAGAGTAAATATATGGAGTGAGGTTTCTGGTAGAAAAGCTTATTGAAGCTTATTTGGGCCCGGCCATCCAGCCAGTTTTTTACCCAGCAAAGCGTGTGCCCATCCAAGCCACGAGCAGACAGTTTTGCCAGGAGAATGCTGTGGGAAGCGGTGTCAAAGGCCTTACTAAAGTCAAGGTAGACAATATCCACAGCCTTTCCCTGATCCAATAAGCAGGTCGCCCTGTCGTAGAAGGAGATCAGGTTTGTCAAGCAGGACCTGCCTTTCATAAACCCATGCTGACTGGGCCTTGTCATCTGGTTGTCCCTCATGTGTTGTATGATGGTACTCAGGATGAGCTGCTCCATCAGCTTCCCGGGCACCGAAGTCAAGCTGACAGGCCTGTAATTTCCCAGATCATCCTTCGGACCCTTCTTATAGATGGCCAATTTCCAATCTGTCAGGATCTCCCTGGTCAGCCAGGACTGCTGGTAAATGATGGAAAGCGGCTTGGTGAGCGGCCCAGCCAGCTCCTTCAGCACCCTCGGGTGTATCCGATCTCGTCCCATAGACTTGTGTGTGTCTATGTGATGCAGCAGGTCACTGACTGTCTCCTCCGGGAATACAGGCGGGTCGTTCTCCCAGTCTCTGTCTTCTGGCTGAGGAGGCTGGATTCCCTCAATACAACTAGTCTTGCTATTAAAGACTGAGGCAAAGAAGGCATTAAGGACCTCAGCCTTCTCCTCATCACTTGTTACCATGTTTCCTCCTGCGTCTAGCAGAGGATGGAGGCTCTCCCTGATCATTCTTTTGGTGTTAACCCACTTATAGAAACATTTCCTGTTGTCCTTGATTGCTGAAGCCAGAGTAATTTCCAGCTGGTCTTTAGACCTCCTGATTTCTGCCCTGCATAGCCTCACAGCATCTTTATAATCACTGGGAGTGGCTAGCCCCTTCTTCCAAAAGCGGTAAACTCTCCTTTTCTCCCTGAGTTGCAGCCAAAGCTCCCTGTTCAGCCGGGGTGGTCTTCTCTGCTGCCGGCTTCTCTTACAGCACCTGGGGACTGCCTGCTCCTGTGCCATTAAGACTTCCTTCTTAAAGAGTGTCCAGCCTTCCTGGACCCCTATACCCTTCAGGATCGTCTCCCAAGGGATCCTTTCAAGCAGGTGCCCAAACAAGGCAACGTCAGCCCTTTGGAAGTCCAGGATGTCAGTTCTGCTTAGCCCTCTCCTGGCCTCTCTAAGAATAGAGAACTCTATTATTTCATGATCGCTGTGCCCTAGTCGTCCTCCAACCGCCACATCATCCACCAGTCCTTCTCTGTTCACAAAGGGCACCTTCTCTGGTCGGTTCCCTCACCAGCTGCGTCAGGAAGTTGTCTCCCACACATTCCAGTAATCTCCGGGACTGGTCCCTCTCTGCTGTGTTGTATTTCCAGCAGATGTCTGGGAAGTTGAAGTCTCCCACAAGAACAAGGGCAAGCGATCGTGAGATTTCTCCTAAGTTCCTGCAGAATATTTCATCCACTTCTCTGTCCTGGGTGGGTGGCCTGTAGTAGACTTCTGCTACAACATCTGCCCTGTTGGCCTTCCCCCTGATTCTAACGCAAAGACACTCAACCCTGTCTTCACTACACTTGTACTCAAAGCAATCGTATCAGTCCCTGACATACAGCACCACCCCACCACCTCTCCTTCCTTGTCTATCCCTCCTAAGGAGCTTGTAGCCATCAATTGACACACTCCAGTCATGGGAGACATCCCACCATGTTTCTGTAATAGCCACTACATCATCATTTTCCTGTTTCATCATGGCTTCAAGCTCCTCCTCTTTGTTACCCATGCTGTGTGCATTGGTATACATGCATGTACCGGGTCTGGCTGAGCCAGAATTGGTTTTCCCCTGTAGCAGCCCTCATGGTGCTATGTTTTATGTTGGGAGCTGGCAGGGTGTTGACAGCACACTGGTGTTGTGGCTACTGCTGAGTAGTGCTTACACAGCACCAAGGCTCTTTCTGACATTTCCCCCCCCACAGTGGGACGGGGTGGGCAAGATCTTGGGAGGGGACACAACCAGGACAGCTGACCCGAACTGACCAAAGGGATATTCCAAACCATATGACGTCTGCTCAGTATAAAGCTGGGAGAAAGGAGGAAGGGGGTGGGGTCACCCTTGGTCCTCCGAGGCAACCACTACGCGTATCGGAGCCCTGCTTCCTGAGAAGGCCCGACATCGCCTGTTAATGGGAAGTAGAGAATAAATCTGTTTTCTTTTTTTTGCTTCCGCGCGCGGACCTTTGCTTCGCTTTGCTTATATTAAAACTGCTGTTGTTTTACCCACAAGGGTTGTTTTGTTTTCCTATCTTATTTTCTTTCCCTTCTTTGCCCTATTGAGAAAAAAAAGGGGAAAGGGGGGAAAGTGATAGAGCGACTTGGTGGGTACCTGGCATTTAGCCAAGGTCAAACCACCACAATGCACTTCAGATGGGCTGGTGTTTTGCCCCCTTCCCCCTTCAAATCTAGTTTAAAGTTCTGTCAGTGAGCCCAGCTAACTCCTGCCCCAAGATTCTGTTCACAGACAATGTGGGGCTTATAATCATGATTTGAGAATATTCATCTTAATATCAGTGACATTTTCAGGAAAATGTAGGCTGAAATTGGAAGTACTTGCTAACATAAGGCTGAGGAGTACAGAGATTAGCACACTATCTTAGTATTTACGGAAAATGGATTGGGTTTTTCCACATGGTTTGTCAGGGACTTAGTGTTCCTCTTTATATGAGAGTGGAATGATGTAGGGACTGGAAGTCATTAAGGTACAGGAATAGGAACCAAATAAGTATCTCAGATCAAGATTAATAACATTCATGTTATATGATAACTATCTTCTTTTCTCCTTTTCCTCACTTTTTTCCTTGTCTTTTCTTGCAAAGCAAAGAAGCAGAGAACCAAAACAGCAGCAATCTGCATTTTAATTTGAACTCACAATAGGACACAGATAATGCTCTTTAAGTTCAGTCGTAATCCATATGGAGTTAGCTCTGGTGTGTAGCTTTTTTTGCTAATGACACCGAAATAATTATTGCACAGTGACCTTTAAAGAAGAAAGCTTATTTTTTTTAATCCTATGAAAGATATTTATCTATATTTAACCATTTTGAGTAGTCTCAATCTAAATATTCTCCTTTCTATTATGTTAAATACAAGATAATTACTGTTTGATATATTGAGACAGTGGAAGAAAGAATGTGTGGGATTAACGTCAGTAAGTGTGTTTTATTTCTGTATGGTTGGTTTTTACAATTATTTATAATAAATTTGCATCATGCCCAAGAATTGCAAACATTCTATAGTTATATTATGGAATGTGTAGGTGTATGCATAATTCAGATGGGCTAAAACACTAAGAATTGCCCAAATTGCCTGTAAAATATGACAGGAAAGATGTCTTAGGGGAAATGTAGGCACTCATAAGAAAGGTTAATTTTGTGTGCTAACTGAAATTGCATTCAGAATCTCTGGGTTTGCTAGCAGTGCATGCATTATACAACTCAATTCTAAGTGATAAAAATGCTGGCTGCTTGTTTAGACTTCATAACTAAATGCACATGTAATACCTTTGGTACAAAATTATTACAAAGATTACCTGGGTGGTTACTGTTGTTGCTAAGGGTTTACAACATGTTGCATTTTAATTTCTTTCACAATTTCAGATACTTAGAACATTCTAAAACTTCTACGTTTGGCAAGATAATAAAAAGATGTGTTAAAGTTTTTTCTTGTTTTGTAATTCTAAATGATACATGCTTACTTTCATGAAACTGAAAAATCAAATGCGTTTTTTTTTTCTCATTTGCCAAGTGTGATGCAATTCTAGCCTTCCTTTTTTAAATGCTCTTTTCCCATTATTTTGTTTTATTGTATTGTATTTTACTTATTTTTCTTTTTTTTACTTTTTAAGTCTACAGAAGTTTTAGCCTTTTTTTTTAGTCTTCAGAAGATGGGAACATTTATGCTGCTCACTTTTGCAAATTGTCTTTTCCTTTTTGCTTGGGAGGTTATGTATTCTTCACTAGGGCTATAAGCATCATAAAGATTAGCTTCTGTGTACGTAAAACATTTCTTTTCACTAGACTGAGTTCATAGTCATAAAACCTGCTGCACTGTGTGTCCATGAGCAATGGATTCCGTAGTCTTTGCCACAGTCAATAGGTATTTTTGATTTTGATAAAGTGTCTAGGTAATAAATGCCTATTAAAAGGCAAAAAAACAGAGTGTTTTGAGTTGCTTAATTAATTTCTTCCTTTTAAAATGCAAAATCTTGTCATAATAGGACTGGAGAACTACATAGTTAAACATTCAGATTTTAAATTTATGGGTGAAGTTGCAAATGTGAATTCAAGATGCACATTTAACTTGTTGTTTGTATTTATTATTTTAGTTTAATTTATGTACATGATTGAGAGTTCTTAAGTGTATTTGAGAAATACACCTACATAATATCTTTGAATTATGTGGGCAGGTAGATATTGCTTATGTTAGGTTTTCATTATGTTGCAAATACCTAGCTTGGGAGTAGTTAAATCTGTGAATGTGCTAAAATATAAGAAAATATATTAAGTACATGTTTAAATGCAATTGATAGTATAGTGTGGATACAAACATTTTTTAATGAGGACAATTTCCCTAAAAATGTCATTAGCACACCTGTTTTCTCTTGTTAAAAAATGTACTTGTAGACAGGAATGAGCATCTCCTAAAGGATGTTTGCACACAGATTTTTATCTCATACCTTCAAAAAGCAAAGGGCGCAGGGCTGTAGGTTGTATTTTTTGTTCAGGGATACAGGGATGGTAGTGATAAATATCATATATAGATCCTTAATATAAAGATAATAATCTCAGCAATAACTCAGCAAAAAGCAAAGAAGAAAACTTTTTCTAAATAGTTCAATTTATTTTACACAGTAGCTGAAAACTGCAACGGTGGAATGTACATATCAGCCATAGTTGTTCTTTACTTCTTGTTGTGAACTGATGTGTTTTCCTGCTGTAATGACAAAGTTAACTGTGAGCTTTAAAAACAAAGTACTTTGTGTAATTTCTTGTTCTTTCCCAGTGTGTGAGGAAATTTCCTGGTGTGTAAGGGAATGAAGGATTTCCCCCATCAAAAAAATCCAGCTCATGTGATCTGCTCCTGAATGTGAACCCGTATATGCAATCAGGAAATATGTTTAAAGCACTCTCTTGATTTGGACCAACTGCTAATGTAAATACACCTATATTGGACCAGAACCACGGAGCTCTTCCAAGCGTGGGAGCTGGTAAATTCTGGGAGCAAGACCATCTGGACTATAAGTGCTTTGTTTTGCTTTGAGGAGAGCATAGATGTGTAAAAACTGCCAGGGCCATGAACGTCGGCTTTATGGAGGACTGACTGCAGCAGTTTTGAAGAGGGGAAAGGAAGAGTACTTTTTTCAAAGAGAAATCCATGAGTACTTTGTTTATACAGTTCTGTGAGAAAGCCTGAAGTTAAATTGGTGGTTTTTATCTAAGAAGATATTTGAGATTTCTTGATAGAATGATCAAAAAGTATCTATGTGGAGAATGGAACGGGGGATTACAGTGATTTGAAATGGAGCCTAAGAAGTGTAGACAAGAGATATAGGGAGGGAGGTGTGGTTTATTACTTCTGGATTTTTTTTAAAGTAATGGACAGATTAAGCATAAGAACAACTTTTTCAGGGGTGAGTAGATTCATCTTTGCAACCAACTTTTTCAAAGACACTGCAGCTAAGTCTGGGCTGTGGGCTGACATTAGAAGGTGAACTGTAGATAAAATGGGAGATTGGATAGCAGTGATTCCTTTTGGCTTTAAAATTCATGAGTATTTACACAGTTCATATAGTTGCAATTGTAAGAAAACTGTCTTCCTGTCTTCTTTCCTGTATTAAAGAACCAAGACAATTTTATCCTTAAAGTCTTTTTAAGCACAGAAGAGGCTAAACAACTGGCCAACTCTGATTAACAAGACTCACCATCATTCACTCTATGGAAGCCTGACTACATGAACATATATGAGGAATTACATCAATTTCAGGAAGACTAAGGTTTGAAACAATTAAACAACATTTTTATCCAGCATTTTCTAGCAAGTAGAAAAGTTTATTAAGCTAGCAGTGACCGAACAACCATTAACTTTCCTGTGTGAGCAGAGATACATTCTTAACAGCCATTTAAAGCTTGTCATTAGTTCTAGGACCCCAGTCAGGTACTGTCTGTCCCCTGTGTGCCTGCTCTTCTTGGGACTCTCACAGGGACAGAGCTTCACTGAACTACGCTTCTCCGATAAGTGTTCTCCTCTCCCTGATAACACATTTTGATGCTTTAGTATCTGTAGTTTATAATGCCCTCATGGGTTTCTGTTGTTCAGCAGTATGTGTCATCCTAGTTCCCCCATATCATTGCAGGGTTTCTGTTATCTTGTACTTGATATTTCTCGCCAACGTGGTAACAGATAATACTGTATTACTTCTATGGAAAACTGTTCATGTAATAAATTGTAGTAGTAGTGTCCCATTTTTTTCTTTTAAAGGTTTGACTGTGATACAAGGAACTCGGACCCTTTGTAAATAAACACAGTTGCAAATCCTCTTTCTGGTCCTCTTACTTTGCTTTGTTGTTGTTTTATGTTAGGATATGAAAATACAACAAGAGATTAACTGCTGTTTGAAATAGTTTACATCCTCCACCAGAGAGATTCTGTTCTGTCAAAGGTATTTATTTGGGTCAGATAGATATCATCAGCATGAGAACTGTATCCTGTATAATCACAGACTTCAGAACTTGCGGTAATTTCTAAAAATACCTAGACGTTTTTGTATGTATTTTGTATTGACAGCTAATAGTTCAATAATCAGTTGGAGTGGAAGCAGAGGATTAGGAATTCTAATATTTACAGAGGGGCAAAACACATGACAAATATTAGATAAAGAGCCTATTGCAGTGTAAGCCAGCACTGCTACATATGCCTTGTTTAGTTTATCTGCAGTATTCTTTGTTTTATGAGTGGGAACTTGAGCTGTCCATTTGATAGAATTTGAATCAGCATTTTAACTGATAGATTTTAAGATCTTCTTTTTCCTGAAGTATTGAACTATGTGTCCTATCTATATTTACACTCTTTTCTGTGACATGGTAAGAATAACTGGACACTACAGTCATTCCCACAGCGATCCTTTATGTAATGTCTGTTCTTGTCCAGAAAACCTGCTCTGCTCCAGCTTTGCTTAAATTATTTTCTAACGGAATTTCCTCATCCTCTGCTCCATCTGATGGGCATAGCCAAGAAGTATAGCTATGGTTCCCATGGCTCTTCAAGAAAATGGGAGAATCCCAGTGTTTCCATTTCAGCTTTTCATGGTTTGATGTTTCACTGCAATATTATAGCTCTGATTCTTTTACTTGTCATTCTTTCCAGTTTTATATTAATATAGTGCTGTTCAGTTGTGATGAAACAATATTTAAACCCTTCATGGCATTTATTTAGTAAGTATGAAAGCAAAAATGAATTCTTTTGACTGAAAGGTCACATTTTACCTCCCAGTTGAAAGACAATATTTTGGAAGTCACACAAATATAAAGTTTCAGAATATGTCTTTCTCTAATCTTGGTGTTTCATAAAGTTGTGTATTATCATAGTACGTGAATGCTACCTACACATATCCAGAGGCAGTTCCTTTGGTTTTTCACCATGGCCCCCTGTGTTGCTTGAGGTAAGGATTTTTTGGGTTACTGACAACAAAAGCTTAGAAACAGAGGACAGTATTCACAAGGTAAATGTAATTTAGAGGGCCATAACTTTTTCACAAGAAGTTTATGAATAATTTCATGAAGACTTGGGGTTTGCTTAATCTGCCCTGACAGATTGTTCTACAGAGAAGATTCCCTTACTCCTCTGTTTTGTCATTACTATATTTCCATTGTTAAATGTTAAATGGAAGTAGAGTTGCTGTTATAATTCATAGGTCCTAACTTGGCTTTTGAGTCAAATGACACTTGATGTGTTTCTTGCTTTCACTATTAGGTCAAAATTCTGTAAACCAGAAGCTGACAAAGCAGATTGTAAAGAGACCTCTCAGTGCCCTAAGCAGAGGAGGATGTAGGTGGTAACAGAATGCTTGTGTTTCATCTTTGTGATCAGTTTTAGGTACAATAACTTTGAAGGTGATAAGTGAATTAAGGAAACAGTGGTCATATCTTTATAGAAGAACAGAGCTTCCTATTGAAATGGATATGAAGGAAGTAATTTTTTTGTAAAATTATGTGATTGCTTAGGCTGTCTGTTTTTAATAGTTATTAACAGCAATTAACATCTTAGGAATTTTTTACATTTTTCAAATTGAAGGAAAACCATAGACATAAAAGATAATGAGATGAACGCAGGTTCATTTGAGCAAATAAAACCACCCAGATTACTCTCCAGACATTTCTTGAAAGGAAGTGTGATGCCAAAGCAGTTTGCTGTGATTTGTTTAGATATGTGTGCACTTAATATTTCCCAAAAAGTAAATTCAAAGAACTGCCTAAACTACTTTAAATACTCTTCCACTGATAACTCTGGTAGTTAAGTTTTGTCCTTAAGAGGCTTTCCCTTCTCTAACATTTGGAGAAAAGTTTGCAGGACCTCTTCTTGATACAATAGATGGCACTGCAAATCTCTGGCAATTAGCCTGAACCTGAGGGAAGGCAATCTCAGTTCTGTGCTCTCAGGATGGACTTCCATCCTTTCTTGCGTGGAAAGGTAAGAGTAAGTACCTGCCTGTACCTCGTCATCCAGTTACTGATAGCTTGGTTCTATTTTCAGTGAGAAAGGAATAGGAGAATTCTCTGGCTTCTTCATATAAACTCCTCTGGCATGTCCAACTCTGCAATAGCTAAGAGGGTCAGGCAACTTGAACAAGGAGTCAGACAGAAAATGGAGGATAAATGCTGCATCAATGTTGAATTCAAGGATTAAGGCATAAAATCATAGAGCTCCTAAAATATAAATGATTCTTACATTCTTGCTGGTGTTGCCAAGCTGGTGAGTAAGCATGAAAAATTGACTTCATCAGCATCTCTTTAAATGCTTGCAGTATCGCACAATTCTAACTGCCCCAAGTGATCCATTTTGTGTGGACACCTGCACACATGTGTAACTCAATTTACAAATATGTGATTGTTTACATAACTACAGCTACTAGATTATATCCCCTAGATTTGTTATCTTAGGCTCTGCTTCTTTAGTTACTTCATTAACTTCCTAAAGAAGTTGGGTTTTTTCTGAATATATTTTTGTATTTACTGGCTTTTTATGTTAGTATTTTTGTTGTTGATGATGTTGTTAACTTGAGCTTTGTCCAGAATGAATGTCTCTGACAGGGAGTAGACAGAGTGTTTTCTGGACAGATAAGGTTGTTGAATTCTCATAAGTATATCGTGAACATACGGCTCTTATGCAAACATATCTCAAAACCCTCTTTGGAAATTCTGCTTTGGAAGAAGATCATAGCAAAAGAAGCTTTAAGATCTTTAAAAGAAGAGCATATTTTGTGGCATTGCTATTCTGTAGCAAGATGTAGTGTATTATCTGGAATATATTGCTGATCTTTGTTTACAAGGGATTCTATCTCCAAAGGCAGACACTAAATTTCTAATGCCAGTTTTTAACTCCTGCTGTTAGTGACTACATTGTGAGAGATAATTACATGGTGTGGAATTGGTACAGAAGTCTGTTTACAGCAGCAACCTTCTCATTGTTTTGAATAGTGATAATTTATAATGAAAGGTCTTTATACAGTGTTCACTGATACTGCTAAGATACCTCTAAGATACTTTTTTTCTTCAAACAGAGTTATTTTACAATCCCTCAAAAATTGTTTTGGAAGGGACATAATGAATGTTACCATGTAAGACCACACTAAGGAAAAATGTTCTTGAAAGGGGGATGTATGCTGTCAGCTGGCTGGGAGCTGCTTCGGGAGCTCTGTTGTGCTGAAGTCAGTACCGAAAGTGGCATTGGCCAGGGATTACTTCTCGTCATTTTCTTACATTTTATCAACGTTCCTACATCCAGAGGCAGCTGTCATGTTTTAAGCGTAAAATAATCTTACAACAAAGCAAGAATGCTTCATAAGCATGTGATCTTTTCCTACCCAGAGAACTGCAGGGTAAGAATTCTAATGTGCAGAACCTTTCACAAATTACTGAATTTTATTTTTTTATTTTTAAATTTATTTTTAATAAGCAAGGTCATTGCTGCATTTCTTTTCCCAATAAATAATTTGTGGCTATTTCTCCTGCTGTATGATCCCAAATATTTATTTCTTCTGTGTTAAAACTACCTTTACGTTCTGGAAAAGGCGTCAGGGGTTTATAAGTTGATGGGAGTATGGCTGGACATAGCAAACCAGTCTCAAGGGCAGCATGCTCATCTAGCCACCTAGAAGAAAGGAAATAGCCTTAGGTATTGAAAATCACGTTCCTCTCTAGCAGAGTTAGCCTTTCTGTTTTCTTAAGTATGTTTATTTTGCATCTGTGTGAGATTTAATAAACATTGCAGTGCTCATAATTTTAAAGCTACTTTTCTTTAAGGCTTCCTGAATTTGTGTCACTGAGCTTTCTGATCATTCAGCCAAGCTGCTTATTTGACTTCGCTGTGAGTGACTCGTGTTTGGAAAAATGGTTCATACTTGTACAGTTCAGGACCTGGTAAATTCTTAGCACTTTGTAGAAGTGATTATGCTTCTTCTGTGAGAAACAAAAGATGCTCCTGCCAGTTGGCAGAGGACATGGATCAGCAGTCTGCCCTTTCAGCCAAACCTAGGTGCTCAGTCACAGCTGACCAAAACTAAGAATCTCAGGAAATACCTTAAGGAGAACTGAGTCAAATGAGTAAACCCAGTTAAATCTTGTCCCTGTCCAATTCTTTGGCATTGAGGCTGTGGACATTCTTTCTCCAGTCGTACTTTGAAGCCATGGAGGCTAATGAGACATTGAACTCCTGTGAGTTAGTTGGCTTTCTTCCTGGAGACTAACTCCACAGATCCAACCCTCCTAGAAGCTAAGGGAAGATTTCAGGAGCCATCTGGGTCTGTAGATGTTGTCAGACTGTCCCCCTTGAGGGATTCAGTAACACAGACCAAATTGTGATTCTTATCCTTCTTGCTGTGGAAACTCAGCCAAACCAACTCTCTGAGCCTCAATTTTACCATTTATTTTGCTCATAATAAGCATATTGCCTACCTAAATTTTATCAGTCCTGTGAGGATTCTTTAGCTAATGTTTATACAGGTTTTGGAAGTATAAAATGTTCTCTAAATACACTTTGTAAGGGTATATATTATCTAAAAAGTATAATCATTATTATAACCATCTGAATTGCTATTTATTCTGGCCATTTCGATCTCTTATTCTGTGTATTTTGGACGCAGAAATGATTTGCTCACTTTTTTTTTTTTTTTTTTTTGGTGTATGTTTTAAAAATGGTGTATGTATTTACATTGTTTTCCACATAAGCTTCTTAGAATATCTGGGCACAAGCCAAAATTAAGATAGGAATGTTTAATAGGTTTTAGCCTCTTTTATTAATTTAGTTTTTTCTTTCCAAAACTAGCTCATTCTATTGGAATTGATTTGTTAAAGAATTAACTATGTTATTAGGCAAAATCCAGTGATCTTTCAACCACACATTCAGTGGCATCACATGAATAATCATGAGTCAGAAATTCAGTACAAAAAATTCTTTGCTCTTGAAACAGAATGTATGCAGGAGGGGTGCCCCTCAGGTAACTAGTTTATATTCCAGAAATACAGAAATTTTGATGAATATAAAGTAATGTTTTCCTGTGCTGTTTTTCTGTTCAAACTTTCTTTTTGGTTAAATCTTTGTGATTTTTTTCTTATGCTCTCCTGCAAATACACGTATCCACGTACTGTAAGATTTTCCATTTTCTGTATAATAATTGCATATGAAAATACTGTTTATGAGGAGTTGAGCAAATGTTATTCCAGCATACATTTCTGTAAACAGAGAAATACAGTCAAAATCTCAATTCTTGCATGAAACTAGATGTGGAATAATACTGTTTGTCTGGGTTACGCTCATGCTATAAATTCCATCTTGAAGGTTAGTGAGACAAACAGGTGCACAGAGACTGTGTAGGTGATTTTCCTTTATACGTCTTGCTGTCCTATTCACAATTTTATGCTGTATTTTTCTTGGTGTATGGTCTTGTTGCTCGTTAGGTATGTTAAGGCAGATTACTGTCACACACATGAACACTCACCAGAAAGTCTTCGGACCAGGCCTGTTACATCCTCCAAAACTGTGGTTTGTGTGGATTTTGATACTGTGGTTTTACCAAATTGGATGATATCTAGGAATATTCTGGGGCCCTGGCTTTCACTAGTCTGTACTTTTTATAATTGCCCATGGTTAGCTTTTGGCTCTTACTAGCTAATTCTTTCCCAAGGAATTCCTGGGTATGGTTTGCAAGCCAGAATATATCTTGCAGGTGGTTTGGTTACACTCACCCTGCTTTGGGGGCTGAGACTTTCCTAGCATAGATGCAGTTGCACTATATCAGTTGGCCTCAGTGCTCAGGAATATTCCTGGATGCAATATAGATATAGCCTAGATGTCTGACCCCAATGCCTACCTTCCAGCAATACATAATTTGTTAAGTGCAATGCTCCAATTAATTACACAGAGTAGACATCTGTGTGTGCACAGAAGCACCCTGCACTGGGAGATTAGAGCCTGTCTCCTGCCAAAATGATGTGCAGTATCTGTAGTGCTTAACTGCAGAGACTGGATAGTCCTGAAGGAACAAAAGATCTAGAATTATGGCTCTGACAGCCAACCTTGTTTTTTGCTTGCCTGATTTTTGCCCCTGTGCTCTTACATTCCTGTCTGGAAAGGGCTTTTACTCCCAAGTACATTATCTTTACAGTTGAGACACGTGTTGATGCCATTGGAGAACTTGTACTCCAAAATGTAGGTTGCCTAAAATGAAGGTCTTTGGTAAAACTGTAAGAAGTATGCAAAAGGCAGATGATACTATCATCTTTCTTTCATTCCTTCCTACATTTACAAAAAGGCTATCATTTCTGCATTAGTGATCTGTCCTCTGAGGGAGATGAACAACCAAAATGCAGAGTAGATAGAGGATCTTCTAGTGTTTCTCACTGTCTGGCTTTAGTTTCTGGTTCAGTGTTCTTGACCATGGGAGCACTAATGTTTTTCCTGTAGTTAGGGGAAGAGGGAGCGTGGAGATAGCAAATTCAGTTGATCCCCTTAGGTTATTAATTGTTAGTCACTGGGATTCCCAAGTAAAGCCTGGCCTTTTCTGCTTGGTCTGCTGGCCCTTAGACTCTCATCATTGCTGGCATGAAATCTGAGCTTCACTGAAGCCAATGGAGACATTCCAGTTCTGATTCAGTTTTATAAACATAGGCATCTAGTGATACTTGAAATACCCTAGGGTATTCCACCTGGCCTGCATATTCTGTTCAAGAAAGGTGCAGGTTTCCTTGTCTTCCTCTGTCATATACGCTAGGTGATTTGGATATGGTAGTACAACTCAAATGGCTCTAAATGCTCATGTTTACATTACTGAATAAATAGCCTTCTTTCATATAACCAAGCCAGGATTTTCTCTCTTATGCTTAGTTTTTTTGTAATCACAGTGTTTGTCTACAGGTCCTTTGTGTGGTTGAAGTTTTGATTGTGTGCTTAATAAATGATTAAACATCCTCTTTTTCTTCTCTGCTTGCTTTGGACTCTTTTCCTGTGCACATACAGCTTTTGTAAATCGGTTGCCCAGTGACTGCTCCTGATCATGTTTGGTTGATCCATGGCAAGGCAATAGACATAGATCATCAGCCTTCTCTGGCTTTCCTTCTGTAAATCTGACCCATTTACTTTTCTCTTTCTCTGGATGTTATCATTCCGTTAATTTCTGCAGTCACTTAGATTTTGGAACAGTATGCAGGCATCTGGCAGAAGCCCAGGACAGCGTGCTTTCCTGTCATACTTGCACTTAGAATGAGTTGCAGTTTTTTGGCCATATAATAAACCATCCTTTATTTGATCTTTCCATGTTCGAATGTGGAAACTAAATGTCTTTAACAAATTTTCGGGGGGGTACTATGGGTTCAGTTCAAAACCTGTATTACTTAGAAATTCTTGTAAGATACACATCGTTCATTTTAACGTGTGCTCGCTCTAGAATAGCTAAGGTTCTCAGCTGTGATAAAATGGCATCATTAAACTCTGTTACTTTCCTGTTCCTTTATGTAGGGTAAAAATCCTTTATATAATAAGAAATTGGCAATCTGTTTTCTGCATGGGAAGTGCTACCTGTTAAAGTGAAAACCACAACTATTACACCTCCTTCTTACATTCTTCCTTAAAACTTCCTTAAGCAAGGATAGCTGCAGAAAGTCTAGGAGTTAGGCAGCTTGTGCAAATACAGGAATCTTTGATAATCATCATGTTTCATAAACTTTCTGTTATGCTCTTTCACTCGTCACTTGTGCTGTATTCCATCTATGGTGTTTCAGAAATTACTGCATGGTTTTGAGGCTTTTTATTTGTTGCATGCTAGGCCAGATGCACCACAATGCATTTACCTAATTTTTCAGGTTTTTCTATTCCAGTCATGGTGTTCTTTGAACTTTATTTTCACACTTAAATATATCAGATTCAAGATCATCTGTCATGTTTCTCTGATGGGTCAGATGCCTTCAAAACAAGGAAATTTTTAGGAGTAGATGATCCTTGGGAATGCATCCATAGTAAGTATGAAGTTGTGCAATGTAATTTTTTTATAGCCAGTAAGATAAATTCTTGGATAGGCCTGTGATGCAGTTCTCACTTCACAACAAACATAATGTACTGTCTTCAGCACAGTCACAAACTAGAGTACAATAAATGCCAAATGATGTCACTTTCTTTGTATAAGAGCATAGTATTTAGCAAAGTCAGAAAAATACCTGTTATTTTTGTAAGTATGGAGAATCCCCACTGAATAGGGACGAGTGACAGAGTATCGGTGTGCATTATGGTTGAGTCTAGTGTGGACAACAGTTGTGAGTAAGCACCCTTGTATAACAAAGTGAATAAGCCATAAAGTGAAGAGCAGGAATCTCACTTTTCTAGCTCTGGGCTGTCTAAAGAAGAGACTGTTAGCTGGATGATATGATGAAATCAAGCTGTAAAAGATTTAAACTCTCTTCCTTAGCTATAAAAGTATATTGTTCTAAACTCTATTATTGCAAGTTAGAACTAGCCTGCCTAGGTATTGAGTATAGTGGAGCCTCTCTTAATTCATTTACTAGTATGTTATTTTTCGCACACTCTATGCTTCCATGTTGATCTGGTTTGCCAAATGTAAGAACTGGCAAGCACTTGCAGTGCTTCCTGGCTACAAGAGTGGTCCTCTATTTTGTTGTCTATTGTACATGTCACCAGCACCATGGGATGAATAATGTATATTGGAGGGGTGAAGTACTTTTCCACAGTATTTCAAGCTTTTCCACTCTTCCATGGCATCAAGATGCTTTGCATCTTTCACTGGCATGAAAGTGCTGAAGTACTGCTGTTGTCATGACATGCATTTGTTTCCCAAACTTCTCAGAGATTTCGTACTGTAAAAATGAACATGGCTCTCAAGCCATACTGAGGTCTCTTCAGTCAATGAGGACTTTACCCTGGGATGACATAGGCTACAATTTTAGGGACAAGGAACATCTTTTTGGATGAAGATGTCTAATACTTGAAATGACTGCAAAAATTTTTGGCCTCAAGTCAGCTGTATAAGACTTGACAATTTTCTTGCTTTTATGTGTAGTGTTAAAAGCCTTAGAAATAAATATTTCTATATAATAGCAATATTTCACTGCTTTATACAGGCCTATATGCCAGCAGAAGGTATTGCCATCTTCTTAGCCCAGACTGAGCTAAAGTACTTGCTGTCATGAATGAACCTGGCAGTTCAGAGGTAACATGTATGTGGTGCCAGAGGCAACAATACTCACAGCACATAAAGAATTTACTGCACATTAATATCAGTATATGTGACTGAGTCCCAGTGTACTAACATTAAAACCCTTCTACAGTCCTGAAATGGACTCCTTGTTGTTCTAGAGGTGGTACCAAAGGAAACGAAAATCAAAGGTAAACAGCTCATAGCAGGTAACAGGACTGATGCAAAATAAATTTTTAGAGACAATACAAGTGTTTTCAAGATATGTGAAAACAGTTGTTGGGATGCTGTGGTTACAGAGGCAAAGTGCTTTTTGTCAAGCTGTTTAATAGTTATGAAGATAAAATTACAACATATGTTATCAATTAACAAAATGTAAATTTGCTAAAGTAATTTTACATTCAGAAATTATAGAAGACCAATTTCCTGGAGCATACTCATAAATATTCCTTTCAGAAGCAGAAGGAATTCATATGCACACAAAATATACTTTATTTATGCCTGTGTTAAATAGCTTCCTTTTGCCCATGTAAAGAGGTGATAGTCTGTGAGGTCAGTGCATACCAGGAGTGTCTGAGTTCTGCATCTCACCCCTCTGGATGGTCATCTTATGATTAATTTCTCAATCTCTAAAGGGGAGAAAAAACTTTTCTGCCTACTCATATAGATGCAAATACACATTATTTAATATTTGCAGACTGCCTATAGATAGAAATCATTATGTAAGTGCTAACTTCAAGTAACCTGTACAGTAGATTTATTTGTTAAGGGATTTTCAGGTATAGCCTTATTTTGAGGTTGAGCCTTTGTAACTTTCTTAAATAAGAGAAGAATAATTGTGCTAAGCTAATATTTAAAATAAATAAGGAGTATCCAGTGTATGAGACAGAGCTTCAAACCAAGTAGGGATAGTCTGTTCGTGGCAAGCAGCAGAAGAAATTATGTTCTGTGGGGAATGGCCGGTACAGAAAATACGCAGAAGAAGAGAGAACATAATGCTGGGGGAATGTTTCATTTTCAGAATAAGTAGTGGATTTGAAGGAAAACAGTCCAGGATATGTGACAGAGATGTGGAGAAAGCCTACACTGTACAAGTATTCAAATGAAATGGGAAAGAATTTCAGGTAGGTGGTGATTAGCTGGGTATATTGCATGTATTGTGCAATATTGTGCAAGATTGAAGTTTCACTATAGGTGTGTATTGGAAGAGTTGCAAGGTCCTCAGCCTATCTTTAAAAAAAAAAAAATTCAATTTATGTATTTGTGACATAGTTTCAGCACCTCCTTATGTTTTGGCAAAAGTATAGCAAGAATTTTTTACAATTAAAAGAATTGTTTTCTGAAATTTCACCAGCAAGGTTTGCAGTGCTCATTTTACTTATAACAGACACGTAGAGTTATATCCTACTGAAGAGAAAGTAGTATTTATAAAGTATAACTGTTTGTATTGATAATGCAATAATCTCTTCTTCAGTAATTGACATTCAGATTTATCAAACACTGTGGTGAATATTGAAGTTACTCATCACATTACATATTTAGCTGTTCATGGGTTTAAGCTAGAATCTTTTAAAATAAACTTTTTATGTACATGGTTAATTGAATTTCTATATTATAAATTCCCATCTGTCATTTTACTAGTTTACATCTGAAAACTCCATGAAAAATGGGCTCATGAGATTGGGTTTTGCAGTTGATGTCTTTCTTTTTTTCTGCTTTAATTGACAGCTGGTTGAGAAAACCAGCCATCCAATTGCAGTTGTGTATAAATCTTCATTTCAGTGATATGTCATATTAGGTTGTGTTCTTAAAAAGCTGATACAGTGTAAATTATAAAGGGATTTCAAGTCTCTGACCCTTAAATATATGCACAGCTAATAAAAAGGAAAAAGAATGTACTCTGATACTGCATAGCTGAAAAAACTAGGATGTTCTTTTGTTTATGAGGATACTTATATTTCATCTACAGTTTTAAGTATGTCACTCTATCTCTGAATAATGTAAATAACAGAGGCCATACGTATACTATGTGGAGCCTTCAAGCCTAGTAGAAACAAGCTGACACAACGATCTGCTGAAATGCAGTATATCATACAGAGACACCAAATGGGAACACACTCTAGGGCTTTGAGAAGCCCTGGTCCTGTGGGCTGGGAAGCCTGGTAATTTTTACCACAGCCTCTTAGTAGAGCTAATGAACTTAGCTACAATACCAACACATTCGTATTGATTCCAGTTCCACTTCTAGCTTGTTCAAGGCTAGCTGGGGACTTTTGCATACATCCTGTTACACTCTATTACACATCCCAGGAATTATTTAATTTCTCACTCTTTGGGGCTGTCTTTTTATGATTTTTTTTTTGAATGCTAAATTATGATTAGGAACCCCTAGTTCTGATCATAAATTTAAGCTGAGTTTTCTATGCAGCACAAGAGTAATTCCTTTTGTAATCCCTTTTCTCTTCACATATGCCTTGGCTCAGAAATGGGGGAATGTTTTCTGTCAAACACCCATTATATCTAATTGCTTGATTACTAGATCCTTGTAAGCAGTAGATCCAATTACACGTAAAATCAGGAATGGTATCAAGTATTGTACCTTGAATCATCATTATTTGTGGTTTTTGTCTGCTGGTTGTTCTTTGTGAAGCCCTTATATTGCTGTGAGAAGTAAAGAAAACAAGCTGTGTATTACAAAGAAAAGCAGTAAAGCACATCTGTGTTGAGTTCCAACATTTTCATTTCTTGATTTCAGAACAAAATCCATAACAATTCAAAAGTGACCATGTTTGGCAGTATTTGTGCACTGTATTTATAATACTCTGAGGTGATACTAATGCTCACACACGTCCTGATTAGAAAAGCTGTCTAATGACCTATTCAAATATCCACCTTCTTTGTTCCTTAACCATCCACTCGATACGTCAAAATTATTTTATTTAATAAATATATAAAGTAATTCAGTAAACGTATTTGTTAAGTTTTCCTTGAACTGTTCGGAGGGGTATTTTAAGAGGACTTCCTCATACTCAAATAAACTCTGCAAATGTAAACTCAGTTATATCAACTTTATGATGTTACTTGTATTCATTGGGCATACCACTTCCATGGTACATCCCATTAGGACAAAAGTAACTTTTACATCCTAATCTGAAATTTCATTTATGCTTTGTAAAAATATTTTACAGCTAAAAATTCTAGTGATTCTGGGTTTTAGAACACTATTGAAATAAGTAAGCTAAAGTAACAACGTAACTATTTTTTCCATGAATAGTAGCAGTAATAGTAATATATACTTTCATTTTTTTAAACCAGATTTTCCTGAGGTAACCTCACCTTCTAAATGCACTCGTCCAATACACTATCATAGACGCAGAATAAATAGAAGCCACTGGAACAAATTAACTGTCAAGTTACATAGACTTTTTAGGTTTTTCTGTTTCCGAGTTCATTATTATTTCTATTTAAAAAGCTTCAGTTATTCCCAAAATGAGATTAGAGAAGCAGCATATTGTTTGTGCGTGTTAAACAACTAGTAAAAGTGTTTTAATAGGGTGACCCAGCATTTCTTCTTACAAAGCAGAAAGTCAAAATTTGATTCAAAGATCATTCCGGTGTTAGGTATATAGTCTTTTCTCTGAAAAAGAGTTGGAATTTGACAAGATCTAAGCTTTCAAAACTCTCAAATCTAATTTAGGCATTAAAATGAATTAAGGCTTTCAAAAATGTAGTGCAAGGTAGCTGAACATCTAGAAGATATAATGTATTACTCAGATGCTAAGTATGGATATTTAGAATGCTGAAATATTAAAAACATTGACTAAGCTCCTTAAAAATTAGCATCACATGTTAAACAAACCCTAGTTAATATATTCCTATAGCAGTGGTGGTAACACTAAGAGATTTTTATTTTAGATGAAAAGATTAAAATAAAATTCTCAACTTATCAAAGCTATCAGTAAATTCTGGCCTTACTATATGCTGTGCAGTAGTTAATTTAAATTAGTGTCTGACATGACACCTAATGAGATAATTTGGGAACACAGTAGTAGTAAGGAATAATATCTTGAACTAGGGGCATGATTCAGACTAATAACCTGAAGATGTTAAGTGACACTGGCACTGTTAATTTTAAACTACAGCCTGAGAGTCCTTTCATTCTGGGTGGAGTTCAGAAAGACAATTAATTTTGCAAAATAATTAGGGCCAGAAGAAAGTTACTTCTGGAAATCTCTCTTGACTGGGTAACTTGAAATCTGAAGAACAGTGGGCAGTAAGACATTCAGTTGCTACTTAACAATTAATTCATCTATTATCATAGTAGCTTTCAGTTATTTACAATTTATTCCATGTGCCACTGTAAACTCCAAGCATGAGAGGCAAGTGAGCTAAATAGCTAAATTAACTGGCATTCATCCTCATGAGCTTCTGAGCTGCCGTAAGCTGTCCAGCACAGCATGTGCCTTCAGTCTGCACTTCTGCAAAAGCAACTTTACATTCTGAGGTTTTGTGGGCGCTCTTATGTACAGAGTGATCAAACAGAACTATGTTACTGCATTAGCTTGGTTATAACCTGATAGAGTATGTCTTTCATGCCTTTCAAGAAGGATGTGAACTTTGAGCCAGCTTTTAGGCCTTTTATAATTGTTCAGATGTCAAGCAAGACTTCAGTGAGAAGGGGAACTTTTCTTATCCCCAAAGGGCATTCATAATGGGTCCCAGATACAAAACCAGATAAATATTTAAAATTACTTGTACCACTTAACCATTTAAAGTGCAGTGTAGCCCCTGTAGTCTGTTCCTGGCTATGTATAACTCCTAAGTGATTTCTAAAATGAAGGTGGTCCTGGGAATTAAGTTGGTTTGGGTTCTTCAGTCAGTATTTGAGATGGATCTGCACTGAGTAATGTGGTGACATCAGGGGGAGTCTGAATCCACAATACTGTGCAAGCCTGAAGTTTTTAATCTTCAGACTTGCATGGTTTAAAATTACATCTGTCTAAAATGTACCAGTGAAAGAATTTTTCCAACAATGTCTCCTGATCCAATGAGCTTTTAATTATTTCTTCATGAATTTTCATGAGAAAATTAAACTCTAGATTTTGTTGCTATGAAAAATGGGAAAATACGACGTTTTTAACCTAGAGAATCAGAATCTCATTTAACTATATTTAAAGTGTAATCCTGTACACTTGCTCTAATTCTGTTGCTTAGTTTTCATTATAAAAGCAGAAAGTAAGCCAAAAGAGTGTATTTATGGCCTACAGTAGCTGAAACAGCAGTTTGTCAGAAAGATCGTGCCACAGCAACTATAGATTTAGGCCTTTTTTTGGTGGCTGCCACCCCTCCTGCCAGTTGCCAGGCAACACTGGCAGTCCCAGTATGCAGTACATTGCAGATAAACTCGCACCGGGCTTTCTCTGTACATACCTTTTTTCATCATGGCTTTAACTATTCCCGATTCCAACTTAATGGTTGTCTCTTTTTACATTGGAGCTGCATTTATTACCTATTAAAGACCACTCTAGTAATAACAATTAACCTTTCACGTTTTTTAGTGCCTTCACTTCCAGTGTGACTTACGCATACAGAAATTGCTCTGTGAAACACAGTCATCTTTTGGACGGAACAAACAACTGTTTAGTCACAGCAGCAGAACTCACAGCTTTTTTGGGCATATAATGAGAAAGAATGCAGCTATTTAAACAACTGGGCCTCTATTTCAACAAGTGGCCTTAAGTAGACAGGATTTAATTATACAACTGTAATTTAGTCAGAATGAGGTTAATGCTTCTGTTCTTGGAAGATATTTCTCTTCGCTCTGAAAGTCAGGGTTAAGTTCTTTGAAAGCTAGTAAAACAAAAAGCACAACTGCTTAGCACTGCTCTTGCAACTTTTCTTAGTGTATTTAAAAATAATAGATTGTTATCTACTCAGTCCTTTTTTGGAAACATGCAAGTTTTCCTTTGGAGGTCACTAATTCAAATAAATAGCCTGTGTAACTGGATGGATTCTCAAGGCACAAATAGTAGGCTGTGGTATCTGAAATAGCTTCTCCTCATGAACAGTTGTTGCATAAGCTTGTTTGCTTTTTCAGTAATACTTGTCACCTCATTTGGAATGAAGTCTCTTGCTCCTATACCTGGCAATGCTATTAGCAAAATTGCTGTTGGCAGATGGTAAAAAGGCAGGATTGGAAAAGGCAGCTTCGGATGCTAGGGGTTAGGAAAGAACCAACAGCAGATTGCCCACATTTGTGTATCCATAGACACTTTAACAGCCTTGTTTCAAGAGCTGCTAATTATTAAATTAAAATAACACTGCCCCCATTAATACAACAATACTTTGGTTATAAGTGCTGTTGCATGAAACATGAATATAATGGAAACCTCTTGATAATAAAAGTGGAATAATTCTGCTGGGACAGCTTGAATTCAGATTGTAGTTGCAGAATCATAACAGAAGGCAAAATAATATGATAAAAGTACATCTCTTGCTCCACCTTGAACTTGGAGCTGATTACTATGGTTCAGACATTGCTAGCAATAGAAAGTAGCTGATCCAAATATCCTGCAAGCTTTATTGGCTGGAATTTGGTGAAGGATGGTGTCAGTGGTGTTACTGTCATCCTCCCAGGGTGTAAGTGCCTAGTCTTGTAGTCACAGGTGTTGCCATCAAACACGTTCACTCTGATGAAACCTGACTTTACACTGGTGTAAACCTCCCCATGCCTGTATTTGTCAGGTCATGATGCTATTTAGTAGCCTGTTGTTCACTTCAACAAAGAGCAGGCAAGGAGGGCTCTACATTCAGCATAAAGCTTTTATCAAAATGCAGACCATATAAATCACTGCTCACACTTTAAAAAGGAAAACAACTGACTTGCAAATGCCTGTTAAAATATTTTGCTGCTTCTGTAAGTGTGCTAAGAGTTTTTTAAAGCAATCTCCTTCAGAGTAATTAGGAGGAGGAGGAGGAACCATTTAAGCTATTCTTATTTCTGACACAGTATGCAGATAGCCCTCCTGTTTGGAAAAATCAAGCTTTCTGAATGCCATTTACTTAAGCCTACGATGTTTTAGTGATGTCTTCTTGACACAGGCATCCAAGTTTAGGAGTCAGAGAGCGTATAATTTTGTACTTGGGCTCCAGCAAGTATGATAGTACGCAGATCTGCTTAATGGCAGCTTTCTAATAATGCAACAATAGACATTATGACTTCAGTTGGCAGCCCACACACAGAGCCACCTACACATCGCCAGAATCCAAAGATGAGATTTTAGATTTATATTCTGAGAGCTATAAAGTTATTAAGAAAAACCTCTTCCTGTCAGTGAGAAGATGCTTTTGGAGCACTTTTTTTTTCCAACCAGCAAATGATCTTGGTTGGAATCTTGGTACTGTATTAATATTTCACCCTGGTGATAATTTTGTCTACTTGTGATAGAGAGGAAGAAAGAATTTGGATCTAGTACAGCTACAGCTACCAAAGCTCAACTTTCAGTCCCTTTAACTCTTTTGATCCTGTTAATGGTTTTAACCTCACCATGAATACATTTGTGTGCCTTGTAAGTTAGGAGTTAAAATACTTCAGTACTCGAATGTTATAAAAGAAGTGTTTCACATAGAAGGCTTTTAAACATAATGCTATTAACTAAAGTAAAATTCTACAAATATAAAATTTTAGTGTTTAAATTTCTACTCTCTGTGACTTAGCAAATATTTGTATTATTTGCAAATATTTCTGTTTTTCTTTACTTGAAGCTACAGCACTGTATACCAGAGCTGCATTTAACGTCTGAAAAGTATGGTGTCAGGGAGGTGAGAAGCAGCTTGATATTCTTGCTTTACTTTCGCTGTTCTAAATGTGATACAAGGAAATGATCACCTGCTTTGCAACTTATTTAGTTATAGCAACTTATAATGATTTCTGAATATTGCTTAATAATCCTGCTTGCCCTGACTGTTCTGTGGAAACTTACCAAGGACTACTGTGTTCATCAAAACAAAGCAGTTTTCTGTGGAAACTTATCAAGGACTACAATGTTCAGCAAAAATAAGAGACATGTCCTCGGAAAGCAGATGTTGAGTCTTTGTAGACTATATATGGACAGTAGAAACTAATAAGGTAGTGCTTTTAGATAAGATAGAGGTGGTAAACCGGCTGGAACCACTCTTGTTGTTCAAGAAATTGGCTAAGAGAATCTGCGCATGTTCCGAGGAAAAGTACAAGGTAAGAAAGACTGTGAGCCTTCCTCCAAAGACCCCTGAAGATGACCACCAGGAGGCAATGCGCAGGTGCAAAGATAATAAACTGCCGACACCAGCCTTTTGAACCAACCCAGCCTTACTTATGCATATGTATATTTGTATTACGTAATCCAATGAATATGAATATGTATATCCACACTGTAAAGTTTCTGGTAAAATGTGCTGTTGGTGTGCAAGCTTTGAGGAGCAATCCCCTTGCACCCCGCTGCTGCGATAAACATACCTGCTTTATAACTCTCTCCGAGTTGTAGAGTTTGTTTGCCCACATCAATGTACTGCTCGGAAACTGTTTTGAGAACAGTGTTAGGAACTTTGTTGCATTGTTTAGAAACCTCACAACATTAATGACTTTTTTTGTCATCAGTCTCATGTTTTGTATAGCAATGAAGTGAAAGGGTTTCAAACAACTGCCACAAATCCTAAAGAGCACCAGAGATTCAGTGAGGGAAGAAGACTGTGTGACCATGTAATATAAAAGCTCTGCCTGATCCTTTATACCTCTGAAATGGGGGCTCATAAGGTTTTCTGAGACTGAACATTGCACAGCTACTGGGTTGCACTACAATCCAGTTGGTTTGACTTGCTCTTGTCCCATTATGTTTTGAGGCAAACAAATTATCAGAATTTGCTAAAACTTAGAGCCTCAGGAAGCTCCATTACAAACCCATCATAGGTAGACTTGGATTCTTAGGCCAGCTCTTGAAACTTGCTTATGTGCCTAATACAGAAGCATGAGAAAAATGAGTAATGTAATGAAAAATCAGTCCTGGATGGCTGACAGTGAGAGTATCTTTTCAGTCAAACTCCAGTTGCAAGTAATGTCATTTCAAAAGAACATATTGAGGTTAAAATTTGGCCTGTCTCCAGTGTGAAGTAGTTTCACCTGACCAGGTTCAAACTGGGGTGCTGTCTGATATTGGCAGTAATGTGATAACATGTCATTATCTATGCCATTTATTTCAAGGCGGGGTAAGTGACGAATGTAATGTGACAGGGAGAATCAAAATCAGATCACAGTGTATCAATTCATATTAATGCTAACTCCAGTAGGTCAAAACAGTTCCTTATATGCAGACTTGGAGGGCCAGAATTTGCTTCTTAGAGTCTGCATCCACCTCAGATGAGACTCTTCTCATTTGTAAGTGCAGATCTAGCTATATTGCCATTCCTCCTTCACCAGCTCAAAAATAACCTAGCAGCTGCACAGGAGTTGGAAACTTCTAATTAGCTGTAAGAAGCTTGAAGGAAGACATGGCAGATTTGAGAAGAAAAAAGTAAGTCAATTGAAGCAATAGATTTTTCTGAGTTTTGGACATCTAAAATTAATTTTAGTTCTAATAATGTCAGTGGGCATGTTGCCATCCTCTTCAGTTGAAATGGCATATGGCCCTCCATGAGGTGCCAGTTGGGAAGCTATTATAAGCAGTCTGGTAACTAGAATCAGTGTAGATTCTTTACCACTAATGGCTGATTCTCAGTTGGACAGTGAAAGATAAAGTGAGGGATAAATGGTGAGAAAAAATAAAGATAATTAAAAAAAGTGTCTAAAAGCTGACTACAGCACCTTTACAGATGTTAGGGATTACTCAGTGCTAAGTTAGCTATTAGGAGAGGTTCAAAGTTCAGGTATTTCAGCTAAAATAAAAAATCCATTACTTTACATCTTCTGGAAAAATTTATGCCTGTTGACTGTGTGTGGTTGACCCTTTATAATAATATACCTGGGCCCTTCAGCAAAAACTTGTCTCTTCAATGATCTGCCTTTATGTTTACAAGTGGTTGTTTCCTTAAACCATAATGTTTTCAAAAGAGGAAAACATGCAAAATGAAGACTATACATTGATGTATTAAAGTGGACTTTATTTTTCCAAAATGAATAAAATGGAACAGCTGTCAGGACAGAATACCATTCTGTAAGCAGAAATCTGTGGCAAACATGTCGAGTTTGTACCGAGTGAAAATAATCTCATTAGAGCACTGTAAAATTCTTCTGGAGCTCCATGTCTGTATGGAACTTAATATGTGTGTTTCTGACTCTTTGTTGATGGCTGCTTTTTTGAAAGAGAAAGAGTCAGTTTTATATTTAGAGCAAAATAGATAAGCTCATTTGTCTCTATCAACATTCATCCTAACATTGATATTTTAATGTATTAAGATGCACTTTTTCATCCTACTCTGAAATTTGCTATACTTGCCTACATCATCATTAGATTAATGCTGCATTAATAAAGATGACAGGAGATTTGCAATAAAAGCCATCCAGTTATGTTTACCAGTATTTGAGTTCATGAGTGAATCATATCCCTTTCTGCAAATTCAGAAAAGGATATTTTGGGAGGGTAAGGAGAACAGGATTCCTTTAAGTTTTTCTCTAACTATGCCCTCTGAATTTATTCCAAATTGTTCTATCTAGATAACTGTTTTCATACTAGAACAAATGAATGAGATATGCCTCTCCCAGAATTAACTTTTCTGTTTGTATTTAAAACACAGCTATGCATGATTTATCCCTGAACCAGTAGATTGGTGTCAAGGTTCTCTTTATCTGTGTGTTAACTAGTTGATTTCAAATGAATAATTGGAAAAAGCTGTATTCAGTGAACAGGAGAATCTTTCTTCCACTCAGATTGATGAAATGAAATGAAGAGATTCATATTCTCTGCATCCCTCACCTATATTCCTCATTTATTCCTACTTGAAATTCTGGTTAGCTGACCATTGGGCTGTAGCAGTACTGGAAGAACATCTGACCTTATGATGTGTGCCTGAGTACAAATGCCCTCTTGCTGGAGGGGGAGCGTTTGGGTGTATTTGTGGGTTATTTTAAAATGGTGATAAAACTTTCAAGAGACAGAAATCTCATGGTAATGCAAGGGTTAGTCATGAGTATACTCTTAGGTGGAATTTCAGCAGCTTTGGTGTAGAAGATACTGCAAATTCAAAGCAATTTTGTTGTTCTAAAGAAGATATGTGGGGGTTTAGTTCAAGGCCTTAATTATGTGTAAAATAATTGTGTTAGGAAGCTGTTGTATTCATAGAGAATAACTTGAAATGACAAATTTAACAACACTGGAAGAAGCCAGGGAGTTTCTCTTGCAAGGTTTAACAAGTAGACTGTTTTCTATGTTCTTGGAAGGTGTTTTGTATTTCGTTAGAATAGTTTCAACATTTTCTTTCTATTATACTTGATCATTAGTTGGAAGAATAAACTACTTCAATTCACTGAACTTATTTCCCACAAAACTTCCTTTCTGCTAACCACTGAGCACACCACCACTCCAATGCTCAAGGAACTGGTTTGGTTTATTCTGTCATCAAGGAGTGTTTTGAAAGATGGTTTAACCTACAGGTTTTCTGCAGTAATATCAGACATATCTGTGACTTGTGTGGGTCTGGTCAATACAGTGGTTGTGCTGCTACTGATCTCGATGAGTATTTTGTCACGGGTCTGATTGTTTTGTGGAACCAGTGTCTCTACAAATGTTTTCAGAATCTTACTCTTGTTTCCAGTGGCAGGAAATTGACTTCATACAATAATACTTTTCATCCATAACTAGATTTGGCTGAGGGTGTGTCGTTTTATATAGTTCTGATGTATGCATTAGACCATTCAGTGACACCATTTATTGGACATGTTAAATAACAAAGACAATGTGGTCAAATTGTGCATGAGCACATGGATAGAAAGCATAGTTCTGCTTAATAAAATCAAGTGTGCTGTCTCCTCTGATGCTTTGCCCTCTTAGGCAACTTCTTTGGTCCAACCCCCACCTCCACCCCGGTTAAGAAATATATCTTTTGTCAATGTAGACTCTTTTAATTAACTCCATATTTACTCATGCAACATTAGCACCATTGTGCAGTATAATAATGCTCTAAAAGATAAATAAATAGCTGATTTCTCCCATTCAATTGGAAGGTTACACACACAAATGTGATCTTGTCTTAGTTTTTTAAGTTTTGCACATTGGGCTCTTTTTGGCTTCACTTCAAGTACCTGGCATGAAGCATAAACTACCTAAGCACTGTACTGCAAGTGAAGATGTCTAATGGACAACAGTGTGATCTTGTATTGTGGATAATGGTCTGGTTGACTGCGGATGAATGTGGAACAGAAGGCTGAAAGGCAGTGTCTTGTGGGAATGCCAAGGTTGCTTAGACCAAATAAAAGCTATCTGGGTGTAACTGATTTTTGGGAAATGGGAAGTTGAGTTGTTACATGGGAGTTCCACTCAAAGGACCTTCTCTTTTTGGTATTGACCTAAAACTCTTTTAACCATTCATGAAATAAATAGAGAGGATGTAGTGTGTATATATGTGTAAGTTTTTTTATTTTGGTCATTTGAGTGGGTAATATTTGACATGATATATAAAGCATGCAAGGATTCTACCTAAAGTGATAACGTGACAAGAATAATGCTCCCAGTATCCACACTGAGAATAAAAAGCTGTTTCTCTTTCTGGGAAACAGTATGATATTTTACAGTGGTATAAAGTAAAATGGACTTTTAAAATGGACAAGTATTAGGCAATAAATGGGACAGTTCTAAGAAATAATGTGTGAATGATATTTCCTCTTCATATGGTTAAATATCATGACTAGTCTATTAGATTCCTACAGTCAAGAGTTGCAACAAGTAAGATTTTTTTAGCATTTTGTTATTGGAGATATTAAGTTTGTGTATTTGTTGTCATTATGACATATAGATATGTTTGGAAATAAACGATGAGTAGATGTCATAGATGTACAGAAACGTACAGTAGCACAATTTAATCGCAATAATTTGTTAAAAGGGTCTCTGTTTAAAAGTAGCGGTGAGCTGACCTTGGCCAGCTCTGGACACCCACTCGGCTGCTCTCTCACTGCCCCTCCTCAACAGGACAGGGGCAGGAAATAAGGTGGAAAGTTTGTGGGTTGAGATAAAGACAGGGAGATCACTTATCAACTATCATCACAGTCAAAAATCAACTCAACTCAGGGAAAATTAATTAAAAAAAGAGTAAGGTGATGAGAAACAAAGACAAAAGTAAAAACACCTTCCCACTCCCTTTTTGCCAGGCTCAACTTCACTCCTTCATTCCCAACTCCTCTACCCCCTCCCCACAACCCTAAGTGGTGCAAAGAGATGGGGAATGGTGGTTGTGGTCAGGCCATAACAGCTCCTCTCTGCTGCTCCTTCCTCCTCACACTTCTTTGCTTCAGCACAGGCCTGTCCCCATAGGCTGCAGTCCTTCAGGATAAACCTGCTCCTGCATGAGCTCTCCATGGGCGGCAGTTCCTTCAGGAAATACCCACTTGCTCCAGTGGGGGGATCCTCCATGGACTGCAGTGTGGTTATCTGCTCTGGTGTGGTCCTCTCCACAGGCTGCAGGGGACTCTCTGCTCCTGGAGCATGTCCCCCCCTTCCTTCTTTTCTGACCTTGGTGTCTACAGGGCTGTTTCTCACACTTTTTTTTCCTCACTCCTCAGAGTTCTTGCCAAGTTTTTCTCTTTCTTAAATATGTTTCCCTAGAGGCATCACCACGTTGGCTGCTGGGCTCAGGTGTGCCCTGCGGTGGGTCGGTTGGAGCCATCCAGAACCAGAGCAGTGTCCATCCCTGCAGCCACTGCCAGCATCTGGGCACTTGCATCTCTTACAAAGATCAAGGTTGAATAAACTCCATGGGCTGGAAGTTCAACCTTGACAATTTCATATGAGAAACAAGTCTCTTCTGGAAGTAGTCAGACAGCTTGTCAAGGTCATTTCTCCCCCTAAAAGGGTACGCTCATGTTAAAGGAAGAATTAACTCAGAGAAACCCAATTGCCTGTGTGGTAAAGGAGAAGGGATGGGACAGTCACAGAACCATCTCCCAGCTCTGTCATGAATAAAATGTGACTTTGAGGAATGGAGACATTCTTTTTCTCCAAAGGATTTGTGTGGCTTTTATTAACTTCAGAAGCTTCCTGGGGAAAAAAAAAAAAAAAACAACAACAAACCTGAAACCTGTTTAGCTTCACATTGGCTCAATAATATCTACGCTGAAGCTAGTGCAAATCTGGAAAACCTGGCTGCTAGCTAACTGCCAGGAGATGCAGAGAGAGTGAAGCAGCATCAGACACTGGCAATCAGCCAGCTTCTGACTGACAAATAAAACCAAGTTCACTTTTTTGTTTCAGGGTTGCTTTTTTTCAGACAGTGGTCATAATTATTCCAAGTATTTCAAGCAAGCATTATTTTTTTAAATGAAGATAAAAGAAAATTTTGATCAAATTGCCTGTAGATTTCAAATTTTTATATGGCAGGTTTTGCTTGCATTATTCAGAAAGATCCTTCAAAATACAAATTGCAAGCACAATGTGTTATAGTTGATCTTTTTCTAAATATCACGAACTCCACTATGCTTAAACTGAGGCAATTTTCAGACTTGATTCTTTTTTACTGGCAGAACTTTACTACGTTTCTGGGCTTGAAGCATTCAACACTTTTGCAGAGTGTTTTTGAAAATGAAAAGTTTAAAAATGTGAATGACCTGGATTGTTTGGGCTTAATTCATCTCTTCAGAAATTCTCGGACTTTATCTTCTATTACCAGAGTGCCTTGGGCTTCTGCTTTGTTTGCTAGGTCACATCCTCATGGCATTTTATAAAGATAAAAATACCTGTTAGTGCTATGACCTTCATGTTTTCTCCCTCTTTCCAGGGTCTGTTTTAATAGACAGTCACATAAACCTTTGTACAGTGAAATTTGTTTTAATGTTGGATGATGGCTACTCCGTCCTTTAACACAAATTGTTATTTTTCAACTGGACTATTAAAGCCTTTCTTTCTGTGGACCTTTTGTATCAGCACATTCTTTCTTCTGTGCTTTTGGATATGAAAGCTACTAAACAAGTGAATCACCTTATCTTTTTTTTTACATCTTTGGTAGTCTTGCATGATGTGCAGTTGCCTACTCACTTAATTCAGCCTGGATTACTCTATGTTTTTATTTCAATAAATTCAGTGTATTTGAAATTTTAAAATTACATTGAAGAAACTCTGAATTTTTTAATATTTTTAGACATAAAGAAAGACCTAACATTTTCCTTACTTGGATGCTTAAGGAATACATTGTCTTCCTTTTTTATGTAAGATATTATAAAAAAGTTATAAAATCTCTTTAATACCTTTGAGTTTCTAGATTGTTTGATTATTTTAGCAGGGAATATAATGAAGAGAAAGAGATGACAATGGTAAGCATTCAGTTGGTTTTGCTAGTGTTGGAGCCTTTAATACTTAGAAAACATGACTAGTTTTTTGGGGTTTTTTTCCTCCACTCTGACAATGTGGCTGAAAATCAGCAACACCAGTGCTTCAGGTTATTGTCAGCTTGTGTATTTGTCTGTGGAAACTCTTGCTGTCAACTTTAATTCTTATATAGGTGAATTGCTTTCCTGCAAAGGTCTAAAGAAATCTCATTTATGTTTCTAAACTGATGTTCTCTTTTACTAAACAGTGTAACTATATGATAAACTTCAAACACATGATAAGTTTATTGCATTTATTGATTTCTGTGCTTAAACAGAAGCCAACTGTAGGCACCTCATTGAATCTGAACCTTTGCTAGAAATGTTCTTAACAAGTAGGAGTAGCTTTATTTGTCAGGAAATTGAGTTCCATATGGAATTATAATGATATGCAGTATTTCTGCCTTTGAGAATACCCCATATTTAAGTACTTGGTATGTATGAGTTTTTCTTCTTACTATTTTTTATTTCAGAACCACAACACTTTTGCTGTAGTGTAAAGGTTTTCATCAAAATCTAGTGACTTTTGATTACTCTACATTGGCAAATTCATTGACCTGCAAAGACTAACTGTGTATTAGTCATCATGTAAGGAACTGCTGTTTAGTATATGTAAAGCAAACTGAAGTTTTTAGGATTAGTGCTTGGTTTTAAAATTCTGGGTAGATCTGCAGAAGTAAACTATAAATTATAAAATGAAGAGCTAATTCAAATGCCCCAACAATGAGCAATTACAGGAAAAAACCTGTTTAGACATACAAAATTTTAGCAATAAACTTCTCTTGAGATGAGGAATATTAATCTCAGCCCAGTGAGGAGACTTGGCCAACTCATTACAATCAATAAGAATTTGTTCATTCACCTTAATGCGAGCTGAAGCATGTCCTACTTCTCATAGCCTGAGTGACAGTGAACCTTTTTAGCTTAGTGCCTGCTGACACTACAGTCGTGGGTTTTGGCAGGAAGAATTTTAATGTTCTGTTAAAACACTTTATGACAAATTAGAATAATCTGAAGTGGATAGTGAAAAACTAACACTTTTAAGAACCCTGATTTGCTGTGAAATATTACAGATTATGTTTTGGCAGCTAGAAACACAAAAGAAATTGCTGTGCATAGTTTGGTATGAGGAAGAGTTAAGTAGAGTAAAGGTGTATTACATAAAAGACCAAATCTAGTTCAAGGACTGTTTGTGTCATTGGGAAGCAAAAAGATTTAATTAAAGTGGAACAGGCATGTTGCTATAGAGTAGAAATCCTAGATAACTGAAGTAGCTGTTATTAACTATAATAAATTTGTATTAAAATGTATTTCTCTTTTGTTTACTACAGACCTTTTAAATAATGAACAAAATAGATTCAGAAATGTTCACATCTGTCTTGAGCCCCAAGTTAGCAGGCAGTTGTTTTCACAAAGCATAAAGTTTCTAGTATTTGAAAAGCACTGAAGATGCTATTTATTTTTATTTAAGAAACAGTAACAATTGCACATTAAATTATATTACATGAACAGCATGGATAATTTATTGGCAGTCTTTATCTTCCATTTTGGGCACACAGTTGCTTTTAAGAGGCATGTAAGAGAAAGCTGATAGAGTCAACCACTATTGTTTTAAAGAAATTTAAAACCCTACTTATTTAGAAACAGGCCAATTTTTTATGACTGATCCAAAAAGTAGACAACTGTATTAATTTGCCATTTTGTATTGCTTTTTCTTTAACCCCTTAGCTTCAAAATTTAAATGAGTATTTATTTCCAATTTTATCTAAACAAGAGCCAATTAAGGGATTTATTTATATGTAAGCATGTGTGTTATTTAAGCAGTAATTCCCAGTGATTCTTTTATTTCAATGCACTGTATATTTTCCCTCTATCTTCCAAGCACTTATCTTACAGCTTTATCTGTCCAGCTTTGTAAATTAAGCAGCTGTCATAAAAAAGGAAAATCTAATGAAATAGCCAATTGTTTACTATACTAAAAAGCCCACAAAACCCCTTTTTAGCTCTTGAGCTCAGTATTACATGCAGTAGTAGATATAATTATGCACTGTTTAAAAAAAATTCCATCTGTTTTATATGTTGTACTTCCATGGTTTATTCCTTCATATTTCTCAACAGATAATGAGATATTCTGTTTTTACTTTCAATATATTGTTGCTTATCTCATGTATTTTCAATGCAATAAAAATTATTAAAGCATTTTAACAAGTGTGGCCCATGTTAATGTATTCCTGGACTTCTGGCCATTTTCATTGTCCATACCTGTAGGTTCACTTCAGTTTGCTGTTCTTTTTCTTTTTTGAATAGGGTACTGGAACTGAATACAATTTAAGTGCCTAGACACCAGTTATCTATGAGATGAAAACATAATGTTGTCTTTTCCATTCTTCCATATCTTACCTTCCTTTTGTTTTTAATGTGAAAGAAACTATAAGTCTGCCTGTATTAGGTTTTGAACTGTAATTTTCTACAGTGATCTGAATTCCTTTCTGTCAAATAGCATATTCATAGAGAATGAGAGTTTTGTTAGACTAGTTTGAGGAAGGCAAATATCCCTAGGAAAATGCCACTGAGTGTACATATTTCTCATGTATATCTATATTTTATAAGTCTTCAGTACAGTAAAGATTGCATGTTTATGAACTTGCTGATCAACTTGGTAAATTTAAAAAGATCAAGAATTTGTCAATAAAATCCTTAAGTTCAGCTGGTCATTATAAAATTCTGGAAATTATGGTAGCTAAAATCACTAATTAAGTGAAAACAAATTCATTAATTTAAGTACTTTCATGAAGTTATTTCTTCAGTTTTTGTGAAGACTTAACCAAAGCAACTGATGTTCAGTTAGAAAGCCCTAGATGAAAATCTAATGTAGAAAACTGGCAATGGACCATGGAGGTTTTCAAAGAGAACTGATTATAATATTTGATTTGTAGTAGAATATGATAAAATAAGTGGAAAATAGTATGTATGGAGCTACTTTCTGTAATGAATAAAATGTCTGAAAAATGCAAAATAATACTCAAAACTTTTTATTCTGTATTTCAAACAGAATGTATTTTAAAGGTATATTTATCAGCCATGTAGTTGTTCTGTATTATTTTTTCTGTGTCAACATATTTTTTGCTTGTAAATGTTCAGTGAGAAGTTGGTGTGAATAGCTATCAGGAGATTACAAACTTGTTTTTGCTGCTGAATAGAGGTTTCGATCACTGAGCATTGTTGCAATCTTTTGATGGGTAAAAATTTCAGTCCAGGTTTTGCAAGTGGTACAAAGTTATAAAAAGAAAAGCAAAACCCAGCATAACAAATAACAAAAAATAAGAAGGAACTTTCATACACGTTGGTAAGTCTATGCAATGATTTTCATACAGACACCCCAGGCTTTTGAAGAATTTTTAAATGTTGCTGTAGCATTCTGTAGAAACATGGGCATATAGAAACATGTTAGGGCAGTTACCAGAGGGGTGAAAAAGGTATATCTGAATGACATGCCAAATACAACCTGAAAGTCTGAGGGAAAATAGTAATTTGAACAGAGCTACCATTAAAATCTTAATCATTTTTGGTTTATGTGGATAAATGCATTAGCAGTTGCAAGGCCCATGAATGCCATGGTGGGAAGAATTCATGTAAGTTCTTCTGGAAGATTAACGGATCTCTCCTAGTAGACTACTAATATCTGAAACTGAAATAAATAACCTAAATATCAGACAAATTATTAGCTTAATGAAAATATTTAGAAATTTTATTCTTTGGACAAACTTCAACTTAAACTGTCTCATTCCATTTACAGTCATTTTTCTGCACATGAAGAACCTTTTTGAAGTATATGAGGAAATGGAAGAAGTAATGTTACTCAGGATATAGTTATCTGAGAAGCTATTAACAGTTTTCTGAAATTCATTTTTCCCTACAAAAATGCATTAAGGAGAACCCAATTTTGTTTCTTTAATTTTGTTTAAGTTTTTTCTTGATTAAATTGTAATTTTGAAATGACTGCAGTAACAAGTAAGTCAAGTTGGAAGGCAGCCCTTAGGTATTCAGTCCTATTTTAACTCATTTTTTGTTGAAAGGACCAGATAGGTAACAAAACAGATTATTTAATGGAAATACTTCTGATTTGTCTATGCATCAAGAAACTGTTAAACACGGATATTATGAAGCAATTGGATTTACTGACAAAAAAGTTGTTCAGGGATATTGGATAATGGGTATAAGATGGAGAGAAACAAACCATCAGCAGCTTGTTAACTTACATTATTGATCAAAAGTGCATGGTGTGAGACGAATGAATTCTGTTGTTGCAGTTCAGAATGTATGAAATATGTAGTACCTGACTTCTCAGCAGCTTTTAGGTAGCATATTACCTTTTATGACTTTTCTATACTGCCTTGCTCAACAAAAATTTTATTAAAAGTAGTAACATTCCTTTTAAGGTTCTGAATTGATGGGAAATGAAGGTTGGTTGTTTTTTTTTTTTCCATATTGATATTTCTATTTTTTCACTTTTAATATTCTCGAGCTATTTCTTTATAATTGTAGTTGTTCAGCGCGTGTACGCATTCATATACACACATTTTCATCCATAGGTGCCTCAAAACAATCTGAATTAGTACAATATAATATAGTCTAGATTTCATTATTTTTCTATAATTAACCTGTTTTCAAGGAGTCTATCATAAGTCTCAATTTCCAAGCCAGTCTACCTAGTCAGCATCTATTATTTAAGTAGCTGGAGAGGTTTATCTTGAGCCTATTCCTTAGCTTGTACTGACTTGCTGTTCATTTTCAAGACATGTTGGGTGGGAGAACTTATTGCACCATGAGAATGGCTTTTGAGAATCCAGTTCTGTTTAATACCTTTACCAGTGATCTGGACGAGGAGATTGAGTGCTCCCTCAGTAAGTTTACAGATGACACCAAGTTGGGAGGGAGTGCTGATCTGCTTGAGCGTCGGAAGGCTCTACAGAGGGACCTGGACAGGCTGGATCAATGGGTCGAGGCCAATTATATGGGGTTCAACAAGGCTCAGTGCCAGGTCCTGCACTTGGGTCACAACAACCCCGTGTAACGCTACAGGCTTGGGGAAGAGTGGCCGGAAAGCTGCCTGGAAGAAAAGGACCTGGGGGTGTTGGTCGACAGCTGGCTGAATATGAGCTGGCAGTGTGCCCAGGTGGCCAAGAAAGCCAATAGTATCCTGGCTTGCATCAGAAATAGCGTGGCCAGCAGGGACAGGGAAGTGATTTTACCCCTGTACTCAGCACTGGTGAGGCCGCACCTCGATTACTGTGTTCAGTTTTGGGCCCCTCACTACAAAAAGGACATTGAATTACTCGAGCGTGTCCAGAGAAGGGCAACGAAGCTGGTGAAGGGTCTGGAGCACATGTCGTATGAGGAACGGTTGAGGGAACTGGGGTTGTTTAGTCTGGAGAAGAGGAGGCTGAGGGGAGACCTTATCACTCCCTTCAACTACCTGAAAGGCGGTTATAGAGGGGTGGATGTTGGTCTCTTCTCCCAAGTAACAAGCGATAGAATGAGAGGGAATGGCCTCAAGTTGTGCCAGGGAAGGTTTAGACTGGATATTAGGAAAAATTTCTTTACTGAAAGGATTATCAAGCGCTGTAACAGGCTGCCCAGGAAAGTGGTTGAGTCACCATCCCTGGACGTATTTAAAAGATGTGTAGATGTGATGCTTAGGGACATGATTTAGTGGTGGACTTGGCAGTGTTAAGTTAATGGTTGGACTTGATGATCTTAAGGGTCCTTTGCAACCTAAATGTTTCTGTGATTCTGTATCAGATATCTCCAATGAGCTGTTGGGATGCTGTATAATCACAGGAAGTGCCAGCTAGCTACTCAAGTACAATTCTGGGAGCTGGTTTGCACCTCCTGGTGTATTGTGTCCTCTCCCTAGCCTTCAGGAAGTTTTATCTCAGTTAAGGACAGAGCATATGTTAGCTGTTGCTTTGCAGTTACATACAGAGTACAGTAAATACATCTGACAACCTTCTTCTTTACTATACTGTTGGTATTTATAAGACAAACAAAGTTTTGTTTCAGTTCCATGGTAAGTAGGTTTGAAAATAGAGATGACTGGGTGACTGGGTTGTAGGAAGGGCATGTATTTTTAGCTGGCTTGGCTTCGAGTGCTGAAGGAGGATTTCTGCTCTGATTCATGTTGAAAACAGCAGGAGAGTGAAGTTAGTCTTCCTGATAGAAATCTTATGAATCTGCCTGACACTGAAAATAAAAATAAGCAGATACTTATAGGCTGTGGAAGAGAGAACCCAGCAACTAAGCAATGACATAGTGGCTGCCAGTATGACAGCTTTCTAATTCTAGAGTTTTAGCTTTACCTTTCTCTTAGGAAATATGAAAATGACAAGTGTGTAGGGAAAACTACTCTAATCCTTTGTCTTCTTGTCCTTGGACATAAAATAAGTGTATTAAAATTGCGCTGTGGAGAAGAAATAATTTCAGCACTAATCAAACTGTGAATTATTGACTCTCTTAGGCTTGCTTCTAGGAGATGTGCCATGTGCCTTCTGCCTATAGAAGACAGTGGGAGAGATATAACACAAGTAACTGGTAATAATATGCAGATTTTTTTTAATCGGTCAGAATATACTGCATGGTTTGTCTAAATCAAGTAAATGGTATTTTTAGTCTAATGGCACCAAATCCTAGGCTTTCACAGTATATAAAAGTTTATGGAATTCAATTTTGATGTGCTTCCCTTACATCATACAATTGAATGTTGTGAACATGCAGCATACTAACTTACTCTAAAGTAAAGACATTACTAACATCAAAAGTGGGGAAAGTACTCAGTTGACTCACATATGATTTTGGAGGTTTAGGACTATTATATTGGAAGCTCATGAGTGGGGGAGGAAGGTGTTTTTAAAGCTTTAGGGAACCTGATATACCTGCTTTGTTTCAGTTTTGATGTAAGTCCTCAGGGTAGGGAATGTATTAATTCATATTTCAGGGAATTAAATATTCCCTGAATATCTCCTGAATATGTAATGAAATATTCCCTGAATATTAATGTGTTAGACTCAAATTGCACAGGTCTCTTCAGGGGTGGAAGAAAAATATTTTTATTCAAAGTTTGTTGTGGTTTTTTTTTTTTTTTACTGAACAGTTCTAAATGATAGTACAGAACTACAAAAATTATTCAGAACTAATAAAATTCTGATTTCCAGAAGAGACTACATTTTTCAGTAAAAACATTTTCATTCAGATTCTGTCCTTCAATATTGGTGTGCTTGATTGGTGGGAAACTGGTAACTTTAAACATTTCAATTGAAGTTTGTTTATTGAAGATAAAAGGTTGGAGGATTTATTGATATCTTACATGATCAAAAATATTAACTATTAATTTAGCAGCTTGTTTAGCTAGACCAGTACTGCTGAAAACTAAAATACAGTTTGCTCTCAATATGGTAGTGAAAACTATTAGTTCAAGGCTGAGCTGTAATACTGAAGGTCTGACTGTCATATGCTTGTAACCATACCATGCTGTCATCTCTAGGCAGATCAGTTTCTCTGTCTCCTATGGGATAATGGATAGCTGTGGTTACCAGTGGTTTCAGGTAGAGCTTCTGTGTTTGTAGATTATTGGGTTTGCATATATAAATTTGTGAACAAATTGTCTACTCACTTCCCCATTTCTAGAAGAACTAGTACTAAAACTGTAGTAGCAGGCCTTATTTTCAAAATTTTGCAGCCAAGAAAATTTAATTTGCTTGTTAGTTTGCTTACAAATTTTATCTGGAAAACCTTTTATCCTTAATTCCTGTCTCAGATCTGCAAAGAGGAAGAACTGTGTTCAAAGTGGTGAGGTGTAATGGACAGCTCTAGGCACTTAAGTGGTGTCTCTGACAGATATGAGACACCAGAGCAGATATGGATCCAAATAATAGATCCAGATCTCTGTTACACTCCATCAGAGATCATCCACTTGAACCATGAGAAACATCCCTCACATTTCACATGAAATAACTGTGTCTGTTTCAAATTGGTTGGGTTTTCCAGGCCTGAACTTTTCCAGAATATTTCTGTTATGTACCGTTGTACTTGGGGAGTTGCAGGGCAGCAGATTTCCATATTTTCCCAGCTAACATTCTTCTGTCAGAAAATATATCAAATTATAGAATTTTTTTCAAATTCTGTTTATTTTGAGGATATATGAGAACATGGCAATGTTCTTCATAAAAATATCAGAAATGATATGGTAGTCTGAAAAGAGAAAAATATTTTTGTATATTTCTAAAGCTGAACTTGTAATTTCTAAATATGGTTAGTATCGAGCAAAGTTAGTGTTTAATTGTGCTTGTCCAGCCAAAGAAAGATGTTTAGTTATTCCATTCCATTATTTAGTTGATTTCCTCTGGCCTTATATTTATTTGAAGCTTTACTCCACTGAGAGATTTGTTTCTTCAGAATTCTAGATTATAAAGTACTTTTTCATCTTCTTTTTCAAACTTGTTATAAATATTTTTTGATCTTCAGAAAGTTTAAACATTTTTAAACTTTTTTCTAAAGCTAACTTTAGGAACTTCTGCTTATATAGCTCAGGAATTGTTATATTTATAGTATTTTCTACAGACTGGCAGGCAAAATAAAAACCATATAAATGTCATAATACAATATTAACATGGCAACTCCCTTGACACTGTGAGTGGGATATGTGGAAGCTTTAGCAAAACACAGGTGATCCCCTAAACTGTGGTTGTCTTAGCTATTGGTGAAAGAAAGGCCATATATCCTTCTCTTGCAAGGCAAATGTTTCCCTTTTCCCATGCACTGGAATTCCGTTAACCTGATTTCAGCAACTTACAAAAGATATGGCTCTTTTAGGATCTGTGTGTAATTTCTCAGGATGGAAACTGTCAGGGAGCAGCTATGTGAAGGGGGGCGAGTTGGGAGCCGAGGGTGACCAAAGTGCAGACTGTGACCTCACCGATGGGGCGCAGTGCTGCAGCACGCAAGCTGGGCTGGTAGCAACCAGCTACAGCCCCAGATGAGCTGCAGACCAGGTCCAGGGTATGTACAGGGGCCACATGAGGAGCAGCCACAGAGCAGGTCAGAGGCTGGTCTGGAGACAGGCTCCATGCATGTAAGGTCTGGAGCCCAAGTCCAGACAGCAGGAGACAGGGCTGGGCACAGGTATACATGTGCCAGAGTTCAGGCAAGGCCTAAGTGTGCTTGAGGTATTAACAGGATCAATTGAAAATAAGAAATTATTGAATAAACAAAAACCAACCTTGCTGCTCACTTTTGCTCAGCCTTATTCACACTTTATTACAATGAATGCAAAGAAAGTTTTAGGTAGGAAGCAGGCAGCCATGTTTACCCCAGGATAAGTTCACAATTTTTAGCTTCACATTTTGTTTTTGTTTTAAGTTGTTTCTCACCTTTAGCAAATGTGGTGAAAAGGTATGAGAAACAATATAGGAGTGTAGATGTGATCATGTTTGTCATGAGTAGCCTTCTGAACCAATTGTAACCCTCTTTTTGATTTGGGTAGCTGTTAAAACTGTTTCAACCAAGTATCCCTGAACAAAAAAGTGCTGTTCACCCATTGAGCTTACAAGTAAATTAAATTAAGAATTTATCGACAAGAAGTTTTATCTGCTATGTGTATATATCTATGTACATACCTGATTCTATTTCCAGTATTTTAACCATATTTCATATATTTTCCTTTGTATGTACATTCTGTATTTTTCAAAACACATTAAAATGTTAACTGCTAGATATCACTACTAAGTAATTTTAGAAAGAAAACAGGCTGTGATTATCATGTGCAAATAAGATAGGAGAATAATGTAATTAGAAAAAGCGAGTACATATTTTCCAGCAGAATGGATACTTCTTGTCTGTATTACAAAGATAACAAGGGACTAATGTGGAGGATGGTTGAGAGAATGCTTGCAAACACTGTTCATTGAACTTGAGCTTTTTTGAAAGAGAGCTGTCTGGAATTACAGAATCACAGAATCATCTAGGTTGGAAAAAACCTTGAAGAACATCTAGTCCAACCATACACCTAACATTGACAGTTCCCAACTACACCATATCCCTAAGCACTATGTCAACCCAACTCTTAAACCCCTCCGTGGATGGGGACTCCACCACGGCCCTGGGCAGCCAATTCCAACGCCTAACAACCCGTTCTGTAAAGAAATGCTTCCTAATATCTAGTCTAAACCTTCCCTGGTGCAACTTGAGGCCATTCCCTCTTGTCCTATCGTTTGTTACTTTGTTAAAGACACTCATCCCCAGCTCTCTGCAACCTCCTTTCAGGTAGATGTAGAGGGCAATGAGGTCTCCCCTCAGCCTCCTCTTCTCCAGACTAAACAACCCCAGTTCCCTCAGACACTCCTCGTACGACATGTGCTCCAGACCCTTCACCAGCTTTGTTGCCCTTCTCTGGACACGCTTGAGTAATTCAATGTCCTTTTTGTAGTGAGGGGCCCAAAACTGAACACAGTAATCGAGGTGCGGCCTCACCAGTGCTGAGTACAGGGGTAAGATCACTTCCCTGTCCCTGCTGGCCACGCTATTTCTGATACAAGCCAGGATACCATTGGCCTTCTTGGCCACCTGGGCACACTGCTGGCTCATGTTCAGCCGGCTGTCAGTCAACACCCCCAGGTCCCTCTCTGACTGGCAGCTCTCCAGCCACTCCTCCCCAAGCCTGTAGCGCTGCTGGGGGTTGTTGTGGCCCAAGTGCAGCACCCGGCATTTGGCCTTATTGAAACTCCTACAGTTGGCCTTAGCCCATCGCTCCAGCCTGTCCAGGTCTCTCTGCAGAGCCTCCCTACCCTCGAGCAGATCAACACTCCCACCCAACTTGGTGTCATCTGCAAACTTACTGAGGGTGCACTCGATCCCCTCGTCTAGATCATCAATAAAGATGTTAAACAGGAGTGGCCCCAAAACCGAGCCCTGGGGGACACCACTCGTGACTGGCCGCCAGCTGGATTTAACTCCACCACAACTCTTTGGGCCCGGCCATCCAGCCAGTTTTTTACCCAGCAAAGCGTGTGCCAATCCAAGCCACGAGCAGCCAGTTTTGCCAGGAGAATGCTGTGGGAAACAGTGTCAAAGGCCTTACTAAAATCAAGGTAGACAACATCCACAGCCTTTCCCTCATCCAATAAGCAGGTCGCCCTGTCGTAGAAGGAGATCAGGTTTGTCAAGCAGGACCTGCCTTTCATAAACCCATGCTGACTGGGCCTGATCATCTGGTTGTCCCTCATGTGTTGTGTGATGGTACTCAGGATGAGCTGCTCCATCAGCTTCCCGGGCACCGAAATCAAGCTGACAGGCCTGTAATTTCCCGGATCATCCTTCCGACCCTTCTTATAGATGGGCATCACATTGGCCAATTTCCAATCTGTCGGGACCTCCCTGGTTAGCCAGGACTGCTGGTAAATGATGGAAAGCAGCTTGGCGAGCACCCCAGCCAGCAGCTTCACCACCCTCGGGTGTATCCGATCTCGTCCCATAGACTTGTGTGTGTCTATGTGATGCAGTAGGTCACTGACTATCTGCTCCTGCATTACAGGGGCATCGTTCTCCCAGTCTCTGTCTTCTGGCTGAGGAGGCTGGATTCCCTCAATACAACTAGTCTTGTTCATAAAGACTGAGGCAAAGAAGGCATTAAGCACCACAGCCTTTTCCTCATCACTTGCTACCATGTTTCCTCCTGCGTCTAGCAGGGGATGGAGGCTCTCCCTGGTCTTTCTTTTGCTGTTGACCTACTTATAGAAACATTTCCTGTTGTCCTTCATTGCTGAAGCCAGATTAATTTCTAGCTGAGCTTTAGACCGCCTGATTTCTGCCCTGCATAGCCTCACAGCATCTTTGTAATCACTGTGAGTGGCTAGCCCCTTCTTCCAAAAGTGGTAAACTCTTCTTTTCTCCAAGCTGCAGCGAAAGCTCCCTGTTCAGCCAGGGTGGTCTTCTCTGCTGCTGGCTTCTCTTACAGCACCTGGGGACAGCCTGCTCCTGTTCCATTAAGACTTCCTTCTTAAAGAGTGTCCAGCCTTCCTGGACCCCTATACCCTTTAGGACCATCTCTCAAGGGATTCTGTCAAGCAGGTGCCTAAACAAGACAAAGTCAGCCCTTTGGAAGTCCAGGATGTCAGTTCTGCTTAGCCCTCTCCTGGCCCCTCTAAGAATAGAGAACTCTATTTCATGATCGCTGTGCCCTAGTCAGCCTCCAACCACCATATCATCCACCAGTCCTTCTCTGTTCACAAAGAGGAGATCCAGCAGGGCACCTTCTCTGGTTGGTTCACTCACCAGCTGCCTCAGGAAATTATCTCCCACACATTGCAGGAATCTCTGGGACTGGTCCCGGTCTGCTGTGTTGTATTTCCAGCAGTTGTCTGGGAAGTTGAAGTCTCCCACAAGAACAAGGGCAAGCGATCGTGAGATTTCTCCTAAGTTCCTGCAGAATATTTCATCCACCTCTCTGTCAAAATTCAAAATAAACATATAAATAAGAAAAAGCATCATCACAAGGACATTTACTGAATACTTCTCAGAAACCATATAACTCAGGCTGAATCTTCATTAGACATGGGAGTTCATATGGATATTATATCTTTTCAAATAATGTTGGATAATCTAATCTATTTTAATGTTGGCAATTGTGAAGGAGCAAAGAAATATGAGTGTCCTTATAATGTGCATCCCTGTGCTTATTATCAGAAATTTGTGATTTACCTGATGTTATTTAAGCTACATGCTGCTTCTGTATTCCTTTTTGCTTGTTTTATTAACACCAAAATCAACAATGACATCTTAACCATGACCGATGATTAAAATAGAAACCTACCAAAGTACTTACTACTCCCAGCATGTGGTTCTCAAAAGTATATGTCATGGTCAGCAACTCTGCTTATGGGAAAACTCTTACTGTATTTCTGTTCAGCTTAACATTTCACATAAAGGAAAGACAATTTGATTTCAGATGTCTGCAGCTCCTCTGAAGAAAGATATTTTTTAGAAGGTACTTTTTATTTTAACACCATTATCTTGTGAATTTTTTTTTCTACTTTTTAAAGAAGCAATTAGTTGACAAGTCATTATCAAAGAACAACTTTAAGGTTTTTATCATTTCATCATTTTCCTTTCAATGCTCAGTTATACTTGATTTCTTCAGTAATTTTACATTTCTGTACATTCAGTAGTATCTGGAGATAAAGCCAAGTAATGTTTTGTCATAGCTTCTTTTCTACCATGTCCATGGGAGCTAGAGGTGTCAGAGGGCAGCCTCCTGTATCTCAGACCTTGAAGCTTCTACAGTTATTTGTACTGGGAACAGATGCAACTACAGTGATCTCTGCTCCTGCTCTCCAAAACTGTGGAAAAGAAATAGGTAATGAATTCCTCTGGTAGGAGCAGGCATTATTGAGCCATGCCCAGTGCAGATGTTCCATCTTGGGTGTCTTATCTTTACTCATTAGCCTTCCTTCTTGCATGTCACTTTTTGCTTGTCACCTCTAAGCATCATGTGGGAGAGAATTGAAAAGGTGGAAGTGCAAAACCAGATGGGTTGAGATAAAAACAAGTTAATAGGTAAAGCAAAAGCTGTGTGCACAAGAAAAGCAAAACAAGGAATTCATTCAGCACTTCCCATCGGCAGGCAGGTGTTCAGCCCTCTCCAGGAAGGTAGTAAAGATGACTCGAGAAGACAAATGTCATAACTCTGAACATCCTTCCTCTGCCTTCTTCCCCCAGCTTTTATTGCTGACCATGGATGATGATATGGAATATCCCTTTGGTCAGTTGGGGTCAGCTGTCCCAGCTGTGTCCCCTCCCAACTCCTTGTGCACCCCCAGACCACTCGCTGGTGGGGCAGTGTGAGAAACGGAGGCAGCCTTGACTCTGTGCAAGCACTGCTCAGCAATAACTAAAACATCCCTGTGTCATCAACACTGTTCTGGCCATAGATTCAAAACACAGCACGATGCAAACTGCTATGAAGAAAATTAACTGTATCCCTGCCAATACCAGTATTTTGCACTTACTTATTTCTCTCTTTTTCTTCAGTATGCCTTATTTCTCACTTAGCAAAGAAGAATACACCATGATTTCCCTATCAGATGCTAACAGATGGCAGTAAAAACTGGTACCCCTGTTTATTCTCAGCATCTATCGTGCTGCCTAGTGAAGTGCAATGATAATGAATGCTGTACCTTGCATTCTTTTGGGGGTTTCCTCTATTGAAGATATTGATTTTGTACCACCATCTGGGACAAAAAATACTTTGATAGCTCAGCTCTTTCAAGGCAAATCCAAATCCTGTGTATGAAAGTCTGCAAGTGCAGTTCAGTTAAAGGTGGTTTTGCTTAATTAATAACATAAAGAAAGGAATGTTTTTCCTGCTCTGTTCTTGCTGAATGATGAGGTTTTGCCACTTTAAGGGCTGTTTCTTTTTATTTTTTTTTTCTAAAAGAAAAGATTGTATTCCAAGAGTTTTCTACTTTCTCAGAGTGTACTTTCTCAGTGGGACTTTCTGAGGAAGAAGAGCTTGGCAAGAGCTCTGAAAAATATGTCCATAATTATATGCTGCCATGATAGATTCTGGGAGGATGAATCAAAGCTTTTTAAAAACAATAAATAATCTGGGAAGGGACACAGTCAGTGTTGAAGCAATAGAAACTGAACTAACTATAAATGAAGACTAAAGCACTGAAAACATTAATTTATTTCTGTGGTATCTGAGGGTGTATCTATTCACCTTACAGGTACTTGGCATATATTTACATAGCAGTAAATATTTTAGGTGCTTTTGAAAGAATAAGGTGAGAGAGTGAAATTGGACCAAGGAAGAATGCTTGGTGATCCTTACTTACAGTGGCTCAAGTTGAGTATGTGACATGTGTTGGTGCAGTCTTTTGAACACAAAATCTACCAAAATTGCTCAGTTGCAGGGCAGTGCTAAACCTCTGGGAAAGAGAGCAGTAGCTGTTGGATTGCATTACAGGGTTGCACTAGAGACAGCAGCTAAAAAATACTGAATATTTGTCAGTCCATTTGTTATTACTTGTGCTTCAGAAAGATGTGCTTTATAAATAGAATTTGGGGCTTAAAAAATACCTGACTAGATAACCTGCAGCTCAATTTATGGAGGGTGGTGGAAAGGGGGGGTGTCAGCTAATATACGTGCAAATTACAGTAGTAGTTGAAAAAATTTCCTCTTTTAATGGAAAATGTAGGCATCTGTTTTAAAGTTTTTCATGTAATGTTTATTTTTCTTATCTTTCTTTTCCCCCTGAAGTCATTGATCTCTGTCATGGAAAGGAGAGATTAGCAAATATTGCTCCATTGTAGTTCACTTATATTATGTCTGCCTTTTCCTCTGTGGGGTCAAGCTTAAATCCTTACAAAATATATAGAATGTGGTATGAAGTCTCCATCACAAAAAGGGGTGATGCAATCAAATCAGACTTCCTGTCATGGTAGAAAAGAAACAATAATCATCATGACCTTTATGAGTAATATCATCAATTTTTCTTTAGTATGGGAATAAAAAAGTTTTTTAGGACATTTTTCCATAATTTAAATTCTAACAAGAATTTAAATCTGAGACAAAAACATTTTTCCATTTTTTAAATACTGTTTTCACAGAAGAATTCACAGGTTTTTCTTTTCAGCCACATATACTTTCTACACCTACATGTAGCAATAGGCTTCAGACTTTCCTTTAAATGTTTTGATTCTTGTCACAGTCTGTAAGTTATTAAATACTTGGTCTGTATGCTGTGGGGCATCATTAGTACGTCTTTCCAGTAAAGGCATAATCCAGTCAAATGGGAAGAAAGACTTTTAAAAAAAAAAAAAAAATTAAAAACCTGACACTGACTTTCCAAAATTATTGGGTTCTGGATAATCATTAGATTTAATATTTCTGCTTTCATACATATTGTTTTAGTTTTCATTGGTACATTTTTACTTTGTTTCAGAATTATCTATTTTGATGTGAAAGGTGCTTGTGTTTCAGTGACTGCTATCCTTCATTTTCATAATGCCTGTCTGAAGCCAAGATATACTTATAAAGACAAAATTAGTTAGCATTAGACTGTTGCTATTGGCCCAGGTGGTTTGCAAGTAGGAAACCCTTGCCATCTGGTTTCTCTTCTGGGAGAAGAAATTAGTGGTAGAGGTGCTTTATCACTGGTTTGGCAGTTTTTTGTCACAGAAATGTGTTGACTTTCTGAAATGTGCACAGTCTTGCTTTGCTGAACATGGTAAGAAGTAGCAGCAGAGATTTTCCTAAGTCTACTTTCCATCACTGTAATAGTTCAAATAACTCTACTCAAGTAATACTTGTATTTTTTGCTGACTTTCTCATTGATTTCTGTGGATGAAAGAGGTTTCTGATAATTCCAGTTCCAGCCAAACATTCATCCTGTTTTCTAACCATTTGTCAGAACTCTTCAAAAAGGTGATGATCAGTCTTGCATTCAGTGTAATATCTGTGGCCATAGTTCTCCATTATTTTGGATATCTTTATCTTTGATGAGTGGCAAAAGTCTGCATTTAATTTCATTAATTCCATATACATATAATTATGGATATTCAGAAATATAAGGAAGGAGGGTTTGGGTCTGTAGGTCTGCAATTAAATAATCTACTTTACTAATGACAAAAAAGGCTATTACTGGCTTCCTAAAACAGATCTGGGAGTATTGTGTTTTTCCGTATCTCTCTCATACATATACTTTCATGAAATAAGAAACATCTGTGTTGTGTTTCTTCTAGTAGAAGAACAAGATATTCCAACTGTTGTGTGCATCTGGTGCTACTTTCCAGGGATATATATCACATATTCATTGCAAACTCCCCAAAGCTTTTAATTTTCTTTTCTTTCTCTAATTTCTATGCTCTCTGTACAATTAACTTTTATACTGCTATTCTTGCCACTGCCAGGTCAGACTTTCTGCTCTGGAAAGGTAATGAAAGTCATGAATGGCTGTAAGACTGTAAAGATGGAAGTAAAGCAGTTACAGTTGAAAATAGTCTTGATCTGAACTAAACAGCCATGTAAACATTTAGAATTTGATGCACTGATCACAGTGATATCTCTGTCCATGGCAGCTAAATCTGTAATAATACACCTCTTAAAGCCTCTCCATAACTTTAAATTCCATTTGTGTCCCCCCCTGCCCCTGTTACATTCCAGGACTTATGTTTTTTGATGCTAACATTTTTTGTGGTCCTAAAAAAATGCTCACAGCGTTTTCTCAAAATCAGTTTTCTTGCAGGTTATGTGAGTTGGGCACTTAACCTTTTGGAGCTAGTCTGACTCAAATGGCTCAAATAGCTGTTCACCAGGGACAAACAATTCTGGTGACATTTTGATTTTTAGAGGAGAAAATGCTCTTCTTGAATGTAAAAGTAGTCAAATCCTGACTGTTAGGATTTTATTGGAACTGAAACTTGCAGTTTAAGAGACTAGTTTTTAGCCCCATATGTATAGTTGACCAAATATTAACTTGTTGAAGTCTGTTATAGATTAAGCCACACCGTGAGGATGCAAACAATATGATTTAATTTTTACCTTTTATCACAACATCATATTTTCTTTGAAAAAGTCTATACAATAGTCATAATAGCCCCATAATAGTAATTTTACATGGAGGAGTAGGAGTACTCATGAGCATCCCTTCATGAGCTAGGCAGGAGCACATTCAAAGAACCCAACAGCGTTTCAGTTGCTCCTGAAATGTACTGACTGCAGTAATGATTAGTATGAGCGTGACATTCAGCAGCCTCCTGAAAGGTTGTGTATTTCTAAATGGGGGCATGGGGAAAGCAAATTTAAAGTTAACTACAGTTAGAGAATGTGAATCAGTGATGGAAGGCTGATGGCTGAGGCTTGAGATGACACTCAAGTTGTTTAATTATAAAAGTTAAACATTCCTTGGTAATGCAGAGATGTCTTGTTCGGCCACATAGGGTTAATGTTTGCTGTCTTTGCTGTGGGTGTCTCTGAGGTCAGATTTGTAGGAGCCTTTTGTGAAGAACAGGACTGACAAAAATATTAGAATTAAACTCTAATCTTTCCAACATGAAGCTACAAATGGAAATTGAAAAGGAAAGTCCATCAGAAGCAGGGGAAAAAAATCAGCTGCTATGTTTCGTAATGCAGAGTGGGTAGGGTGAATGGATTGACAGCTTATGACTGGTTTAGCTGAACTGATGCTCAATGGTGATAGAAATGGGACTTCTAGTGTCTAGTGTAAAAGTAAAGTTAATTAACTTCTGTACAGTGGAACTAGTTCAAGTTGGAAACAGATGCACATCAGTTTCCTGCATGTATTCAGCTAAATATAACCTTATGCTCAAAGGCACTTACTCATAAGGGATTTTTTAGATCGTAATATATTCCTAGAAGCCTTATGCAATTGTGCTATAGTTTGTGTATGATGCTTATTTTATTGTACCTACCAACTCAAAAATTTACTACAGTTTAAGTGTCTTGAGAAGATTATGTCACCATTGTTAAGAATCAGGTATCTCTTTGCAAAATTGACACAGCTTCTCATGGTTATTAATATTTAAAATTCTGCAGTGCTTTTTAAAATTGTACTTAAGACTGACAGCACAAGACACAGCTTCTCTTGTGAAGACTAACTAATATTAAGTGGACAAATGAAAAGTAATATCAGAAAGTAGTGGTTTGTATTTCTAGTTGAGGAAGTTAATAGACACAGTATCAAGGAAAATTGCTCACAAATGGCTTGCAGAATTGAACTAAACCCTCTTGCAGTCTTTCTACCAAAAAATGTCCTTTTACAGCAAAGCAGTCATACTCTGCAGTAAATACCATGACATGATCTTTGCTTTGTATTTTTCCCTGCTTGAGTTTTTTGCTGCTACTGTCAACTACCATTGTGAATAATTTCCATTTCTTTTTCCTAAGTTGTTCTCATTTCAGTCTTGTTCTTAAAACAAAATAAGAGCCTTAACAGAAATTGAAATGCTGTGATGACTTGTAAAACAATATATCTCTGTTTTATTTTGTTTCTGTTTGTATTTTACTTTTCATTTAAAGTCACAGTCCCCTTTGTCAAAAAGATATTTAAAACTGCTGTAGCCTGTACAAGTATTAAATGTATAATTTAATGATAAATTTATGGTATAAAATTATTTTTAACTTTAGCAAGAAAGCTGCAACCCTTTGTTTCTGTGTTTCTCTTGCCCATATCTTCTCTAAAAATATCTTAAAGTTTTTTTGTTCTGAGTTTTGACTGTTTTGCGATGCTAATATTTTTCGAGAGTGTTTTTCCATTTGGAAGATATGTGTAGGGTGAATACATTGACAGCTTATGACTGTTCATGCATAAAATGATGACATAATGTATCAAAGCCTAGACATTTCAAAAGCAAAGCGTGAAAAATAGATGGATAGGGCAATTAACTCTGCAATTTCTTACAATCTTAAGGAGACTGTTGTCTTATCGTACCCTTTGTTTAATATATATAAAATAGAGCGTAAGTGCCAGAAGGTTACTTCCTCAGTATAATGGGAAGAATGCAGATCAAATGTTTGGTGTTAGCAAACTGAATGAATTTCATGATCAGAAGACCTGTAACACAACTCTTTAAGATCAGCTCAGCGAAGTACTCCCCATGCCATTGAAGCAGATCCACTCTCTGGTTCATAGAATGAGAAGATGTCTCTTATCTTCTTTTACAGGGTGAGGAAAGAATAAGAAATATATATTGCTTTGGGGGGAAACTAAGATCTCTTTAAAGTAAAAATATGCTATACTGCTTTCTTCTAGAGAAAAGTAGACATCCTCTGCCATATTGTTTAGTCATGCTCAGGAACACTGGAGCTTTTCAGTGCTAAGTGCTAAAATTTCCTTTAGAAAATCTCTGTATTATCCTTGTCATTAATGCCTGTCCAGATCTTCACCAATGCCAAGAGTTTACCATCTGTTCACAAATACTTGTGGAACAAATATGTGCAAAGACTTATCTACACCTACAGTTTTCCATGTAGGAAAAGACCGACACAGGCTTAGCCTTATGTGAAGGCCCCCATGACTGATATATTTCAAGATAAAATAATTTTCAGGTATCTAAATAAGATTTCTAAATGAGCAAACCATTCAAAATACACTGTTGCTTGAATATTAGTCAGTAACTAAGTATATGGAAGAAAGAAGTGTAAGGTATCTATATTTGGTTATGGTAGACAATCAAGAAAAAAACCTGTAAGCATTAGAAAAAGGATATCCTTTCCAACAGATACCTTTTCTTTGTAAAGTAGCCCTATTTATCCTAAGAATGAACATTGCTTCTGTTAAATTTAGCAGTGTTTTTATTCCCTTCTGAAACATACTGAAAGCGGTGTGTAAGTTGACTGAGTGCCAAGAAGTCAGTGACATTCATGTGACCTGCTGTTTCATATGCATGTCTCCTGTCACATGAAACACCTTAATCTGAAGCAGTTATTATTTTACTTAGGAAAGGAGAACTGTGCAAGTACTGGCCTGGGAATTCACAGAACTAGCGAAGCGTCTAGATCCAAACAGAACCCCTGAATCCAGAATATTTTTTTTTCCATCAATTTTAGATAAAAATTCTTCACGTTACCCTCAAAACTGAAGCAATCCATGAACCTGCTGTTTGAAGTTGAAAGACTAGTACTGCACAAAGCATAACTGCAGTCAGGCTAGTAAGCTAAGCCCTCCCCAAAAGCATGTACAATATTCAGTTGTGCTGAGAACAGTTCAAGAACATGGCTTTTGAAAAATCAATAATCTCACAGAGACAAGACAGGTATAGAAGACCTTGAGATAAGGCAAGTAATCAGCTTGTTTTTAACTACTGCAGGCTTTTGGTTTTATAACTTTTATTTCTACTGTCATATTACTCTACTGTTTGACTGGCAGTGTGCACTGTTGCTCCCTAAAGCTTTCTGTTTCATTCTTACAGATTTGCCCAGAACACCTCCAACTCTCAATTGCACCCTGTTTGAAACTGCTACTATGTTTTTTCTGGTCTGTATAATATAATCTGTGTAATATAATCTCAGATGGATCATTATATATTTGAGGTAAATTTCTTGCATTCCTATACATAAGCCCAGTGAACTTCCACTATGTTGGAATCATTCTTGCGTTACAAATTCTCAAAAAAAATCAGTAAAACAAAATTTTAAATGTCAGTATTTTTGCTTCCCCTCTGCAAAGTCAGTGTTTTTTTAATTATTTGTACTTTACATTTTACTACATTTGCACTTGAAAATACTAAAGAATAACCCTTAACTGAAAAATAATTTGGTTTTGAAAGAATTATCCAACTTTTCAGCCTTGTATATCCTGTTGGACTGCCAATTTCAGAGCAGAATCCCCACATCTCTAATGAGACTATGTAAATTCTAATTAATGTCTTCAAACATCCAGAGTGGCATTCTCAAAAGTATACAGTTTTTCTTGAAATCTATCTCTGAAATCAGTGCAAATTTTATTGCTAGCTGTAACAGAAATATAGAAATGAGAGTAGTGCTGAAGTCATGGAAACCAACTCTTGGACTCCAGAATGGCACAAACAAAGGAAGAAGTGTGTTTTTCATCCAGCCAGCAGTTAGAAGGCTTTAAGTATTCCAGGCAGTACAGGCAGATATTTAAAAAGCAAAATTCAAAGGAGGAAAGAAAGTAAAGCCCTTTGTTGCTGCACATGCACTATTAAAAAAGCAAAGGTAGCCTGAGGCCTGAAGCAAAAAAAAAAAAAGCTGTGCTAGGTATGTGTGGGTTATGTAACTTTTTTTTTCATAGTCTGTGTTTTGTCTACCTCGACATCTTATGTCTAGATTGCAAGGTTATCTATGTGCTAGCTGCAATAGAAGGGCTGACTAGAATTGTGTGTTCTGAAGAAATAAACAATATGTTTGGACAATGTGAGGAAACATTTATGAAACTGAAGAGTCTAAAATACAGTAAATGCTGGGATAAGATTCAGTCTACCCTTCTTCAGCATTCACCTAGCTGGTGAAGCATTTGTTCTAAAGCAAGTGCTTAAATTCTCTGACATGGTGCAAGCAAGGAACCAGAAAGAGATCGTGCCATCATAAATTCAGGAAAAGCTCTTACATGACACCTAAAATTTAGGAGCGATTTTGATGTCTAAGTAAACTCCATCCCTCTCTGCATCTTTCTTTACATAGTGTAGGTCATGAAATATGGCCAAAAAATTTCTGAAACCTATTTTTTTTCAAGAGTGTAGTATAAATATTCTTTTGCCCATTTATTCACATCAAATAATACTTGAAAAAAATATAAGTTACTTAGAAGTTTAGAAGGTTTAAATTGCCTGTCTACCTACATGCCTTGTTACAATTTGGATCCCAACACTGAATTCATGACGTAAAAGAAATGGAGGCAAACAGCAAAATAAATCAGACAAATGAATAATCTCCATACACTTCTGTTTCTATAAGTATTTATTTATGTATTTATTTCACTACAGAATGACTGTGAAATTAATGTACACCAAAAGTGCATTCCACTTTTGGAATATACACTTTTGGAATATCTGTATGCACATGACAAAATTTTTTTCTTCAGTCTGTAGAGGTCTCTAATATTTTATTTGCATGCAGAACTTCCATTGACATGGTACAGAATTCAATGCAACCTTAAAATACTCCAAATATGGGAGTCAGAAAACATGAAGAAGGGACCTAGGTATATTAAGGCAAAACGTGTGAACTGCTCCCTAAACAAAGGATTCAGAAGTACATTTTGCTTCATTTTCATCTGTTTTTAAACAAAATTATTTAAACACCAGACAAAACTTGGAGGAATTTATATATATAATAGCCAGTGATGAGGTTTTCTATATTCATAAGTAGTGTTTGTACATTAGCCCTAATTCTGAATTGCATGGGATTCACCGGAGTCAGTGCAAATAAGATGTTGTCATGGTCTGAGCTCAGAGGGAGACTGAGCACCATGCAGCTGCTCACTCCCCCCCTTCCCCCCGCAGCACTGGGAAGGAGAAAATAAAACAAAAGGCTTGGGAATCGAGATCAGAACAAGGAGGGATGAATCATCCATTATGGTCACAGGCAAAAGACAGACTTGTTAGGGGAATTAAAAAAACCATAAATTTAATACAGACACTAACAAAAACACAGAGTAGGACAGTGAGAAGCATTACCACATCTTGCAAACACCTTCCCCCATCCCTCCCTTCTTCCTGGGCTCAGCTTTGCTCAAGATATCTCTACGTCCTTCCTCCCAGTGGCACAGGGGGCAGAGAATGGGGGATGCAGTCAGTTCTGCTGCTTCTTCCACCTCGGGGCAGGGGAGGGAACTTCTGACATTCCTCCCCTGTTCCAGTGCAGGTCCCTCTCACAGGAGACAGTCCTCCACAAACTTTCTCTGACATGAATCCCTCCCATGGGCCGCAGCCTTTCCCTAGCTACTCTTGCATGGGTCACCCCCGCACGTTGCAGTCCTCCCAGCGCTGAACTACAACAGCGGGGACTGCTTCTTCCCACAGAGTCCTGGCCTTCTTTGGGCACAGCCACCTGGTATGATGTGGGGACCCCACAGGCCTCAAATTGGCATCTGCTTCACCGTAAACACCCATGGGTGGCAGGGAGGGCGGCCCTTCTGTCTCAGTACAAGATACAGAGCGGGCTGTGCTCCAGCGCACCCCCCCACTTCTCCTCCTTTCTTCCACTGACCTCGGTGTTCGCACAGATGCTCTTGCAACTCCTCCTCACAACTCCAACTCCTCCTCCCAGGCTTCCTTTCTTAAATATGTTATCACAGAGTTGCAGCTAATTGGCCCAGCCTTGGTGCAGAGGTGGGTCTGACTTGGAGCTGGGGGAGCTTTGAGAAGCTTCTCACAGGGACCACTGCTGTAGCCCCCTTCCCTGCTACCAAAAACCCTGCCACTCACTCAAACCCAGGAGAGATGTGTACATATTCTGAATTGGGTCCCAAGAAGAAAAACACATGTCTAAAATAGCAAAACTGAATTTCCCTTATTAACTGTTGTCATTTGCTTTTAATATAGAGAAGATGGAAGGAAGTGTAAGGTCACCTGTGATTTCATAGGAGGGCTTCAAGAGCATGTTCTTGAAAAACATTGCTGAAATCAGTAAATTAAAACTCATTGTTATTAATTAATTAATCAAGTATAATATTTGTATTAACTAATCTATTTATTGTTAATTATCAAATTAAGAATTAATGTATTTGTAATTAATATAGATATAATCTTAAAATAATGAGAAATTAATATTAGAAAGTACAGCTGTAAGACAGGCACAATGAGAGGGGATTCAGTTTTGAATGGCCCTATTAAAAAACCCCACAATAAACGGTTAAAAGGAAAAAAAAGTTTAAGACTTACTAACAGTGGGTGCTGTTGTCACTGAGGAAGAAAGGAGGGATGTGTAGGGCAGGAGACTGAGAGGAGGACAAGGAGGGAGCTTCAAGGAAGTAGCTAAAATCTGAGGGCAGGTCTTTGGGGTTGGGAGGAGCCCTAAAGAAGGTTTCTTGGTTCACAAAGATCATTGGCATGGTACTTCAAGTAAAGTAACTTATTTTGTAGAAATAGGGAAACAGTTAAAGTGTAAGCAAGCTCCCTGTATGAACTCTAAGCTTATTTGACATGCAATATTTTTTGAGTTGTAGTACTTGATGGAGAAGCACTGAAACTAAATAAAGCTTTAATTAGCACTTGAGAGTATGTGGCTGGTATGAAAACTTACTTTACACATACGTAATGTAAATTAAAAAAAAAAAAACAGATCTGAAAAATGCCATATTGTTGGGGTTGTGCTTTATTTTGTCTTCCAGAATGTCCCCAGGTACTTTTCAGAACACTTGATATTTCTGTAACTAATTAAGTAAGTAAAGCAGAATCAAAAAGATGCATTTAACTAGAATTTAAATGTTGTTTGATTCACATGACTAAATATTTAATGGTGGACTCTTCTAAGTTAAGTGACACTGTAGGCAAAATCTTGTCTACTATCCATTAAGAGATTAATCTTGGGTATTGTCATCTGAAAATTCTTCATCCAAGTGTAAAAATTGAAAAAGCTCTTATCTTGTAATCAACTCTGACAAACTGAATAGGGCAAACCACCTGTCTCACAGGACAACTGAAAACCAAAACTCCTGTCTGTGTTTTTATATTACAGTTGATTTGCTGCCTAAAGCACAATTTGTTTAGTCAAAAATAACGTGTCTTTTGACCCTTGCTTTTGGGGAAATAAAAGTGACAATATGTTAAAATATAGTAAATATGTTTCAGAGATTTGAGGTAAACCAAAAATTGATGTTAAAAAGTTCTAAGTGTAAGCTACAGTTTCCAAATAATTGTGGGGCAGTCATAAAGTTAATGGTGTTAACATATAAATGAAAGGGTACAATTCATGTATGAACACAGAAAATTAATTAATGGAGCTGTAACTGTTCAACTGCTAAGTAGCAATATACAATATACAGTAGAAACGTCTGCTATGGGAATACATATTTTTAATATTACATAACATCAAGGCTTATGAACAACGTATGGATTTATATTTTTATGTGGGGACAAAGAACCACAAAGTTCAATGTAAGGTTAACACAGTGTTTGTAGAAGTCAGTAAACATGATATATTTTAAAATATTTAATGGAAATATCAGGTTTTAAATCTGTTATTTTTTATTGGCTCTGAAGCCATATCATTGAATCTTTGATTCTAGAGCTTGAGAACTCTTTGTTGGGTAAGAAATTAATAGTTTTCAGACTTGTTTTGTTTGCTAAGTTTAAATATTTCAAGCATGATTTGCTAGAGCTAAGATTAGGCTCATAATTTAAAGAAACTCAGCATCTTGAAAATCATTCTACTTTGTTCAAATGCCAAAGTCTGAGTTAAGAAAGATGGATTTATGCACTGAAAGATGCAATTATTGGTGCATATTTCCTTTAAAAGCTAATATGAAAGATTTATTTTAAGTGATATAATGGTTGGTCTGTGACTTCTAAAACTAATAAATATGTATGCAGTTTTTACTACTAGTTCTGTTCTGTAACTCATCTGCAGTTTTGTGAGCAAAGATTAATGATGGACTATTTTTAAATAATTAGCTTTTAAATAAGTAGCTTTCTCTTGGTTTATGGGGTGATCTAATGAAATATTAGGTTCAGCCCATTGCTTTCCCAGGTAATTGTCTGATGGTCCCTTTAATCAGATGACCAAGATCAACATCTATATTAGCTAGATTCTGGCCTCCACCATTCTTGGAAATCCAGTTTTGTGTGCATGTTTTTATATGCTAATACGTCTATACAGTTTAATTTCCATTAATGTCAGTGGAATTACTTGGTCAATGAATTTAAGAGATGTCCATATACTACAGTAACTCTAGTCACAGATACACAGAACCTATGTAAGGATTCCCTTGCTCTAGCCAGTTATGGCAGAAAAGTGGAGGTAATGATATAGAAGAACAGGTTTTTTAATAGCAACTCAGTTCTAACATGACTAGTACCATGCAGTTTGGTGATTGCAAGTTTGAAGGTCAGGAGAAGGTTTTCCAGTATATCAATATGAGCAAATTATTTGAGTGGAGGGGACTGCCCTTCCTGTGACACCCTGGTGATTTTTTTTGATTGGTCACAAGTTTTGCAACTTCCGTGTGCTTCAGAGCACTGAGACATCCATAACTTGGTCAAACGTTGGACGTTTGGTTTTAGTATGGATTTGTATCATCAGAAATTTGTTGTCCTATTTCTCATTTTGCATACATGCAGAGGCAAAACCTCCTGGTTTTAAATGTATTAGTGTTTTTCTATGTCATTGTTTCTATCTCCAGACTAATAGGTGTTGGAGAACATGGATAGACTATTCAGTGTATCCAATCTAACATTTACACCATTGCCTCATATGATAGTAGTATAGACGATACTCATTCCAGTACAGGAGAATATAAATGGGACAGAAAATCTATAATCAGAAAAGAAATAAAAGTAAGTTTCAGGTGTCTGCTGACAGAGAGCTGTTGTGCTTTAATAAATCTTGGTTTATCATGTGTTTGCATGCACTCTAAAGGCATATAATGAAGAAACAATCCAAGCAACAAAATAGAAGATGGAAAATAAATCTGGGTGGTCAAACTGTTACTGTTACACGCAGCTGATGATTGCAATTTCATATCTTCTTCCTCCTTCTTGGCTGCACATGTAAATCTGTTCGAGCAAATTCCATTTAATTTGAAACACTATTACAAAATTCCATTCAATTGGAAACGCTATTACATTTTACACTGTATATTTAATTTTGGACACAAGAATTATTTTATTTTTTTATCTTCAAACCAATTTTTGCTATTAATTAATGGAAGGAGGATTGATTCCCTCAGGTAAATACTTGTACCACTATATAAGATATGACAAATCCCACGATGCACTGTTAGCTTTTGCCTTGGAAGAATATTGTTTTAGAGTTCCTGTGAATTTTCCACATACAGTGGTAGGTAATGAAATTAGGTTAGTTTTTTGCTTATAATCTTTATTATGAAAATCCTATTGTTTCTGTTTAAGATGTAAGTATTTTAACTGTCAAGCGGATGGACACTAGATTGTGAAGTAAAGACTAACAAAGATACCAATTCACATCTGTCTTCCTGTTTATACTAGTTGACCAGTTTATACTAGTTGAAACAAAATAAACAAACAAGTAAGATTTATTTACCAACACTGTGAGGCTGTGTTCCTGATAAAAAATCTGTCCAATACAAAATACAGTCCAATCACGATTCATAAGTTTCCCATAAGGCAACACAATTTGATAAAAATCAGTAAGTAGTAGCTGTGGCTTTGAAAATGGTATGTCTTCTTTATTATTGTAACATATTATGTACTTTTTTTCATTGATAACAATCTTTTTCCTAATATAAGTCATTCATTTAGTTAAGTTTTCTCTTAGACAATTTCTGTGCATTGTTTTCCAAATCTTTTATCTCAAATCTTATAACAGTTGAGTTTGCAGGTACAAATCTAGTACACAGATGTCTATCAAATAAATTTATTGTGGGTTTCTTTGGAAATGAGGTTGAAAATCATTTTGTTTGTAATAAATGGCAAAGACTAGAGATCAGAGGTTCAGAGATATCCAACAGAGTCTGGTAATTTATGGACGGCTGGAGGTTGCCTGAATATTTATATACAGATATGAATCATCATGCGTAAGTGCATGTTGCTGACATGATTCTCAACTGAAGAACTTTTAGAGATCAATTCTGTGGTGGAAACTGTTACCAGTTTTAATCCAAATGTGCAAGTTAGACTCTAATACTGTCTATTGACAGTTAAATAAAAAGTTACTTCAGTGAGGAATGTAATGAAGAGTCATGAGAGTCAACTTTGACAGTGAATTTTACCTACAGTTTTGAATGATTGCCTACAGTTTTGAATGATTTCTTCAGGAGACGTAGCTTCTCACAGGCACTTGCACTTGCATGTTGCTCTTAACACTTAATTATAAGGTTAGGATAGTCTGACTAAAGGAAAGCCCAAATATGAAAGGTATTAACAGATTTTTGACTTACAAACAACACAACTTTGAGACTCCTGCGTGTCATGGAACAGAGGTAAGCCAAGTCCTTTGGGCCTTATTTTGGATCAGCTCAAGGATTGAGTTTGTCCATCTCAGGTGTCACTATCTTCCCACAAGTCCTGGAGTTCGTCATGTAGATGCAGCTGAATAGCTTCACATAGTTTGGTCGAGTTTCTTCTGCAAAAATATCCTAGTACTGCTCTCAGTGCACTCCAGGTTACCCTTACATGTCAGCTTGTCATGTTCAAAGGTAGCACTTTGGAAGTGCACTTGAGTTTGGATCTGTCCCAAGGTAACAAATGGACTTTGAAGTTCTGAGGCCTGTGGTGCAAAGACACATCTCTAGAGATCCACTGCTAAGCCATAAAAAATTATACTTGTGGAGCCAAATTGTCTCTGTCAAGGGCTATGCAAGTGTATAGGTATTATGCTTTCCAGCTCTCCTGATTCTGACTGCTGACTGCTGAGAACCCTGAACCTGCTCTGCATGGGGTTGTCCGATATTTGTCAGACTTACTAACGAGTGCTGAGCTGCTGCCAAGCCTGGCCACAGATTTGTAAGGTGACATATACAAAGTGAATGCCTTGCTAATAAATCCTTTTGGACCCATGCTGGCCCACGTCAGACCCGGTTGTATATTCTCGGTAGCAATGATTCAGTTTATCTGCAGTTAAGACATATCACCCACAGAAAAGTGAGGCTGAAGCATATGGAGAAACCTATTAGTAATACTTTAAAAGCTCTTTTCCTGGATTTCTTAAGCATTCTGCCATGCTTCTTGCAAGAGATTGAGTGTATCGTTTTTGAAGCTGTGTCAGGAAGTTTTCTTGTCTGTACTCTGCAGGATAGCTTGTGTTGCTTTTAACAGTGACTAAAAATATTTTTTACAATGACAGCAGAAATGAAATGGTGTCCCACAAATATATGTGTTTTTCTGCACTGGACTGAATTAAAAAAGTATGGTGGACTACACATTTATTCTCCATTATCTTCTGAGAGGTAATAAAAGTCCAAAAGTCATAAATGATCCCTGGTCCTGAACAACTCACTTACCTTTATTCTTCACTTACCCATTTTATAAGGAATCTAAAAGGAAACTTCTGCAGTTGTCATGCCAAAATGTGGGGTTTCTTTGCGTGCTTTTATATTTTTCTAAGCTCTGTTGTTGTGAAACCTCATGATGAAGAATCTGTTTTCATACAGAGGTCTGATCCATTGTGGTGACTTTCATATACTCGTGTTTTATAAATTATATGAAAGTGCATATGTAGCTTGGATATACTGTCAGTGTGCATTAGGTGTCCTTATGACCAGAAGTTAAATGAGAAGAAAGTTTGCAGGAGTCAGCCCTGGGATACAGGGCTGAGATATCACAGATATCCTTAAAAGCTTTTATTTTAAAGTTCGCATTATTTTTGCTGTACACTGTCTATTGGCCTTTTGGGCATGAGTAAAGAAAAAGGAACAGCCCAAATAATAATCTATCACATATAGTTATTTGAAATCGAGTAACAATTTTGTCTAATTTAACAAGTCATTGTCCCGCTTCCTTCCTTCCTTTCAGGAGAAGATTTGTCATTGATTTTTGTGGATTAGGGTTCAGGGAGAACAATTTCACTTCCTCACTATAGTAGCAGATGACTTCAATTAACTCATTTTAGTAATGAAATATAACAGGAAACAGTTTTAATGCTTAGTTTTCACATACGGGGGGTTTTGGGTGGTGGAGATGGGGGATTAAAGTCATGCTACCATGGTTGAGTTTCCAACTTGTGCAGTCCTTGGAAAGAGGAGCAGGTTCTCTGTGGAGAGAGAAAGAAGTTCTTTCAATCCCTACAAACTGGTAAGAAGTCTTGTATGTCAAAAGCCTATAGATGCAAACTGGATTTGGAGTATCTGTTTTCACACCCTCAAGTGTGACTGGGCCCTAGAACATATCAAGTAAATGCTCTGCTGGAGAGGAAGCTATGAAGCAAGATAATGCAGCCTGAGTGAGAAAGCTGTATGTCACATGGTATTCTTTTAAAAAATGTGCAGCTGTAAACAAATTCTGTGTTTGAATTTCTTAGAATTTTGATATAGCTCTTCTGACTCCTGGTCATTATCCTTGACCTCCACTTCTTTTCTGAGTGATGTGTTTATCTTACACTGTCAGCTTCCATCATAATGAATGGTGTAGATCTCATATTTACAGAGAAAAACTGAAATTTGTATTCTTAGGAAATCATTAACAAATAATACCCACAATTTTATTTCTTTAATAATCTGAGATTGGTACCTTTGCAAGGCTCTTGGTCTTGACTTCTCATTTAGTAAATGGATAAATGTAACACTAATCTCTAGCTGGCCAAGGTTTGAACAATGTGTTACAGCTTCATTTAGGAAATCTTGAGTCTGTCTGTGTTCATGGTGTTTCTGAGTTACCTTGATTTTGATGCAGTCTAGTTTTAGTAGAGACTGATTTTGATACAATTTATTCCAAAGATGATAATAAAAAAAAAAAAAAGAAAGTGGTCCCTGGCTTATCATTACCTATCTGAAAACTTACTAACGAACAGTGGGTGAAATCATCCATAAAATTTGCTTTTCAACAGTGGCCAAACAAGAAAAATAGTGTTCAGAAATGATTTTTTACTCTTTCTAGAAAGCTATGTATGTTGTAAACAAAGAAGTATCTATTTTATATTTTTCTTTCTAGAAGAACTGCAGGGCAATATTGATTCCATAGTATCTTTATATACAATTCTGTAAGCAGAATCTTATGAAATATCTTCGAAACTCTGATTCAGGAAAGATAAATATTTTGGTTTCTGATAGATGAAGAGAGATAAGTGTTTTAAAGGGAACGTAAGAGACAGTTATGTCCCTGTGGGATATTTAAATAAAGCCAGGAAACTGAATTTATATATGCAGCGTGGCTCCTATTCACTGTATAGGAAATATAATTGTCTAGCACTGAATTTTCTTTTCTCCAGTGTTGCTACTGTGAGCTCCATGAAAACTGCAACTCTTTTTCTTCATTTTACTGTTCATGTTAATCTTGTGGCTTTTAACATATTCAGTAAGTGTAGTCATGACTAGTCAAAGGCAAAACCAATAGGGGATGGTGGGCTGTGATTCCTCAGTGGTTAAATTAAGCCTGTTGGGCCCAGCGTTCTATATACACTTTTCAAAGACTGATACTGTCACTTGTTCTTCAGAAACAGATGAAATAAGGATATACCACTAATCCAAAATTTCCATAGGGATGCTGTTTTGACAACTGCCAGTACCAGAAATCATACTTTTTATCAATATTAAAAAGGATCCACGGGTGTCTGTCTTAGCACAGAACAGTCTTAAAAGTCTAGCATTGCTTCAGGATGTAAAAGAATATAAATAAATCCTTACTGAATATTTTTATCTGAATGTGTCTGGTTTAGATGCTATCCTGACTCATAGTTTTTTGAAAGAGAAAAGAAGTTTATCTATAAATTACTTTAATCATGTAATATATTAAAGGAAGTGATGAATTACTGAGAGCAAATAGCTTTATTTCCTGCATAGTGCCACCCATCATAGCACTTCAAATATTTAAAAAAAAAAAAAAAAAATGTTCCGACATTCATTTTGCTTTTAAAACTATTTGACCTCAGTAGGTTTGAGACTTTGTCCCAAATGCAGCCTCAAGACTGCCATACAAATGAATTACCACAGTGAGCTATGGAAGTGGAATATTGGAAGTGACATGAATGTGAGTTACTCTCTTAGATTCAGAAGTCACATCTCCTTTTGGTCTGACTGTGGCAAACCAGTATCATATTTTGCTGCTGTGCTTATGCAGCCATGAGCATCTTTTGCAGTATGTAAGAGTAATGACACCACAGTATGTCCTAATTGCTAGAACAATGCACTGCACTCCTGTGGGTTGTCATTATTTCTTCAGAACAGCACTGTCAGTCAGAGGTGTGATCATCATGCTCACCCAATACTCCTCATCCAAGATTTATAATGTCCACTCAATATTCTCCACTTCTCTCTTTCTTCTTTCCTTCTCCAGCACTGCACATTTAAACAAGAGCTATGAAACATTTGGCATACGTGTAATGTGATTTGTCTTTGCACAGTAAACATGAGTGATATGAGCCGTTTGCATCAACACTTTTTGTTTCTAAGTGTTGATGTGTCAGCCTGCATCACTGATTCATGTTAGCTCTCTCCCAGCTTCTTCTCCCAGGATTTCTTATGGCCCCCTAACTCATTTTATTCAGATACTGGTGACCTTGAATGGAAATGATGGACACAGTTTTCTTTTTATTAATTGTAACAAATTACCTGTGGTCTCTGGAAGGCAAGAACCTTTCCTTGTTTCCTTACAGCTTTCCTGTGTGTCTGTGTTAGTTCAATTAATATATTAGCTAAAGATGTATCAAAATTAATTTTGAAGGAACTCTAGTTATGACTATCTTTAATTTACAATAAGATTAAAACATCTGAAGGTATGGGCATTTGTTATTTTAAATGTAAAGTTCATCTAGATTTATTTCAATGCAGATTTTGAAGTTATAATTAAAGCTATTTTAAAGTATAAGGTGATGATTTTCGTGGTCCTGTGTCATTTGCTTAAGAAAGCAATAGCTTCCAGTATAATCAGTTAGAATACTGAAATCCAAGACTGTCAAGTAAAGAAAGCAAATTCCTTTTTAAAAAATGTCTAATAGACATTTAGTGGGATGAGGAGATGAGTTTCCTTCAGAGGAACTGAGAAGAACATCAGAAAAATCCCGTATCAGTAATTCATAGCAGTTGCTCAGAGTGGAGCATTTTGTTGTTTTGGGGTTTTTTTATTTGGGGCGGGGGGGAGGGAGGGTGTTTTGGAGGGACTGTTTTCTAGAATGTTCAGTGCTGCAAGAGTGTGTACAGTTCATACTTACTGTGGCTGGTGTTTGCAGTAATGGGAGACTGAAAACTGAGTTTTGGATGTGTACATTTTGCTGATATTTTTCAGGTTAGTTGATCAGATTAACAATATCTTTAATAATAAATAGATAAAATATATTTTTAGTACTTTTAGTTCTTGGCAGTCCCACAGCTGTTAGGCTGCTGAAAAACAGAACATTCAGATTAAAATTTCCTTATTTAAATCTGCCAGTGTTTGAACTTTACTGTATATTTTTGATGACTTGGGAGGTTTGCTTACTAATTTGGAACTTTGCCTAATGTTTTTGTTAAAATAGAACTTTCTATCTTATAATTAATCTCCTTGTTCTGTATGTTCATACAATAAAAGTGCAGAACAAATGAGTACTCAAAATGCTAGATGTATAATGAATAGTTAGGGTTTAAACATAACTATTTTCTTGACAAGGACATGGTGCTGCTATAAGCAATTGGCTGTCTTACGTTATTCTTCTGCCAGGTTCCTTCTTTTTTTATAGATTATACAATAAGAAACTGCATACAGTCAGGACTTTTACAACACTAGCTCATTTCCAAAAACAAGTGAATCTACTTTATTCATTGTTTATTTAAAATTTAAATTCTCTGGTCTTATCTCGACTTGCATGCAGTGGGAATAAATGAGTTTTCCTTATCGATTTATGAATAGAATATCCGGCATGGCTCAGGGGGAAAAAAGAGCATAGTCCATCTGCTCATGCAGAGTGGCATCTTCATTTTTTTTAATGAACTCAACCAGTGAATTGAGTCAACTGTGCAGAACTGAATAAAGCCTAACGTGGAGGTAGCATACTAGCTTTCAAGTTCAAGAGAGCCTACACTTCTCAGAAAGGGAGAGGACTGTTTGACTTTATAACTCATGTTCTTCAATTCACCCGAGCTTCTCTTGTACACATTTGGCTCACCATTTCATTTGATGCTGTCCACATTCTGTAAGGCTGGAAGGAGTTTGGTGTCTCAGCCATTTAGATCTCCCATGTACAAAACCGTCTTTTCTGTAATGTTATGTATAAAGTATAGGCCTAGACTAAGAAATGCTTGCAGTTCTATAGGACGTCCTGTGGTTCCATGACTTCCGCACTGTATCTAGACAGATGCATAGGCACAATCCGGTTCAGAACCTTGCTGAGGAAAGTAATGATCAGAGATTGACATGTCCCCCGTTGCCTTATAGTTATCAGTCAAAACTCTATTTTTGAAACTGCCTAATGGCCGTCTCATAAATTTTATCCCGCCATAAGATGTGATATGTTTGGTGTGGTGCAGTATGCCATGAAAACTTGATGTTGTATTAAATGGCAGGCCATGTTTCAGATAGATGAATTCCATCTTCTGTAAGCACTTCCATTTGTGCAAATTATATCTTGTGTGAATCTCAGTGTTACAGATTTTTTTTTTCAAGGCCTCATAATTTAATTCCTTGCATGTTTTGATGCACTTCATGTTTAGTTGCACTTTTCCTGATAGCATCACTGACCATAGTAAAGGGCTGTGACACTACTTTGACAGGTGGCTGATTCTGCAAAAAGGTCCAAATATAGGGTCATGTTATGTCACCTTACACAGGTCAAAGTATTGCTGTGTATTGACTAGTCATACTACTAGCCTGCAACAGAACACTTCAAGAAAATTTATGCAAGTGTAAAGAATAACATTATATAGATTAGAATAGTTCCAGCAAAAAACAAGGATTTGCTAAGCCAGCTGTTCTGTCAAATGTCTTTGAAGATGGCTTTTCTTCTCATACTATATGTGATAAAAAAGCTGCCTGAAAGAAAACCTCTTCACAAACTGGAGTACTAACATCATGGAGCCACACTGCTATTTCTGACAAAATAGCTCTAGTAATTGGAAACCTTTTGTCTTGTCTAAATCAAGTCTTTAATAACGTCCTCAGTTGAGATGGATTATATGTGGCTGAAAACACAGCTTCTTTGTTAGCCATTTTTAGCATTCCTTAACCTATCATACTGGAAGGTGGGTCCATGAAAGTACAAGGAATACTATCACTGCTTCTGAATTTGCCCTTAAATCTTGTTCTAGCTGAAGTTTACTGTATTGCATGAAAAGCGTGACTGAAGCCTAAAATGTAGAACAGCAGTAACTGTTTCTACCTTAATAATGGCTAGGTTATCTTTTATTTATAGCTAGGATACCTTTTGTTGTTGGATGCACAAGTGGGATTCTTCATTTTACCCATTGCTGTCCATTTAGTTCCTTACTGATATTCTAAGCCTTAGTATTTACTATGGATGATAAGATCATTGGAAGATTAATAGTGTGAGATTCCAAGGAGAGCCAATCTGCATGTTAGAGCTGAGGAAACATGGATAAACCTAATTTATTTTTCCATTCTTGGCTTAACAGCTCTAATGGTACTATTTTGAAGTGGACATTGTGGAAAGTGAACAGAGATCATTTTTTGAAGGCTGTTGGAAGCCAAAAAGCTATGACAGCTTCTTGCTTGGGCCACATTTGGCTTGCAGGTGGCAAGGTTTGGAGGATTTCCCATCATCACAGTTGTCCAGTTCTTTCAAAAACTAGTTCAGAGAGAGATTAGTGAAAATGTCTGTAGTCCTTCAGAAAGAATTTAGTGTTTACTGTAGCGGTATAATTTGATAGTTATAGAAAACCTATATAAAAAAAAAAGGAAAATAAAACATGGTTTTGGTCCCTGAAGGTGTCTTGTGGCAGTATCTCAAGATAATAAATCACATCTGATCTCAGGAGTGGCTGTGGCATAGAGAAAGGTCAAAAGGGAAAAATCTTCAAATAATCTGTACAAACTGAAAAAATTCAATATGTGATAAAATTGTCAAATATTATCAAGATAAATAGAGCTATTTAACATGTGGAGCAGAGAGGAGCTTTTTTTGGTACCGAATGTCCTTCTGAATGGATACCCAGCACTGACTTTCATATGATGTGGTATGTTAAAGTTTATCAAAGAGAAAAACCCAGCTGATACTCCAGACAGGAATTCAGAATGTAAACCCATTCACTTTTGCTGACGTTTTGGGTTTTCAGTTTAATTTTATTTTAGCAGTACATCACAGCTTCACTTAGGCTATTATTGCTGATGTGCAAATTCTTTTTAAAAACCCTTCTATTATTACCAGAAGCTTTTCTTATATCTTCCCTACTTGACTTTGAGTATATTTTGTGATGTAAGAAGTAGGGATTTAGAGCCAAATTAATTAATTTGGTTTAAAAAACAGATTATGGACTTCAATCAGTTAAACAGAATTCCAACATTTATTTTCCTGCTTTAAGAAATCATTCTAAAATAATCCAATATTCATACACCGTAATTATCATGAGGCTTATTACTGCATATTACTTTACATCACTACATGTCCAGTTATTTGCATCTCGCAGGCAATGAACTGGACAGACAGAAGTAGCTTTCTGATTAACACACAGAAGATCGAAGCTTGTGTTCTACTTTAAGTTCAGGTATTCTTGGCTTACAGTCAAATTGTGAGACCACAGAGTTATGCCACAGTATTGCTATATTTAAATCTCCTTTTCTGGGTTACAGCATTCTTGCATCCTTTCCTGTTTTTCAAAGGTGAAGCTAGCTGTACTTTTGTTGAGTGCTTTTCTCAAATTCTGCTCTTGTTTTTTTCTTAAGTACCAAACAAAGAAAATACTTTTATTAAATATTATTCTATTCCCTTATTTATTTTTCGATAGAGATCTTTTTCTCACATAGAATCACAGAATGGTTTGGGTTGGAAGGGACCTTAAAGATCATCTAGTTCCAGTCCCCCTGCCATGGGCAGGGACACCTTCCCCTAGACCAGGTTGCTCAAAGCCCCGTCCAACCTGGCCTTGAACACTGCCAGGGAGGGGGCAGCCACAACTTCTCTGGGCAACCTGTTCCAGTGGCTCACTACCCGCACAGTAAAGAATGTCTTCCTTCTATCTAATCTAAATCTACCCACTTTTGGTTTAAAACAGTTACCCCTCATCCTATCACTATACACCGTGATTAAGAGTCCCTCTACATCTTTCCTGTAGGCTATAAAAACACATTTAAAAATACATTTTCTGTGCTTTAGTTCAGTTGATGGATACAGTATTTTCTCACCTGTGAGCTGCCAAACTTGCTGATTTTTGAATGTTATGTTCTTCCATATACTTCATATGTGTATTTTAATTCTGATTTATCAGAAATACACATATTCAACTGGGGCTTTTAAAACAAGTTAAAATAGACAATATAAATCTAAACATATTCCGTTTCCTGTCTATTTTCTTCTGAGTTATTAGTCATATATCTGTAACAGAATTCTTAACTGTGCATTCTTTTTATCTTGTCTTGCATTCTGAACAGTAAAAAATGAGTACCTGATAATATTATTAGTTTATAGGTCAAACTACGATGTTAATGCTTGTAAGTACAATAGTAGTAGTAGCATGATCACAAAAAACAATGAATCAGCAGCTCAAATCTCTCTTTTTGAAAATGAGGAAGCACAATTTTAAAAGGGTTCTTGCCTCTTTTTTACTCTTAATATTGTCAGTTGTAGATCTTACTGTTTAGTTAAATTTATATATATATTTAAATGTTTTCAGCAAACATAGACAAAGAATTTTTACTTACAGTTAGATAAAATGGACAAGTATGTTTTTAAAGTTTTAGATGGGACTGAAGGTGCAAATGGCTATGGGGACACTGTGTTCATACACAAGTACACTGTTAGCAAGATTAAGCTCCTCTTGAGGTATGTATCTCTGCCTGTATCTCTGCTATATTTGCTTTAATGTCCTGTAGACCATTGGTTAGCACCTGAATTCCCTCCAATAGTGTAAATAATTTGAAACATCTTGTGCTTGATTTGAAGCCCAGAAAAATAGATTTTTCCCTCACACAGTGTTATTTATTTCTGCCCTTCTTACCTCCCCCCTCTCTTTCTGATACTTTAGTAACTATGGACATTTTGGAGCAAGAGTTTGATGCCAGTTCCACCTATACTAAGTTGACACTTCAGGTGTTTATAGCATTCCTTGAACCAGACCTCACTTGGGTATTGCCAGGCACTGAAAAATGTCATTAGTCATAAGGAAAGAAAAAAACACAACAATAGTTTGTTTACTATATCCATAAATTCTTTTGTCTTTCCATTTTACATGCAGTTCTACATTATGGTTTTTGAATAGAAAAGTTAGAGTTTTCCTTCTGATTTGTTCCCCCTCAACTCTTTTTTTTCCCCATTTCTTTCTGTTTTGTGAGATTGCACACAGAAACTCATTAAGAAAAACCGAATAAAAACTTCTGATTGGAGGGGAAAGAGAAAGGGCTTTTACCTGGATTCTTCCACTGTCTTTGCATAGAGGATAGTGTCACCAAAGGTTGAATTATCCAAATGAAAGTGATGTAAATGATGGCTGGACAGAGCACTAGCAGATGGAGATAAAAATCTCTTACTCTTGATTTTTGCAAAAAAGAGAACCAAGCAGGGAATTCTCGGGAATGTGTACTACGTGTCTGTCCTAGATTGCTGAATTAAATTTACCTGACAATACAAAAAACCCTCATGTGGTTTCTGCTACACTCCCACAGAATTTCTGGTAGCTATTAAATTTGCTACAAAACACAGAGGGCTTTTTCTAATATTTTCAGCAGGTCATTCATGTAAATGTTGGAAAGTCTCTTCTGATTGTAGAACAGGAGGAGAAAAAAGGAAAAAAGTTTTCTTTAACCATGGAGCCACAGCCCTTACCTTTTATCTTGATCTTTGAAGTCTTTTTTTGTTCTGCTGCATTAGAGAATTTTTGAAGTACAGTTTAAAAGTAGCTCTTTTTATCCATTCTAGTTATAATTTAACTGGTTAGTTAGACACATATGAACTGTTCAGCCTTGCTATAATGGCTTGTTTACAGGTTATGTAAACATGTAAAAAGAGCTTATGTGGTTTTCCTCTTGATTTCTTTGGCAAAACTGAAAGAAGCTAGTGAAGATGTCAGCCTTTCTAATGAAGACAGAGTAGCAAACCACACCAAAATCCAGCTCTGAGATGTTAGGTGTTTTTAGTATGTCACCAGTTAGGAGCCATAAGCCTTTCCTAGAGATCTAAAAGAGATTTCATACTCTACATTTGAGTTTAGAAGAGGAGGTGGTATGATAACATTTTTTTCCTTGTTGTAGGCTCTAAGTAGATAGCCCTAATATTTACTGATTTACACAATGGTACTAGAGTTTCTACCTCTCTTCCTTGTATTTTTCCAGCATTTCATCTTTTTTTTTGTCCCAAGAGATCATATCTAAATCACAAGAGCAGAACATGAATTTCAATTTAAACTTTAAGTATCTTTTTATATGATGTCTATTTGGGCCTCTCTTTTTAACAATTAGTACACGTACAATTTACATAATAAATCATGATAAAACATTTGTGAAAACTTATATACTTGCTCATTTAGGTATAGTGAAGTAAGACTAAAAGGCTGTTTCTGAAATCAATTTCAATTAATTGTTAGATTTATAATGCACTTCCTTAGAAAGTGCTTTGAAGTGTAGAAACAGACGTAAATATCATATTATAACGCATGTGCTGGACAGCTGCATACACAGCTTAAGTTCTTTAACTTAAATTGATAAAATATCTGAACTGAATTCTTATCCATAAATAGGACTAAGAAAACTTGATAACAGTTATTTTTAGAATGATGTCTGAAATTGTATTTTCTAAATAAGATTGTACTGTCATGATAATGATGCTAAGAGTAACAGAATAGAAAAAATAACAGGAAATATTTGTCCAGATTATGTAAGAGGAGGAAGAAGTTGCCGAAACACTGCCTTTTAGTCAATTTAATTTCCAAATATTTTTTACAAATATTCAAGAAAACACTTTTTACTGCTGTTTTGTTATATAGTGTGGTGTATCTCACATTACTTAAAAAGGATATCTGGAGCTGTTTTTCTGAAATGTGGCTGGAATGGTTGTGTTCAAATGAGTACTTCTGTAGTTTGCTTATTATCACAAATTATTAGTATAATGGGATAGAAGAATTTGTCTTACAGTGTTTTCTTTTACACATCATAGCTTTATGGGAATTACTAAGGTCAGTTATGCAATTGTTTTAGCAGTGTGAAAAATTAAATTGGTCAGACTTATAAGCATATCAAACTCTCTGAAGATTGATATAATTAGAAAAGCTGTACATGCTCAAAACATGAAGCAAATAAAATCTTTTTATATGCCACTGTTTAACCCCTGTTGGCAGCTGAGCCCCACCCAGCCACTTGCTCACTTCCCCCCTGGTGGGATGGGAGAGAGAATTGGAAGGGGAAAAATGAGAAAACTCATGGGTTGAGATAAAGACAGTTTAATAGGTAAAGAAAAGCTTCATGCACCAGCAAAGCAGAATAAGGAATTCATTCACTGCTTCCCATCAGCAGGCACATGTTCAGTCATCTCCAGGAAAGCAGGGCTCCATCATGGGTCAGCGGTGACTTGTGAAGAGAAACACCATCACTGTGAGCATTCCCCCTTCCTCCTTCTTCACCCAGCTTTATATGCTGAACATGATGTCATATGGTATAGAACGTACCCTTGATCAGTTGGGGTCAGCTGTCCTGTGTCCACTTCCAGTTTCTTGTGCACCCCCAGCCTACTCACTGGCAGGGCAAATGTGAGAAGCAGAAAAGGCCTTGATGCTGTGCAAGTGCAGCTCAGCAATAACTTAAACATCCCTGTGTTGTTAACACTGTTTTGGCCACAAATCCAAAACAGTGCTATAGGAGCTACTATGAAGAAAATTAACTATATCCCACCAAAACCACTATATTGTGTTATTTAATAAGTACACTTCACAAGATGTATTCTTTTCTTTCCTAATTCATTAATTTTATCTTTAGATTTGAAGCTTCTCAAATGAGAGTTCAAAGCAGTATTAAAACATTTTTAATGTGTGTATGGCTATTTCTATATGATATTGCATCATCTTCGTGCATTGTATATGTTTGCCTTCTTTCAGATCAGGGGACTAAGCTCTTTTTTGGCAACGTTCATCAGTGTCAGTGTTTCTGATTTAATGAATTCTGCCTATTCCAGATAAGTGGGAATCTGTTATTCTATTAATAGTTTTTCAGATTCCCTTGAAAGAAGAAAAATAAAGTCTAAAATACTGCATTGTGAAAGAAAACCCACATATTTTCAATATTGTCAAAAAGTAGAATTTAATATTAAAATGACCTTAGGAATACAGTCACCAACAAAGTAGTTTGGTAAGGTTCCTTGAGATAAAGACAAGAAAATTGAGAAAAGAAGTCTGAAAACTCAGTTACTAATTTACATAAAATTCATAGATTAAGAGTTGATATGGATTTACAAAGCCTGACTGTGCATGCATTTTCTTGAATAAACTATGTAAGTCCTTTAACACAGGTGATTCGCTGAAAAGCTCAGCTTTATTCCTTGAAGACCATTTTCCACATAAAGCTAATTGGAAATTGTTAAATTTGCATCAGAAAAAATTTGGTTCAGTAACATTTGTATTAAGATACAATTCTAGCCTCTTCTTGTGCTTAAAAAATTGTCATGCCACTTTAGAGTACTGAAATCTTATAATTCTCAGAGGCATATCCTGGTGAGGGGTCTGTAAGCCACTATTTGGAAATCCAAGTAGCAAAGCATGAGCTGTCATTGGCACAGAAAATTAAGAATCATGATAGAAGGGTGGAGTCGTTTGTTTTTCTTACACCATATTGTATGTCCTTCCCATTCTCTGAATAGCTACTTGCAGATGTTGAGTTATGGCCTCAGCTAATGTCTACAAGACAGAAAATGCATTTGGAATACAGGTGGTGTCTGATAGTGGAACAGAGTAATGCAAATAGAAAAGCAAAGTTTAATTAACGTACTCGTGGTATTAAAGCAGAATTATTTGTTGAAGGGAGAACTGAAGGAAGGAGAAGGAATGGAGGACTGCTGAAGAGGCTTTCTGCCTACTGAAAGAGAGAGGCTCTTCTTGAGGTGTGAATGAAAAATGTAGTCTTACTGAGCAGGACTGATAACAGGTGAGATATGATGAGCTGACAAGCAGAGTTGTGTTGTTAGACAGCAGCATCTTTAAACCAAGTTTAGGGTTCTCTATTTGATCATAACGATTGCCATTATTTATAGGAGGACTGTGCTGCATTTTCTAGCTTTATTTCTGGTGAGATTTTGTTGGGGTTTTTTAGGAGCATTTTCAGTTCTGTTCTTAGAACCTATCTTTTTTCTTATGCCTGATTAGAAGCAGTGAAAATATTTTTAGGTGAGTCACAATGGCTTAGAATGGTTAGCAGACTTACATGTTTTAAAAGTATAGTTATCTGGAGTATAATTCAGCTTTAGTTTACGAACTCCAGAACTGCTATGATTTTCCCCTCACAAATCTTCCACAGTCATGCTTAGCATAGGTATTACTGAAAGCTCAATAACTGCTGTGACAGAATTGGAAAGTATATGTTGAAAGACAGTGGCTGTTCTCAAGGATGTTGTAATATTGACTGATGGAAGAAGTTTGTAAAAACTTTCCGTAGTGAAAATATTTCTATTGGAGAGGCAGAAGTACAGTAGACACAGTTGGTTTTCTTTAAGCCAATGCATATTCAGTAGAATTGTGATTTGTAACATACAGAGTTTCTTTATAAACATTGGAGGGTTTTGTCAGCACTTTCATCTTTCGATATTAATCTCCTGAGATTGTTGCTGTTGGCCACTTCTGATTATTAGTCTCATCCTGCCTTCCCTGTTGAAATCCAAGGAAACTTTTTGGCTGTAATCCAAGTCAAATCCATACTCTAAAAATTAACCTGGTTGTGATACGGAAATGCGTACTCATAACAGCATTCTTTCTGTAATGGGCCAAGCATGAACCAGTGATAAATAATACCTGGCATGGCGTGCTTTCACTGGTAGCGATAGCGTGAGGCATGTCAGCACATCTGGGGTTGGGACACTGCTGTCCCAGAGGCAGCAGCTTGTGCTGGGCACCCAGACACCCTCTGCAGTGCAAATGTGGAGCGGTGAGGGGTAGGCCAGGAAATGAAGCACACTGAGTGAAGAACTCCTAAGCAGGGCTGTAGAAAGGGTTGAGAAGTTGGACAAATTGCCAGTGTGATGCTCATGGAGAACTGATGTCCTTTTCTTACACAGGGACACATACCTTTGCATATGCTCCAAAGCCATTAACTCTTTCCTAGAGTTCAACTTCTTTTCCAAGTCAGGCTTCTTTTCTTTGTTTTCTTTTGTTTAATTTGGTACAAAATATAAAATCAGTGCAAGATCACAATGCTCTTACCTCCCCATATCATACATCCATTTTCTTTATAAATTCCTTTATCCTGGATTTGTATTTATTTTCCTAAAACTTGTCTGTCCAGCTTCATCTAGTATAATCTCTTTTTATTGTCTAAATAAAAAGCCTAAAGATCTTTTTTATGAAATGTATAACTTTTAGGATGTCTAAATTAGATAGGATTAATCCAAATGTTATAATGTTAAAGCCTCTAAACTTGGCTGTAACACAGCTTGACAATGGTGTCCTTTGTACAAGTAATGTCTATTACTTACACCTGTGATTGGAGATCTGTTAGTTCAACTGTATTTGCTTATGATTAATTGAAAAAAGTTAAGGAAAAAAGAGTACGTCTTTTGAAGACATAAAAAGCAAGATTATGACAGAAAACCCCACCTTGTTCTTCTGTACATTTATAAAAAGGAAAACATGTAATTCTTCTATAAATATTTTGTATTTTGAAGAATCAAGGGACCAGTGAAGTTGCAACTATGAGAGCAGCTGCTACTTATTTTTGTTTTTTCCCTTAAGTGATAAACTGGAATCTTTTATGCTCAACTTTTTATTAAATAATTAACTGCTTAATCCTAGAAGTCTTTCCCAAATTATCTTTTTAGGTCTGACTTACTGGGTATAAATATTATAGTTCCCTAGCAACCCTGAAAGTGCATAGGATCTTCTAAAGTTTCATATATATACCACAGGGATTTTTCTAATTTTCCTGATTTTATTAAGTAGCTGTCTTCATTAATGAGGTAGAGATAGATTCTGGATGTGATACGATGAGCTGAAATGAAGACTTATGGCGTATTTATTCAAAGATGGCAGAAGATCATATATATTAATGGAATGGCTTCTTTTTATGCTTGCTGATCCAGATTTAGGAAATTGAAAAGATATAAGATTGAAATTGTGAGGCACTGTTACAAAATATCCTCCTTATAAAGGAGTGAATTCATACTTTAAGTCCTTTACTGGGGAACAAAAGGGCTTTTTTATAATCACTTTCTGTATCTGCAGTCTGTATCAGCAGAATTTATTTTAAGACTTTGAAATGTAGAAAAATTTGCATAGTTTATATTACTAAATTTGAAAAGATTAATAATATTATTTGTGCTCTTTCCGTATGGAATCTTAAGGCTACTTGATTTTCTGTATGAATTCAGTCTAAAGCTCCATTCAATCTAAAATCATGTCCTAAAAACTGACAGTAGAAACAGCTTTACTGTCTTTATGATTGAGTTGCATGTGGACAGGTTGTTTAGCAGACATTGTCAGAGCTCTCTCTCATAAATTAGTCTGATCTAGTTTTCTGTTGTTTGACAATGTATATTTAAAGGCTAGTATTATATAGAAAATACTTCCACAGTAAAAGATGTGTTGTGTGAAAAATCCTCTTAAATATATACCTAGTAAGATTCTGGATGAATCCTTTCATCAGCCATCTTTAGGCTAACAGAAGCCGACAAGAATTTTCTTTTAGCATTTAATAACAGCTACATGGGATATACAATTTAGCATGGGATAAAGTTTCTCCCACCTGAAAGAGCTAAACATAGCAAGTTTGTTGTGGTACTTCAAAGAAATAGCAATTATTTCCAATCTTGGATAAGTAAGTTCCCAGCAAGAATCTCAAGTGGTGTAATGTGTATCCTAAGGAACAGAAAAAAGAATACTTAAGAGTCACTTCAGCTAAAAAGTAGGAACATCTGGCAGTGAAACTTGTCCTGAAGGCTATCTAACATTGCACAGTTTTCAGCTGTGTATAATATTTCTAAATTTTATCTGTCAATTTATTAGCTTCTACCATATGTGAAGCCAAAGTCCTACACAGACAACAGTCTCCTTCACTTTACTTATTGGGAAGATTGAAGACTCAGCATTAGCTACATTTCCTGATGTAAACTTATAGAAGGAATATCTCCATCATCTGTTCAATAAATTCCACTGGAAGTTAGTTTTTACCATAAGTCTGTTAGGAATAAGCCACAGAATGATCTGGAATGTCTGCTGATTTCAGATGAGCATAGCTAGTGTCAGTCTGTAGCCATAAAATTGCTAAGATGTCAGTAGGAAGACACATATGGTAAAATTGGTTTAGAAATGTGTAACAGCCTACATCAAAAATGTTTTTCCAAAACTTTTCCAAAAACAAGAAGGGGAGAAAAGTAAGATACAGAATCTCTATCCTCTCATTGCTATTAAAAATGCATATTATACTTTGTGCATTTTAAATACTGTGGTTCTATCAAGATTCAAGAAATCTAAAATTGGACTTTTTTGGACTTTCTCTCCATTAAAACACTATTTATTCACTTGTAGAGATCCACCATAGAATCACAGAATGCCAGGCTGGAAAGGACCTCAAGGATCATCTGGTCCAACCTTCCTTGGCAAAAGCACAGTCTAGACAAGATGGCTCAGCACCCTGTCCAGCTGAATCTTAAAAGTGTCCAACTTTGGGGAATCCACCACTTCCCTGGGGAGATTATTCCAGTGACTGATTGTTCTCATAGTGAAAAATTTTCCTCTTGTGTCCAATCAGAATCTCCTCAGCAGTAACTTGTACCCATTACCCCTTGTCTTTTCCATGTGACTCCTTGCAAAGAGGGAGTCTCCATCTTTGTAGCCACCCTTTAAATACTGGATCATTGTGATAAGGTCTCCCCAGAGCCTTCTCTTCTCAAGGCTGAACAAACCCAATTCTCTCAGCCTTTCCTCATATGGCAGGCTCCCCAGTCCTATGACCATCTTTGTGGCCCTCCTCTGGACCCTCTCCAGTCTGTCCACATCGTTTTTATATAGTGGGGACCAAAGATGAACACAGTATTCCAGGTGTGGCCTGACAAGTGCTGAGTAGAGTGAGATAATGACTTCTTTATCTGCTGGTGATGCCCTTATTGGCGCAACCCAGCATCCTGTTGGCTTTCTTTGCTGCAGCATCACACTGTTCACTCCTACTGAGCTTGTTGTCCACCAGGACCCCCAGGTCCCCGTCCACAGAGCTGCTCTTTGACTCAGATAAGGTACAAAAGAGGAGAAAAGCACCCAATTTTATGGAGCTTATGATGTTTCTACTCTTGTACAAAGTAAGATACTATAAAAAGATGCATCAATCCATGACTTAAAAGTTGAAGATTTTATGAGATAACTATTCACAAACTGCAGATCGGGAAAAAAACTGCATATAAATAGTGATTCAATATTTACAGATCCACATTTTACTCTGGAATTTAATATAGGATATTTCTGACTCACCAAGAATATTGCTGTATTGTAACATGAATAATAGTGAATTATACAGTTAAATCAAGGTCACCTGAAAGATGTTTAACATATTAGTCATAAGATCCATGGTAGAGTTCATTAAATGCATTTATGAACTGAGCCAAATATGTTCTCTTCACAATGCTCCCTTGAAGAATTATTTCCTTGCTAATGACAAACCCACAATATTTGCCAATTACATAATTTTCCCCATTTTTTTTCTTTTAGTCTATATGGTCATGTATATTATATATAAATTAATCTGAGATAAACTTAGGAAGCAAAAATAATGAGAAATCAAACCTCAGAACTTTAATATCCATTAAAATTACTGGTTTTTATAGTGTCTGGAAAAAAAAAATAAATTCTTGTATCTGGTTGGCTATAGTACCGTGTATAGTACCTTGGTCAGGGATACCATGACAGTTCATTGTATAAAGAGCAGTGCACGATAAAATATTGTAAATTAGCTATATAGTACAGTGGTGATATACCACCATTGTGATGCATTGATACCAAGAAATTTATGCATCTCCAGATGAAAAACTGTGGTGGAGGACTTCTCAAAGGTGAGACAGACTTTGGCTACCAAACCTTGTTCTTCTGTTTAAATGTTTTCATTAATTTTGATTTTTATTCAGTATTCATCTAAATACACAAATGTTAAACATTCCCAAACCCAAAAAATCAAACTGAGGCTTCTTCAATCTTTGGGTGATGCTCCAAGATGAGACTCAGGTTTTCTGTGGCTGAAGAGTCAGTTTCTCTGTGGCTTGCTTGAATTTAGGGCTCTGTGACCTGCGATGGGAGAGCAGTAGTCCTTTTTTGAAATAACTGGAATATCTATCTTAGAGGATAGTGGCTGAGGAATGAAAAATCTGAATTTGAATCCTGTCAAGTTGAGAGAAGAATAGGACCCAAGCCTCCCACATAGTGTGAGTGTTGTAACCAATAGGCTATTATGCAAATACCCAACAGCACTGAGATATAAAATGACTGTGATTACTATGCTTTGTGCTAAGCTCAGTGCTATCAGTGTGTGGGAGGCATGTTCAAAGTAGACAAATCAGGTCCAACTGTGTTGGTTAGTTTGTAAATCCCAAAAAACCTTAGCTGTTCAGATGTGGTCTTCAGTGAAGGTGGCTGATCTTCTGGGAATGTACACTAATACACATTTTGGTGTCAGGGAAGAGATATGATGAAAATTAAACACAATGTGAACTCAGGCATTATAGTTAGGAATTATTTTGAATTCAGCTTTCTAGATTTTACATTGTGTTACTTCAGCCCATTTTTGGCCTTCAGTGATAACAGTTTATAGTTTATCAGAAGTTTTTCATCTTAAATCAAAGTTCCAATATGAAAAGCTGATTCTCTGTTGATTATTACTGCTGCAGACAATTTGTTTGCAGGAATGGTTGTGTTAGTCAGACTGAAGATTCCTAGTCTCTCTGAGGGTGGCCTGCTGGGGAAATGGTATGGGAAGGAAGGAAGTAGGGAATGATCCTTTCCCTGGATTATTCTCCTCCTCACAACAATCTGGAAGGTCAGCTATTTTTGTTTCACAACCCTTCCTGGGCTTGTTGTCACAAATATGAACCTTATTAATTTTCTCTCTTCACTACTCACCTTTTAACTTTTTTTCTTTTTTCCTTTTTCCTTTTTTTTTTTTTTTTTAGCAAAGGGCTGGAATTTTTTTTTCTGTTTCTGGGGGGTCTTTTTGATCACTAATGGCCTCAAATACTGGAAACAGTAAAACAGAGCTGGTTAGGCTTAAGTTATGTTAATGGAGTTCCTCAATTAAGTCTTGATAAATGCATACAACTAGTGTTGGCTAAATCAGCTTAACCAATTTAATTTAAAGTAACAGTAAAGGTGAGAAAATGAAGACTCTAACCTGGATTTGCTACAATGGGTAAGCTTGCATGAGCTGCCAAGTGAAATACTACTCAAATTACCTTCTCTTCAGTGTTGTTTTATTTAGCCTAAGTAATTAGCCTAACTAATTGGGCTAGTGAACTCTAGCTTTTAGGAGCATTTTATTTTTTTCTTCTTTTCTTCCCCCCCCCCCCCCCCGATAGGTCCTGGAATCCTGAAAAAAACAGAACTGCATAAAGGATATTATATTTGTGTGACGTGAAACTGAAAAGGCTTGATATTTCTGAACGTAAATTGCTTAGAATTATCAGTTTGTGGTAATTAGTTCATTACTTTCTTGATAAACTGAAACAGCCTGTAATTATAGCAGAGAAACCTTCAGAACACTGTTGTATGTTTTGTTGATACGTTTTCAGAATGACATGTTGAGCTTTCCATGAATATCTAATACACTTTCACAACTTCAACTGGATCAAATTCATGTTTCAAATTCCAAGTTTCAGGAGGAAACACGGTAACGAGTGATGAGGAGAAGGCTGAGGTGCTTAATGCCTTCTTTGCCTCAGTCTTTAATAACAAGACTGGTTGTACTGAGGGAATCCAGCCTCCTCAGCCAGAAGACAGAGACTGGGAAAACGACTACCGCATTCCAGGAGGAGATAGTCAGTGACCTACTGCATCACATAGACATACACAACTCTATGGGACCGGATGGGATACACCCGAGGGTGCTGAAGGAGCTGGCTGGGGTGCTCGCCAAGCCGCTTTCCAGCATTTACCAGCAGTCCTGGCTGACCGGGGAAGTCCCGACAGATTGGAAATTGGCCAATGTGACGCTCATCTATAAGAAGGATTGGAAGGATGATCCGGGAAATTACAGGCCTGTCAGCTTGACGTCGGTGCCCAGGAAGCTGATGGAGCAGCTCATCCTGAGTACCATCACACAACACATGAGGGACAACCAGATGATCAGACCCACTCAGCATGGGTTTATGAAAGGCAGGTCCTGCTTGACAAACCTGATCTCCTTCTACGACAGGGCAACCCGCTTACAGGATGAGGGAAAGGCTGTAGATGTCGTTTACCTTGACTTTAGTAAGGCCTTTGACATCGCTTCCCACAGCATTCTCCTGGCGAGACTGGCTGCTCATGGCTTGGATTGGCACACACTTTGCTGGGTAAAAAACTGTCTGGATGGCCGGGCCCAAAGAGTTGTGGTGAATGGAGTTAAACCTGGTTGGCGGCCGGTCACGAGTGGTGTCCCCCAGGGCTCGGTTTTGGGGCCACTCCTGTTTAACATCTTTATTGATGATCTAGATGAGGGGATCGAGTGCACCCTCAGTAAGTTTGCAGATGACACCAAGTTGGGTGGGAGTGTTGATCTGCTCGAGGGTAGGGAGGCTCTGCAGAGAGACCTGGACAGGCTGGAGCAATGGGCTAAGGCCAACTGTAGGAGCTTCAATAAGGCCAAATGCCGGGTTCTGCACTTCGGCCACAACAACCCCCAGCAGCGCTACAGGCTTGGGGAGGAGTGGCTGGAGAGCTGCCAGTCAGAGAGGGACCTGGGGGTGTTCACTGACAGCTGTCTGAACATGAGCCAGCAGTGTGCCCAGGTGGCCAAGAAGGCCAATGGCATCCTGGCTTGTATCAGAAATAGCGTGGCCAGCAGGGACAGGGAAGTGATCTTACCCCTGTACTCGGCACCGGTGAGGCTGCACTTCGATTCCTGTGTTCAGTTTTGGGCCCCTCACTACAAAAAGGACATTGAATTACTCGAGCGTGTCCGGAGAAGGGCAACGAAGGTGGTGCAGGTTCTGGAGCACATGTCATACGAGGAGCGGCTGAGGGAACTGGGGTTGTTTAGTCTGGAGAAGAGAAGGCTGAGGGGAGACCTCATCGCCCTCTACAACTACCTGAAAGGAGGTTGCAGAGATCTGGGGATGAGTCTCTTTAATGAAGTAACAAGTGATAGGACAAGAGGAAATGGCCTCAAGTTGCACCGGGAAAGGTTTAGACTAGATATTAGGAAGCATTTCTTTACAGAATGGGTTTGTAGGCGTTGGAACGGGCTGCCCAGGGAGGTGATGGAGTCCCCATCCCTGGAGGTGTTTAAGAGTCAGGTTGACATAGCGCTGAGGGATATGGTGTAGTTGGAAACTGCCAATGCTTGGTTAACAGTTGGACTAGATGATCTTCAAGGTCCTTTCCAACCTAGATGATTCTGCGATTCTGTGATTCTGTATGGTTGGAGTACAGAGACACACAAGTCTCTGCAATGTGTGTCAGCACTCAGTTATTAGATGAAGAAATGTGTGAATTCTGCATCTTTCAGGTCCATTCTTTATGGAAATAATTTTGTGGATGTATCTTCCAAAAAGGCATATTAGTTTATCTAAATTTCCCAGACAGCTGAGCAGAATTCAGTCCTGCGAGTTCTATGGTACTTCCTTTGAGTTTGGTAATAGAGGAGATAGTGCTTCATGGGCTTTAAGAAAACAAATTCTCAGCTTTTAATGTGTGGCACTTTGTATGAACTGGTAGGATTTTACTAAGTGCAACAAGAAAGCCACAAAAAAGCTTGACAAGCAGATGAAAATTACACACACATGCATATCTATCTATCTATATCTCTCTCCATATAATTGATTTGTGCAGGAAAATAGTTTTGTATCAAACAGTCTAACAGTAGACAAGTCATAAGCATCTGCAAGGCATTATTTTAAATGCGTATTGCAATGGAATTTTCAGTCTGATTTGATTGATTTCTTGGGCAGTAGTGTTACCAAATAACCATTAATAATATGCTATTAGAATTAAAACAGCATGAGCCAATTTTAACTTCTGTCAGTTATGTGTTTTGAGGCTTTTAATTTTTCCTTAGGAAAAGAAGTGCAAGTTGCTACTTAAGAGTAGTTTTGTTCAGTTTTAGTAATATTATTCTGGAAATGCATGTGTCAGTACTTACTCTATATCATTATTTATTCTGACATAGACAAAACAGTTTTGTAACAGTTATACACAGCAAATGGCATACTTAAGTATAGGCTGACAGTGGAAAAAATTGGGTAGACCAGATGTGAATGTGGAGTTATGCGTAATATAATATGCTATTATAGGTTATTCTGGACACAGATCCTTTTCTTGTGTGGAGTTACAAGATGTAGGAAAAATTATCTTCAACTGAAAAATAAGTGAATATTGCCAGTTTAGGTTCTGTAGTAGCATTATATTCAGGCCTATAATACCATGCTGATTTGGCTCTGTTTTGTAGCATAGTCCACAGCATGTTGTGCTTTTATTCATCTACACAGTCTCTTGAATGCAGGCTATACACTTTTCTTTTAAACAAATATACCAGCTTTCATTTATTAATAGCTCTAAATGACTGATAAGTAGAACTACTATAATGCTATTAATATGCTACTAATTAGTATTATGTTTTGACAGAACAAAATAAGGAGATGTTAAGACTATGAAATTAACTCAATTTAACAAATTATTATTTTGAGAACAATGTAAAAAAAGATTTTTTTTCTGATCGTAAAGTAACTTTAATATGCCTTCATATGAAAATTTTGGGAACAGTATTTCATATTTATTACATAGTAGGACTATAATAGTTATAAACAGACTATAAAATAAGTCTAGGGAGGGAAGTCTTATTTTATCTTCTTCCCTTAACTCTTCTGCAGGCACAAGTGAGCTCAAAATATGATCGCACTATTGATTTAAATGCTTAAAGTCTATGCATTGTCCAGTCAATACTATGTGAAGCCATTAATGAAAAGAGGCTGTGTTAATCAGGTATAAGAGTTTAGGAGATTTTTTTCTTTTTCCATAGATAGTGTTGATTTTCCATGCACAAATATAAAGATCTCATTCAAAGATAATTTAGGATTAATATTTGTATGTGTTTCTTTTGGTGGGAGCAATAAGCATCTCCTTCCCAGCCCTTTCATTGTGCTGATAAAAGCATTTGTGAATTTACCCTCAGAGCTGACTTGAAGTACTGATTGGATTAAAAATTAAAAACCGAATTTGTTTCTTATATTCTATTTAATCTGAATTAAGGAATTAATTCAGATTCCAATATTACAAAATTAGTACTGATGTCGATAGGCATATGTGGGGAGCACTAAAACTGACACTACCTCTATGAGAAATGCTTGAGAATCCATGGTTTCAAACTGATTAAAAGAAATGGATATTCTCGTGAAATGTAGCATTTCCTTGGGCTGAGTTTTGGTGTGGAAACATTTTCAGTGATGCTTGTATTCTGACAATTCCGCTAAACTCTATTTTCTATACCTGTGATCAGGAAGTTGTTTTAATGTGAAATTATTGAAAAGATTTTTTTTCCTCCTTTTTGTTTGCATGTGTCTGTTCTCATTTTTTGTTAATATGAAATAGAAGGACCAGTATGTTGATACAGTATTTGCATGCTATCATCTGGCATATAAATATAATGGCAGATTTTCTTAGTGAAAAATGTATCTTTATTTGTAAATGAAAAGCAGTGCATTTTTAGGAAGGTCTCACTTCTTTTTCTTCTTTTTCTCTTAATGACTTGAAACTCTTCCAACTGATCCTGCTGTGCCACTCTTCAAACTGACATCTCCATTCTCTCTGACCTTTGACAGATTTATTTATATATGTATTTTAGAAAAGCTTCAAAAAGTAGCTTCAAATTAAAGTAGTTCTTGCCATTTCATATGGAAACTGACTTCAGTTGCCAGAGGAGATTTTTGGACCCAGTGATGTATTATAAATACATAGAATGTGAACTTGAGAACGATAGTGAGTGAAAGGAGTTTATACTGCCAACAGACTAAAGATGGAAATATACATTTACTAATGTGAGGTTGTTAATATTTTACAAAATAATCATCCCTAACCTGTCAATGCTTCTTTTTTGTGGGAAGCTTACCAAGTGCACTTCAAAATGTGGGAATTCAAAATTTATAACTGTTGGACACTTAAGTCCACAGTGCAGTACCCAGGTTGGTTTTGGGTCCTATTTCTAATTTTCCTCTGATTGTTTCTGATCTCTCCCCTCTACACTCTAGAGGGGTTAACAGTCTTAGGAGTTTTCCACCTAATTCAATCATAATGACTCCTTTTCTCTTGATTTTCTAAATAGTTATTATAACTAGGTTAACCTAAAAATGTGACTTCAGATTATGCTCAGTGCTATCTTGGTGTAAACCACACTGTAGCAGCCTCTGCTGCTTCTCTTGTGCTTGATCATGAGGCCATGGGTTGAATTTCATTAGTTCTGTGACCTGACGGGAAATTAGTTGACTGAAAAATGTTGTTAGCTTTTCCCTGGATTGACAAGGCAATGTGATCTCTAGAAATAGCATGAGGGAGGTGGTTGAAGAAAGAAAAGAGGAGGAAAGCAGGCCTGCTTTTCTACCAGAAACCTTTTCTTATACTAAGATAAATATAATATTTGCATCTGAGAAGAACAATCATTTCCAACCTGCATTTAGCTTGGAGATTCATAGTTTTTGGAAAAGTTAAAATCTGACCCATTTAGAGAGACCTAGAGTCCAAAATCTTGTCTCCACTTTCCAGCTGTAACTAAACATAGTAAAAAATATTACTTTTCCCTACAAAAATTGCTTTCTTATATTGGAAATAATATCTTACTAATTTGTGAGATTTTATATATATTTATATTTGGGTCTGAGTAAAAATTAAAAAATATTTGTATCTACAGGATAAGAGAACAACTATGAATGTAAAGAAACAGCAACATTTTAGAAAGGACAAAGGATATATATATGTGATATAGCAACACATTCATAGGAATGTTTTTGTTAATATTCACTTCCATCAAATTCTGGACCTGTCTCTTGATATTGATAAAAGGTCATAGACTATTTATTTAATCTTGCATCTCTTATTAAACTGAGTACTTTTGCTGATCAGAAAAGATCTGCTCAGCACGCAAGAGCTGATAATAAAGGCTGTAGCGTTAGTAGTAACCTCCACAAAAAACCTGCAGTCTTCCAGAAAAAGTATTAGGCTAGATACCTATGTCTGCCATATCTGTGCTCAGAGATAAGAAAAATATTTTATGACTCAACATATAAGTGACCCTAGGTTATTTGGCCTTGTGCTTTAGTCTGAAACCAGCACATTTCATGACTAGAAAAGTATTTGCTAAAAGAAATAATTATGCATTTATTCAGTCATAAAGGAAATAGCGCGGCTCGTTGGTCTAGTGGTATGATTGCACTGGTGAGGCCGCACCTCGATTACTGTGTTCAGTTTTGGGCCCCTCACTACAAAAAGGACATTGAATTACTCGAGCGTGTCCAGAGAAGGGCAACAAAGCTGGTGAAGGGTCTGGAGCACATGTCGTATGAGGAGCGGCTGAGGGAACTGGGGTTGTTTAGTCTGGAGAAGAGGAGGCTGAGGGGAGACCTCATCGCCCTCTACAACTACCTGAAAGGAGGTTGCAGAGAAATGGGGATGAGTCTCTTTAACCATGTAATAAGCGATAAGGTAATGGCCTCAAGTTACGCCAGGGAAGGTTTAGACTAGATATTAGGAAGCATTTCTTTACAGAACAGGTTGTTAGGCATTGGAATGGGCTGCCCAGGGAAGTGGTCGACATAGCGCTTAAGGATATGGTGTAGTTGGGTACCGTTAATGTTGGGTTGATGGTTGGACTGGATGATCTTCAAGATCTTTTCCAACCTATACGATTCTGTGATTCTGTGATTCTGTGATTCTGTGAAATATAAAATTTCTCTACATGTAAGAACCTTTAGAAACATGACAACTAACCAACTTGAAACACTAAGCACAGGGGTCTGCCAAAGCTCTGCTTCTCTTTGGAAGTTCTGCGACTGATTCAGGGCTTTGAATTCCCCCTTCCTTGTTGATTCCAGATTCAGAGGTTCAGGTTTGTGTAGGTTTGGTTTTTTTTTTTTCACCCTTTACATACAGTTTGATAGTTTCTCCTTACCAAGTCACCGCTTCAAAGCTTCCAAGGTATTGATAGTAAGTCTAATATGCTGTAGAAAAATTTTTAGAAACATCTAGAAATGTTTTATTTCGGATACGTAAAAGAAGTACCTGAAAGTTGTAAAAAGAGCCAGTCCTTTCTATGAAGGGTCTTGTTGCAAGCAGAAAGCACCTGGAGAACCTCCACCTCCTCAGCAGTGAAAAGGAACTGTAGTTCTTTGTTGTCAACTGTGCAAGCTCCTTGGCGAGTGGAACACATGGTCCTACTCAAATGATCCTGTGTAAACCTATGAAATTGTTGTGAATTCCTCCATATCATCTGGAACATGACTAACCCCCATGCCTAAGTGTATCACTCTCTTCAGCATTTGGTTATCAGAAGTGGAAATGAATGAACTATGAGGTTCTACTGTCAAGGAGATAGAGATAAGTCCCCTTTCCTGCATAGATGAATAACTTGCACTCCTGCTTCAGATATCAAAAAGGTTACGTACATGATCATTTTAGTGTTAACATTTGGGCTGAGGCACCACAATATTCATTATGTGGACACTGCTGTTAGGTGGTCCGCAAAACCATGGCTTGTATCTTCCATGAAAAGAGTGGTATGTAATATATTACCTTTACCTTCTGTTTTTCACTGTATGTTATAATGGTCAGATGATATAATCTATATTTATGGAACATAGAGAAGGGGAAAAAAAGCTTGTGAAGCTTTTAAACCTGGAAGTACAGCATGCTTGCACCCTTTTATCATTAGTGGGACAGCAGGACTCAGTATCTTTGCTATAATCCTCAATACTTTAAAGATAAGTATTCATAAGGGATTTTCACATTATTGTGTTTGTAAGTAATGTATTTATTCAGATTTTCTGAGGCATGGAATAATTTTCAAACCAAGAATAGTGAGATACAGCTGAGAAAAAAATTCTCACTTAATCAACTTGGTCAGAATCTCTCTATACAAAAAGTGTATGATATACAGAACAATAGAATTGAACTTATAAAATCAAAGTGGACATAAAAATGGCCTTTTATATCCTCTTACAACTAAAATTAATCACTTCCTTTTGTTAAAATAAAGACTGATTTGTATTTTTTGCAACCCTAGAGGATGAGCAGTGATTAATCACTTTCTTGTCCTTGTGTCCCTGTTCAGTTTTGCTTGGTTTCATTAATACAGAGAGAAGAAATGTCCACGTTGTTTCTGTTCTGGTTTTTCCTGAGCTTTCATAGGTTTTGTTTTTGCTGATACTTTTTGCTCATCTGTAGAAATTGATACACTTCTCATACTGTAAAAATAAATACGCTTTGCCAGAATTGGAGTGATCTTAATGCCTAACTGCAGTATATAGTACTGGCAATAAAATTTAATGAAGAATTTATTTTTGAAGTCAATTGGAAAGTATTCCTACAAATAAAAGAGTGGGAATAGTTTCCTTTATGAAAAGTCTACAGAACTCTTTTACATGTGAAAATCATTTTATAAAAGCAATTTTTGCTTTCAACATAGTCCTGAAAATGTAAGTGTGTGTGTGTATATATATATATATTCTATATATAAAATATATTTTTAGCAAGCCTACTACTGCTTCTACTTAAAATATTAAAAAGTTAGATTGCTCAGAAAAATGCCTGCAGCTGTGGTATGCCTTCACATAGCTGAAGCCAAGAGATAAAGCTGCTTTTTCTTTTAAAGAATATAGACTAGAAAAAGACCAGTATTTTAAAATACAATTAATACAGACTTTCAACTTCTCCCATCGAGGGAGAACACCTTGCTTAGTTCATTATAGTCTCTATCAGGCTATGTAAGAGCAAATAATCTTTTTCTTCTTTCTCAACATTAAAGAATATTTATTTACATGGGCATTTTTCTAGAGGGAATTGTCATAAATGTTTTGTCTATTTACTTGTATGAAGGTGATTTAAAATTCTAAAGTTAGAATTAAAAATATTTATTTTGCTTTAAATTAAATTACTACTGCTTTCCCAACAAAAAAAGATTTGTAATGCTTTCCCTTTCAATTTTAATGTTAGCGATCATTTTTTGTCTCCATAATTTAGGAAAATAATACTTAATCTTTTGTTGTTAGTTCCTTTTGCTTAAATGTTTATAATTTCTGGTAAGAAAATAGAACTATAGAAAATTCTCATCGGGGTTTGTATATTAGATCAAATTAATTCATTGTATTAATTTCACAGGGCCCAGAGAAGGTCTAAAATATTTTTCAACAGTAATACATCAATCTCATGCCCAAATTAAGCATATGAAATTTCCAAGAGAGGGCAATTGAATGACTTGTATTTTCCACATTTGATGCATAGTTAAATGTATTGCTGACTTGGAAATGTGGGGTGGTGTTTAGCATCTCATCAGGTAGATATGTAAGAGTTAGGCGTCTAGTCCAGTCTCAGTTTGCTAAATAGACAATGGAGAATGACATTTATAGGTGATTCATATCTTCATAAAGTTTATACCTAAGGTACAATGGAATGAGTCACGCTACTAAAATACTCAGCTATCTCTAAAATGGGAGCCTTGATGACTAGGTTAGATTACATGACTAACCTTGGGTGGTTAAAGTTAAGTGAGAATAATCCCATCCACAAGTGGTGGATCCCATCCACAAAGCCATAGTGGGAAAAAGAAAATATGTAGAACAGGTCTGTATATTGAAGGAAAGCTTTAAGAAGTGTTGCAGGGTGTGGTCAATTGGTCTGGTATGTGTAGAATTTTCAGTTTGAAGCAGATTGAAGTAATTTTGAAGCAATGTCTTTAGATTATGTTGCGGATGATGAAGAAATGGTGTTTGCAGATTAAATGATACATGACAAAGAAAACATTACTCGTAGGAGAGTTTGAAATCTGACTTTTTATATTTTCCAGTGTTGCATATTTGCACATGATCTACAAAAACAAATCAAAAGCAAAATCCTGACATATTTTAGTCTCTAAAGTGTGGATGATAAGTACAAAAAAAGAAAAAAATTAGGGACTACAATTTGCTAACTATGAGTATATGTATTTGGGGTTTGTTTCTAAAGCTTTTTGTCTAGACAGCTATGGAAAAAGTGAGGTTAAATACTGAAATTGTCTTTTAAAAGACGTTAAACATGTAAGCATGCTTGTGAAAGACAAGTATACTTCATATTGAGAATTAATTCATGTTGGGCTGAATATACATTACAGACATGAAGGATAGCTCTATGAAATCCTTTAATACTGGAAATGTTAGGTAGTTGTATATCACACTGTTCTCCCACAGAAGTACAGGTGCTTTGTCTTATAATAGCAGTGCTGAGCATTTTACATTTTCATAGTTTCTGACTTGTTTCCAGCTTGCTTCAGCTGAAACCCTCCTAGTGGGGCAAAGGTCTACATTTTAGTCCTGGGTCTCAGATCTTCTGCATTCTGTGTTGGATAATCATTAGCTAAAACTCAGAAATTATTCAGGAATTAGACTCTAATCCAGATCTGCCAACAGGGTGATGAAAGAGCAGCCCTGCAGAGAAGGACTTGAGGATACCGGTGGATGAAAAATTGGACATGACTCAGCAATATGCACTTGCAGCCCAGTAAGCCGATCGTATCCTGGACTACATAAAAAGAAGCCTGGCTAGCAGGTCGAGGGAGGTGATTCTCCCCCTCTACTCTGCCCTCATGGGATCCCCGTGGAGTACTGCATCCATCTCTGGGTTCCCCAGCACAAGACATGAATCTGTTAGAGCAGGTCCAGAGGAGGGTCACAGAAATTATCAGAGGGATGGAGCATGTGTCCTATGGAGAGAGGCTATGAGAGAGTTGGAGTTGTTCAGACTGGAGAAGAAAAGGCTCCAGGGAGACCTTATTGCAGCCTTAAGCGCCCCTAAAGGGGGCTTATAAGAAAAGCTTTCCACCAGGGCCTTTAGTGACAGGACAAGGGGTAATGGTTTTAAACTGAAAGAGGGTAGCTTTAGATTAGACATAAGGAAGAAATTTTTTACAATGAAAATGATGAGACACTGGAACAGCTTGCCCAGTGAAATTGTAGATGCCCCATCATTGGAAGTATTTAAGGTCTGGTTGGACTGAGCTTTGAGCAACCTGATCTAGTGAAAGATGACCCTGCCTATGGCAAGGGGGTTGAACTAGGTGATCTGTAAGTGTCCCTTCTAACCCAGATCATTCTATGAACTTAAACTGGTGCTTAATTATGACTGGAGTCATTGCCCCATGGTTGTTTTCCCTCTAGTACAATATTTTGAAAAAGTATGATGTCTGCTTAGTCTGTCTGCAGCTTTGGTCAGCTAAACTTCATATGCTTTTTGAGGCAGTTGCCTGAAGTTTGAAGAGGACCAGAAATTGTTGCGTCCTTTTCCATAGTATTTACTGAGTGCTAAATTCCAGAAAGCTTTCTATTTGTGTGGAAATTTCAGTCCCTCTTTAGAGGAGTCTAAATGTGTAATAAGTCTAGTCTGAATTTTCTGTCATAGTAAGGATTAGAATTTGGAGGAACTGAAGCAGAAAAATTGCAGTGACCTAACTAAATATTCTAGAAATTTCAATCATCTGCTATTCTGTTAAGTTGCTTATTTATGTGAAGAAGAAACATGTTTTTGAAGAAAGAACTGTAAGGACATTGAATTGGAGAATGGTTGTGAAGGAAGAGGAGTGGTTAGGCAGTGGAAAGAGACTGGATGTGAAGGAGAGAATTTCAAAAATTATGAATATGTGATCATATAACTAAAGACTGTCAGAGTGCATAACTAAAGAAGCTTCATCTAAGTTTGTGTATCCTTTTATGTGTTGAATTTTTTATTATTTTTCTCAGATTTTTAAATACAAAAAACTAAAAGCCCTAACAAATCTTTTACCTGCCTTTGTCCCAGCCTTTGCCTCTGTGGTTCTAGTTCTTCTCCCCACTTGTGAAAATCCCCTCCATTTGTGAAAGTTCAGTGTTTGTTTTCCCCAGTTTGTGTGCATATATGTTACCCATACAAGCTATGGGGATTTTTTGAGAAGCAAAAACTCTTTCTATTTATGATACCATTCTCTACTCCGGTCCAAAGCAACTGGAAACAGCCAGCACAGAGAAGTCACTGACCCTTCATACAGCTGGGCTGGAATACGTACTATTAATGTGTGAGGATGAGGTACACACACTCGCTGTTCATTCCCAGAAACGGCCTGTAGCTTGACCATGCTCACTGAGGAGGCAATCAGTGGAGGTATTGTCTATTCTAAAACTAGAATTCAAACAGAAAATATTGTGTCATAACAGACTCTGTATTAGCTATATTTTCAAACAGGTAGCAGAGACATACAGTGACTCCATCTCCCAAACACATTTTAACACAGAAGAGATAATATTTTCCACTAGTTTTGATTTTTTTCTGAATTAGAACCTGATTAAAAAAATATATTTGTATATTCAAGTGAAACAGTAAATTTTAATATTGATCTAGGTATTGGAAGAAAACAGCCTTAAAACATGTCATGTCACTCTCATAAGAAATGGTGCTATTCAACAATCATGAGTAACATCAACAAGTGCGGTAAAAAAAATGTTATCTCTACAGATATCCTTGATGAATACTGCATGAACTCAAATCAAAATATTTATATGTATAGAATTTCATTGGAAATGCTTTTATTGGCAACTGGCTTTAATGCTAAACAAAGAGGACCAAAAAATATCTCTATGCTAGTAGAAAAATTCACTAAGCAGGTTAGTAAGAACATGGCACTGTTATCCCAGGGTGGAAAACAGGACCTTCTCACTTGCAACATTAAAACATGCTCAAACTGAAAAAATTCAAACTATTAAATTTTTTAAAGTTTTCTTTATTCTCAGTCTGAAATCTAAACAGTTTTTTTTGCAAGTGACACTGATGATCAGATCTTATATATAAACTGAACCTGCAGATATATATCACCATCACCTGCCTGCCTATTTTAGAAACACTGATTCAGCCAGATTTCTTAATTGCACAGATACTATGGAAACTCTTACTGTTGGGAAATTAAACATCTGCTGGAGATGCCCATCTACTCTTGTTTGCTGTTCTGCACAAATATTTTTATCTTTAAAAGAGGCAAGCTTCTGTCTCTAATTTGGACGTACATTGGGTTTCACAGTTCTGACCACACATCTTCTATTCAGCTTAAGGAAAATCTGTGTTTTATGGATCAAGACCAGTTTTGTTCAAGGACTTTGTTAATCATTTCAGTTACTACCCTTCTTGAAAGTTAAGTATGTTCAAGAAGGTTATATGTGAAAATAGCAGTCTCATGTAAGATTTGCTTCAAGGAATATCTTCTCACCATACAAAGACAGTATTTCAAGGTTTCAGACACCTTCCCTCACTGTGCAGTTGGCTATTATGCTATTATGTCATAACTAGCTGTGTCTTAAATGACTGACTGAAGAGTGGACCTGTAATAGCAAACTTAATTCCTTTGTGAGAATAAGTATGTTCTCTATGTATTATTCATGTAACATTTTGTCTTTGTGAGGAAAGACTTTCAGAAAAATTCTGTGGTGTTTTACTATACTTTTTTTGTGGCCTTCTGCAACTTACCACTAGTCCAATAAGGCAGTTACATCATTCTTACATGACTGCCAAAATCCAAAATGAAGTTTCCAAGGTCACTCCACAGTTCATAGTGTAAGTGTATCAAAATAGCATATTTGGAAGAGTCAGCATAAATTACGCATGCTGTTGCAAACTAGTAGATGCTGTTTAGTGAACAGGGTCTGTGAAAATTAAGGACCAGACTGCTATATTCTTAGAAACTATTGGTTTTTACTGAACAGAAAGGGTTTATTCACAATAAGTTACTGATTCGTATAGTTCATTTATTATAAATGTACAGTTCAAGACATGCAATAATAACTACTATCACTATTAATATTAATCAGCTAGTATGTTGATCAGCCTGGATATTAATAATACTTTTTTTGAATTGTCAAAATAAGGCAAAGAAAAGACTCACAAAGAAAGGAAATCCTCTGTAAATATTTTCCATGAAGGCAATAATATCCAAAGGTTAAAATGGTTGATATTCTCCTTAATAATGTGCAACTTGTTTGTGTCTTTCAATGAAGAAGAGACCAAAAGTGTTAAAGCATAAAACGTATTCATTTGATGTTATTCAAAGTCTGACTTGGATAACCTTAGATGTGCAAATAGTGATATAGGGTATTTCCTCTTCAGTGATATCTCCAGGAGAGTAACATGAAGAGCATAGTAGGTCTGACCAAAGTCCGTCAAGTCTGCTACCGTATATATGTCACTGTTTAATAGCAGATGCCTAGAAAAACTGTAAGAAAGGGTATATTATATGCTGAGAGGCTATGCAGGGCAGAAATCAGGAGGTCTAAAGCCCAGCTGGAAATTAATGTGGCTTCAGCAATCAAGGACAACAAGAAATGTTTCTATAAGTATGTCAACAGCAAAAGAAAGACCAGGGAGAGCCTCCATCTCCTGCTAGACGCAGGAGGAAACATGGTAGCAAGTGATGAGGAAAAGGCTGAGGTGCTTAATGCCTTCTTTGCCTCAGTATTTAATAGCAAGACTAGTTGTATTGAGGGAATCCAGCCTCCTCAGCCAGAAGACAGAGACTGGGAGAACGACCCCCCCAAAATCCAGGAGGAGACAGTCAGTAACCTACTGCATCACATAGACATACACAAGTCTATGGGACTGGATGGGATACACCCGAGGGTGCTGAAGGAGCTGGCTGGGGTGCTCGCCAAGCTGCTTTCCATCATTTACCAGCAGTCCTGGCTGACCGGGGAAGTCCCGACAGATTGGAGATTGGCCAATGTGACGCCCATATATAAGAAGTGTCGGAAGGATGATCTGGGAAATTACAGGCCTGTCAGCTTGACTTCAGTGCCCGGGAAGCTGATGGAGCAGCTCATCCTGAGTACCATCACACAACACATGCGGGACAACCAGATGATCAGGCCCAGTCAGCATGGGTTTATGAAAGGCAGGTCCTGCCTGACAAACCTGATCTCCTTCTACAACAGGGTGACCTGCTTATTGGATGAGGGAAAGGCTGTGGATATTGTCTACCTTGACTTTAGTAAGGCCATTGACACCATTTTCCACAGCATCCTCCTGGTGAAACTGGCTGCTCATGGCTTGGATTGGCACACGCTTTGCTGGGTAAAAAACTGTCTGGATGGCCAGGCCCAAAGAGTGGTGGTGAACAGATGTAAATCCGGTTGGCGGCCGGTCACGAGTGGTGTCCCCCAGGGCTCGGTTTTGGGGCCACTCCTGTTGAACATCTTTATTGATGATCTAGACGAGGGGATCGAGTGCACCCTCAGTAAGTTTGCAGATGACACCAAGTTGGGTGGGAGTGTTGATCTGCTTGAGGGTAGGGAGGCTCTGCAGAGAGACCTGGACAGGCTGGAGCAATGGGCTAAGGCCAACTGTAGGAGCTTCAATAAGGCCAAATGCCGGGTTCTGCACTTCGGCCACAACAACCCCCAGCAGCGCTACAGGCTTGGGGAGGAGTGGCTGGAGAACTGCCAGTCAGAGAGGGACCTGGGGGTGTTGATTGAGCCAGCAGTGTGCCCAGGTGGCCAAGAAGGCCAATGGTATCCTGGCTTGTATCAGAAATAGCGTGGCCAGCAGGGACAGGGAAGTGATCTTACCCCTGTACTCGGCACTGGTGAGGCCGCACCTCGATTACTGTGTTCAGTTTTGGGCCCCTCACTACAAAAAGGACGTTGAATTACTTGAGCGTGTCCAGAGAAGGGCAACGAAGGTGGTGCAGGTTCTGGAGCACATGTCGTACGAGGAGCAGCTGAGGGAACTGGGGTTGTTTAGTCTGGAGAAGAGGAGGCTGAGGGGAGACCTCATCACCCTCTACAACTATCTGAAAAGAGGTTGCAGAGAAATGGGGATGAGTCTCTTATCCAAGCAATAAGTGATAAGACAAGAGGTAATGGCCTCAAGTTGTGCCAGGGTAGGTTTAGACTGGATATTAGGAAGCATTTCTTTACAGAACGGGTTGTTAGGCGTTGGAATGGGCTTCCCGGGGAGGTGGTGGAGTCCCCATCCCTGGAGGTGTTTAAGAGTCAGGTTGACATAGCGCTGAGGGATATGGTGTAGTTGGGAACTGTTAATGTTGGGTTAACGGTTGGACTAGATGAGCTTCAGGGTCTTTTCCAACCTAGATGATTCTGTGATTCTGTGATAAGTGTACTTTCCACGATACACCTTCTTTCTTCTAGATGTGTGGACCTGGGACCCTTTCTGAGCCAGAGTTTGTATCTTTCCTTTAAAAATGATCTGATGGATTATTTTTTTACTAATTTCTCTTTTGCTACAGTCTAATTGCTTTCTTGTTAAAATGAGTTCTACTCTTTAGTTATGCACTAGGTGAAAATATATCTCCTTTTATTTTGAACTTATCAGCAGAAGGAGAGCTTTAAGTAATGAAAACAGGAAAGAAGAACAGAACAGAAGAACACTTTTTCTTACCCTTGTGATGCTCTGGAACTCTCCCACTTTCCCTGTCAGCAGTCTCTTTTGCAAGCTAGAAAATTTGAGTCTAATCTCCCTGTACAGAAGCTATTTCATACTTTCAGTCATCCTTATATTTCTTATCTACAACTTTGCTGATAAGATTGTGGGTTTGAACTTGCATGCAGAAGTCAGATTAGACAGTGATCATATATAGGGTTTAATGACACTTTCTGTTTGTTTCCTCTAACTTTAATAATTTTAAACATTCTTTTCACTTTTTTGACTCATGGTTTTATGAACACATTACTTAAACACTGCAGCTACTCCGTGATTGTTCTTTTGAGTAGGTAGGTAATAGGTAGTTTAGAGCCCATTGCTATGTGAGCAAAATTGTGCTTTGCTTGGTCCCAACATTACTGTACCTGTATCAACATGGTATTTCTCAGTATCACAAACTTTCTGGAGCTTTTCATATAGCCTTTCTGTAAAGCAAAGCAAGTAAAATGGCAACTGAAATTCAGTATGTATTGCATCCATCATACAACTAAACAGCCAAAGAATCTGGAAGAAACTTTAACAAATACAGTAAACAGACCTCTTCCTTGCACTTTCTCTGATTGCTAATTACTTATACAGTGTTTTGCCCTAGTAGCATAGAAATATCAAAGTAATTAATAGAGTATCATTAAGAAGATCAGATTCAAGTGTAAATAATAAAATGCCTTTGCCAACTAAGTATTTGAAAATTGAAGCAGGAAGGAGGGAAGAAAGAAAGAAAGAAAGAAAGAAAGAAAGAAAGAAAGAAAGAAAGAAAGAAAGAAAGAAAGAAAGAAAGAAAGAAAGAAAGAAAGGAAGGAAGAAAAGTGGATGGTAGAATCAGTGTGTTTGGAAATTCAACTAGTGTTATAGTTGATCTGATGTGATGTACCTAGTGAAGATACACTGACTTATATCAACTGAAAATCTGCAAACTGTGACACAAAGATAGTTGGCTTGAACAGGGCAGTGCTGAGATAAATCAAAGATATTTCATAATAAAACTGTTTTGTTGATGGCATTCTAGTTTGGAAATGGCACCAAGAAGAGATTTGGGAAGTGCATCTGGGGTGTCTCGTGTTCTCCAAGTGCTGTGATTGTAATGTGTTTGTACTTTCATATGTGACCTTTGATGTTCTCTTTCCTGGCTCTAGTTATTTTATAGCTTACAGAACCAACTGTAAATGCAAGCATGGAAAAATACCTGTTTTGTCAAATGTCAAGAATCACAAACAATATTTGCTTCAATTTTTAATCATTCTATTTATAATAAAATTGGTCATTCATTATGACATTGTGATTATAAACTATACAATGCAGTGAACCTTATATTTATTTTCAAAGTACACTAATAGTTCAGATTTTTCTGTGACATTGTAAGAACATTGTTTTTATGGACTGGGTGTCTCCAGCTGACAGCCATACTGTGAATTATACAGCTTCTTCAAGCATAGGTTACAATGACACAAAGAAGATATTAGTTACTGTGTTATGGCTGAAGCATGAAAAGCATTTGGCTGTCTGTCCAGCAAGCCACTGTGGAAATTTTAATTTTACAGTTTCTGCCACAAGAGCCATATGTTCAGTGTTTTTCATATACATAGGATCACGTTGCTCCCTGAATAAGGAAAGCTGCAGATAGCAGTGTAAACTGGGAGTCAGGTGTGCTAAGGATGTGATAGAGGTGAGGGCTTTCAGAATTTCAGGAGTAACTCATGCAGCTGTAGCCTAATAACTAGTACAATGTGGTATAAAAAGTGTGGAGTTGGCAAGGTTTTTTACTCTTAGGGACAAGATAATTTTAAACTAGTTAAAGCTTGTTTTATCATCACTGCTAATTGACTATTCACCTCAACTAAGACAAACAAGTTTTCAAAACACTGCTGTTTTCTCTGTCTTTTTGTGTTTTGTAAAAGAAATGTGCCTGTCAGATGAGATGTAAGACAGCATGACATAATGCAGTCTGATGTAACACTAGTGCAAACTAACATTTTAGAGTCTTACCCTGCTCTTAATGGCCATGCACCATCTTCCAGAGGCATGTCCACTTCTGTTGAGCCGTGCCAATCGTTTCCTTTTCAGTTTTTGTCTCCTTCTGCAAGCAAGCCAGATATGTAATAAATCTGAACCCGTATGTACAAACTTGATCCATCTCTCACTGAAGTCTACAGAATCCTTGTCATTGACTTCAATGGGAGTATGATCACACTCCTGGACACTTCAGTAGTCACACATTGTGTAACTGTTCAGAAAGGCTAGGATCTCAGGATCAACCCCTTCCATCACCCATCACCCCAATACCTCAGCTATTTTAATTAAAGTTAGATCCCTTGATTATCACAAATATCAAAGCTTTTATTTTAGGCCTAGAGAAAGAACAGGCAATTTTGTATTTGTACCTTGCCCAGAAAATTATTGGTATTACAATAATTATGGCGGTATGGAGGAAGAGGCATAAGGATATCTCCTGTGAGTGGTAAATTAAAATGTCCTAGAGAAACACATCTGGATGTTGTTTCTTGGAAGCAGCGACTATGAACATAGCTCACAGGTCTGAGGTCAATTCTACACCACAGACCTGGCACTGACATGGCATATCAGCCTACATTTCACCCATCCTGACCCGACTAGTTTTAGCCATGCCAACATGAATAGTGTCTGCTTGCATCGCTTCTTCTGGCTCTCTGTTTCCTGTCAGTGACATGGGCTCCTGAGGATGAGTCAGTGATGCAGATGTCTTTTTTCTGTTTTACAGTATTTCATGTAAAATGAACATAACAGGGTATTGCTTGTAATGTTCCCACAAAAGGTAGATCTCCTCTACCTATTTTAAATACACGTTAATCAAGGATTAAAAATCCCTTTCAACAATCCAGTTCAGAACTAGTCCCTGAGATAGTGGTTGAGTGTTGTGATGTATAGGCACTATGTGAGGGCAGAGGCTGGATGAAAAGGCCTGAAGGAGCCTAAGTTCAGTTTCTGCAATTTCATGTGCTTCACCTTGCATAAATAGTTGAATATTTGGGTGATTTTTCAATTTGGTATTTCAAAACAGCATCCACCATAATTCTATAAGAAACAATTATTCTATAAGAAACAATTGGGACCATTTCTGTTCAACATCTTTATTGATGATCTTGATAAGGACATAGAGTGCATTATCAGTAAATTCGTAGATGACACCAAGTTAAGCGGGAGTGTCGATCTGTGTGAAGACAGGGAGGCACTACAGAGAGACTTGGATAGATTGGATCGGTGGGCCAACGTTCACGGGATGAGCTTCAACAAGGCCAAGTGCCAGGTCCTGCACTTGGGCGACAGCAACCTCATGCATCGCTACAGGCTTGGGGAGGTGTGGCTGGAGAGCTGTGTGGAAGAGAAGGATCTGGGGTTTCTAATTGACAAGCAGCTGAACATGAGCCAGCAGTGTGCCCGGGTGGCCAAGAAAGCCAACGGCATCGTGGCTTGTATTAGAAATAGTGTGACCAGCAGAAGTAGGGAGGTGATAGTCCCCCTGTACTCTGCACTGGTGAGGCCACACCTGGAGTATTGTGTCCAGTTTTGGGCACCTAAATGCGAGAGAGATATTGAGGTGCTGGAGCGAGTGCAGAGGAGGGCAACGAAGCTGGTGAAGGGCCTGGAGAACTAATCATATGAGGAGTGATTGAAGGAGCTGGGACTGTTCACTTTGAGGAGAAGAAGGCTGAGGGGAGACCTCATCACTCTCTACAACTACCTGAAAGGACATTGTAGAGAGGTTGGTGCTGGTCTCTTCTCACAGGTGATTAGTGACAGAACAAGAGGGAATGGCTTTAAACTCCAAGAGGGGAGGTTCAGACTGGACATTAGGAAAAAATTTTTCACAGAAAGAGTGGTCAGACAGTGGAATAGGCTGCCCAGGGAGGTGGTGGAGTCACCATCCTTGGATGTGTTTATGGGTTGTTTAGATGAGATGTCAGGGGATATGGTGTAGGGTAGAATTTTGTAGGGTAGAGCTGATGGTTGGACTCGATGATCCCAAGGGTCTTTTCCAACCTGAATGATTCTGTGTGATTCTGTGAATTATGTAGTGTAAGCAAACCAGCTCTGAGAAGTACAGTATCTCATGAAGTGTTGAATTGTTAGGAGAAATAATTTCTTTAAGCATGTATTATCATAAATATCCTCTTGCATATTTTACAGTTCAAATTTGTACTATCACCTATGTTTCTTAATTTATTTGAATTCAATTAGTTGTGCAAACTTTTATTTCTGTAACGTATCTGAATCATGTGCATGAGCTGAACTGAAAGTGTTTAGTAAATGCATATATACTATATACACTATTTAGAAATGATTATTCTAATGAGCTGTACCTTAAAGCAAACATTAGTTGTATTTTTGTCACAGTTCACATTACTTGCCATTATTTACAAATCTAAGTGCTTGAGATATACACAATGGAAAACGTAAAACTGAAACTTAGTATTTAGCATGGGAGAAATAAAGCTTGATCTTATGTAGATACAGAAAAAAATCTTATTCTTTAGTCATTTGCTCCAGTATGAACTGGGGGCACCAAAGCAGACAGGCAGCATTTTGGCACCCATTTGAATTTGTGTAGATAAGGCCAAAGGATTCAGAACAATGCTGAATCACATCTATAGTTACTCACCAACTGTGTTTGTTACTGATGCTCCAAGATGGTGGTTAGCAACTCCGTTCTGAATATTGCTGTGAATACATGTCAGCTAATCACATTGTGACTCAGGCACAGGAGCTGCATCACCCTCCATTCCATCCCATTGCTCCATTAAAATCAGTAATTACTTTAATGTTGTGCAAACATATCAGTAAGATAGTAAACATAAGGTACTAAATTTCCTGTGGTTAAGATTATTAGAACACATCATTTCAGTTCCAGTCATGAATGTCTGAGACAGCTGTACTTTGAATTTATAATCTCCAGGGAATATGTGTCTGTTGCGCCATTCCCACCCTGGTAATGTTAATGAATGTCATACACTGTATATGTTTTGTGTGTGCAAATTTATTAACATCAAAAAAGTGCAATGAAATTCATATTTTACACATTCACATATTGTCATGCTTTAACTTTACTAATGCTGTAATATTTTTTGCTATGCGTTACTGTTAGTTTTTCATAGGAGAATTCTTTTTTCTTATATATGTATTGCATAGGACAGTAGTGCCCATATTCTGATTTATATAAAATACAAATTTAAATAAGAAGCACAATTATGCCTATGAAAATAATGTATCTGTCAAGAGAAATGTTTCATGATTTCTTGTAGTAGATTCATAACATACCATTTTTTTAATGTGAAAGCTAAAATTCTTCCTGAAAAATGCATTTATATTAACAAAGGTTATTGTTTTAACACTAACATCTAATGTAATGTCATCTGATCTTTCTCAATTTAATTCTAAAAATAAGTCCTCCATCTTTGAAAATGAAACTTCTCTAATGACTATTGAAGAATTTATTGCCACTCATTCTCTTTCCTCAAGTTATGACGTAGCAATCTAATTTGGAAGCTAGTATTTATCCTTCTTAGTTGATGTCAGTTGAGTCTGCACTGATAATTAAAGCACACTGAACTAAAAAAAAGTTCTGTTTTAAATGCAAATAAACAATGAAATAAAGTAACAGAGATGAATAAATATGAAACCTTTTTTGGACAGATTTTGTGGTCACACACAACCAAAAAATGCTGGAAAGCCTGCTGGATAACAGAAGTGATGTACAAAGTAATAAGTGTCGGGGAGGAAAAGTAGTTAAAGTAGGTGATGCTCATGGAGCAGTTAGAATGAGACAAATGGATTTTTCCCAGTTTTCAGAACTGGGCTTTTTGATAATATGCTCTTTTAGTAATAGTATAAAACCAAACTGCTTGAACTGCGTTCCACTTCTCAGTCTCATGATGTAGACATCCAGTGACAAAGATGGTAATAAAAAAACCCCTGCTGTAAGATCCTGATATGTGAGCGAGGCTGGCAGTGAAGTGGTCTGGCAGGGTTGCATCAATGAAAAATGTAAGTCAAAGTGACAATACTGAAGTGATCAGATTTGGTAGGAGTCTGGCAGAAGGCGTATAAAGAAGTCCTGTTTGCAGAGTAACTTGCTTACAGTGGAGTTGCTCCTATTCCAGTGAAGCTCAGAAGAGAATTTGGATTATTGTCTCAGTATTTCACAAACAGTGAAATCAGCATTTACCTTTTATTTACCTGAGCCAACCATACTCTCTCATTCTACCAGATGTTGCTAAGGAACTGTAACAATAATAGTGATGTTTACCTAAAGTCTCAATTTATCTTACTTTATTCTGAAAAGTAAACAAATAAAATCCACCCTGTCCTCAGTGATCTCCATCTGCAGAATGAGTTTGCATCTATGAAGAACAGTCTTGTTATAAAGGACACTAAATCTGTCTTCAGCTCAGTGTTTTACAATATAGGATCTTACCCTCTGTAAAAAAACTTTTTTCACCTTCTATGTATTTAAAATCTGGTATACAACTTGCATTTTCCTCTCTTTTTATTGCATTTTCTTTCCTTCATTTTGATGAATCTTAAAAACAATTGGAATAAATGCAAAGGAAGAACAAAGAGAATTCGGAGAACTTTGCTTTACTGGGCTAAAATCATTAATTGGAAGGAAAAGGGATAAAACAACTTCATATAATCCAGTTGCTTTTAACTAAGAATTTATTGCTTTGTCAGAAGGAAGGACTGTCAAGCTGTAGCCTTGAGAGAGTGATTATGGTGGGGTTTTTTTTTTTGGGTCTCTATTAGCCAGTGCACTGAACTGATGGTGTTCTAGACTGGATTCTTAAAAAAGCATTAAAAGCCCTTTAAAAAAAGAAATTCCTTGCAGAGAAACATATTTTGCTGCATTTTATTTCCCCATTAACTTGTGTAAATACTGATTTATTGGTCTTTTTGGACATTCCAGTTATTGAAAATGGAACATGAAATATCTTTTTCTAAATTTCTAATGGCAACATAATCCAGCTGATGTATAATATGCATTTCAGCATTGAGAACTTCATTAAAATAAAGAAAAAATTTCCACATGCCAGCAATTAAGATGTTTTTGCTCTGGTACACAACAAAGCTACCATTATGGTAGGATTTGTTTCAGAACTTCTTGCTGAATAATATTAATCTTTAACCTCCAGGACAATTTCATTTCAGTTGGGTGCTGGATAAAGGCTTAAATATACATAGGAAATGGTGCACAAAGCTATTGCCTGACTCTCAGAGTACTAATCTGAGACTTTGGAAATGCTAGCTTTTCTGTTACATCAACACAATCAGTGAATGTATATCCTGCAGCTAGAAGTAAGGTCTGAATTTAAAATGTTTTATAGACTGATGAAGTTGCAGTCACTTTGTGAATGTCTGCATAAGAATTTAAGGTTATTACATGCATTCAAGCTTTTACCAACCACTCATCTCATGTGAGATGGACCTGGTGAAGGTCCTAGGCTGGTCAGAGACAAAAATTGCAGGGTTTAAATGGATCTGTATTTAAAGGAAATCAATCTAAATTTTGCAATTTAGCTGCCATTTTTTTCTCTATTTTTATCTGTAGCTGCCAAGATACAGAATATTTAGTGATTTGGAGGCAGTTGATTGTGTTAGGAAGGGTTGAATCCAGCAATTGACAGAGATTGGGCTGCCCCGTCTCTGTGCCCCAGATGCAGACAGGGGCAAGGCAGAGCAGCCTTTCCCAGCAGGTGCACGTGCACAGAGCACACGTATACACTGCGTACATGTGTATACATATGGCCAGCTACATAGATTAACAGAGTCAAACATGTTCATCACTCACATGAACTCAGGCAACACGCAGCAGCCTCATCCTGTTTCCCCTCTCCGGCTAAGCAGGTTAGAGGTCCACCCCCCCATACACAGAGCTGAGCACAACTCCCCTGGTTCCCCAGTAGCCATTCCCCACTCCCTGTGGTCTCATCCTTGAAGAAACCCTCCAGGCTTCCCCTCCATGTCACCTGCTTGCCAGCTCATCTGGACAGACCACATTCAGCACTCACACACTCACTCGTATATCCATGCTGGTTCCTGATGCTGTACTGCAGGCACACGGGTTCTGGCCCTGGTCACACCCGGGGCTGGCACTTGGCTATTACTCACTGGGGTCATCCCGGTCACTGGCCCGCAGGCACAGGCACCCTCTGGCCCATGGTCCAGCCCAGCTGTTGGCACCCCGACCTGCACTCTCCCCTGTCCGGCACCACCCACCCATGGGCCCCTACGACCACTGTGGGGCCACAGCCAGACAGGCCACTATTTACACGTGATCAGCTCTGTTTGTCCACTCCTCTGTTTTACCACAGCTATTCTTTCCCAAATCATCTAAATCTATCCCCTTCTCCACCTCTGTTTTCTTCCCTAAACATCCCATAAGGCATCTTGTGCAATCCCAAAATGCTCTTCCCTAGAATACCATAACATGTCCCACACCCCAGGAAGCAATCCCACAAGTCTGGAAGTAGATCTGGAGCTGCTCCTCTTGGCCCATCATAGTGAGCATCACACCTGGACACTGGGGCCGAGGGTCTCCTGGGACAGCCCTGGGAGGCCAAGGCCAAGGACATCCCTTTCTCTGAGTCCTTACTTTGGGCTCCCACCTGCCCTGGGGCCCCCCTGTGCTCCTCTGGGCATATGGAGATGGGCCTGCGATGGACTAATGGCTCCTGGGATGGGCCTGGGTGTAGCTGGGGCAGGGTGGTGATTGGGCTTCACCATCTGCCTTTTGTCTCCCTGTGCTCCTTTGTGGGTGTACAGATGAGCTTTTTATCATATAACCTAACAGGTCATTATTAATTCAGATCAAATAAGTTTTAAACAATTTCTCACTAATTCTCTTGAAATGAACTATTTTTGCCCAGGTCTTGCAAAAACATTATGCGTCATGAGTAAATTTACACTGTTCTCATTTCACGTTGGGCTGGGACGGTCTTGAATGTGTTTAAATATCTGTAGTACTGAAGTTTGTGGTACCAGTTCTCCCTGACATTGAAAGGCAATGGCAGACACAGCAAGCAGATGCTGGCGTGGCGCAGGTGGCCGCTTCCTGAGATCTTTGTGCTATTACTGCTGGCCAGGGCGTGCTTCAGTTTTGCCAGCAAAGATAATGGCTTGCAATTGTGAATAAATCTTCAGTGATACCTAAGTTAAAAGGAACTTGGTACTTTCTGATTTGATTAATTCCTTGGAAAGTGCCTTTTAATGGTGTTGTGAGGGTTACTTAATGATTGATTATGAAAGGACACTTGAAGTAGCCAAAAGCTATTTAAAACAGTCCTCAGAAAATAGTGCCTTTGCTTCTCTGGCCATTTGACATCTTTGTTCTTGATTGAAGTTAATTTAGGAAATAACAATTTTATTTGGTAGTAACATTGTCAGAAGATGGCTTTGGGATATGTTAAAGAAGAAGAAGCAATAAAGGCCTGGTGCAGAGCATGGCCAGTCAGTGGCAAGGGCTGGTGTGGGCCTGCAGGCCTTGGCAGAGGCAGGAAGTGCTGGGAGCTTACAGTGACATCAATGAAGGAGAAAGTATGAAGATAGCATATGAAAACACAAAAGAAAATAAAAAGGGGTGGTTGCAACAAGGTGTGCAACTACCTATTCATGTCTCATAGTGATCTACTGCTCCACCATCTCAATTGATGGTGGCAGCAATTTAAATATGTTGGAGTTCAAGAGAAAATCTTTTTTGTTTTATATATGTACAAGACATCTTTGCACTATCAGGAACATTTGTTTTTTACCTTTCTTGTTAAAATTCACATTTGGAAAACTGTTGCTGTCATGAGTTTTGCTGCCCAAAGTCATTTAAGTTGTGGCTAATACTTACTAAAGTACCAAAGTTCCAACAAGTGTGCATGTGCATGAGTTAGAGGAGTCATAATTGCAAATGTGACGTGCTCTGGGGACATGAGAGATGTGCATTTGAATTTTCTGTGCAGGAGGGAGAATTTTAAATCTATGAGGACTGTAACCATTGTCTCTAACTATCAGGAGATGGTCGAGTCAGGGATTCATCCTGCTATATATGCAAAGAAAGTCATTAATGCTCTTTTGTTCAGATTGCCAGAGGGAGCTAATCCCAAGGCAAGGTAGGTGAAGGCATGTGTATCAGCAAGATCCCAGTAAGACTTGGGGGCTTCTGGGCCCTCTCTGAAGGCTTTCCTGGAAATAAAATATTAGGGTATGAGAACATTGTAAAGCTAAAAATTATTCCTCTTCTGAACAGAGCTGGAGCAAGCAGCCTGCAAGAGAGCCTTGCTGGACCAATAGATATTCAGAAAATAAAGGGAAGATTAACGAAGACAGCAAAAAATGTATGTTCTGTAATTCCCATGCCTGAACTGTTCTCTGTGGAAAATTCCTCAGTGTATCTGTTTAAAGTTCAAAAATTAGTAGAACAGGTTATGGAACAAACAGACAAAATAAGCAGTAATGTCACAAGCACCATGTGGTATCCACAGTTTAAAAGACAATCAAGGAAAAAATTGCTGCACTGCTAATGTAATTGCCAGCTTCAATTCACCTGAGATGCCCATATTTAAAAGGGACCAAGGGGAGTCAAGGAACTAAAAGCTGGAACACCTGAATCTTGTGTTAGGAAACTATTAAAGAAAATATTTGATTGACAAATGGTTAAATATGATATATTGAATAAGACTCAAGGTTTTATTTTAAAATTATATGCTTTTCAAACCTATTGGAGTTCTCTGAGCAAGTCAGCCTGAATGTGGATAAAGGTGATAAGAATTCCAAAAGACATTGAAGAAGGCTCCCCAGTAAGGACTGTAAAGGAAACAAGCCAGGTAGGGCATAAAGAAGTCTATACATTGCTAAAAGGTTGGCTAAAAGTTGTGCCTCAGGGATAGGAGAAATTGGCCATTTTTTTATGATGGAGGGAGTCACCATGGCATCCCAGAGAGATCTGTGCTGGCATCTGTGTTGTTCAGCACACTCATAAATTATCTGCAAAAGGGGGTAAGCAGTGAAGTTACTGTGATGATAGGAAGTTATGAGTTAATGAAGATGAGGACCAATTGTGAAGAATTACAAAAAAGGCCTTGTGTGATCAAGTAAGGGGATGTTGAAGTAGTTAATAAAATTCAGAGTAGATGAATGTGATGTGATGTGATGCACATAGTTATAAGCTGTGGGAAATCTACAGGGGGAAAACATTGCAATAAATCCTAATTTTCCATGTAAAATGACAGGCTCTAGCCTCCCTGTAATTCTGGAGGAAAGGAATCTTGGTTAAAATACATAGTCCTATAACGATGTCAAGCTAATGCTTACCTTAGCAAAGGAACAGATCAAATTAATAGGAGAACAGAAAAGGGATTAAAAATATCACTGTGTAAATGATGTGTATACATTTTCAACATTACAAGAAGTTCTGATATCCCTGTCTCATGAAGGGTATAAGAAAGCTGCAAAAGGTTCAGAGAAAGGTGATAAAATGGCTGTAGTACAAAGAACAACTATATAAAGTAGAACTATTGAACTTGGGAAGAAAAAGCTGGTACGTGATAAAGGTCAGTTAGATGGTAAGTGGCATAGAAAGCATCAATAAGAATCATCTGTATGTTCGCTCTTCATACAAAAACTTAGTGGGGCATCAAATGAACCTAACAGATGGTAGCTGCTGAACAAAGACAAAGAAGGGTTTTTCATGTTTTACGATTGCTTCTACAATACATTAAAGATTCCAGAAGTTAGTATAGACTCAGGGGATGACTGGAGGAGTTCATGGAAAAGACATCTATCAAGGGCTATTAAACAGAAAGACAAGGCTACTGGAATGTGTTCCTTTTAAGAAATCCCTGAGATGCAGATCTTGAAGGGGAGGGGAGTTTTCTGTGGAAGTCATTCCTAGGTACCTCCTTTGGCTTGCTGTTGGAGAAAAGATATGAAGCTCAATGAGCCTTTGATCTTGCTGAGCACAGCTGTTCTTATTAAACTTACTAATAAAACTGTAACTCATATTAGAATTTGCTTTAAAGAATGAGGGAAATACAGTCTTGCTAGACATCTCAGCCTCACTACTAGTTGCTGAGTTCCTCTGTAGCTGCAGGATGGAAGATGTTACTCACAGTCACAAGAATAAATGTGACTTCGTTTTCATGATCATGGTTATTCAAAATATCTTTAGCATCACTGACTTTGCTATAGTTAGTTTTGATACATTTTATAGTTTGCTTGTTCAAAATCCGTATATCTTGCAAAAATTGCTTTCTATGTAAATATGTATATGTATGTATATACATATACATCTGTATATGTGTATAACTATACCAGTCTTCCACAAAATACTTTATGAATTACAAGATAAGTGGTTATCTTTTTGCTTGTTTCTTGTAGAAGCATTTGAAACTTGAAAAAAAAAAAATCAGTGAATCTGTACTTTGTTAGTTCTAATTATTAGATACTGGTAAATGGGGGGGAGGGGAAAGGAGGAGGGGAAAACAGGGGATGATAAACATAGTTATGATAAATATAGAGGCCTAGAAAAATACAAGTCAAATTTTTAGAAAATATTTTGTAAGTTGGTATTTTGTGAGTCTTATTCAAAATCTTACGGCAAAGCGGTACTTAAATTCTACTGATTCTTAGTTATTCTACTACCCATTTGACCTCAGCATTTAAGGCAAAATTGCAGTAATTTAAGTTGTCTTGGTGAGCTCTCATTTAGGGATCACAACTGAGAAATGTTGAGCCTGAGCAGGTGCAAATAGGGTTGGTATGGGGCATGCAGAGAACCTTCCTAAGATAAAATAAGGCTGAACTCAGTGTAAACGATTTTCAACTACAAACCAAGAGCATCAGTTTTCTTAAATTACACTTTTTATATAATAAAGTTAAAATAGCTGTCCTGAAATATCTTCTTACAGACAACATCTGACAGAAAATTAATGCTAACAGCGTAGTTTATATTCATATAAACAACTGCGGTGTCATACTAATAAAATTTTGGCAGTCTAATACACCTTTAATATTAAAATAATTCAGTGTACTGATATTGTACTCAATCAATGACTGCACATCTTGTGAAAAATGGCAACATTTATTTTTTTATTTGATGCAAGGGCCAGAGCTAAAGTGAATTGTATGGGTAGATCTTTTTAGGGTGTATTCAGTCATATTCAGCCTACCTTCTCTTCTGTGCTTACATTCAGCCCACAAGAACTACTTAAGCTCTGCTGATATTCATATTATTTTAATATTTTCTTGTCAGTATGTTCAGTTTCTTTACTTTTTTGACACTTTCTGAATTAAGGCACCAATAAGAAACAAAGTATTCCTAATTGATCTCATTGATGTCCTCCTTCTGCTCTGTGGTGTCTCTGAAGTCAGAAACTTCATTTTTTTGTGGGATATTGCATTGCCAACTCTTACCTAATTTGCTGCCACCTGTCACCCATAAGTCTTTTCATTCCTGCTCTCCAAGTATATCCTCCTACTGAATCTCTCTTAAGTGATTTGATGCTGAATTTATTCCTTGGCAGAGGTGTAACATTTGACAGTTCTGAAGGTTTTAGACTTACATATATTGACAAAATAGGTATTACACAGATAGCAGCTGATCCTTTTTTCCAAATACTGCTTGGTTAATATGCTTCATGTCTTAGCTGGGCACGGACAGATCTAGAAGGATGTCAGTTTTCCAGGCCTGCACAGGTCTTAAAGTCTCTTTGTGTATTTCTTAGTTCAGAAGTGAGATCCTCTTTGCTATTGACAAAGTGGAGCAATGAGATTACTAGGAGTTAACTGTGTTTTAAATTTCTTCTAGGATTTTTGTTGGGGTTTTTACTGAACACTAAGTAAATAATATATATATGCATATAAAATTAAGAACAAACTTAAATAGCATTTCACAGTAGTAATTTTTCTTTATGAGTCTCTTTTTGCCCCGTGTTTCATGGGTACAAAGTGAATAGGCAGCATGTTTATGAATAATTTCAGAGCTGGAGGGTTATATACAGGAGAGCAAAAGCAAACGAGAAAGAAAGGGCTATGGGTGGTAAGAAATGCTTAAGTTAAACAGGGGTAAAATGTTGACTGCCTTATTTATCATTAGTGTTTGTTTGTTTTCCAAGAGAATAATGCACAGTAATTTGAATCTACAGTAGGGAGTATAAAACACTTTTTGGAATAAAACTGTTAGCAATCACTGACAGTTGCAAAAACGTCTGTGAGTAGGTAGCAAGCGCCTCTGTAAGGAAGCTGCTGATTTATGGCCATTTTCGGGGTGGGAGGGCTCACTTACTACCCCATCAATATTTGGTCTTACTTTAAGCCAGCTGTAGGGTTCCCTAAGAGGTTGGAGGGGTAATTTGTTTGTCTCCCTGGAAGTCAGAGATGTAGCTAACATATTGCATTTACATATGCAATTGCATTTACATATGCAATTGCACATGGTGTATTACATACTTTATACACCAGAATTACAAATATCTGCTGCTAAAAGGTGGTTCTGTCTTTGATAGATTTTAGATGAATTGCTAACTTGCACTTGATAGATTTCCTCTTTCAAAGAAACCCTTTCCCACCAGAGTGATGGGAAAGCTGCTGTGCCGTGCAACTTGCAGGGGGTACTTGATTTACACAAACCAGCTTCTGGATTTTGGAGACATGAAGTAGCTCGTTAAATTATTAGGGAGGTGGGCTGTCACTATAATAAACTTTTCTGTTTTCAGAACATTGTTTCTGTAGTAATTAAATTATTTTAAATTGCTTGTAACACTTGTATGACATTTCCACTGTGGTTGTAAGGAAGAGGAATACAATGCAAAGCATCTGCAAGAACACTGACATGTTACAGTGAATAGTACATAGCTGAAACTTTCATGCTAAATTCATGGTGTAATAGGTTCCTTCTTCAGGAATGTTTAATAATACCCATGTTTTATTAAAGTAATGCAAATCAATTCATTGATATACTAGAGAAGATTTTTACTTTAAAGGGCTCCTGAATCCCCATAGCCTTTTTATCTCCTCATTAGAGTTTTTGTTATATTTGAAATTTAGTAGAAAATGATTACTTATTAGTTCTTTAGTTTTAGCAGCAAATCCCTTTTATTAAATCAATTTTATTAAGATTTAGAAACCTCCCACAAGCATTTGACAGCACTGCTCTGAAAGATTCAGTCTCAGAGACCTGCTGCTGGGAAGTTAAAAATAAAATTGCAGCCTGAAATACTTTTCTGGTTTAGGTATAACAATAAAATGCTGGGATTATACTTGTTCTGAAGTGCTTAAAATGCATGTAATAATCCAAGCATTACAGTGCACAGAATGTCCTTAAACTTTTCTCTGTTCAAATATTTCATTAACTCTTCCCTCCACCTCTGAGCCAGTACAGCTGTGGTATGTGGGATCAACAAAATCAAGCAGGAAATTAGCAAGAGTGTGCACTGTAAATCAGGGTTTCTTGCTGAGGACTTCCCGTTAATGAGCTACCATACCCTTACAAGGTCTGTAGGATGTACAAACCACACACAAATGCCTGCTGAGTAAACGCTTAGTGTTATTTTTTAAGAATCCTAAAAAAATAATTTAACACTTTCCTGATCACAATACACATGGCACTAAAAATTTTACACCACAGAAGTTTTGCTGTGTTTTCAAAGTATAAAAATCTTAATGCTGGTTGCAACAGAATGTATAATAAATGTGCGTCTACATTTTGTTCTCCATGTTGAAAGTATGTTTCTGAACAGCAGAAACTAATACTTTAGCATTTATATAAAGCTTTATAAATGGCATTCACCAAAAAGCTCTGAACACTCTCTGGCATTAAAACTGTCAGTCTGTTGAATTTATGGCATCAAGACTAATGCTTAAAATTTCACATTTGGATTAAGAAGTCATATGTTGTTAATACTACATAACCTCAAATAATGAGTCATTGCATAAGAAAATGGTAGGTATCTCAGAAAATCCAGCAATGGGGGTTTTGGATCCAGAGGGAAGAATGGTATAAATGCAATTTAGGTGTTTGTAATCTAGAAAAAATATTATAAAATTAAGATTACATACAGTTACTCTTGTAAGCAAATATACTGGGGGAGGAGAAAAACACCAAAATACATATTTTCTGTTCTTCTTTTTCAGGTCAGAATTGCGGAGGCTTAGTACAGGGACCAAATGGTACTATAGAAAGCCCTGGATTTCCTCATGGTTATCCAAATTATGCCAACTGCACATGGATCATTATCACAGGAGAACGTAACAGGATACAATTGTCATTTCATACTTTTGCCCTCGAGGAAGATTTTGATATTTTGTCAATTTATGATGGACAGCCACAGCAAGGAAATTTAAAAGTGAGGTAAGGTAGCTTTTCTTTCTTCATTTCTTTCTGTCTCTCTTACTCTTCTCTCTTTCTCTCCTGAATATACGTTCTGATGATATGTTATAATAAAAAAAGCCAAGGGGATAGCAGTGGCTCAAGATCTCACAGCAGAAGATGTTAATCCAAGATTCAGATCTTTATGGCCCTAGTGGCATCAGTTTTACTTAAAATTTGTACAGTTCAAGGTCAGTTTTGGTTAAGGCCCTCAGCACAGGAGCATCCCACGTTGCAGTAGCTTATTTTTATTTGTCTGTGCCCTGACGGAATCGAGATTTGGCCCAGGGACCCTTTCCTGAAGGCACTGTTCCCATTTTTTGAAAGGACTCTTACTGAGATCATGCTTTAATTTTCTACCGTGCCTACGATATTTGAATTAGAGGATGGATATGCTGCTGGGATCTCTCGTCCTGGGATCTCTCACCAAATGTGGCACAGAAGAAGTGGTGGGCAATACAGTAGTTTGTGTGAGGCACAGTTTCAGTGAGTGTTATGCAACCTCTGGAAATGCTTATCAGATTAAATCCTTCAGGTGACTATTGCCTGCCTTGCAGATGAGTTGAGCTGTAAATTGTTTGACCTTGCCAAAATTGAAATTCTTCTCCATCTCTAAGTAAATACAATTATTAAGCAATTAGGGACCTTTAAAGGTCAGAAACTGGTGTGTCTTATATGTCCAAATACCACTGAGGTTACAAAGAGGCTTTATGTAAGCTTTTCCATCTTGAAGATTTTCACAACTTCAGACTTTTGTGCGTTAGTTTCAATGGTGTCTTGTTTTGTGCTCCTCGGTCACTTGATGGATCTGGACTGCAGAGTTGGAAAACAAACATCACTATTGGTGCTGCTCTGTCATTTTCTGTTCAGGCATGAGATTTATGGAATATTGTAAAACACTGCTGTCAGTTCTGTTGCCTGATTACTCTTTTACATGCTGCTGATTTACAGTATACTGCTAAAACAAATGTGGGAACATCACCAATTTGTTCTGCATTTTAGTGGGTATCATGTATTTTTCACAAGAATAATGTTCTGATTGACTGTTGACTCAGTTCAAAAAGTTTTGAAAACTGTGGAAGGTAGTACACAGCTACTGATGCTTGAGTTGCAGTGTATGTGCTTCATTTACTGTACTTAATTGACTTTTAGTACTTGTATCACCTTTGCACAAGGATTGATATTTCTTTTTCAGTCAAATGCTTTTATTATCAATAGCTACCATACCTGCTTGTTTTGCACTAATCTGTTAGTAGAAAATTGTTTCAAGAAAGAGCACCAACTGATGTTCTGTGGGTATGAGCATAGAAGACAGAAATCCCTAAGTACAATCTTGATCCCAATTAAGTCACTGTAATTGCCACTGATTTCAGTAAAACAAGGATTTAATTTCCAACTTCCAGCAGTGAAACAGGTATTTTATTAATCCTCTTCTGTTTGCCAATTAGTTACCTTCATAAATAGTATTATAAGGAAAAAAAGCATTTGTTGGCTTTGCAGCATGCAGAGGTTAAAAAAGCTGAATTTGAATGACAAATGTCTGTTGACATGTCTCATACGCGATGACATACCCTTTTTTTGCACAAAGCACATTCACAGGTGTACCCCTCTACAACTGCACATTTCAGGACAATTAACTCAGCAGATATTGGTAATTTATAGTCGTTTTTTTAGCTGACAATGAAAATGCAAGAGAGAATCTTGGAACTTCTGCTTTAGGGTATGCTTTTTTTTTCATAGATAAAAATACTCGACTAGATTTTGGGTAATTACATTTCTTTAACCATCATGCAAAATGTGGAGATTTTCCTTAAAAATAGCTATATAACTATATAGCTCTCACAAACTATAATAATTAACATTAATCCTGTATTTTGTATAGTTTTTTTTAGTTGCTAGAACAAAATTGGATAAAAATGAATAGTATGTTCCACTAGTTTACTGTGCTGCCTGAAGGACCTTTTTGTATGCTAAATGTGCACCAGGATACTTTCACTGCACATTGATTGTAAAATCCAAGAAAATAGAAACATATATATAAAGTATTGAAATGATAAGGGAAAATAATAACTTGTTTTAAGCTGTTTGTGTGGAGGAAGAAAAGCGAAACAGGTATATAATTATATATAAGGTGTATAAGTAAGAGGTATATAAACCTCTTTTAGTGCATTTTTGAAGCATATAGAGATTTAAGGGATAAATTACACATGGTAGTGATCATAGACTGTTGTAAGCTATGTTATGAAGAGGCTGAGAAGTAAGATAGTAGCAGGAAGAACAATGTAAACAAAAGATAGGCCTCTAAAAAGTGCTATTTTACATCTTCCTATTTTTCTAGATAAAACCCAACTAGCATTCTGTCATTCTGTATAATTACTGAGATCTGCCATCAAAAATTCTCATTAAAAAGATTGCTATGGCTGCTTTATTTTTATCACTGTAAAGTTCATACAACACAAAACAGGTTTTGATATATATATATATATATATGTTTTATATATGGGAAAACATAATCCAGGAGTGCAGCACAGGCTGGGATCTACTGGGCTGTGAAGCAGCTCTGTGGAAAGGGACCTGGGGGTCCTGGTGGACAACAAGCTTAGTAAGAATGAACAGTGTGCTGCATCAGTGACAGAGAAAGCCAACACCATGCTGGGTTGAGCCAACAAGGGCATCACCAGCAGATAAAGAAGTCATTGCCCCACTCTACTCAGCACTTGTCAGGCCACACCTGGAAAACTGTGTTCAGTTTTGGTCCCTGCTATACAAAAAAGATGTGGACAGACTGGAGAGGGTCCAGAGGAGGGCCACAAAGATGGTCATAGGACTGGGGAGCCTGCCATATAAGGAAAGGCTGAGAGAATTGGGTTTGTTCAGCTTTGAGAAGAGAAGGCTTAGGGGAGACCTCATCACAATGATCCAGTATTTAAAGGGTGGCTACAAAGAAGACGGAGACTCCCTTTCTACAAGGAATCACATGGAAAAGACAAAGGGTATTGGGTATGAGTTACTGCTGAGGAGATTCTGATTGGACACAGGAGGAAAATTTTTCACAATGAGAACAATCAGTCATTGGAATAATCTCCCCAGGGAAGTGGTGGATTCCCCAACATTGGACACTTAAGATTCAGCTGGACAGGGTGCTGAGCCATCTTGTCTAGACTGTGCTTTTGCCAAGGAAGGTTGGATGAGATGACCCTTGAGGTCCTTAACAGCCTGATATTCTAGGATTCTATGATATATATAAAAAAGAAAAAGTGAAATTTTAAGTCTAATGCTACCTGTTATGATAATGCTACCTGTTATGATAATGCTTTGTAGGGTACTGTATATTCATTTATTCAATTAAGACTCGTTAGATAATTAATTTCACCGTATATTATAGCCAAAACACACGTCTCAGTTCTACATTATTGAAACAAAACTTATTGTAAAGTTTAAGTCTTGCATTATCAGTTGATGGGGAAAGACTTCAAAATACAACCAAATTCTAATTAAGCTGGGAAAAGATGTAAAATATATTTTTTATTTGCATTTTAAATAATAAAGGAGTTGTCATTTGCTATCAGCACACAGAATTCATATGGATGAAATTCTTGTGGAGAAGAGATCCAGATGTGGTGCACTGAGACAACAAATTTAGTACTCAGTTGTATTCATTGTAGATTGTTTCCCTAAGGATTCCCTGAGTTATATTCAGTAGTTCAGGTGCTAGCAAATATTTATTTTGCCTTTTTTCTTTGTTTGTATGTATTAGCTAAAATAGTAATTGATAATATTTTCAAATAGAAAAGAAATGCATCCACAGGACATAGGAGTAGGGACACAGGCCAGCTCTGAAGAAGCTCAGTGAATAGGCAGATATGAACTGACAATATTGACCTATTGACTTGTGTACTGCCAATAAATACATTATCTGCCACGAGCAAGAGAATTCAAAACAGACATTTCAAGAGTTTATGGTTTTCAAAAGTCGCTTCAGGGCTGGTTATACTACATGCTTATCTTCCACAGCTGAAAAGAGAAAAATGCTCATTAGTCTTAGCATAAGTCTTGTTACAGTATTCTTTTCCTGAATGTAGAATTCCTGAATAGGGGTTTCACAGAGAGTCATAAGGACACCATAACAGGACTGGGTAAATAGAAGTGCCTGTATCAAAACCTCTGTTGCTGAAGAAGTGAGGTGGGGTGTGAATGGGGTGTTAAGATCTTGAACTTCGAAAGTTACAAACATGGTGAACTGAGACTTTGTAGGTGCAGTTGTCTTCATCTCAGTTTATGGCCTGAGATTCCACATTTTTTCTATGTCAAATATGTATGTATGCTGTACAAATGCTGTAATCTCTGTGTTACAGTGTCTGTTGGTAAACGTTACTTTTTTAGTATCATGCACTTAGTTTACTTCTGATTTAGTTAAGAAAGATCTGTGCAATATAGTCTGGAATAATCTTTTCCAAATAATCAATTCAATCTTTCAGACAGTCCTGAAAAACTCTTAAAAATTGATTCCAAGCAATTTTTTTTTTTTTTCTTACACAGAAAACCCGCTAATTATATTATATACACAATTGGGAAGATGCAAATGTACAGCCATGAATATGTTTTGCTGACACAGCTGACAGTTATTTTGGCCATACATGATGCACATTATTTGAAAAGGGATTTTGAAATGTCTGCTTGTCTTGATGGTTTCTCAGGCCTTCTAAGCATTATTCAGGTTACTGCAGCCTAGGTAATAATGCAGTAATGGAAATGATGGAAGTTGCTAACGAAGCATGTAATAAAATAAAGCTTACCAAATATTTTCTGAGAAGCATAATTAGAATGTAATGTATACAATGTAATTAAATAGCAACATGGTCCCTCTGCTTTCCTGAATCATGTAGAAATAATAGAAATTAAATAATAATTCTTCACAGTATTCTCTTTTTCCTGTCTCCAATGAACCATATGTATATTCTGCACTTCTTAATCCAAACACGGAGATAAAAAAACTTCACTGATGTTAAAGTTTGTGCTTCTGTTTACTATTAAATATCTTTTATCTTAACAAACCAAGATTTGTCATGTATTCAACCAGTTTTAAAATTTTAAAATTTTGTTTGGTTTTGTTTTGGTTTGGTTTTTGGTTGTTCATTATTTGTCTGTTTCTTCGGAAAACGATTTCTATCTTCCTTCTCTCCAGGATCAAGAGAAGAGTGAAGCAATGAGGGGGTGACTGACTTTTCTACAGAACTGCTGACACTGCAGCAGCGAGAGTTTTGTGCAGTTTACAATTCTTTATTTCTTTTTTTTTTCCTTCCATATGAAAATATCATGTCAATTTTTTTTCCTTTTTACTGTACATAATTTTCTACGAGTTGATTTCAATGTATAGGATTTTTGTGTGTCTGTGAGTTGGTGATCTTGTGAAGAAAAAGTATAGGAATAAGTATAGTACCCATCTTTTTTCCAGCCAAAGCTTTCCAAGAACACAGCACAAAGTAACAGAAACTGAGCTAGTGTTCAAATTTGTAACATGAGATTATTGAATAATTTCAGCAGGGTATTCTGGTATTTTGTACATCTGTAAGAAAAGGAAAACTATTATTATGCAAATTGATTACTGAGTTCCTGTCAGCAGAGATGCCTATCAATGACTATTGCTCCGCTTTTTGTTGGCTTTTTCACCTATTAAAGTATTAAGAAGAAGGAATCATTTAGGGCTAAAATGTGATTCATTGATATCCACAGCTATCTCAGGAAAGAAAGGAAACTATGACCTGATCAACAGGATACTGACAGATAGTTTCTGCCAACCATGAAAAGAGCATTCAATGGAAGGAAAGATAATTTATGTGTGCAGTACTGTCAGGTTCAAGCTCATATATATGACAATTTTTTTTCCACAGGTGGTAAAAGGCAAAAATCCTATGCCCAAAATTTTTAGCCTCCCTATTCAAAATCTTAAGCTTGCTAATTTTGTTAGCAAGCCTACAGACTAAAAAGATTTAATGAAAAATTTATTAAATATAAAGTCAAATAAGGAGTCTGCTTACTAACAACAAGCTACTTCACCAAGAATTATAGGCCGTATTAATTACATGTTTTAGGCTGATACTAAACGATGGTCAACTGTAAAAGAATATAATACTTCTTTTTTCAAAAAACCATGGAGTATTGTTTGAACTCCCACCTAAGAAAATTCATTTCACAGTTAAGGAACTATTATTTCTTGGAAAAAAAAGATTAGATTCATTCAACAAGTTAAAGTAATGCATGAATTTATACTGCAACATTCTGCATCAGTTGCTTAAAGCGTCTACATTGTATTCGTTTAAGTCAGCATGTTTTTCTTCAAAAAAATAATGTGACACTCACCATAATGAAAATATAGCTATGCTCAATTTCTTTGTCCTCTGTGGAGGTAGATCTCTTATTTTCATTGGAAACTGGCCATAGTACATCTTCAGAGAATATACAGGTGTCGCTTTTTTGCCTCTTTCATACTTTGCAACTGGACCTGTATAAGTGACAGAAGTGATTTTGTGCATTTCTTTGTAGTGTTGCACCATCAAAAGTATTACTAGTAAAGGGAGCCAGAAGGGGAGAGTTGGGATGTAGCTCCATAAAATGTTAATTTCTATAATTTTAGAAACTTTAGCATGTGCTAGGTAATCTTACTCTTTCATAGCTATACAACCAAATTTGATTTAAGGGCATAATAAAAAAAAAAAGGTATATAAACACCTTTCTAATAAAGTAGAGAAGCACTGCTCAGTATTTAAAGATACCTTATAGTAGCCTGCTGAGAAAGAAATGTTATTCTTTATGAATAGGTTCTAAATGTTTCACATCACGATGTTTTACAGTAGATCTTTGATTTCAGATGAGGTGCATATTTGCCTCCCTTCATTATTCGTTATTGTGTATGGATATAGTACAAATAATTAACTATTCAGCTTGAAAGAATCATATTTATGATCATACATAATGATATTTATGATCAAACACCCATATATTCCTAGATTATTTATTTTACAAAGAGAACAAACACCTTGGGTTTCCATTATCCAGTATTTGAGCTACAAAATCACAGAAAATTGCAAGTTGTGAGTGTGGGTATGGTTGTATATGTACCTGAGTTTTGAATAGCTCAGTTTACATCTTTTCTCTACCTGAAATCTCAGAATAAGTTTTAAATGTTACTTCAGTATTGGCCAAGTATAAGAAAATTGTCTTCATTGGTATGATGTCTGCTTGATGTACACAGGGACCTCACATGATCTACAATATTTTATGGAAAGCCTCTTTGATTCTGTCAGACTGATGAGTTTGTAATCTGCATAATTACAAATACTTTCAAGATTTTTTTCAAACACTGCTCAGTACACAGTTTGGCGTTTCATGCTTTTTTGAGAGGGTTTTGTTTTTTCATATTCCCTTCATTTGTGATGGTTTCTGAAGCTTCTAATCTCTTCATGATTTGGCATAGTAGCAATATATACACACTTTGACACTTACTTCAAGATTATTAATTTCCGTGAGGTCTCACATTCATTTTATTCTCAAAACTCCTTAGGAATAGGATACTAGAATCCATTAAGAATGCAGATAAACACAGTTTGGGGAATTACAGCTCTTAAAACTTAGATGCACCTTAAAGAGTCTTTTAATGTAGCTTGGTAATACAATTGACACCAAAAATTTCAGACAACTTTCTGACTAAACAGGTGATGACATTAACTTGATTGTTGGTTGTGTAAATAATTTTCACTCTTAAATACATTAATTTTTGAGAGTGAGGGCAATTGCTTACCTTTATTATCTGTCATCTAAACGTATATTACATGTCTCTGTACATAAAGCCATTTTATATCACTCTTGTTCAAAATATATCCCATCTTGTTCAAAACGAGACTCCTTTTTAGTTTAGATGATATATGTTGAATTGACGTAATTATGTACACAATCCCTGCTGATCAGCATCCCTAAATGCTGTGTATACAATGACTATTACAGAAGCTCCTAGGCAGAGATCATTCAGTTCCCTTTCCTTATATTCTGACTGCAAGCTAATCATTAAATTACAGCCTTTAGAAAATTTGAAGCTGGACTCTCAATGAGAAGAAAGTCCAGTCATCAAAATCTGGCACCTTTTGAGATGTGTTACTGTACATCTTTACTGTGGGGTTTTTTCAGAGTTTCTATGTAACTGTGATAGATAACTTTTAAATTAGTACATAACCTGTATGCTATGAAGAAATTTTGACTGCTTGTTTGTTTTAGAGAGGAAAAACATATTTTATATGTTAACTGGCAAATTAAATGAAAAAAAAGGTTTATAAAATATAACTTATTTGTCATATTTCTGATGAATGTAATTAGGTTAAACTGTGAATCATGTTCTTTTACTGTCATCTGGTAATTACCTGCCTGTCTTAACTGAGTCTTGTGATTATTGTCTGTATGATCATAGTCTGGTTTTGGGTCATCCTGTGCTGGACCAGGATGTAGTAAGCATGGGACAGACACAGCATCATAAATGTTCAGGCATTTGAGACAAACTCTGCAGTCTCTGTGCTCTGAATTGCTGCACTGGAAATTTAGCATCCTCTCCTCTGCAAGCCAGTCACACACAATCAATTCCTCTTGTAAAACAAATTTTGTAGACAAGTATTCTCATAATCTTGCAGATCCCAATATTACTTAAGAGACTTTCCTCAGCTTTTATCCTGTTTGTATTCACAGGAGCATCTGTTGACATTATTAGGGACATTGGGTTTTGACAGTGATGTTTTTCCCACTAATGGAGACTACAGTATGCTTCTGCTGAAGTTGTGGGTTATTCCTGTCCTCATAATTTCGTTTGAGTGAAAATGATATATGCTCATCTACATTTGACTCAAATTTATTAAGAAAACTAACTAGTCAGTGGCTAACTGACTAGAAGTGCATATGAAAGTAACACTGATCATAAGGGAAGTGAAGGCAAATTTTGATAACAGGCTTAATACCAACTTGGCAGGGAACAGCACCCTTTGAAGACTTCCTGTTGACTGTCTACCCTTTTCATTGATTTATCAATATTCCCTTCCATCTGCAGACCTCATGTATATGTTGCTGTCTTTCAGCAAAAAGATAATTTAAAAAAAAAACTTTGCTTATCTCACACTCCCCCAACACACACCTATGCACTGTGGTTTTCTTTGCAGAATCTAGTGTGATCAGTGTCAGAAAGAAAAGCAAAATGACAAAGAAAAGAACAGATCCCAGTATTAGATATCATGTTTGTCTTAGCTGCTAAAACAGGCTAGTTCTCTAGGCTTCTGAAGTTAAATATACATAAGTCAGGCATAAATAACAAAATTATGATGAATTTTAATCCAAATTAATAGACACTATTTAAAAATCCATTTAATATTTTTAATTTCTTGAGATAATTCTTTAATTCATGGATTAAAGAAAAAAGTATGTTCTAGGACTGGTGTGAGTACATTAAAGTTAAGTCTGATAAAAAACACACAAAAACTGTTCTTACATTTGAATGCTGAAGCTAACAGTCCCATAGGTATAATTTTTTTAAAAAGCAACTAATTTTAGCAGATTTTGTTTAGAGTATTGAATTACAGAACAGCAAATCACCATTTAAATTAATAATTAAAATAATTAAAAACAGGGGGCACAATAATCCCATTGATCCAGAATAATTCTTATTGATAAGGGTTCTTTGAAATATACCCATAGGTACTAAAGTTTCCATTACTCAAAGCATAGTCTCCTAAATACTGCCTGCAAAAATATCCTTAAAGTATATGTGTGTATCAGTGTTTACCTTTTTGACACAACTTTCAGCTGATCATACCTGTCTAAATAGTACAATGAGAGTTGAATTTCTTTTACTTTTCCCATGGATTCTTAAAGCAACTTTCAGCACTTTCTGTGGCTTCCATTGTGTTATTTTGTTGAAAGTGAATTTTATCTCTCACTTACTACAATGACAGAATGACATAAGGATTTTCTCAATCACCCTTTCCTCACCCCTGGAACTGAGCTAAGTTATTTACTGTTTGGGCAAGGAAAACCTTTTATATTCTTAGGGCTCACAGACAGAATAGCAAGAACAATGTGGAGTGCATGGGATGAGGAGGTGAGAACTGAGGAATAATGGCAGAAGAGAAGAGAAAGTGGGGGATACCAGAAACAATGTATTAAAAAGATTATAGGCATACTAAACTGTGCATTTAGGCACACATACCTAATTTAACTCCTGCACTGAAAGACTGTAATTTAGTATAGAAATTGTCTCTCCACCATGCCCACTGTGTATGTCAGGTAGCTCAGGACTGGTTTTATTCGATGTCATTGCAGAATATATGACTGAGCCATTAATTTTGATACTAACTGCATGATCAGGGGAAATCTGGTAAGAAGTCCCCATTTGTAGTAGAGCAGATGTGTTATCAATGACAGGTAGGAATTTTTTTTATGTAACATTGTTCATGGCAACTTCTTTAACTTTGATACATCTTTCAGCTGAAATAGCCAGCAACAGATAGGTTAGGGAATTCACTTGAGAGGTATGGAACTCCAGATTTAATCTCCTGAGTTGCCTTGTTGAAATGAAGGACTTGGTGGTAATGTCCGAGTCTCACTGCCTCCTTTTGGAGCTGTTCTACTTTATTGAGTAATTAATCATTTATGGAAACAGAAAGAAGCAGTGATTTGGTGCCATATCTCACTGACTAAGGGTTCTCTGGGAGTGTGAGTGAGACTAATTGCTCCTATGCCTTTTTCAGGTAAAGCGAATGCTTGAACCAGATTGTGTGCCCTGGCCACCAAGCTATAGACTACTTTAGGGTTGGATTTGTCTTTGTTTTTTAAGAAAGACTGTGCAAGACCTGATGTGTAATGGTAAAATTAATTTAAATACCTTTTTTTTTTTTTTTATGAGGTGAAGAAACTCTTTGAGTTTGTGTAATTATCTGCAAAATCTCCTAACTTTAAAAATCCTTTATGCCCAAAATAATACTGCATTTTTCTAAATGAATGAGTGCAAACGGTCTCTGAGTTACAACCTTCCTGTTGCTTGCTGACAGGTCAAGTCTAACGCTGACAAAGGCATTGTAAACACTTCTTCATACTAGTCACCAAATGAGCTTAGGAAGTTGGGAAGCAACAATCCCAAGAATCTCAACAAACATTTGGAGTAGTAGACTCTTCATGAGCCTACCTTTCTGTTCTGCATATTGATCTGGTTTTCCCACAAATACAGACAAATAATTTAGTCTACCTTTAGTGAGCATCTTACCTTATCACTCTCAGCTTCCCTTACAGTCAATACAGACAGGCAATTTTAGAGTAATTTATCTAATTTACGTTACACATCAATTTTAGGTTGAGATAAATTATAGCATAGAAATGCTTATTCTCTTCATAGGCTGTAAAGGTTTGATTCTGAGTAACTTCTAGAAAACATTCTTCCTGTCAGCATGGAGGTGAAATGGGCATGACCCATGCTTTCCTTGCGGCTCCTTATTTTGAAGAGCAGGTGCAGTACATAAAAGATACCTTGGAGAACTTCCTGTCTCAGTTTTTGATCTAAGGAACCCCATTGTATTGCAACTCTAAACTAGATTATATGTACCAAGAAAATCTGGTAAACCCTTCTAAGCATGTTAGAAGATTCTCTTCCTTCTTTCTCCTTCCTCACACTCCGTTCTCCTTAATCATCATGAAGGACTGTTTCTGACTGGTACCCTGGTCACTAGAGGAACAGGTGGGAAGGAGTTTTTTCATATGCTCTTAAACAGGTTGCTATGTCGAGTTTATCTAAATTCAGATATTTATAATATTTTGCAAACTGTATATTTCTCTTCATGCTAAAAAATACACAGTCAGAATTACACCTTATATACCATGCAGGAATTAGCTTATTTGTGGTAGGTCATAGTCCCTGAGTGGAATAGGCAGACGTAATATATGTTGTAATGAAGTACAACTCTACACACTGTAGGCACTCTGAGGCACTTCTGAGGGGACCTCCACAAAAACACATAGTGAGACATTTGTATAACCTTAAATGAAAATATCTTTTGTATGGCATTTTCTGGATTTATTATAGACTTCCAAGAAAATGTTACCATCAGGTCCAACCAAAGAAGATGAGTTTTGCAGTTAGTAGTCAAATACAAAGCTGTGTAGGGTGTTTTTATTCTCTATTTCACTTTCTGGGGGTGTTTTCCACCTTCACCAAGAGAGGTCTGAGCCAACGCAATCTCGAGACTATGTAGATATTTATATATATTTTACAAAAAGAGATGGCTTCATTACTGCTTGATTTACCTTTGTGATACATTTCTTTTTTAAAAATCTGTTGCAGAAACAGAAATCAGGTGACAACACAACCTAGGCAGCTGTTCTCTTCTTCTCTGCATCTCACACTTACTGCATTACGTTCATTACTATTTCAGTAAGGTGAATCATCTTCCTAACTTCCATCAAATTTTATTCTATTTTATTAGAAAACTGTGTAATAGTCAGTTATACCCTTTCCAGGAATGTTTGTGCCTCTTCTCATACCAGATTCATTGGTGCAGTCAAAATTAGGTGAGCTTCTTAGGGCAAGAATCTTGTCTTCTGACATCTTTGTTAAATGTTACACCCACCTCCAGTATGTTGTAATGTGTTTAACAATGAAGAAACAGAGGATGGTTCGTTTAATATGAGACCACTGTTCTTATGTTTGGTGGGTTCCTGTATGATAAGAGAGTTCTTAATGTATGGATAAGCAAGTTTTGTGTCTGGTGGCCTATTAACACACCTTGTTAAGGAGTAAAATCTGAGGGAGATACTGAGTATTTCAGAGGTGTACTATCCTTTAATATACTTAAAAATTGTAACAGTTTGCTGTCATAATTTTGACAACTCCCCTCAGAACTCTTCTTAGAAAGGAAAGTGAGACAAGATCCGTGGGGATGAAGTAATGAGGTAGGGATTCCCAAGAGAACCACACAGGAATTTCCCTTGACCATTTGTTCACACATTTAAAGTAAAGAAGAGAGACATCCTCTTGTCTCACAGTTTATGAATTAGTCATCATAAAATTGATTAAACTTTCCAAATAAAAATGTAGGTTTTTTCTTTAAATTTAAGCTGCCATGTCAGAAAATTAAGTCAGAAATTCTTTTTGTGACAATGAATGCAGTCATTTTTATACTTTTTTTGAAACTCTGCCTTATTTTTTTCACTAAATTGAGGATGGTTGTGCATTATCTAACAACAGAAATTTAAAAAATTACACTCTGGTGGAGGGGGAATACTGTGGGAATCATTGATTAGTAGCATAACTTCATGTAGCAAGAGGTGAAGAGTTATAGTGATGTTATGGAAAGCAATCATAGTTAAAATTTATAAAACAGAAAATTGTTTTAAAAGGTAAATAGTCCTTTTTATTATGATAGAAGCACTGACTAGAAAAAACAGTGATATTAAATGAAAATATCTTTTAAATTAAGTCCAAGGCATTATTACTTTGAGGAATTTATTTCACATGGCTTTGGTTAGAGTACAGTTCCTCTGTGATATTAGATGATATGAGACAAACGTGCAGCCAAGTCAAGGGAAATAGTAAAGCGACCATCATTTCATAGAAGTTAGCCAAACCACAGTATTGGGAAATAAACATTTTAGTCCATATGTGTCACATTTGATTTTATGTGTCATATCTTTCAAAGGCTGATATCAGCCAACAAATAACATCATAAATTAATTAGATTGCTAACTTTTGTTTGAAAATGTATTTCCATGAAACTATGAAACCAAGTAGTGGTGCTATTGTGCTATCAAACATTGCACCTATCACTTTTATGCTGGGCATAATTTTATTTACTAATTATGATAGGAAAGAGTTAATTAAAAATGTATACCTTTTTCTTAGTTTTGCTTTTTCTTGAATGAGGTAAAATTCTGAAAAGGAATTTTAAAAAACTTGCAAAGTTACTTTGAAGTTTCACACACAGTCACTGAATGAGGTTAACATGTCTCTGTACAGTGAAAGAAAAACAAATTGTTTGGAGGTTAAAAATTACAGTGTGGAGTCCTTCAATAAATGTTCCACAGCACACAGAACATGAAGCTCTGCCTGGCACCCGAGAAGAAAACCTTCTCCCACAGCCATAGTTTCATCTTTTTTTCCTGTAGAAATCATGGGAAATGGATGAAACTGAGAAAAAACTCCCTTTCCTTATAAAGATAACATACCAAGCCATCAAAATTGCCATTGTGTGCTACAAGCATGACAGAGAAAATTGAGTGTAACAAGTAAACACAAGGGTCATGAATAAGATTTTTTTCTTTGTTTTTTTTTGTTTCTTATTAATGTTTTAGGGCCTTTAGCCAAATATTCTAATGTCATGCTGTGTGAAAAAGATGTTAGTTTCTCTGCTTGCTGTGAGATGTTCCAAGTTTGGAAGAGGTTCCCACTAAGAGAAAAAAAAAAAAAAAAATGAAAGAATACATTAGCATGAATAACTCAGCGTTCTCTAGTATGGAATGAAAAGCAAGTTATTTACATATAAAATATAAAAAAAAATTACACTCCAGCAGTGAATGAGTTCCTAATATCAGATTGAAAAGGGGCCAATTTCAGGCTCATGCATGGGAAGTTTGCATGTGAATTCCTTACATATAATGAAGGTAGTTGATCATTCAGTGCACAGTGACCTAGCAGTACGTACATTGACATCTGTGATAGAAACAAAATTATGCAATTGTCTAGCAAATTGACTTTTAAACAGTATCAGTTAAACATCTTATTAATAAAGACTAAGATAGTGGATATTCAGTGCTGTTTTAGAAGACATTTAAATAAGACCTTGTAACAAGAGTAGAAACTGTGGCTTCAAGGAAATGTTCACAGCTCCAGTTTTGGATTGCGCTAGTGGCTGCACAGCAGTGACCGAAGTTGGAAAGGCCCAAAGAGCACTGTGACTGATAGTGCCACTGTCTGCCCATCATCCAGAGGCTCCACAGTTGGTCTGTGTCTGGCTTTTTTTTTTTTTTAAATCAAAGGTTTCTTGAAGCTTTTCTCTCCATCTAACTGAACAAGATCCTTTGTCTCAATGTGGGGCTTAGATGGCCCCTTTTATGTTTTACCTATCTTTTTTCCTGGTCTTATTTCAGATTTTCCACCCGTGATCTTCCCACATCTGCCAAAATAAAATTTGCCTTATGCACTTACACTGATCTGTGGTTTTTTTTTTCTTAAGAGAGAGCATCTTTTAAACATGAGTATTGTGAGTCAGCAACTGAGAAGGTGTGGACTTGGAGAAAAACTGAAATGAATTTGCGTGGACATAAACTAGGTCTGTGAAACTAAAAATGATAAACAACTGTGCTATTTTTTTAATTCCAAGAAGCTTAGAATTCAACAACTAAAAAGCAAGCAAACTCCACAGACACAAAGGATTTGTCTTGCAAAGAATTAGAGGAGAGAAGGGTATTTTATTCACAAACTAGGCTTTCAGAATCTATCTTACTTCAAATGTTTACTCCAAGGATGACATTGGGAGAAATGGAAAGGCGTAAAACACATATGAAAGGGACAGTTAATTAACATGAATTCAAATATATGTTGATGTGGATCTGAGGGAAGGTTTATTTTAAAGTATACAAAGCATTTAAAGAACACTTTTTCTACATTAAACAAAATGATAATAGAAGGATTCCATGAAAAAAATAGAAAGCCACAGCCATGAATTCTGAATCCCCCTTGAAATGCTGCTTCTGAAATCCTCATTTTCAAATGCTGTGTTTCTCCCACTCCTAAATTGAGAAGGAGCAGAGGAGCAGAAGAAGGGTGTGTTATAGTTGTCATAGGACTACAGTATACCACAGATTACCAAAAATATGCAATGCCAAAGAAACTAGAAACAGAAGATGCAGTTCCTATGGATTTACGTAAATAAATAATTTGTGCAATTTTTGAATTATATTTTTAATTTTTAAAATAAAGCACTAATTTCTAACATTATAATAAGGAGCAGAGTGATTTGTTTTATAAAAGCTAGTTTTCAAAGCTATTCAGCATATTTGGCAGCTTTTTACTAACTGTTCAATCTTGCTTTCACAGTATAGTCTTGTCCTCATTTATTTTTTGTTGCTGAAACCATTAATCATAGGTTCTCTCATTCTTTTCATAAAGACTTTGCCAAAAGGAAAGCTTGTCAACTTTAGCATTTCAAGATATAGAGCACAGAAAGGGAAATTTATTTTAATATTATACATTCTTTAGTTATGAGTACTGTTCCACTATTTGGAACAAGTCCTCTGTCTTGTCACTGATGGAGAGAGAGGATTTTTTCTGCACCCAGAATGAATAAGTCTTTGCAAGCCTATAAGCACAAGATAGAGCTGATAGTATCTTCTCAAGAGGAATGTGTTAACACATTCTTGTCTATAACCTTTAATTTCCTATGCTCAGAGACACTGCTTATGTGTAGGAAGACTGCCTAAAAAGAAGGATGAGTATGCTTAGCTAAAGCTTTAGCTAAAACTATCTATCTTGTTTCATGGCAGTGTTATTTTAAGAATCAATTTATGACTTTAAAATTGATTATTTTGCTAATTTTACATATTTAATATAACTAGAGGCATTTGACATCACATTGTGGAAGTGAATTACGATGTATACTGGTACAATATTGATATGAGCAGACAAACTTTGAGGTATTGAATATAAAATGTCAGGTTTAATTATAATAAGAAATTTACATAATGACCTAATGCTTGATTTTTAAAGTGGACAGCTATAAAGACAAATCCAATAAAACATCTTTGCCTGTTTTAATAGTCTTTAGTGGCTGTATTTACATGCTATTGATTAGTATGAAAGTTTAATAAAGTTTATTCATTGCAGAATTGGATTTAAAAGACTTCATTTGTTATTGTATTACCTCTTTCAGATTTTATATCTGAAATTTCTTAATTGGTCAAGCATTTCAGTAGTTCATAAAACTATTTAAGAAAAAATTGTGGAAAGAATAACTCCATTACCAACGCAGGGTGTACTACATTACTTAATGAATGCACCTAAAAAGCCACATGTATCAGAAATCCACATGTAAGTTGCCTGAAGCATACTTGGTTGGGGTAATTTTAATTCAATTTAACTCACTGTTTTCTTCAAAGAATGGAAATTTCACATTCAATCCATCATAATTCACTTGGGCCACAACAACCCCATGCATCGCTACAGGCTTGGGGATGTGTGGCTGGAGAGCTGTGTGGAAGAGAAGGATCTGGGGGTTCTAATTGACAAGCAGCTGAACATGAGCCAGCAGTGTGCCCGGGTGGCCAAGAAAGCCAACGGCATCCTGGCTTGTATTAGAAATAGTGTGACCAGCAGAAGTAGGGAGGTGATAGTCCCCCTGTACTCTGCACTGGTGAGGCCACACCTGGAGTATTGTATGAGAGATATCGAGATATCAAGGTGCTGGAGTGAGTGCAGAGGAGGGCAACGAAGCTGGTGAAGGGCCTGGAGAACAAATCCTATGACGAGTGATTGAAGGAGCTGGGACTGTTCAGTTTGAGGAAGAGAAGGCTGAGGGGAGACCTCATCACTCTCTACAGCTACCTGAAGGGACATTGTAGAGAGGTTGGTGCTGGTCTCTTCTCACAGGTGATTAGTGACAGAACAAGGGGGAACGGCTTTAAACTCCAAGAGGGGAGGTTCAGACTGGACATTAGGAAAAAGTTTTTCACAGAAAGAGTGGTCAGACAGTGGAATAGGCTGCCCAGGGAGGTGGTGGAGTCACCATCCCTGGATGTGTTTATGGGTCATTTAGATGAGATGTTGGGGGATATGGTGTAGGGGAGAACTTTGTAGAGTAGGGCTGATGGTTGGACTCGATGATCCCAAGGGTCTTTTCCAACCTGAATGATTCTATGATTCTATGATAATTCAGTGTGATAGAGTTGAATTAAAAACCTGAGTCAGACAGACAGCTTTTAGAAACAGGAGACTTCCTAAGAGATTTTTCTACTTTTTAAAATATCACTTAATCTCCTTTTTATTTGTGAAAAATAGTGTTTTCATTAATAGGTGTTCTCTTGCTAAATGCTTTAATATTTATAGCATTGTCAGGGGTCTTTGAGTGGAAGCTCTAGAAGTATAAAATAATTTTATAATTAGTGTAAACTAATTTTACTTTTCCTGTATCTTGGCAAAAGTGCTCTGAGATCCTGTTTCCAGAGTGTTCACATTCCTTTGCTGTTTTCAGAAAACTCTCTTCAAAATGCTAGGTTTGCAAATCTGTATTTTCTGAGCACCTTTTAACTTTATTTATGCTTACAGGTTTTTAGAGTCTTGAGACCATAATCCAAGGGAAGCAAGATGCCAGCACATGTGGAGCTTCCACAGCTCAGCAGTAAGGCAGTCTAGTATGTGCTAAATCAAGTCTTTTGTTTGTAATTGCAAAGACAGATCCAATGAAGGCAGCTGTAGTAACAGTAATGTGACGTTTATGGGCAATAAAAGACACACTTTTGACGTAACACCTCTTGGATCTTTAAATAGAGAAAATAAAGTGGATATAGAGCAGTAAGTATATTACCTCACAGCAAACAAATGCATACAGCAGAGGCATTGAGATAGGCTACAGTATGTACTTGGGTATAGGATGATGAAGAGGCAAGTGTGTAACTGGAAAATATCTTTCCATTGCCTCAGTGAGTCATGGAAATGTTCTGTCCTGCTACCTCCTAGAGTTAGCAGTGCCCTGATAGTACCAGAAGAAAGGTTTCATAACAGAGCCAAAGCTTCTCTCAAATTTTCTGAGGCCATTAAGAAAACAGGTGAATATTTGGATCTCATGTTTCTCTTTTCCTCCACCACATCTACTTCAGCTGTTTGTGCTTCTTACATCTCACCTAAGACAGCTGATTAGAAATAGAGATGCTGTGAAACTAAATGAACTCTCAGACATGCTGGAAGTACCCCACTGTATTGGGATTTTTTCTGCAATCCCAGAAGGGCAAAATCCTTATGTTTTAGTTAATTACCTCAAGTTTATGCTGGAGTGAATTTCAGAGCCAAGTTTAGAGCGGAACTGCAAAGTCAACTGATACAACTGAAGACTGGATTTGTTTGAAACACTTGAGGGAAACTTGGTAAGAAACTGTCAGATCAGCTTCTGCAAGCATGGGGCTGGGAAGGAAACAACTGCATGCAAAGCATATGGTACAGTGCTATCAAGGTTTTCAGTGTTAGGCAGTAAGCACATTGGATCCAGGGATTAATTTTTGAACTGCATTATTGTGAAGATTGAAATAAGTTCAAGATGTAAGGTAGTTTAATCACTCAAATTTCTGCTATCCATGGTGGTTAAAATGGTAACATTCTAGTTTTAAAATTTTTATGGATAAATCCGTAGAGAAAACAGAATACTTCCCCCACCCCAAATAAAACAAGAAATCAACAGCCCAAAGCCAAAAACCTCAGAGAAATGAATGTTGTTTGGTATTTTCTGCATGGACTTTCTGTCAGCAAGGAGAAAGAGGAGACTTATATTTCTTGCAGATCAAGGTTATCTCCTGGCATTTTTTCATTGTGGGTAGGGGAAAGGCAGTCTGAGGGAAAAGGCAGGAATAAAGAGAAAGCAGCAAAAGTGTAGATTAGGTCTACAGCACAGTATTAGTGAACTCCTAGCAACACCTGTTAACCTTGCTCGATTTACCTGATTACTGCTAATCACCTGTTATGAAAGTCTTTCAAATTCTCCATCAAAATGGGGAAGAAAATACTGGTTCCACAAAATTTTCCCAAATGGACTCCTGGGAATTGTCTTTTTAGTGCTCTTGGAGTAATTTAATAAGCAGGAGCTGTAATTATTCAGATTTTAAGATTCAAGTTGCTTTCCTCAGTGACAAATAAGTGACCTATTGATTCATGGTGGGTTTTTTTTCCTAAAATTTAGCATCCAGTTCTTTTCAACTCATCATACTTAAATTATTTTCTTGTAAGTACATAACACCTTTATTTAGAAGACAAACATCAATAGAAGTTTGAGCTGTTAGTCTCTTACCTGAACCGGATAAACACCTCCAGGTGCACAAATAGGGCAACAGAGCCAATACAAAGCATTTGTGAATTGCATAACCATACTAATAGATTTATCTTTAATCGGAATGACAAGCATTTCTGCAATGATTTGGCTGATCATTTCCTGGATTAGGCAGGAAACAAGACAGTTTAAGTCCTCGTCTCCTCATTTTTTAGTGAAATCCATGTGCAAGATAAATAACGAAGTAAATTACATCTAAAGTGTCCAATTTTAGCACGCAAAATTACATGCAGGAAAACAGAGAATTTGTTGAATAAAGCAAATCCTCCTTTCCCATCTTCATCCACTTTACCTTAATCTTGATTATTCTTTCATTCCTCTGCTTGTTGCTCTTTCTACTGGAATTGAGTTCTTTTATTCTTATATGTAAATTTCTTTTTAAGTAACATGAGTCTAAACTAAAGCCCAAAGTAGATGGTAAGCATTTATTTGTGTCCTGTACACTTGGCTTCCTCTTACCTGGGTGAAATTTCAGACTTTACTGATTCAAACAATCAATCTGCCTTGACCACCACAAAGTAGAACACGAAAGAAGTAGAGATTGATTGTATTAGGGCTCATCTGCCCAGAGAAATTAAGGTATGGTAAATCACAGTGTTAATTTAGAGCATTCATTACTCTGTACTAACTAGATGGGTAAGAACGCTTGGTTTGCTGACAGGAGTTTGAAAGTATTAGTTCATCCTGCCCACATTCAGCACTGGCAGCATCATGTCCCCGTGTGATGAGTAGAGTCCAATCTGCTCTACATAACTTTTCAGAAAGGGCAATTAGGTTGTGCTTAGCGTGGCACTGTGTGTTACTACAAAGCTTCCTGCTGGTTCAGAGTGTGGGCAGACTACAGCTCTTATCTGTCTGCAAAATACCTTCATAGGCATAACCACAGAGTGCCTTTAGGCAAAGGAATTTACTCTACTTGAAAAAAAAAAAAAAAGGTATCTAACATTCAGTTTGTAGTAAGAGTGAGAAATCAGTGAATAATAGCTAGTGTGCTTAGTTTTATTGTGCATTAACATTTATCAGCAGGTAGATAAGTCTTTAGCATAGGGTTTCATGGTATGGTTCAGTTGATACAGCTCTATGCTAAGACTGGAAAAAGTGGTGCTGGTCCTCCTCTACCCTCAGTTGCCACATAATCACTTTGCCATACTGCCTTGCACCAGCACAGTGATGCATCTAACAAACCTGTATAATTCCCTACACTGGCAAAAACCCCTTAGTCATATTTTTGTCTTTGTTTAAATACTTAAACCAATTTATAATGGATTGAGCAGAATGACATTTACCATTGTAAGGAAAGAAGAAGCACATGTCATGTAGTAGGTTGAAATTAGAGATAAGAGACCATCCCTATCAGGAGCATTCTAGCTTGTTCAATCATATTGTAATCCATATCCTCCATCTTCAGTAATATCAGTTTTCGTGTTTAGCATTCTCATAAATTCAGAGAAAGTGGCATTAGGATAAAGAATAGAAGTACCAGAAATTATCAGATTCTCATTGGAAAATGCTGAAAGATATATTGTTTGGACTGTTAAATGAACTTTGTAGAAAAATAATAGCGGTTTCCTACATGTTTGCTGTGGTTCCAGGACAACCTCTGAAGATACTGTTTTAGGACAACCTGAGGCAAATGTCATACTTCAACTTTCAAACAGCTCTTACCCAATTAAATTAGTGAGTAAAGGAGTGGGTAAATTGGTATTTGAAATCTGATTCCCACCAATAACCTCATTAAGGGGAGGAGAGGGGATTGTTGCTTGTTTGTTTGGGGTTTTTTTCTTGTGAGATGGAGAGCTTTTAGAAAATAGGTAGAATTTCTGTTATTTAAAAGAAGATAATTAAAGCTTGGAAACAAGAGTACTGGTAAGAAGCAGTAGCCAGAAGCAAAAGGACCAAACTCTCATACCCAGGAAATCCCTTCCATGCAAAGCTTTCCTCCCTACATATTGTAACTGAAAAAAGAAAAAAAAATCAAGGAAAAGTTTGAATTCTCTCCTTACCTGATAGGCTTCTTTGGTTTAGAAAAAATTTTTGTATTTTCATGCAAAATGAAAATTCTTCTGCATTTTCATTTCTGCAGAAATTTTTAGCTTTGAATAATTTAAATTTGCATACAGACCAGAAGTACATTCACTTCTTTTGCAGGTTTGTTTTAGTTGGTCTTACACAGACAATTCCACTGGACTTGCTGAAAAATGTAAGTGATAATTGGTTTGCACTGCTGAGCAATGCAGATCACATACTTAACAAAATTGTCTTAACTTACTGTTTAATGATTTTTGCTTTTATATTTAATTTCTTTACTGTGAAAGTTTGTATCAACTCACTTCATAAATTTCTGAAAAGTTAATGTTAATTGTAAACATCATGGTCAAATAAGATATCACAAGTAGATTACCTTGAAACAGAAAGATCTTCCTATAGTGAGAGATGGGGAAACATTTAAGCTATACCTGATAGTATGTAGCACGAGGCTCTCGCTATTACCTTTAGGCCCTGATTCCTAATAATTATTCTTTTTTGTGGAGGGACCTGTCTGAGTTCTCTCAGAAGCCCCAGATCCATCGCTGTGAAGTGCTTTGAACAGAAATGAATTGCTAATCATCTTTACATATTCGTTTTCTGATATATGACATAGAAACTTTTGTTCTCCACTCTCTTCATGTGTGGAAAAAGGAGTAAAAGAAGCACCTTCTGTCCTCAGCCTTTGGTTTGCTTCAAATCTTTGAAGTGTAAACAAAACCTACTTTGAAGTAAATGCTAAAATCTACCACTTTAAAACAGGTAGATCCCCTAAGCTTTGGTTTTCCTTATTAGTAATATAGAAGAGATTATCAGCTCTCACTGATGTAAGGTTTGCAGTGTTTCAGACACCTAATGCCCTTTTTTGTTTCATGTCTACATTGAAGTTGAGCCAGACTGGTATCTTTCATGTCTGATAGTAGTTTCTTTACCTGACAGATATAATTTTTTTACAAGCCCACTCTTCCATTTAGTATATCAGTGTTTCATGACACCATTAACTTCCATAAAACATCATCACAGAGAGGAAAAATATCTGAGAAGATGTGTATGTGTCACCATTCTTCTGTATTGTACTTCAAGTCAGTTTATGTGGTGGGTTTCTTCAGTCTTGTTTTAATTTACTTTTTTATTGAACTTTTGCAACTATTCTTGGTTCAAAAATATTAAATACTTTTGTTTTGGTCAGTCATAGTTAGCACTAGATTTATAGGACTGCCATCTGGCAGACTTCTCTCCCACATCAGCTGTGGAGACCTAAAAGAAATATCATCAATGTAATGGTCTGTTTGTGACTTTGGAAGACAAATTTTAGGAAAATGACTTGTAGTTGAGTATCTTTTATCTTCAAAGATACCTGAAAGCTTACTGATTTTGTTAGCTGTCAAGAATGACTGAAAGGAGGGGGGGAAATGTCAGAAAGTAGAGGAGCATGTAAAGATAGAAACTAAGATCCAGAAAATTTGAGTTTTATTTCTGATTCCTTCCCTAAAATCTTGTGTGACTTGAAAGGTATCACAAAACCTGGGAAAATGCTTTTTTCATATCTCAAATATTTCTGTAATGGAAGACACAGACCTATGTCTGGGTGAAGAGAAACTCAGCCAAATTTCTTGAACCTGTTAGAAGAAGATGTAATTTTCTTCCATATAAGTAGTAGTCATCCTTACACTTGAGAGAGAGCCAAGAGTACAGGTGTTGCAATAAAGCAGCATGTTACCAGTTTCCTTTCTTAAGATCCCTGAAATACGAGCCAGCACTACTGATTATCAAGGGTTCCATGTAGTGTATCATCCGTCACTTCTGAGTTCTTCTGCAGAAACCAAGATAGGTTCTGGTTTGAGTTGAATTTTCCATTCTTAGATAAAAATAAAACTATTTGGAAATTTTGATTTGATTGCTTATTAGCAGTATTGTGGTGGTTTAGCCCCTGCCGGGGTCTGAGACCACGCGGCCGCTGCCCCTCCCCCACAAAGGGAGTGAAATACAAAGCCCCAAGACTGAAATAAGGAAAGGTTTAATACAACAGTGCAATAGCAACACAACCAACAACAACAATAACAATAACAGTAATAGTGATAGCAATGAACAGAGCAAAATAGCTACCAAATACAGCAGTGAGAAGCACGATGTACAAAACCACGAGTGCACCGCGCTCCCGCGCCAGGAAAAATGTGACCCGCCAGGATGTGACCATGGTATCTGAATAACCCGGCTAGAGCTCCCCCCCCACTGCTGGGGAAACTTAACCCTATCCTGGTTAAACCAGGACAAGTATCAAAGAAGAAAAGGAAGAATACCTTCTTCTGATAGTTCAGTAGGTATATATTGGATGAAAAGGTGATCTAAGAGGGCAATAATGAGTTTCTAGATTATCTAGTTCCAATAGGAGTTTAAGTTTTGTGGCTTTTGTCTCAGTTTTAGTCCTTTTAGCACTAAAGTAAAAAAAGCCTACATAAACCCATCTTTTCACAAGTACCTTTTCCACAAATTAAAAAAATGTTACAGATCTCTAAAGAATTTATGACACTAAAATTAGCTCTCAGCTCGTGAGTTTAGGTTTCCAGTGTGGGAAGCAATGTTAGATCACTGCCTGTTTGTAATCTTGCTCTTTCCCAGAATAAAACCTGTGAGATTTATGCATTTATCTTGAGGTTTAGTAGGAGCTGTGAGAGCTGATTGTATGGGTTTGAACAGAGCTGTGTAGCAGCTTCCTTTGCTGCCACGTGAGCCAGGGAAGATGCTTTATCTGTGCGTGCTGGAGTATGGCCAAAGTCTTGCATCCCCTGGTAAACCCACCAGGAAAGTCTGATACTCCTTTACTTTCCAGAAACTGCCTCCATTTTGTCCAGTGCATTGAGAGTCACAGACTGTGTGTGGATGAAGCACCTCCACAAAGATGATGTCAGCACTAGAAGTGGTTCTCCATTTTGTCATACCCAGTAGTGATGATGAGCTTCTGGGTGATAGCAGTAAAGGAACCATTTTGTCATGTACAAATCTGTTAGCAGAGGCATCGTCTGTGCCTAGAGCCAAACCTGAAAAAGAGATGACTGTGTCCAGCTGGAGGGTTTTGTGCCTTGGCTTTCTTTTTGTTTACCCTTCATACTGCCAATTTGCACTCAAGTTCAAGACTGTTTTAGAAGATCACAGGAAAATTTTTACTTTCAAACCCCTTTTGAGCCAAAGCAAAATACTCCTCTACTATAAAATGTCTCCCTACTTCAACCATAGAACTTCACAAAATTGGTAATTTTCTCAATAAATAAGCATACTGTTAATTTTATTCTTTATAGAAATTGTATTTTTCATTAATCACTGTACAGAATTCTCAGGGATGATAATGGGGCTGCCCAATTTTTAAGAAGCCCATGTCCTGCTGCTTGCATGGAGATGTACTAATAGCAGGCTGTATTAAGGAGGATGTTATCCCTCCCGCTGCCTGTATCTGTGAACTGACTGCTTTGCAAATGGTTGCAGTCTGCAGATCTACAATCAATGAATAGAGATGGAGAAGTGTTTTTGTTTTGATGATGAGTGCAAAGAAGAGAGGAAATCCAGCACAGACAATACAACATTGATTCAGAGATAGCGTTCATTGCATTGCAGTTAATTTCTAATTGTTATGTCTCATTTTGTATATTAGACTGAGTTGATGAATGTGCTTTAGAATAAGTTAATGAGTAATGAATATGGTATTTAGTAACACTGTTCACTATATAGCTGGCAGAAATGTCACAGTTCTGTTACAGTAATCAGAATTCATTCGTGACCTGCGTAATCTCATGTAGTATCAAAATTCTTTGGGACAAATACTTTGTACACAAAGCTAAAGTATCTGCCTTTCTCTTATAACTCCACAGGATCAATTTCTGAGAGAAGCAAAGTAGCTAGCTACCTAGTGTGGCAGGTCTCCCAGGCACTACTGTTCATACTTAAGTTTCCAAGATTAAGTGAGCTTTCCAGTTGCCGAATTCCAGTTTTGAGTTATTGCATGTTGAATCAAGAGTTCAGCAGCTCTACACATGCACAGAGGGAGTTATGCCTGTAACAATTAACCAGGTAACTAGGTGTTTATAGGGAGAGTGTGTTTTCTCTGAATTCCAGCAGCACCTATTTTGTATTTAGGTAACTAGATACTTCTTAGGAATTTTATTTCAGTATAAAAAATGCCTTTTTCTAGGTAAGCTTGTGAAAGTAATTGAAGGAAAGTGCCGATTCATGTAAGTCTTCTGTGAATGTCAGTTCCATTATACATTTCTCCACTTGGAGTGGCTGCAAGTGATGGAAGAGATAAAATAGTACCTTTCAGGACCACCTTTCCTTATGGATATGATATTTGAAGTTATGAAAAAATTCACATTTTGAAATTCAACTCTATTTCTGAAACATGATCTTAGTCAAAAGAATAGTCCGTGAACTTATTCATTGCTAATAGAGAATTCTCTAGCTAAACAAAATGTAGATTTTCAACCAGAGATTTTTGGTTTTGGTCTGTGGCAATAAATGCTGCCTGTTTCTAAACAGGTGGTAGCCTAGCTTAATTTGTGACTTCTTGTTTTTGAACTGTGCCAATAGATAATTTTATTTAGGAACCTCAAATTGCAGTAATTTTAACAACTGATTTTCTTGCTCCAATTGCTCAGTTCTAGCTAGATCAGAACACTTACATTTCTTTGAACATGAATTTATTTCTGTTTTCTGATAACGACAGCTGTCTACAGTGGTAGAAGTAAAAAAAAAAAAATTAAGATCTTTAAATTACTTAGTTTAGGGATAGGTTACCATGTTTTATTGGACATAATAACTTTAAAGTAAAAACTTCATTTAAAAAAAATTAAAGGCAGTGTGCAGTTCAGCAAGTGTCCATGGAAATTCTTTTAGTTTCTAAAGAAGGCTATCCTATGCACAAGTGATTAGAAAAATGGCGATTTTATACATAATATTTTAATAAAGAATATACTTCAGGCATAGCTGTTCTGTTCTAGTTTAAACTAACAAAAGATCTATAGTTCAGGTTCTCATTTTTTTTCACTTTTCTCTTGGTAATTTACCAGTCCTTAAATGCGAGCACAAAGGTGCTTTAATCCAAACATAATGTCACGTTACACCATTAAGGTGACCTGGTAAAAGTGACAATCTGATAGTGTGTGTTTTAAAGAAGTATAGCTGTATAGATAAGAAGCTGTAATAATTATAAAGAGCCTACAACTAAAGTCTTATGGTGTCTTTTATCCCAGTAACAAGAACAGAAACTCAGTAGAACACAGTGTTTAATTAAGTTGTTATGTACGAGTTAAAAATAAGAATATTAATACAATGATGATCATAAAAATCATATTAACATTCAGGCTCCTGCAGAGACTCCATAAACCTTGCCCCAGAGGTGTAAAGGCGTATGCCAAGTTCTCATCCCTCCTAGATAAGGGAACAGACTAGTTTTAGTCTTGAACTAAGCACACTGTTGCTTATGTGAAAAAAACAAACCACAGCTACAGAGATTCATTTGGTAGTATAGATTAGGTACACTGTAGTAGATGGACATCTAGACTACCATGGATATTGTAAACAGCAATTTCAGTAAGTGAATCTTAACTCTATGTTGCAGTGGTTCTGAAGATGCTCTCAGGGAACAGATGGAAAAAGCATTGTGACAGGGTTTGAGTTACGTGTGGAAACAAAACTTCAGTTTAAGAGTTTGTTCTTTAATACAGGGTAAGAGTGAAAATGGGCAGATAAATACTAATAAGCCTTAACTAAGGACCCAAGCTAGCAAGAAAAGAATTATTTCTCTTCTTTAGCCTGCAGAATAACAAGTGGGATGAACTATAGCTGCCTTGGCAAGCATATCTAACATACGCCTTGGAATTAAAGCTAAACTTGTGCTAGATTTTTGGTATTACTTAATGTTCTCTTTTAAATGTTTATTTATCTTATAGGCTTTGTAACATCATAATTTCACAGAAAACACTGTTCCATCAAATAGTTCTTGAATTACCTATTTCTTTTTTAAAGATAATGTAGCCATATGTGCTTTGGGGAATTTCAAACAATCTACCATTTTTAGAACTGATTGAATAACTTAAAGTGGTGAAACCTATGAAAGCCTTTTGTGTATTTTTTCATAAAAGAATCTTCTAAACAAACCAAACAAAAACATTCTTTTTGTTACTTCTAGTGTAAACCAAATTAAATATTAGTACATTTTACCAACTTTTTTCTCAGTAGCCATGACCATTTCTCTTATTTTGCTTGTAATTTCAAGCTATTATTAGTTTAATCAAGAGTTAGATGGAAAACATGAATTTATCTTATGCAAGATGGTTTTATAATAGGAATCTAGAATGTAGCATTTTATTCTGAACGCTTTTTATAAAATGAATTGTTTTGTGTGCTTATAGATCTTCACACATTGGATAGGTTTTTAATTTCTGAAAAAAGCAAGCACATGTTATGTGTACAGATTTTTTTCTGAAATATTTTCAAAAAGTCATAGTTTGATAAAAGGTACATTTAAAAATAACTTTTAAATATATTAATTTAGGAGGGAGAAGAAACCCCAGTGTTCTGTGTTTGTTTGAAAGAAGTTCCCTACAGTAGATTCTTCTCTGTCCAAAAAGATTTTCAGAAGACTAAACACTGCACTGCTCACCCTACCATTATGTCTCTCATTTCAGCTGCTAAAATATCTCTCCACAAAAGCTAGAAATGCAAAAATCATTCTTTAACACATAACACACTCGCTGAAACATCAGCCACATGACATGACCTTTCTTCCAGTCTTCTGAATAGTTTTTGTCACCCATCCTCAATGAGACTTCTGCTTTTCAAAATAAGCTCTAAATACTACAACTTTTCATGACAAATAATTTGCCTTTGTACTGACAGTTATATGGAGCATGAGATTCTAGACGGCTGGATGATTGGGTGAGAGCAAAGGATTAAAGTTTTCCATCTCTTACCGGCAACCAGTTGCCTCTAGTGAAAGGCACACCACCTTTACTCTAAGGCACATATTCCCCACTTTATTTGAGGTTCTCAGTGCTTACCCATCTTTCTAACCTGATGAAATATTTGAGTGATGTTGATTAAAATGTGTATCTCAATAAAAGCAAAAGCAATGATGGCCGTGAGTACCAAGCCTAAAATCTTACATTGATTGCAAGTGTCTTCCAATTTTCACCTTTCACATATTGGGTACTTAAATATGTCCAGAGCTAGAAACAGTTAATCAGCTTCTTAGATTACACTCTATATCCCTAGGTCTAAGCTTTTTGTTCAGAAAGTTTTTTCACTTCATCTGCCAACACACAACAAGCAGATAGAACAAAACAGATGTTCTGGTTTGTGTTGGTTTCTCAGGGTCATCCAGTAATCTCACAGCACATGCTGGTCCTTTTTACCTTCCTCTGCAGCATATTCCAGCCCTCATACAGTCCTGTCTGATCTGAGTGCTGACTCTGAAACTCCAAGATTTGCACACAAGACATGCTTTTTGACATTATACTTACCTCTCACCATCCCTACATATGATCATGGCATCCAAAAGAAGTTGTACTTTAAAAAACAGTTTTCTTCCCCTCAGTCCATACCAGCTGGATTAATCAAGCTCCTCTTCGAAACACATAGGCATTTCTTTTCAGGCCAACCTTGTGTTTGTCCAAAACTATGTAAACAATCACGTATTACTCTGAATCCTCTCTCTCAGTTTTAGTTTAGATCATTTCATGGAGCTGAATAGACTGGACATTACACATAGTTTATTTATCAGCAGTAGTAAATATATCTGGTTGCTAGACCATATTAGCAGCTGCAGTCCAACTTGTCACCCTGTCTGTGAGTATGGGGTTCATGAGCAGACAACCAAAATCCTGCTAAGGGCTTTGCTTACATTGTCATTTGTAATCACAGAGGGTTTTACCTTCTTGTTTAGCTGAGAAATACTACATATTTGTAATTCAGTTTTCTGCCCAGTGCCCTCTTCCATGTGATTCTTGGTGGTGAAATCTTCAGATACATTTACAGTTCTTCAGGAATGCTGCTGTGGGGCATTTCTTTTTCAGAGGATTGTTCTTTTGCAGATTGGTGAGGATCACTATGTGAATGGAGAGAAATTCAGAAACCTTTAGCTTGCTTTTGCCAACCAGCCTGTGATTCACAATGTAAATTGAGAGTCTGCTAAATCCACTCAGGTAATGAGGCTGATCAGAGCATTCTACTGTCTTCTGTTTAACATCCTTTCCTGTGCAGTCCATGCTTCTGGCTTGTCTCCTTTTCAGTACACAAGTTTAGGGAGTGTGAACATTTTCTGGAAGATATCTGTGCATGCCCCTTCACCAATTCTGGAACTGTGTCTCCCATCAGTTTAAGATTGCTTGACCGTAATTTGCCCAAGAATATTCAGATTGAGAACACTCTATTTACTGAGTCAAAGAAATATGCAGTCAGGGAAAAACTTCAGGTTTTTTATTTATATATAAATAAAGTCATGATATACATGCCAGATTTCAGCAAAAGTAGATTAAACTTATCTATTATATTGTTTTACTTAAATAGTCTTTCCTTTTGACTTGACAGGATTCACGGTTTTACTGCAAAAGATTCTGAATAATCAGCCTCTGGGAAGGGTAGTCTAGAAATGGAGAAAATAAGAAAAAGACACATTTCACCTTCTCATAAAGATGCTTAAAGTTGCTGATAACACTCTAAGCAGTTGTGGGTGAAAAGTGTTTGGTTTTTTTTTTTAAAGAAACCAGCAAATGCTATGGCCATTTTGGTGCTTTCAGGGATACTAAGATGGAGCCATAGATCTCTGAAGACACATCTGAATGTATGTGAACATTATGGTTGATGTGCATATGGACCAAATGCCTGGGAAACGTGGTACACCAGAGACTTTGCAGAACAGATCTTCTCTTTGGAGGCTTTCCAGAGGATGAGAGGACACACGAGCAAGCCCAGGCGGGATCTGGCAGAGGAGAACAATTGGGAAGGTCTGGCTTGGTAGTGGGTGCTGTGAAAGCCCTATATGAGGTGCACTAAGGCACCTGAGTTGTGGAATCAAGGAAACCAGGGCAGATGAGACCCCTGTTGCATGTCAGTGTCCCCTCCTGAACATCAGCCTAATGAAATCGCAGGTGGTGCTTAAATCCCTCTCTTCACCAGCATAACCTAATCAACAGCCACTGCCATCCATTGGGAGGGAGAGAGCTTCTTCAGAATATGCTTTATTGGTAATAATAAAATGATGCATTTTCAAGTTGAAAGTTGTCATTTGTGACAATTATTCTTTTCTATGCTTTGCTTAGGTCACTGATTTACAGCATCAGGCTGATAATTGCTAAAACTTATAAACTGATTGTGGTGCTTCATTATCCAATATTTTATGAATAGAAAAAGTCTGCAAACATTATGTGCGCACAGCAGGTTCTCTGTGAAGACACAAATTTGCATTCATGAGTGTTAAAACTTAGCAATGTTAAAACTTAGCAGTATTTCTTGTTCCTAAAAATAAAGATGTGTGAACTAGCTGCAGTCTTTTCAGTGGTGTAATTGCACATTTTTATCTATTTATATATAAAAAGAAGACCAAGAATTTTTGGTCAATAGTACTATTTTTAGAGATATGTCTGGCTTTCTTAAGTTTATTATTTCACAGAATCACAGAATCATCTAGGTTGGAAAGGACCTTGAAGATCATCCAGTCCAACCGTTAACCTAGCACTGACAGTTCCCAACTAGACCATATCCCTCAGCGCTATGTTGACCTGACTCTTAAACACCTCCAGGGATGGGGACTCCACCACTGCCCTGGGCAGCCCATTCCAACACCTAACAACCCGTTCTGTAAAGAAATGCTTCCTAATATCTAGTCTAAACCTTCCCTGGAGCAACTTGAGGCCATTACCTCTTGTTCTATCTCTTATTACATGGTTAAAGAGACTCATCCCCAGCTCTCTGCAACCTCCTTTCAGGTAGTTGTAGAGGGCGATGAGGTCTCCCCTCAGCCTCCTCTTCTCCAGACTAAACAACCCCAGTTCCCTCAGCCGCTCTGTTTTTGTGATTTGTTACAACTAACAGGATTTGGAAGTTGAAAAAATGTTTCTTTTCCACCACTGAATTTTCTAATGGACATTAAAACTAGGGGGTTTTTGTGTCTTTCCTTGTTTATGCATCACTGTATGTGATGACAGCAAAGCACTGGGAATGGCCTTGTTGGTTTACTCCTGTAGCAGAGCCAGCTGGCTAAAAACAAACAGGGAGCCATATATCACTTCTACTGAAGCTGTGGGAGGTTTTCCATCAATTTCTGAGGAAACAAAATAGATATACTCTTAATTCCTCTTAAGCATTATATACTTTTTTGTATTTTTTTTCCAGTAAGCATTACATTTCTTATGGAGAAAAGGAACAAAGGTAATCCTCAGTATTGAAGATTAGTAACTTGTAGGGGGATCCTTAGAAATTCTTTTTATAAATGCCTTTAAAAAACATTTAAAATGTGTGAACTGTTCCTTAAAAGTATCTTTGTGAAAAGAGAAAAACAGTTCTAAGAAATGGTTTAATAGCTTTTAGAGAAAGGAATGAAAACTAAAGGCAAGGCAGTATAAAATAGATGGAAATTTTCACTGAATATGTCTCTCCCAACTGATATAATTTATTTTCTTTGAAATACCCTATTAAATTTTAGTCGGTGGTGGTACCTCTTCATCACAGCTTAATCAACTAAATCAGCTGTCATATGTGAAATGTGTCTCTGAAGTGGCATCTTTTAATAGTCTTTTTCAGCTCTTTGTCATGAATAGGATATTTACTTACTTTTAGGAAGGAGACCCTTTTATCGCTTCGTTATTAGCCATGAAAAGAGCTGGATTTTACTATTATTGTGCATTATTAATGGCATCATTTGGTAAATTCTGTGGAAAAGAAATGAACTTGCAGAGATAATTATATCACTAGTAGTGATACTGGGCAAATCATACAAAAACCCAGTTAGGTCTGCGTGCAGTGAAATCTAAGATGTGTATCTCTTCATTGTGTGACTTGAGAAATGAATTCTGAAAATATTTCCTGCATATTCCTGTTCCCACGCTATCAAAACTTACTGGGGAAATCCGAATGCTTGAATATTATCTCTCAATATTTTAGGAAACTTGAACCATTTGTCATAGCCAGATTAATATGAAATTCAGGAGCAGAAACAAGCATACAGAATCATGTATGTTGAATGAATTTCTTATAAGCATTGGTTCCACAGGAAAACACATGAGTACTTAAATAATTCAAAGCCAGGTAATTTTCTGAGAGAAACAGTGTATGTGAGATGCTCAGTGTCAGAGGACAAAAGTCATTATAAGTCAAATTAGAGAAACAGATGACTAAACCCAAATGAACTCAAATGACATTTCTCATCTAGGCAAGTCTTACATGCTTGTGTTGGTAGGGCAAATATAAGATTCTGGGGATTTAGGGCTATCCTGGACTTCTCATAGACATGCAGTCAGGGACAGCTTATGAGCACTCATCTCATTCCTTGATCCCTAAACACTCAGTAGCCCCATTTTTTTCCAAGCTAAGGACCTTGTAGACCACTGTACAGCTTTAGTGCCTCCTACAACCAGAAACACAAGTGAGACTTCCATCTATTTTGTTTCATATTTGGTCTCTGTGGTTTCTAAGGAGACATGTGATGACTAAGCAGTAGAATTTATAATGTTTTAGCCATCATCTCTTCTTTTTACTTGCATGTGGAGCTGGAGTTCATGGATAAATCTGCTTCTTAGTTGGGGAACTCATCTTTCAAAATTTCTACCTTTGTGTCAAATTTAACTGACACCAGCCAATATTTTCAGAAGGTATTAAGAAGGGAGGAGTTTTCTAAACCTTCCTTTCATGGAAAACTAGTCAAAAATCAATGTATTTAAATTTTACACATTTAAACTTGGAGAAAGACCCTAGATATGTTAATGTCTAATGACAACAACCAAAACTGAACAGTAATTGTTGTAAGTGTGACTTTATGACTGAAGTGTAGAGCATTTACTTTTGCTAATACTGTGTTTTGTATGTAAAGTCACATTTCAGCCATGCTTCATTCTTCTTCACCATGGCTTTTTGGTAGAACAACATGTTTCATGTTGAACTTTTTTACATTTTAGTGACAATTCTTGATAAACAAACACCTAAACCATTTCTAACTACTCATAAAATGGAAGCAATCATTCCTGTTCCCATTATTCTGTTGTATTGGGGCAGCCAGGGTTTTTCAGGAAGAGGCAGCAATAAGGAGGTGATCCATCAATATAGAACTTCTAAAAAGTTCATTTCAGAATTATTCTCAGAAATACCTTCAATAAAAGTTGATAGATAGTAGTTATTAGTCCTTCCTCATTAAATCCTGTGAACAAGCCACATCCAGTTTATGTTACCTTTCTGTCACGACTGGGACTGGAAGCCCAGAGATTTGCAATGGTTCTGTGATCCCCTCAGGTTAAATTAAGATGAAACAACACCAAATGACCAGTTAAAATGTTTTACTTGTGGTAGAAAACGATTTAATCTTGGAAAAGGATAATAAGCAATGTGGTCTCTTATAAATCTATAAGAAGGAAAAGAAGGAAAAGAAAAAGAAACAAGAGAAAGACAGTCAAAAAAATCCAGATGACCACCCCTGGATCCAGCACTGTCTCAGGTCCGGTAATCTTGGATGGTGGTGCACACACAGAAAGTTTTCCGTCGCCTTTTTAAATTCATCTTATCAGCTGATTGGCATACTAGACAAAGAGAGGGAGGTATTCCATGAACTCATATCTATGAGAGATGGGCAAAAGGTGGAGCATGGGTTCTGTGTATACGTTGGGGGGAGGAATGGGGTACATTAACCCTTTGTCCAATTGAGTTGGTGGTCGTGATCTCCCCCTACCACCTTTTCCTCAGTTTTTCTTTCTTGGGCAATTATCTAGTCATTAGCTCCATCTCGTGTTGGTTGTTTACTCTTCTTACCAGTCTTTTAGCTCTTCTTTGAGGCTATAGTCATAAATTAAAGTGTAGGCCTTCACCCGAACATACGGTTTTACTCAGTCTACGTCTCCTCCCTTCAAGGCTTATCTAAGGAATTTGGTTATACAATTGCAAGGGAGCAGAGCCATGCACCCTTCAATACACCCTGTGCTTCCCTGGGCAGATAATTCATTCCTTAGACTAATCACAAAGGCCACAATTTGTCCTTGAGGTTTTCTGTGTCAATGAATGTTTGAGGCATTACTTCCTTCAGTTCCTTACACTTTCTCTGATGTTTGCCAAGCTTGAAACATACAAACATTTGGACAACATTCCATTCACTTTGCTCTGATGTTTCTTCAGATAACTGAAAGTCTGCTTAAATATGTTCTTGAATCCTGTCTAGAAAATACATTACTTGGTTTATCAATTTTCCTTCTACAATTACTTAAAATGGGCTATTTCAAATGTATAGTCTTACTTCAAATACAGTGTAAATAAATTGCAATTATACCCCGAAGATACAATTGAGGTACAAATTTTAGGAGGAATCTTTGTTTCCACAAAACATCACATCAGACTGCTCCTCAACCACTTCACTGTGATCCCTATGGATGTCTCAGAAATCATTTATAGTTGGGGCATAAAAAGTGTGGTGTGGTCTGAAAAACATAAAATCTCTCCCTCACTTGACATAGTTTTCAAATGCAACCATCTTCTAAAACCATTCAAAAAAAACCCAAGGGGAAAAAAAAAAAAAAGGAAAAAAAGAAATTATATGGGTTTACCACTGTCATAAATGATACTTCTTTTATCACAAATACCAGAGGGGCTGAAGTGATGAATCCCCTTTCAGTTACTGTACAGAGAAAATTTATCAGCCTTACATGAGGAAATGCACAGAGACTGGAAAAAAAAAAAAAAAAAAAGCCCTTTACTCTGGAATTAAAATTATTTTCATGTATAGTGTTAAGAAGCAGTTTAAAAACTGAGAAGATTAAATACATGGGTGTTTCATCCTTTTAATACTTCCCTTGGTATATATTAGTCATGTATTATTTGAATGTCGTCTTACCTTGAGAAATTGCAAAGAAGTAATTAATATCTCTATTAAAGAAATTAATAGCTGTTGCATGAGAATTCTTCTGAAGCAGTCCCTAATTTTACCTAAGTGTTTCAACTGGGGCATGAAGAGACTGCTATTTATAACTGTATCTCCTAAACTGTTTCTTAAGGTAGTCCAAACCTGGTTTTAACCTAGTTATAAAATCACTTCCCAATGGAAAATACATAAGAACAAAATACATAGAATTTACGGATCAGATTATTTTCTAACATGGTTTCAGCACTTCAGGCCTGATTCTGAGGTCAAAGAGAATTATTTTGGTTGAAATGACAGATTCAATATGAATATTTTTGGGCTGTCCCATGCTGGTTAATTCAGTAGCTGAGCTGTTAATGAAGAACAGCTTTGAATAGAAATAAAGTAATAGGAGATTAAATTATGTATAAAACTTGCATTTTTCCTGGTCCAATTTAGAAGCAAGAATTAAATTCAGGCTTAATTAAAGAATCAAGTCAGTTTCAAAACCATAGAGTTATTGTGGATTTAGCTATACAAATCTAATAAGCATCACTTCATGATGCTTATTATGATATAGGGAGAGAGAATACAAGGACAAATAGTTAAAAGTACTTTTAAACTTATCTCACCTCCATGGTTATTGTGATGCATACTTTAAAAATTGTGTGAATCTTAAATAATAAGGTTTTTTAATACATGCATCTCAATATCCTTAACAAAGCTTGTTAGGCATTACTACCTCCATTCTACGGATGAAGAATATTATTGTAAACTGTTATCAGAACCACATACAAAATCAAAGATTCAGTTTACTGGTTTTGTCTCCTGCTCTCTAAATTGAGTATTGTTTGTGTTGTACAACATACAATGTTGTATACCTAACGGTATAGCTTTAAACTGTTGTGTTTTGATGTTTTGTTTATGCTCTCCCTTAATTACATACAATGAAATATCACTTTATAGATAAACAGTAGCACATAATAGAGAGTAAATTATGTGGTACTAAATGGGGCTTGCTCTTGATTGATACAATTAGACACAATTACTACATATATTCATATAAAAGGAAAATAGGGCTTTAAAAAAATCAATATTTTTGACTGAGTATGGAAAAATTCATTTAACAATACATGCTTATTGATTTCATGCAGGGGAATTTCATCTACAACAATATGCAATCCAAAAATAAGGAACCAGATTTTGGATTTTTTTGGAACCCTGTCTACTATTTGTTTTTCTAGAAACTGAAGACTCTCTGCTGCTTTTTGGATGTAAAATTAATAGGTATTTATTGAAATATGTATTTCAAAACAGCTGTGTTCTTTACCTGAGTTGTTAAAATAACCTGTCTGTCTAAAAAAAGCTGACTGTCCTTTGAAACAAAGTATTTCTTACAAAAAGTAAGATTGGAAAGGCAGATGTAAAGGGAAAACATCACTGAAATGTCTAAAGTTTCCAAAGACTGTGGCGTACCAAAAGTCTGATCAACTAAATTAAAATAACACAAAAAGAAAAAGTAACCCACAAATCTTATGTGTTTGGATAATGCTTATCCTAAATATTTCTTGTGCATATAAAATCGGATATCAGCGTTATTGTTGTCAACTTCTTTTCTTGCAATTTCAAGGACTGGTGAATGCATGAGAAGTACAAAATGATGTAGCTAATTAATTTTAACCACTAAATTATGTTGCTCTCATTTCCTGTCTTAGAACGCTTGAATCACTCAATCAACTGTTATTGTACTTATGTTGATTTTTTTCTTTACAATTTATTTTAGAGATGTAAGAACAACCTGACCTGCATATTCCCATTTCTCATTTTACAGAACATTTGTATTTTTGTGTCTATTTTCAACATTTTTTCTAATAGAACTACACTTGTAATAAACAGAAAATTTCAGTATAAACAAAAAAAAAAGAAAAAAGTGGTCTGTAGTCTATTTACTAAAGTATTACAAATGGTGGAATTCATCTAAGTTCAGAGTTTGCACTGATTCTTTGTATAGTCATTCTTGGCAAAAATGTGTAAGACCACTTAAAGTTGCAAAAATATTGCATCTGATCAAAACAGGTTGCCATAGGAGACTATAAAAGATATCAGTGTACTCAAATGATGATTTCTGTTTCATATCAAGTACAGAATATGTTGTGAACTGGGATGAACACATAACTGAATATGACATTGATATTTTTACTCATAAAAGAATGATTATTGGCATAACATGATTGTCTCTTTGTTCATGACTTCTATAATTGCTCTCTCAATCCTTAAAATTTGCCACACATTTTATGTTAATCCCAGAATTTTAGAATATAAAATGAATGCATGGAAATGGTTGTTTTGTGAGAGGAGTGTAACATATTACAAATATTTAGGCTATGACAACATAGTACAATGTGACTGTTGTGTAAGAACAAAGTCTCCTTAATCACTTACTTGTAGTTCAGAAATGTGTTTGGCCACTCGAGCCAAATCCTGACCTTAAGAGTTTTGCAAGCTATGTAATGAACAATGACTTATTCAATTAGAGTAAAATTTTCCCACACCATTAGCAAAGAATGAACAAGCAAAGAGAAAACAGGTACTGCAAATGAGATATTTTAATACAGTGAGAGCAACATATTTGATTCCCTGGATTAGAACAAACACTGTTAAATAAGCTCTCTAGATGTCTGGTTGATTGGTAGATCATGGAATGATTTATTGTAAAAGACAACTGTGGAAAGATCCTAAAATAAATACTTAACGTTCAATTTAATTTAAAAAATAAGAATATAAATTAAAATATCCAGGTATCAACAGAATGTGATTTTAAGAAGTAACTTAAAAGTTGCCTGAAAGATTAAGACTGCTGGTCCACTTTTTGTATTTAAATAGTTCCCATATTTGTCAGAGGAATATTCTGTAAAAGACATTATCATATGGAATGAAATATCATGCAATCTGTTATCTTTCCTGAATATTTATAACATTGAATATGACACTTTCTATTTAGTAACAGAGGAGAAAAGATTCAAGACAGAAGAAAGGTTCATCTAATCATCTTGCTCTTTTAAAACCTCTTTGAGAAAGAGTAAATATTGAATAATGGTGCTTGAAATGAAATCATTTAAAAGTTAAAATTTAAGTTGTGATTTTCAAATGAAGAGATCTATTCTCAAAAAGCTGAAATATAGCCTCAATGATTTTTCCATGAAAACTTAAGAATTTAAAATTTTATATTCAAATAAAATTATCAAAATGCTTTTCAGAAATTTAAATTAGCTGATAAAAGTAAAAAGCTGGTTTGGCAGTTTGTCCACAAAACTAAAAAAATCAATTATTCAGTCACATGTTCCAAAAATACATATACTAAACATTAGAATAATGGATATAATTCCTCAGTGCTGACATAAGAGTTCATTCACTTGCTGTCTTGTTACCATATGCACTTCAGTCTATACCTTTAAAGAAATCCTGTCATTTTATCAGGGGACAGGAAAGAAAGAAAAATTGTAAAATTCAAATATAAGAAAACAATAATCAAAAGGATATAAATAGTGAAATTGAATAGATGTAAAAGTCTCGCATTTGCAGAGACAATATCTGGTAATGTGAGTTAGAAAACTGCCAATTAATCGTCTTCAGTAAAGGCAGTAATGTTGATCCTTAGAATTAAAAACAGTATATCCTACCACCATATTAGAAAATCAACTAAGAATGTAATTTACATGTGTTATCTAAAGGTGATTATCTTTCTGGCCTTTTTTAATTCCTCAGGAAACTAATAGGAAGGTAGGAAAAGGTAATGTGAGCTACTCCATTTACTTCAGAGTTTCCAGAACAAGAGCTTAGTAAGGAAAATGAACAATCGCAAAGTATAAAAATCTTGTCAAGATTCTAAATTTGGTTCTTATCATAAAATATTCTTAAGAAGTGTCTGGTCACTGGAATATTTTTCTCATCTCCCAGTTCTTCTATATAAGCTATTTTGGGGTACTAACTTCAAAGTGTGGGATGTAATACTTTTTTTTCATTGTAACTTGACATCTCAGCAAGTACAGAATTTTTTGCTTCACACTAACTCTTTCCTCCTCCACCATCTCCTGAATTTTTATTTTTTCTTCTTTTCTTCTTGGCACTTCGTCTCATATTCTGATAGCCTCTGTCAGCCTTAATCACAAACTTAACTTTCTTCTCATCCATTTTTCATTTCCCTCTCCCTCATCAGAGATGAGGGGAACTTGTGTATATGTTGTCTTAGCAATTCATCTTCTGCTTTTACATACATACAGACTAAGCATCAGCCATTTTCACATATCACAGATCTTTCTTTTTTCAGTTCATATGGCCCCAAATGCCCTAAATTCAGGGAAATTCAGTTACTTATATGTGTTTTAGGTACATCAGTCCAATTCTTACCATGAGGAAGTCTGTTTGTGTGGCTGTTCTGCAGGAATAGACAGACTCAAAGTATGTGGTGAGGTAGAGAGGTGACTTTGGGTTTCTTGAGGCATGACTTGCACTTTGAAGATTAGATTTTTTTTCCTTCTGGAAGAGTTTGTATTAACATTTGCTTTCAGGAAGCATTTTGTCATTTTATGCAGGAGTAAAATCCTTGCCTATCTGCTAGAATACCCTGAATAGGCCAATAATTAACTGAATTGTTAGTATTTTCTAGGTGCTAACAAACAGTTTTCAAAGCTATGTAACCTTTTTTTGAGTTTTTAGATGATCTTCCAAACCAATGGACACCAATTTTTTTTTTTCAGTAAAAATCTGATTATAAAGATGCATGATAACGTAAGAGAAATCTTCACACATGAGAAAAGGTCTGTGTTCCAAGAAATAGAGAAGTTGCCAATCTAAATTGCCTATCAGTAATCCCCATTTAGACTAATGCATAATGAATTGGTGAAATTGAAATTAGATCTTCTTGTGTTGTGGTTTTTTTTTTTTTTTTAAGGAAAAAACCTTCAAAAACTCTCTTAAGCCTCTTGTAGACAGACAATAATATGGACATATAAACAATCATGCAAATCTTCTCAAGAAACATTATTATTTCAGTTTACTAAATTTAACTTCGACAACAGTGAGCTATTACATGCTTACTGTACTTCAAAATTATTTTAGACTCTTTGTACATCTAGGCATAGCTAGCAACATTCTCAGAATTAAAAGATCTGGTAGTGCTAGGGAGCTCAGTCTGCAGGTATATAGTGGTGTTGAGCAGCTGTCAAGAAGTAAATAGGATAACTAGATATGGTAAAAGAAAAAATCTTTGACATTGATGCAATCTTCTTTGCACCTGATGTCAGGGCAAAAAGGAACTCTAAAAGACCTGTGCAATGTCAAAAGTATTTATACTAGAACAAAAAAACCCCAACCCAAAACAAAACAGGTAGAAACTAGTACCATGACAATTCAGAGGAAAGATTCCCATTTATAAGTAGTAATTAGAGTTACTAGGCTAGTATCACTTTTCTATTAAATGATCTGCTGGGTTAATTTTCCTTTGCAAGCAATGGGAAGGTGGACATTAAAATATGTGCTTGACATCTCTTCCTTTCTTTTATATTTCTACTCCTGGTAAATTGCTAAAAAAGGAGAAGAAATATGAAATATGTCTTTTCTACGTATTCTTGGGGAACTGGTCAAGTGAATGACCTAGTGCTGGATTCATTGCTAATGTTTCACCTAGGCCATCCTAATATATTTGACAGTTCTTATGATTTTATCTTCCTTAGTCTTGTGTGAAGGAGGAAATTACTGAATGACATTAATGAAGAAGATACAATCTATATGAAAATGTTTATCACTCTCCTCAGCACTCTGTGACATGTCAATACTGAAAGAAAGGAAGATGGCTATTTGATTATTGTTGAAAGAATTAAAAATCTTCAAGGAGTATTTTAGAAGACTGTGTTGGTTTTAGTTCTTTTTTCTTGAAAATGTACATGCTCTTGATTACATATGTGTAAGAATTTTTCAACTATTAAGTAGTTAAGTTCCATTTCTAAGGGATCACTGGCTTCCGTATAGTGAGATGTCTTGCAATCTGAGAATTTGCCTTGTCTTATCTTAAAAAAAAAAAAAAAAGAAAAAAGATAAAGCTCTAGCAGAGCTTGTCATAGATGGCAAAATGTCTTAAGTATCATATCCAAATAGTCATTGCAATGCAACTGTTAGTGTAGTCAGATACCTGAGTTATAAACCAATCCAGCTGTGACTTTCAGTACAAAAGTATCAGTAATACTCTCTTTTTCTCACTAAGGGAAGAAAAAGAGAGAGTAAATGTCTGATGTTGTCCTCTGTTCTGTGCAGACATGGCCTTTTCAGATGCCCCTCCCAGCATGAAATACTATTTAACTCTGAGGGAGGGAAAAAACTGGTGTACAGTAGTAGCCTGTGATCTAATGAAAGTATTGCTGTGTTTAACTGCAAAATGGAAGAAGATGTCCTAAAACAGGATGGAAAATAATTCTGTCCACAATTCCTTTGGTAAAGTAGGCTACGTTTAAATTAGCAAGTAATGTGGCATAGTAGGAGCAGGTCTGTGGAGTGAGATAGTTGGCTTTCAAGGCCACTATTGCACGCATTTGGTTGGGAGGGGGTACTTCAGACTAGCTCTAACTGGTCCTGTGAGCTGATGGAAATGCCCCTTTGTGGGTGGAACGCATTCGGTGACTTCACAGGGCTCATCTACCAGTTCAGTTTTGCCCAAAAGCAATCTAGCAGCACAGTGAGCCCTCCCTGGTGTGCCAATTCCAAGTCTGGTAAGTGGGGATGATCAGGTTTGCTTCAGAAGCACATTTCTGATCAAAGTTGAAACATTAATGTAGACACACACCTGTATATCACTTAAATACATGGGGGGGGGGGGGGGGGGGGGGCGGCAAGTTCAATCTAGCAAAAATATGTAACTTTTCAAAGTTCACATAGTTAAACTATGTAACTCATAGTCACAGGGTATAAGGGATGCCAAAATCTTACAGGGTTCAAAAACTCTGCATACGAATTAATGGAAGAAACATGTATACGAGACAGTTAAATATAAAGATATTACCTCTAGCTACAACTGTTCCAGAGGAATAAATGGCTGGGAGAGTTAAACATAGAAATACTTCTTTACATTTGTCCTATTCTTGCACTGTTTTCTAGTTATCTGCTATTGATCACTCTCAGAAAACTAATGGGCAAGGTGTGACCTGGTACAAATCCTTATATTGACTAACCCCACAGTGATGATTTTATACAGCACACAGGATGTAGGTGAAAGTCCAGAAACATCCAGAAAGATTACTTGCTCAGTCATTATTTTCAGTTTGTCCTTTGTCCACTGATGACCTACATAGTCTAAGCTTCTGCATTGTAAACTCAGATGCTTGAAGATGTAGTTCAGGCTCTGGTCTTAGAGAGGCAATAAATATGGCATTTTCTGTGTAGAACTTCACTTGGTTTTGTATGTTGACAGAGACAGCAGTAATTAAAAGCTGCATTTAATTCTTAAGTATTTCCATGATATTAGAACACAATTCTGTCTTCTACTTCTTATGTTTCAACAGCAATGTGTAGGATTTGGATTTGTAAATGTCTAGGTCTGATACAATACCTGACAATAAATGTATAATTAACAGCTGATGCTAAAGACTGCTTCCCTCCCATATGATTCAGTGTTTTGCTTATTTATTTGGAAATCCTGCAGTTCAGACTACTCCCTATGGATATTAGCTTACAAGTATTATGCTTCCAAAAAAAACCCAAAACCACAGTAAAAGCAAAATTGTTCTTCTCAGGGAATCTGAAAAAATCCTCAAAGCTGTAGAGTGCACTACAGATACGCCAGACTGTGTGACTGAGAAGGTTCCATAAGAGTGAGGCATATTCAGTCCAAGGGTCAATTGGGGAATTTTAAGAAAAAAGTCTGTATAATATGGATAATTAATATTTATAATGTAGATGAGAAGTTCTAATGAAAATTACTCTGGATGTCCCAAAAAGTTCCTTTGAATCAATTATCTATAAATAGAACAATTATTAATAGAACAGATGTAATAGTAATCATCTCTACTGTACTGAGAGTTAAATATTTTTAAACCATCAAGCTCATTTTAAGGAGAGAATATACTATCTAGAAATGTTAAATTTTAAAAATAGGAAACAAAGTGGAAAAAAGAATTAAGAGAAAGAAAATAAATTAAATATAATGTATATTGTTGTGTTGCAATAATGTTTAAGAACATGTAAGCAGAAAATTATTCCAAGGGTTAATTAATTTCCGTGGAAGCAGGTGGGACATAGTAACTTTTGCTACTGTTTAAGCTTTTCCTTGCAAAACCAGAAGTTGTCTAGTTTTATTCAACATGATTGGAAATATTTTGCAGAGGAGAAAATGAAATATCTGTAATAGGTTTCTACAACGTAAATGGTGCTGGTAAAAGTGATAGAGACCACTTATTTAATATTTATTGGCTTTCTGTAGAGAATATTCTGCCTGGCTTCTGCATCTAGCACATTACATGATAGCTGCTTTAGACACTTAAAAATAAGTTGAGTATAACTATATAAAATATTTTGACCAATTTCTCTGGAGTCCTTTTGAGCAGTTTCTCATTTATGACAATGTAATAAAGAAGACAGGTGAGATTCCTCCATGTTTCAATACAAGTGGAGCTCTTTTGAAATGAAAAGGCTTACAAGCAAAAACCAGTATTTCTACATTTCTGAAATTTTCAGAAATATTTCTGACCATAAATTTGCATGTATAAAGCTGCCAAAGTATGTGGGTGTATTTCAGATGCAGTTAATTCCAAATTTGAAAGGATCAAATACATGGAACAAATCTAGAGTTGTTACATGGGTATATTAAAATTTAATACAAAATGCCATTAATGTTTTGTAGCTGAAATTACATGTGCTGAAAGTCATAAATCACGGAGCTCATTCTTCCAACCATGGAATAGCATTCTAAACTAATATAATGTCGGTATAAGAACTGCTACAATATTATTTCTCTTATACAGCATTTTTTTATGGCACCACATATTGTTAATAACATCTTAGACAACTAATAATAGTGTTAAAGTTAAATGTTCCTTTCTCTGTGTTAATCCAGGGTAGGTAACATTTTTGATAAACCCATAAAAGATATTATTCAAGTAAGTGATAAAGAATACCATCATTTGTACTCTTGTAGGTCTTATCAACTCTGCAGACAGGTATTAGGTAACAGGGTGAGGCTGAGTGATAATTAATCAGTTTTCTGATTATACAGTTTAGATAACTACCTCCCCCCAGGTCAGTATGTGTTTTCAGTCGTAATGATGCGTGTTCAGACAAGAACCGATATGATGTCATTATAAGAAAGATCTCCAATATCAAGAATTTCCTATATTAGAGCATACTTAGAAAGTTTTGGACACTTTGTTTTAAACATTTTTAACTCCCAACAGCACCCACTTTATTTCCTTATTTTAATTTTAAATAAAATGTACTCAAGGTACTTTTTAGATTCTGTGGAAAAAAATGTGATTGTACTTTAACATAGAAAAGAAAAAAAAACCAGCCATATGACTTAAGAATGTTAGTGACTTCAGCACCAGAAATGAAGATTATATATTAAGAGGGTGAAAAAAAATTTCTTCCTGTATAACTAGGTATAATAAAATTACCTATATGAAACCAGGTAACAGATATATATATTCACAGATCTTATGCTCCAATACAGCAGTTGTGGAGTTTCTCCTGGTTTTGAAATACTTCATGACAGAGTCAGTGCATTTTAAAGGTGACATACAGTCAGATGAGATATATTGGCAAAGCTCCACAGAAGTCTGTAACTGCATATTTTATAGGTACATCTTTCTCTATTGGAATTTGCATATGAAAATGTATTGCTAAATTTTAATATATTAATTTGAAACTTCTTCATGAGGAGAGGAAGATTCCTTTAGGTATATTGCTTCAAAATAGTTTTTAATTGTAGATGAATTTCTGTTTATTCTCATTGCTGTGAAGGTAGTCTCTGATAACTGACTCAGAATCGTCTTTACCTAGACTGGATCATATCTTGCTTCCTGAGTCAGCTTTTACAAATTATAGATTAGCAATCTTCCACACACAGTTTTCTTCCAAAGTACAGTGAAGATAGTAATTTGCCTGGAACTGCCATTTAAAAACAACATTAGTGAAAGGAATATAAGACAGGAACTGTATAATAAATGTAATAGGGATAGAGAATTTATGTAGTGAACTAAGAGGTAAAAATATTTTGTTGGTTACCTTGAAGCATTTTAATATGCCAGAGTATTTAAGAACAGCATTGCAAATACTGCATTAAAAGATTTTCAAATTGATATTAAATTTCTTTTTTTCTGAGAGAGGGAAAGGATGGGTGAAGGCAAATACTTGTTTTTTATTAGAGAAATGGATATTTAACAGTACTGTTATTTGAGTAGACGTGGTAAAAAACACCTTCTAATGCATCTATGAAATATTATGAAATGAAGTACAAGTCTAAGTATTCTGTTGGCAACAGTAGTCTTTGCACTGATTTCTATAGGTTGTGGATTAGGTCTCAGACAGTCATAATACACATTTACAGACATTTTTTGACCTGATACTGTGCTGTTAATGAGGTGCTTTAGTCATGACAGAAATATTAGCTGTGCACACCAAAGATATCTTTACACAATTTCCTAATATCAATTAATATTTCCATATAAAGGGAAGATCTGACATCTTGTGAATGAAAGCTTTCAAAAGCAAAATTAAATATATTCATCACCCAAATTGATGTAGCACAGAGAAACTGACATCTGTATCCACTTACATGCATAATAAACAGCTTACTAATAAATACATATTAAAATAACCCCATGTTTCAAGTTCTTGTTGGATGCTCTTCCTTTTACACTGTACTGATTGCAGTGGTATTCAGGGTGAGACGCCGAAATGGCAGGATGAGCTTTCTTCCCACTGTATGCTAGAATGAGAGTGTTCAGAAAAATATTTTATAATTAATGCTGCCTGCACAAAAAGGGCATCACGTCACTGTTCAGAGATGGCAGACCCTATTTCACTGGCTAGACTACACATCTATTATTGTGTACAGTTCTAAGCACCTCAGTACCAGAAATATCTGAATCAATTGGAAGGAAATAGGAAAAAAGGGGAGAAATATGCAAGTACTCCATCGGTTAAGGAGGATAGACTATATATAGAAAGATTGTTATATGTAATAGAAGAAATTTCCACAGACTGGGCAGATTTTCTCTAATTGTAACTGTATTATATCAATAGTCTTTGAATTCAGTGGCTGGAAGAGGATTATAGGAATAGTTGTTATATACAAAATACGTATTTTCCAGACATCCTTCTAACTGCCTCTCTTCAAACAATATGTAGTTCCAGTGGCCACTTCCTACTGTTTATTACCAATTTCTCCTGTCCTCTCAATAATTCCATATCTAATATGCTCAGTGGTCTGCTAATATGAAACAGTCCAGTATCTGGCTTAAGTAGAATGCGTTTATTTTGCAGTGCTGATAGGGTTCATGTATGTGTTTAGACATATACAAAAATACACATATATGATTTTTTTTTTTTTCCTGAAAACAAAATTCTAGGGAGTCATACGGAACAAACAAAACACAAGAGAATTCTAAAAAAAAATGTAGTGAAAGAATGTGTGGGAAAAGCAACCTCACAAAAAGTTAAATTATGAAAATAAATCTGCCTGAATTTCTGTATACTCACACAAACCCAAACCCACACCCACACAAATACTTGTGGGAATCAATTTGACACAGTGTTGAATCAATTTTCATGTGTTTTTTTTTTTTTTTTTTCGAATATTGTTCCCAATACATTTAGTGAAATATGAACACATGAGAGACAACTGTGAGTAAATCTGACTTCCTCAGTTTGCATATTTGATTTTGCAATCAAAACATTTTTCTAGCATAGGTTCTACTAATTGTAATTGTATTATAGCACAGCTAAACTTTAAGTCCCTCTGCAGTGGAAAAATATTTAAAATTAGTCCCCTAATTTCTGTACTATGCTCATTATTACCCAAGTATCATAACTATCATGGCCTTTTTTTTTTCTTTCCCCCACCACCATGTTTCCAGCTTTTGCTTGCATTTGTCTTTTTTTTGTGCTTGACCATGAATGACTATTGGCTCTGACTGTAAGTCTTGCTCTCAGTTGCTGTTTTAACATTTTTTTTCTCTTGAACTTCACTTGGCTATTTGTTTCTTCTGCTGTTTGCCAGCATTCGATATTGTCCTTTAATACATTGCTTCACTTAAATCCTTTGCCTTCTGGTATCTTTTTCATCTGTTACTCAGAGTTGGCATTCTTCTTTAAAAACTGGGCAAATAAACAAGCCCAGACAACCAATCCTCCTGTTTTATTTCATGATCTTTCAATGGAGTGTTCTATCTAAACAGTTACATCTTTCTAATGGCAACCTGCTGTGACTATCCTCTTTCATTTCCTTTCTTTATTGTTTATTTAATCTAAGCATACGGAGAATAATAGACACATTTACTTTGTTGCTTTTTCAATAATTTTTCCTTTTCTTCTGAATGATTATTGATTATATAATAGTCACTTTTATGACATTCATGGCTAGTCTCATTTGCCAGCTTCCATGCCTGAACAGTTTGCAGAAATGCAATATTTATTGACTTCTGTTATCCAGTACTTTCACTTAACATAAATGGCCTGTGGGAGAAAAGACTCATCTGGGGGTGTCATTGAGGTGACAGGATGCCTGCCCAAGTTAGAATGGGAGAAGAGACCATTCTAACTCCTGTCTATCCTTAATGGATGCTTCCCTTAACATTTTCAAAGATTGTTACCTTGAAGGAATGTAAAAAAACAGAAGCTAACCTTGAAAACTCAGAAAGTGTTCCTTTTATTTCTCTATGGAGAATATCAGAAAGAATTTTATTTATTCAAAGTAAGAAAAATGGAAAAGAGTACTCTGAAGGCATGTTGGTGGTCATTCTGTATCCCGACTAGTCAGTCACAGTTAAATGGATATTTAAGCTTGAAGAAATGTACTGGCAAGAAACTCTGTCAGCAGTTCCAGACAGAGGCTTCCAGGCAGAATGTTATCCAGCCGTAAGACAGCTACAGTCTTTTGGGAACAACATTTACAAGCTGTTCATACTGGTAAGATCAGAAAACGAAGTCTGATTTGTGGTAAAAGCTCTAGGGCATGTTTATACTATCTGCTTTACTGACACTAAAGTATTAATATGAGTGTTCAGGTTCAAAAATGTGACCTAATGCCTTGAGTTAAGAAATTAATCTGAAATAACTAGAATAAGATAGGGGTTTTTTTCCTATCCATGAATATTTGATGTACTGGACTCATTACATAAGTTTTAATTAGCAAAGTGGATTTCAGTATAAATGAAAACCAGAAATGTTTGAGAGTTGCAACTCTGGCTGATCTACTCTTTTGGAATAGTCGAATCAAAGTTGTATTTTTCTGAAGAATGTGGGTGTACCTTTACTTCATGTTGTTGTCCCCTCATACTATTTTCTATCCCTTCAAGCAGTATAGGCTCCATTTAAGGATTCCCAAAATGTGTTTCATGGATTGCAAGTGACCTGTGATGTGTCTGCATGTTCTGCAGAGACCTGGTTCTTTATTCATGGTCAGCCTCAAGTGATCCACCTGATTGCCAACACCGCAATGAATGTTCATGATCACATTCTGCTGGAAGAACATCCATTTTTGTGAGACTGATGATAGGATCTGATCAGAGCTCAGTGCATCCTGCTGCCATGGCACTAGGACACAGGCAAAACTCAGGTGCTAAATGTTCTTCATGGGATCAAGATTCCATTGTTAAGCCTGTTTCAGGGACACGTCAGAGTCTTTCCCTGAGTTTTGAGATATGGGGAATTCCCAGTTCAATGTGCAATCCTAAAGCTTTGGGGAGCTGCAGAGGCACAGAGCTAGTACAGTGCAGTGCCCAAGTCTGCAAACACATGCCCTTGTGAAGAACTGCCCTATTCTGCTTAGAGCTTCTTGTATATGAAAAACTATCCTGTATGCAATCATTGGGAAGAAAATTTGAGTTTATGTTTTAATTCCAAAGAATAAATATTTTTAAATTACTTTTTAATCTGTCTCTAAAATTTTGTATTTTCATGTGTTCATATAAACATTTGTAAATGTTACATTCAATACCCTTATATATTCCTTCTCTTTTTTCCCCTTTAGCAGTAGACAAGATTATTTTTCGATCTTTTATAAATAAACTTTTAATTCTTGGGCTAGCATCTCATATGAGTTCTGATTTTTCTAATTCATTAACTCACTTTTTTATATGTTACAGTTATTTAATCAAACAAATGTTCATGCAATCTCAATTCTGTTTGTAATGAAAATCTTATTTTTTTCCTAGTTACAGAAAGGATTTCTGTCTGAGTAAGATACCAAAGTGTGTGTTTAGGTATTTTCTGAAACAGCACTTATTTTGCAAAAAGTGTCCATATACTTTAGGCTGAGCCTTCTTCTCACTTAAGTCCCTTTCCTTTACCTATGGAAAGCTAAAGAACACTTTATTTAGCAATTAAAGCAATTATCCCAGTATCATAGTGGGAAAAGTTTAATAAGGAATCATGTCAGGGCATTCATAGCTCAAGGCACAGAAGAACCATCAAGATACTTTTTTTCCTATTGAGAGACCTACAAGCAGTGACATGATACCCTTCACCTCCAAAGATCTGTATAAAAGTCTTCTGATGACCAGTGATCAAAAGGGAAATTTAAAACTAAAGGATATCAGCCTGGCAGACACAGGTGTCTTTTCCACTGACCAACTCCATAAAACTTGGATTGAACTGCATGTGGGCTGGCAACGCTCCTATAAAAGGCTGCTTCACTACGTGACTGAGGCTGTTCCATCTTCAGATGCTTCAGGCAATGTCTCTTATCCCAGCCAATTCTTAGCCTATTTCTAGATACCTTTTTATTGTATGTTGCTTACTATTCTTTGAAGCCTGAGAGACTTGAAGCACAGTCATTATACACAGTTTATTTTCAAATACAGCAAATATTCTTAAGAGTCAAGCACATCTGCTTTTCCCATTTTAATGTTTTTGAATAATGTTCTGCTAAGGACTGGCACAGTAGAGTTGCCCCTTCTTTCCACCCATTTAACAGGTTATTGCCAAAGCATAAAAAAATGAAATGAAGAATGCCCTGTGAAATTACATATGAAAATAATGTCCTTATCTGTGGGACAGTATTTTTTCTTTGACTTTTTTTCTGCAACAGACTCCCGTGTTTTAGTCTTCTTTAGACTCTTTGATGAAGTATGGATACAGTACTGGAGTACAAGAGGAAAGGGTATTAAAAATAGTAATTTCAGATAATTTTTCTTGTGGACAGAAGATGTTAAAGTTGCAATAGTATATCTGTCCCTATTTGTAAGGAGAATAAAATGCTGTATTAAAGCAGAACTGGTGAATATTGCTTTCTTTTGGTATGTGCAAACCAGTGAATCATTTGCCTCTAGATAGTTTAGTTTGTGTTAGCACACAGAAATTAAGATGCTTACTTGTATATTTTAGCAGTTAAATAGACCCTTCCCCATGATCTTTTAGGCTATTATTAGATTTTCTTTCTTTCTATGAATTTTAAAGTTCTATGTACTCATTCGCTATCTGAAACACATGACTAATCTGAAAAACATACCTAAGGTAGTTCTTGATGAAAGTTCAGCTTTCATCCAACAATGATTAATTTGAAATCGTTTTGATCTTCACATCATTTAGAGAGATTAGATGTCCATATTTTTTTCAGGTTGCCTGGCATTCATGTATATGGGACACTAGATCAGAAGATTATAGAGATTTTTATTTTTGAAATTCCTTTTTAAAATACATTTTGGTATTGTGCAGGGTAGCTAGCCACATTATAGATGTCATATACCTTAGTGAAAATACTTCTATCGCATTTCTCAGAAAAGATGGATGCATTTTGCTGTGTTATCTGACCTAGCCTAAAAAGTTGAGAGGACTTTTTTTGCCTTTAAGAAACAAGGCCATTTCTTAACTCAGCAATAGAGCTCTTCCAATTTATATTTACTATACATTTGTCATATCATATGTGTAATTCACAGGCTTAAACAGTGACCTGATAGTGTATGATGTATTTTTTCGGTTGGAATGGCTGTGATGTATATTTGTGTTTACAAAATAGTGTCTACTTTAAAGGAAATGCTCTTAAATTAGAATCCCGATTTTAAAGAAATGTCTGTCTCTTTAAATGGAGTCTGACAACATAATTCAGTATTTTCCATAATTATAAAAAACTGTCATGTTGCAATATTTCACTTCCAAGTTGCATAGTTCAAGTGTCTAATTTTAGGTGATTAAAAATTTTAGTAGTTAAGGGGATTTATACTCAACCTGTAAATACATTCTTGAAAATTCTTTCTGAAATCTGAGGAATTAGTCAAGAGGTGCATGAACTGCTGTGTGAAGTGTCTGATACTACAGAAATATTTTGTAAACAAAAATAATAAAAATATCAAATATTATCCTTTATTGCAAGGTCATTCTTCTTTAGGTAAGATGTTTTCATTTAACATTTTGACTCCCTTAAAATCTTGTGAAGCTAATTTAAATTCACTGCAAATATTTGAGGCTCTTACTTTGGAGAAATAGAATATGTTTGCAAATAGTTTGCTGCTTTTCATTGTAAGTTAATGATATGAGTTGCTGAAAGCTGTCTTCATATAACCAATCTAGTTTGTGGAGCCAATGATTATTAAAGGCTGCTGAACATTTCTGTTTTATGTTAACAACCTCTCAGAAGGTGATGACACATAAATTTGATAGCCAGCAAGTTGGGAAAACCATCTGTTTATAATTTTTAATGCAATTTTGCAATGACTGCCAGGTGAGTTTCTAGGAAGTATATTAAAAAAAATCAAGTAAATAAAATTACTGCTAAAGAGGTGAGCTATAAAATAATTATTACTGAATCATAAGTTATATGAAAGAATTGCGAAGGTCAGTTTGCTCTAAAATATTCTCCAAGGATATTGTTTCCTAAGAATGTGTTGGAAACATTTAATAATCATTGAAATTATACATGCTTGGTGACAGTTCTGGTGAGACCTAATATGGCAAATGCTGCAAATGCATAGAAATGCCTCAAATCTGCTTTCAGACATAAAAAAGCTGGGAAAAAAAGAAAACACAAACAAAAAAAATCCCTCCTCCCCAAACCCCAGACAGCTGATAATTCCCTCCTGCTTGAAACAGAATAGGAATTCAGACATTCTGCATGGAGACAAGCAAAGAAGTTCAGTAGTAAGCTACATGTCTGAAAGTAAATTCCTGTTAGATGATAGCTGTTAGCTAACACACCTAAATGCTGGGTGAGATTACTATCGAGTGTATAGACAAATGAGAATAAGGTTGAAGACACCCTGTTCATTTACTGAGAGGTGCCTTCTGTCAGTCTGCTTGGAAAGCAAGCCAGGGCGACGCTGAGAATAAGGGTAAACCCTAGGCCTGCCCATAAGATGCACCACTGAGTGCTGGAAGGTTCTTCTGTGGGTTTAGGAAGAGAGTGCAGACGTGTATGCTGAAGCAGAATGCATGCCACTTAGCTGCAGTAACTAGATCACGCCTCATTTCTAGGGTTTAATAAATGCTAAATATGTCTGTTACCTACAGGTTTGAGGAATAAAGGGAGACTGTATTTTAAAGGCCCCTAGAGTAAGATTCTGTCTAAGTTATGAGAATTAAGGTAATTAGGCAGTAGTTTTAGGAGAACTGTTTCATTAAGGGAAGGTTAGGTTGAGTTTTGCTCCCCAAGTATTATTCAGAGCTCATTTATCTCTTTGAGCTGTAGAGGAAAAAGTGGGATGTCCAAGCAGTCCCACTCCCCTTCCCCCATCCCCACATACATTCCTGCTCTTCACTGTAGCCCAGAGTAAGGGTACAGGAGTTCTGTATTCACCCCATTTAATGGATGGAGGCATTTCAGAAGAATATCCTCACCATGGTAGCTGTAGGTTATTCCTGATGAGGAGGTGGTTTACCTTTTCTGTTGAAGCTGTACCACAGATTAGTAGAGAAATTAAGGTTAACTGGATCAAAGATTGCATAAGTAAATAACGTTTTCTGGAGGTTAAATGCCTTACCTCATATTATTACAGTCCCTATTCTGGTGGGCACTCCGAGCTCTTTTAAGTATTTACATATAATAGTCATTGGATAAAATTCATCTACTCATTCTGAAGAAAAGTGAGGGGGAAGGGCAAGCATAGGAGAAATCCAAAAAACCTCAAGAATAACTTCTAACCTCTGCCAATTAAGAAGGAAACAATTCCACTAACGGTGCCTTATATACAGTGTAAGACATTTTTTGTGGGTTTGAAAGTACAAAGTAATTGACGGCTATAATTATATTTAGCCATATGATTCAAATGAATAAAACCCCATGACTGCAGTACAAGGTGTCTTGCAAAGAGTGTAGCTGTTAAAAACAAATTGGCCTGCCAGTGAGAGTTATTGAATTTAGGACCTTTCTTACAAAGATGGAATAGCTAATGAGAAAATGAGTGTTCTGGATCCAAGGTGATGTGCCCACACCGTTTAAACACTGTGATCCTGGCTGGAAATGTTTTGTTCTGAAAAAGGTGCATGGTTTTGTCTTTTGTCCAGGACTTTCCTATGAAAGTACAGATAATATAAACCTGTATGAAGGCAATCTCCCCCAGAATCTTGAGTCCTTGAATTTACACATACATGTTGCTATCTAAAAATGTGCTTTAACATATTATTAAGCTATTTATGCAGGAAAATAGCATACATCTGTTTATTTTAGTAACCGTCTAACTGTCAGCACTGACAATAAAATAGTTTGTAGATTGTGGGAGCAACATTGTGTTCTCAATAATACAATAATAGTACATCAAGCTCTGCTATGTACAGGCTTGTTTTCCTTGCACTTTATTTAGAAGATTACAGAGTTCTATCCCATATACAATATCTCTTATGTACTATGTATTTATTACACTGCGAACAATACATGAAGACAGAAGTTCAGTGGATTTTTTTTCTTAATAATATTTATTTGCATTATTACAACTTGTTTGTTTTGGATTATTTATTTTGTAGCAGAGGACTCATAGCTCGGGGAAAAAAAACCTGACCAGTCTTCCAAATCTACTTTAATCCATTTATTAGCTCTCTTTCAAATTTTTCCACTGATATCTGAAGTGGAAGATAGAAGATATTTCTTCTATTACAATCCTTGATGGCAATGAACTCTTGTTTCACATTGATGTATTATGCTTTTAGAGTTTACTTAGCAAACTATCTTGTTAGTAGTTTTTGTTATTTTATTTATTTATGAAAAACTCCTTATATTTTTTTCTTCCAATAACTCTTGTTTTGATCACTTGTCAAAATCAATATTAACTGAATTAAAAGCTCCTCTGGGTTTCTTGCCGTGATTTTGGCTGGAATTTAGCTTTGGTTCTTTTTATTTTTTGAAGTTTATTTTTTATCTTACTGTGAGAATATGAGACAGCCACCCAGTATTTGCTAATCCCTTCATTTTGGCTTAAAAATCAAACCACTTTTGGCTGTAAATTTCTGAGGTTAAATAACTATCTTAATGAGCAGAAACAGTGACTCTTCAAATACACAGGGAAGCAAATGAACAATCTCTCTATGCTTGCTTGTGGCACTGAATGACGGGAAATATGTTTAAGTGTAACTATTGGGATTTTACAGGTACCGTTTTAGAAAGAGTGATACCTGTCCTTAGAACTGTGACTGATCTTAAAGCTTTTAGATAGACTGGATAAAAGTAATCTCTTCCTCCAAGAAGTTAGAATTACTTCTAACTACACACATGTAAAGGCCTGAATTCAATGGTCAAAAATAAAAGTGAGATAGCCACCATGTGAGATACCAGCCAGGATTCACGATTGGAAAAATTAATCTGGTATCTTTCATAGAAAATACAGGGAAGAAGAATATAAATCTCCAAAAGATTTCTTCTGTTTTATAAAGCAACCACCACATAATAAATCTGCAAAAAACCCCAAATATTCTTCCCTCCTTCAAGTTAAAGTGAGAAAAAGAAATACAATAATCTTAAATAAAGAAAAAACAATCTTAATATTTATCTGTCCGAGTGGTACCTGGTAATTAGTCATTCCAACATTTCCTGATGGTTAAGTTTTACTGACACTAACATGATGATCACTTACTAACTAATGTAGTTTGTGAAAGTATAATTGAGAATGTATTCTAACATTGCTGAAGATGAGAATTAAGTCTGTCCTTATTAAAATTAGAATGCAATAGCATTTTTGAGAGTTTGGTAGCCTATTTCTGTTTTACATTAGCCAGTTTGTAGGGACATAAAGAAAATGTATACTTATTCCAATATCTCTTCTTTAACTGTCACATTTACTATTAATATAGATATATGCATATTAATGTGTTTGACAAATACATTGAGCTCTATTTGCATGTTAGACATCAATAAATATTTGTCAGAACTCTAGTCGTCTGTACTGTTTCAATGTTTAGAGCATTGCTGTGCTTTAAAAAGTGTATGTATCTTGTTTCATAGTTGTTTGTGTATCTAAAGGATACTGTAACAAGTAAAATATGACATTATTTTAAATAATATTGTGCAATGTCAGCCCTGGATATCAGAGTCAAATTTGATTCTTCCCATGAATGGTAGTTACTAAAGGTCTTGTAAGTTAAATATAGTCAGTGAATTATGTCTGGACAACCACATTAACTTCAAATTATGCTGTTGGTGACACTTGAAAAGTACTTTGACTTCAGAGCATTTTGTCATGTAAGTGACTATAATTTAGGAAGCTATTCTGTTGATAATGCATTCGACAATAAAATTTAGAAATCTCTTTAGTCTTTCAACACAAAAAAAAATGAGAACTATGATATCTTATTTTGGTTAGTAAAGTAAGAAGAAATGGGCAAGAGATTTTATATTCAAAAATAACACTTTTGCATAATTAATATACAGAATAGAATTAGTTTTAACTTCCCAAATTTTATGAAATATACTTAGCAACAGATGCTGTCTGTGAGAAGAGAAACTCCTAGTTCAGTGAGGGCTTTATGCTCTGTTTATTTGAAATACTTTAGAATGTTACAAATTAAATTTGGATGTTAATATTAGTGGTTATACTACAGAATATTTGTGACACAATTTCAAATGCTTTGTACTCTGCATATATATGCACATAAATATATATGTGTATATATGCACATATTTAAATTTCTTATTTATCTCTATCTATATTTATACTTATGCACCAAATTATAGTTGAATTTAGGAATTTCCTTTCCCAAAGCATTTTAGCTGAAACAGATTGCTGTGTCCTTTATTACAGTGGCGAAAGTAATACTAAATTCAAGGAAATTGTATCTACAAATAAATCCCAGAACATTTCACCTTTGTAAGAGACTTACTTTAGTGAAAGTAATTTTCTTTCTCCCTCTCTCATTTTGTGGTGTGACATTCTTTGTTTTCAAAGAAACATTCATTTTCTGAAGACTTTTTAAGATGAGCTTAAAACTGATTGCTGTTTTGACTCTTTGACAAGGGCAGTTTTCATCAACTGTCATTTTGTCCAATCCAAAATCTAGATTCTGTGAAAACTTTGCATTTTTTTGTTGCCTTAAAGAATTATGTTATCAATTTTATGGTCTTTAGAGCACCTATCTTCTCTTGTAGTTTCAACAGCAATCACATAGACATTACTAAACTACCCTTGCAGACACACCAAATATCTGCTTACTGCTAGCAAAATGAAGAATTATTTGCCCTCATGGATAGTCTGAGTGTGGCGCTTCCTCTTCAGCCCACAACTCTCATTAGGAAAAGATGATAAAACTAGCTGAAAATGAATTTTTTCAAACAGAAATTATGAATTTCTGACATGGGAGTAAAGTCAGCCCGTGGCACTTTGTGCAGACATGTGTCTGTATGGCATGGCACTGAGTCTGCTGTCTAACAATAAATTGAACAAAAAGCATAGATTACTCCAGTGCAGCACACGCTCACTCAGTGTCATCACTCCAGCATGTACAATGCTGCAGGACTCCTTTCAAGTTAAGATCCCAAGACTTGAGTCCAGTAGGCTTTTGTCTGAATCTGTGCTGACATCCCAGTGAGGAGGAGCACTCCGGTAAAATAAAAATACCTAAGATTAAAACAGGTTGAAGATGACTATTGCAAAAACAAGAATTTAGCTTCTATAATGAAATTATTTTGATCTGAAAAAAACCCACAGGTTATTAATTGGATTAGCACTATAAATACCTTGATGCTGAAAGCTTTATAATTCTGAAAGATATATTTAAAACAAAGGCACTCTGATAGCCTCTGTTTTCGTTAAGTTGTATTAGAGAAAATACTTTGTTATACTGTGTGCTGTTTCTATTGACTATAGATTATCTATATTAATTTTAGAATAGAATAGTTCCGGTTGGAAGGGACCTACAATGATCATCTCTTCCAATTTATGGCATTCATCAGCCTTAAAGTCTTTTTATTTGTTTGTTTCTGTTTCCTTTATTAATTTGGATTCATTTTATAGTTATTTTGATTATTTTCCTGAAGAAGTGTTGAAAATTAAATTTTATAGTAAGAATTCAAGAATGATTCTCTAATAAGCACTAAAAATATTTTAAAACTGAAAATCATGATTAGTGTGCTCTATAGAAAATGGAAGAATATTCAGTGTTTTCTTTAAGGACCCAGTTACATTTTTTACCAACATAATGCCATTTACTGAAATGTAACATCAGGCTGATAATTTCTATGAACTTCAGAAAAAATAGTGGTATATAACCCATCTGAATTTTTTAAGGATCACATAAATAGCGACACAGCATGTAATTTTCAATTGCTTTTCTTTCCTCTTCCCATCTGACTCAGTTATTCTTGGGCCAAGTGCTGATTAACATGATTTCCAAAAGTACAATGTACAAAATTATAGCACTTTTCTAAAACAGTGATCAATGTGCTGAAGGATACAAGCTGGCAGAAAGCAGTAATAGTGGGGATGAGAAAACATTTTGAAAATGGAACATGATTTGGATTTGCTGTCATTGACTACAGACAGTTACCTAAACAATGTACAATTCTGCTGTAGGGGTTGAGGCATCTGTCAAACCCAGAAATTTAAAAACAGACATTCAAAAGAACTGAAAATAATGGAGAAAAGAGAAGGAGAAGACAAGCCTTCTTCTCTAATGCTTTGCTCCACATAGGCAGAGCAAACTGCTTCAGTTGTTTACATTGTTTTCAAAAAAATTGAAAACCATATAAAAAGAATAATTAGTTTTGAAAGAGATTGGATATATCTGTCTCCAACTGGTACATCGGTAACATAATGTTTATCATCTGGGTTTATCCTTGATAAGTACAAGAGCTTGTAAAGACAAGTTTTACAATTCAGTCTGTGAATTTCATAATTTTCTTCATTCTTAAGTCCTCCCAGTTTTTAGGTGGCACTGAATGGACTTTGGAACTTAGGGAAGCTGCTGATGTTCTGTGGTTCTATTTGTAAGGCCAAAGAGTCCACAGATTTTGGGAGAGTGGGACAAAGGGAAGAAGGGGGTAAAGGAGAGGGGAAAAGAATGGAAGGGGCAAAAGAAAGGAAGGAATGAATATAGGAAGGAAGATCTGAGTAGTACTCACTCACAGAACAGGCTACTATCTCAGATAATATTTGTAGTTTTTGTTCCAAAATCATAGCCATGCAAACAAAGAAATAGGACAAATAAATCAAGGTCATTTGGAGCAGGATGTCAACTTGACAAACTGTGTTTTAAAACAGAATGCAGACAACCTTAATTGTAATAACATGAAATGAAAAACACTCCGCTGGAACACACAAGAGCCAGAATGCAGAAGGCAGGCAGGTCACAGTATGTGCTGTTTAAAATACACTACCAGGTTTCAAGGTGAATAGTATCAATGGGAACAACTAAACTACAAGGAGAAGAATATCCTGTTGCAGTTCAGCTTTTCATACTTTTGAAATTAATGAAAAATTAAAGAACTTCATAATGTAATTTTGGTGGCAGAATTTATCATGAGTTAGGTAGAGTTATCCTGGTATTTACAGTAATAACAGCATACCTCACAGTAGTCAGAGCTTAAAGTGTATATTTTGGTGGTGCATCTGTAAGAGTCTAGTACATACATCGTTATTTTGCCATTTTAACTTTCAGAAGAACAAGAATTCTTTGTCTGCAAAATATTTAGGGTAGAAGCATTCTGATTGTGCTTGGTTTTTAAGTTGTAAAATGATTTGATGTTCCCAGTCAAACTAATTTCATTTGTGGAACGTAAGAGTTTCTCATCCATCCAACTCTCTGCCCTCATGCTGGCATGTCCTAGGGTTCCCTCCTTCATGAGGAAATCACTACTTGATCTCTGCCATCTCTGGTGAATAGCTAGCATGTCTCCTAGTGTAAACTTCAGTCAGGAGGACTTTCTGTTTCAAATCATAAAAGCCGTAGATTTGTTATCATCTCTTCCTTACAACAAAGCCAGCCAAAAATTAATCCCCTGTGCTACCAATGCCATTTCTCTATGATGTCTACTACAGTGATTGGCATGTGTTTTTTCACTGGTTTCAGAGGAAACATTTCTGAAAAAAAATTAAAATTGAGATGTTCACATGTGGCATCCATGTGCCACAGATTTTCACAAAACATAAGAAATACTGTGTAGCTTGTAGTTTTCATTTACTCATTCAGTTGCATAACATAAGAAAAAGTGGCTGTATCACTTCTCTGTCTATAAATTATGCCTCAGCTATCCTAAATCAGAGAATAATCAGCCAGGGAATGAAGGAAAACCAAAACCATCTTTGCTTGCCTTGCAGAGTAGTTCTTATCATTTCATCTTTCATTAAAAATCTGAGAAAATCAAATGCATTTTTTGCACCGTATGGCACTTATGAAAAATCAACAGGTTGTTGCATGAGTATATTGCAGGTAGATAACTAACAGTAAATTCTAAACACTAAACATCTGAAGTCATTAAAAAAGAGAAAAAAGATAAATATTGCCACATTTCATTAGGAGCTTGCCTCAAAAGTATCACGCTACATTTATAAAACAAGATAGAATATGATTTTTGTAAACCAGATTTCTCCAGAATTTAAATATCGTGATTCTCCATGCAAGAATACTGTAAAGTAGTTAAATGCTTTGGAAAAATATCTATATTATTTTCTTTTTATCCATAAATGTATTTCTAAAACAAAACCTTCAATGTACCAATCAAACAATTGAGTCAAAGGAATAAACAAGCTGAATAATGAACTAACTCATTTGTATATGGTATCCTACTTTATATACTCCATTGAATAATGGGATCTATTTTTTAGAAATTTAAAATTGTAGTCCAAAATGAATAAAAATTTGGTTTATACTACTTTTATAGACAGGGGAAAATTAGAAAATCTGGAAAAAGTCTTTTGAAGTTAGAAAGTTTGTTAGACTAGGTAGCATGGAATAAACAGATCAGAGTAAACAAAATTCACTCTAAAATTCCCATTAAAACTTTGAAAAAAAAAGCTCCTGGAATAGTTTAACTACAATAGTATGGAATCCCTTGTGGTTTTGTTAAATGTGTAGATAGGAGTAATTTCTCCATATAATCTATGCAATAATGTTGTGATGCATTCTTGATGTGAACTTCAGTTTCTGAAATTTAAACGGAAAGTATCTTACTTGGTTCTTATGCTTTTATGCTACCTGGATGTTATTTTACAATTCAAATATTCAGAATGATTGATTAAACATAAAGTATCTTAACCCTTCGCTCCATTTTTACAGTTGGAAAAAATCTCGTAACATTTCTATGTTAAAAAAATCACGTACTTCTGTGAAGAGGCAAGGATTTAGAATAACATACATAAATACATGAATATGCCCTGTTGATGGGTTGGTTTGTTTGTTTTGATATAAACCATTTAGAATTTGACCCCGAAACAGCTACAATTTTCTGCTTGACTCCTGTAGTATCAAACAGGATCCCCAAGCCCATTTTAATAAAAAAGAAAATCACTTATTAAATATTCAAAATGCGTTAATCCTTCAGACTGTTTCATTTTTCCTCTATGAGGCATCTATTTTAGGGTGGGGTAAATTGTTGCCAGGAAAGCACCTTTCTTTTAATGCTGAATATGGATGGATCTCAGACATACATCTTTAATTGGATACTTTGTTCAGATGGTAAAATGCCACAGTTTTAATTTTTAGTGGTTTTTGTAAAAGTGAATTGGTGTTTTCCAGGAGTTGAAAGGGTATGTACCATGGTCGAGGTCATCTTGTCTAAGGATTGAGATGTTCAGGTCTCCACTGTAAGAAAAAAAGCTCAGAAGAGCTTCTAGTATCTTGTCATCCCCCATATTTTCTGTCTTACTTTGGAATGACTAAATACTGGAGTGTCATGGGCAAACATAAATTATTTTGCTTCTGAGTGGAGAAAAATAATGATGAAGCAGCTAATGGAGATGTCCCCACCATGAAGAGGTTACAGTTTAAACTCAGATGTGACACAAAAAGAGGAGAAAATAAACAAAAAAAGATAGAAATGTGACTGTAATTTTTATAAAGGATTATGCAATTAGCTGTCAGACACGCATGCATTTTTGATTGCTGAGTGCATTAGACTGTTCCTTTAATGGAAGATTTTAGGAGAAAGGTTTTAGAAGTAATTTGAAAGATGTGAGAATAAGGTCTGTAAATAGGGATTCAGAAGACATTCCATGAATGTGAGGCAGCTGGAAAGAGAGCATGAAGATAAAATGGTAGAAGAAAATTAAATCACTGCTGAACTCATGTCCTTAGCACATAGAAGAAGACAAGGTCAAAGTTATAGGTTAAGACTGAGTAATTTGGGTCACTGAGTGCCAAGAACAAGAAATTTGAACTTGTCTTAACAGAAGGATATAGTTACAGATGATGTAATTGTAGCATCACACACACTGTGGAACTGGCCACATTTTGTGCCATAAATTACATTAGTATGTTCTGAATCTGTTGACTGAGGTCGAAGATGAAGGGAAACTATATAGCTCAGTTTTAATAACTGGGTGTTCGTCTATATAAAAAAATGAATATGAGATAAAAATGTTGATGTTGATTGACATTTAGAAATTTTTGGCATCTTTAGATATTTTATTGCCTATTTTCTTCTCTTTGTGAGCTCATTATGCCAATGGATATCATCACTATTTCCTGCCCGGTATACAAAATGAATAGATAAAAAGTAAAACTGAACTAGCCATTTTTCTGTTTTTCTCCTTTCTGCATTTTTAGTTGGACCCATTTTCTCAGCACCATTTTCTCTGCTCCAGTGAAAAAATTACATTTTGCTAATAAATGAAAAATTATTATGACCTATTGAGACTTGCTAGTAAGGTTTCTGATTTCTTCAGTATAGTGGTTCTTAAAAGATCAAGATTTCCACCTTATAGTTCAATGTTTTATCATGCAGTTGAGAGAATAAAATAAGTAAACTGTTTTATAAGAGCTGTATAAGGCTTATTGGTTTTCTTCATTTGCATCTCAAGATTAGCCTAGGGAGAGCAAGTGCAAAATCAGATTTCTTTGCTACTTAGTACTGTTTACCAATACACATCAGTGTATTTTTTTCAAGCATAATTTATCTAATATAGTTTAAATGTTTCTGGCTACTTTTAGAGCATTCCTAAGACACTCTGAAACAGTCATCTGTTTTACACATCTGAAAGTTTGAATGCATTCTACCACTGGTATGCAGTGCCTTGACAGCATATTGGATGCTGCTATTTTTATGTCTGTGGGAGTGAGAAATGAAAATGCCAGTTTTATGACAACATGATGCATTGATTCTACTCACATGAATATCATTAATGTCATACTCTGCCTTCTTGTCTTGTGCCAAGTTATGTTTTCAGCAAAAACATAATAGTGTAATCCAGAATATTTTTTATTTGAATCTTGCATGATTTCAGTCTTTTTTTCTGAAATCCTAATAAAATTTGCAGTGAGTGCTCAAGAATGAAGACTACTATTCAAGGGTATGTATGCGTGTAATCAAAATTGTTTTCTATGCAGTATTAATGTTGAAACCATATGCACACAAAACAAATTAGAGTTTTCTTGACTGTTTGTTTATGTTGTAAAGATATGTAGATTTGTCAGTCCCAGAAATCTGCTCATCAATAGTTTTTAGGAAACTATGCAGGACCATGTTGAACTTTACAGTAGAATCTAGCTAGAAATATAAAAGTATTCAGCCAACAAGATCTAGTCACCTGGTAACTGGTGTACTCAGAATAAGTTCTTGATCCTCTGTGTTGCAGAGGAATGATTTAATCTTGGGGTTACTCCCTCATATAAAATGGCAGCACTGCAGCACTACATTGTATTACAGTGTCATCCATTATCCAAAATTACGTATAGAAGAAGAAGCAATAGAAGATGCAACCCCTTTTGGATCTCACAACTCCAGAGGAGACAAAGAAAATCAAGCGACCCAAGGGATATTGCAGCAAGGGTTTTAAAATTTACTATTGACTCATCTGAGAATAAATATCCTAGATAAACCAGTGCTAAATATTCAGACTAGGAATATTTAAATATTTTTTTCTTTAAATCAGAACATCAAAGTGATTTTTTTTGACATTGTGGACTGATGTTTTCTACTTTTCAATTAAGTTTGCTGTTTTCACTTTTTAATCCATTCTCTTCAGAATAGGAAGAATACACTGATAAAATCTCTTATGGATTACAATTACCCCTTTTCAATGAGCTGTAGTTGAATGTTTCCAATCATCATCATCATCAATACAACCATTGATTCAGAGTAGATATGTTTATGATTTGTTGCATTTTTAGTATTCTGTTACTTAAGAAATAAAGTTTTACATAAGCTTCAGAATATCTTCATAGAATGTCTTTTGAGTTCCTAATTTTAGCAGTCTCTCATCTTCTAGGGCTTCATCAGCATTTTAAAATGTCTAATTTTCTTCAAGCATAACAGAAATAACTAAAGCTGTGTCTAGTTGCATTTTGGTCCAGAATGTTCAATATGCACAAGAGCAATTGACCAAATATTGCCAGATCATCTGAATACTTTGGGAAATTGCAGGCTAGTCTATCCTATAGCAATTTTCATTGACTAATTCTCATTAATTTTTGATCTTCAGAATGTTCATCTAATAGTTTGTTGATGAAGTTATTCTGGCATTTCCTAGGGTTTTGCAAGAGGTAATGAAGAAAGGAGGTAGTATTTAGTTCAAAAGTGGAAAAGTTTTAAGGGATTTCACTATACAGTATATCCATCCATTTCCGAGGACAGATCCTTGGTGTAGCCAAGTCTGCAAACTTCTATGCTATTTTGTAGTGTTTTTTAAAATTTATTTCTGAGTTGTGAGTTAAGCATATTTATATCCAAGTAATTTAGCCATCTATGCATACTTTAAAAATATATAATTAAGTTACACTTAATGACTTTTCTCTCACATTGATTTTTCAACACATAATATTTCATCTGGTCTTCTTACACATGAATGAAGAAAGCAACAAACAAAAGTAACTATCATTACTAAATCCAAATTAAATACCAAGAGTGGAAAACTTTACAATACCTCAATGATAATATGAAACTGCATTTTGAAAAATAGAGAGTCTTTTTTTTTTTCAGAAAACATTCGGAGCCTGAGGTGTAGCTGTTCAGTTATTTCTTAGAAATTAATCTTCTGAGAAGTGCTGGTACCTTTGAATAGGGCATTACAAGAAGCAGTATGTGGATGTGTGTACAGAAACATCATTAAGGACATCCTAATTTTAATAATTGTGTATTTAAGACTGCTAGTTAGTTTATGTGTAATTTGTATGTGTAATTTGATATTTCTTGGAATTAATGTTTAAAATCCAAGGTACCACGTTGTACTTAATGTGAAAGGATAGGGTTTGTGTTTTACCTCTTCATTCTCTTTTCAAAAGTGGTAATTCTGAAATTTGCCTTCTAATTGAAGTTATGAAAATAAACAGAGATTGTCACAGTCTCAGGATAATTTACCTGTGTTATTCATATCTTCCTGTGCTTTGTTAGTGTCTGCCCTGATGTTTCTCAGTGTAGCTGCAGGTTGCAGTTTTCTCCTTTGTGCCATACTGCAGTGGTGAAAGCAAGTGTACTCTGGGTATTGAAGTTTTCTACTGTGGAAGCCTTGTAATAGCATATGAATGGGACCAGGGCACTCTGATACATCAAAGAGCAGCATCGCACTGAAGAACGTCCCCTGTGCTGTAACTTGCAAATTTTTAGATGTTATAGTATACAATATTACTTTAGTATATCTGAGGGTTTAATGCAATCTTGGAAGACAAAGCATATTCTAAGAGGTAAATCTTTCTAGTCTAGTTTCCATTTCAGCTTCAAATTCATAAACCCTTCCTTAATAGCAACTCAAACCTTCTGTTTCCTATTTGCTATGGGTTCGTTTATGTTCTAAGGTCAGTCCCATGAAGCTAGATGCAGACAAAGATTTAGGATCCTGCATTTAGGCAATGTACTACCTAATTTTTGCAGCACACAGGCTGAGACCAGAATTTTGAGGCAGATATGAGGCCATCCTGTATGGTGGACTTAGGGAAAACAGTGATGAAGCCTTGTAACAGGAAAAAAAAAGAAGATTCATAAGGCAGTATGACTATGTAACCTGGGTTTGGATACTTCAGACTTGGGGGGAGAAACCTGAATTCCAGTTCTCTCTCTGAAAGTAATTTCTGAATTTTACATGAAATAGTCATCACAAAATGAACAATCTTCAGAGCAGGAATAGAGCTGTGCCTTCCAGCTGAGCTCCTACTGGGTTACAAAATCTACTTATTTTTGTCTATGTGCATATTCTGTGTAGCCCTATAAATTTGCATGTTGTTGCACAAAGCTCATACTTAACAAAAACCATGTTTCTAACACTTGACTGATTTTAGAGCTTGAGGTAATGTGTTCCTCTAGAAGGTGGGAGAGATTGGTTTCAATCTCTGTTCAATAGAACAGGTAATAATAAGGTGAGTGCACTATCTTCCAGCTCCTTGAAGTAAAGAGAACCTCTTACAGCTTGATTTTAAAGAAAGTTGCTATTCCATGTCAGCAGGAGCCCTATCCTTTCTTATATACTCTGATTACTCTGATTGCAAAATACAAAGCAATGCTGTAATGTAGATACTTCTTTCTCTGGCAAGTAGTAGTGCTGTAGATGTAGGCTTTCAATTTTTCTTGCTTCTGCTTAAACAGGCATATCACAAGAACACTCAGCAGTGGAGACAGTAAGTGGAGTCTTGTAAAGAGATGCTGAAAAAGCAAGGGGTCTAGAGGGAGAAATGGGTTTCCTAAGGATTTGTGAAGAAAAAGTTGTAGGAAAGATCAGAGAATTCACATGGGTGTAGAAAATGTCATTTAGTTTTGAGTGCCAGGAGAAAGGGAAAGCTGAAGGAAGAAGGAGACAGAGTAGCCTTACTCTGCCTACACTCCTGACCGATTTCCTGAACTTTTCTTCTGCCACTGCTAGAGGGGATGGGATCAGGAAAGCACAGTGAACCCTCCTAGGGTTCAAAACCTGCAAAAGCTGAGTGCTTGTGAACTTGAGACAGAGACTGTATTTTCAGGCTGTGTCCTCCCCTCTCCCCTCTCTCCTATGATGTTGGTTAAGGAGGCAGTTGGGTGACCTAAGATGCTGCTTACTTTGTCAACTGCCTTCCCCCAGCTTTCCACCTAGATCCCACTGTGGATGACCTTACTGAAAGTGCTCCTTAGTGACCTGTTCTGCTATCTGTAAAACAGAGTCTCTTAGAACTTCCAAACTGAGTAATCCTCTGAGGAAAATAAATACAATGAGGTTTTGAAGGGATAAGAAATAATAATGAATGAGGAGGGTACATAGGAATATGAGCGAGAGAGGGAGAGAAGTAGCTCCTCTTCTTTTTTTTTTTGAGGGGAAGATTGTTCTGTAGTACATCTGATGGAATTCAGTTTAAAATTAAACTTTATATTTGGAAAATATAAAAATAGACATTTCAACTTCCTGTAGCTTTTTTCCTTCTGTTTTTCCATTAACAGTTCAGAAAAATTTCAAGTCATTCCCCAGGTCGGTTAAATCATCGTTCCTGAGAGCATTGTGGCTGAAAACTGTTGCCTAGATCTAATGGGTACCTAGCTGAGGATCACCCAATTAGCTAGCCTGATAGTTCCTTCACTGAAACACATATGTTTTGGACATTGGCAGTAGAGTGCTGAGTCTGGCCTGCATGTCTGTTCAGTCTGCACAGAGTGAGAGCAAGCTGTGCCTTTCAACAGCGGCTGTATCTGCTAACAGGGTCTCAGGACCATGTGCCATGGATTTTTTCCACACTCCGTGACTCCTTTCTCTGTGGGGCTCCTATACACAGAAAGTTGGATCAATTAAGAAGTCAGTCTGTATCTCATCCAGAAGTGGTACTAAGAAGGTATGACAGTCTTGGGGAAAACATGTGCAAAGCTATCAATCCACAAAATACCAAGCTAATTATTCTGCCTACTGTAATTGCTCTCAAATATGCTTTCATAATGAAAATGTTTTAAAATGCATTGCCAGTTTTTTTCTAACAGCAGTATTCCAGTTCCTGTAAGAGAGATGTATGTTGGTGGGGTTTTAATTTTTTCTCCCCTCTTTTTCTGGGAAGGAAGAAATCATGTCATAGGCATTATATGGATCTTATGTGCCAAAATATATGCAGCACAGATTGAATACAGAACGTCCTAATTTTGCTTACAATTGTCTCATTAAATTTCTTCTGTTTTCTTTTGACCACCGTCATTACAATTTTTCACTTATCAAGTTGTACCCCTCTAAGAGCATTAAGAAAGGAGGTAGAGTGTTTAGTTTGTGTCCTCTATGCCAGCAGTGTTTCTTTTTTATATTGAATCCTTTTAAATTGTTGGAAGAAAACAAGCAACACCTTTATTTCCTGAATATCTCTCTTCTTTACCCCTTCTGACCTTTTTGTCAGACAAAAAGTTCAGGGCTATAACTGTGGTCTGAAACATTTTGTGTCATTTTTCTTCTTTTGCCCTTGCTCTTTAGAGCATTCTGAAGAATTCTTTATGCCATACCCTGTGATCATTATTAGTGTTAGAGGCCAGGCAGAGTATTTTAATGCATCCAGGCTAACAGGTCAAGGTCACGTCACTGGAGATGTGATGCCTGACAGGTAAATCATTCTGAAGCTGTAAATCGGAAAACAATTTGGTTTACAGCTGTAGCATATCGCCACCTAGCTTTACTTATGTTCCCTTTTTCTCCTTTAAAATTTACTATTTCAAAAGTCCTAGGTAATTCACAGGACATTTTATATACAGATAAGTATCTTCCTGTCCATCAACTATCTGCTTTTTTACCTTACGCTAACAGCCCCTCTTTAATATTTTATTTGGCTGATTTTGTCAATCCTGAGTTCAACTTGTTCTCCCTTTAAAGAGACTGCACCCAATGCAGTTATTCCCATATGAGGTATAAATTAATGAAATTAACAGTGATCTGTTAAGGCTGCTTTTCTGAATTGCCTTTTTAGGAATGGAGAAGGAATGTGTACAGGCCACTATGAAAGAAACCACTGTTGTCTTAGACAACTTCTATGGAAGTTCGCTACTAGTATCTGCCTCAGCCTGCTCAGGTTTGATTAGTGTGCAAAATAATGCATTTTTGAATCATAAAAACATAAAACGACTTTTTTATTTTAAACTATAGTTAAACTGTTGGATAGAACTTACAAGAGCTGGCTCTGCTCTCTCCTTAATTGCTACCGTATAGTGACAGTCTCTTCAGATCACCATTTATATCCTGTGCCAGATCAGCATTTTTGTAGAATGATCTCAGCTTAATATTCAAGTAAGTTCAAGATGATCCAAAGTTATGAAGATTGTAATATCCAACTGTCTATTTTTCATTACTGATTATTGTCTTAATGGATGATGAACATTACACATAGAAAAAAAAATTCAAATGTGATTGGAAGACAGAATTATTTTCTAAAATTTAATTCCAAACTCAAACTTTTGTCTAATTTGAGAAGGATAAAATTTGAGGAATTAATTTTATTGCCATTCAATTTTCCAACAGTTGTGTTGAAAATAGTATGTTCCTATTTATTTTATGTTATATTGTATTGTGTTATAAATTAGTGGTGATTATTTTTTTTAACTACAGTAATTAAACCAAGATTGGGCTCACAAAATACACGAGGCAGATTTAAAACAATGGTGGCTTAATCATATATAGCATTTTCATATTTGGGAATTCTAGAGGATTTTTCTCCTTTCCTCTTGTCTGTTTTAATTGTTACATAACTTCTGTGGTTTGCCCTACAGACTTCAAGGTCAGCTGGAAAGCAGACAAATCTTTCCTTTGCTTCTTCGCTTTTCTAAGATTATGTAAACAGTCTTTCAGTAAATACACCCCCTTTTTCTCCTTCTCACTCCAAGGAGCTAAGAGTTCAGCAGGTCAATTCTGGGAAGAATATTTCAAGGATGACTAATAACTAGATTTTTTTTTAGAAAAATAGGAGAGTTAGTATAGCAAGAGCTTACAAGAACCACTTCAGTGCTTTGCTCAAGGAAATTTCTCAGCCTTTCTCCTCAGTATGTAAAAAGAGGCAGGGTCTTAATTCTTTAATCTCATGGGTGCCTCAGCAGAAATCTGAGCCTTGGAAAAATTAATGAAAATGTGCTATAGCTGCCAATTTAGTTTAGAAACTTAGAATTATGTCAGTCAGCATTAGATGTAGAAATATTTTACTTGGTAAATGGAATCGTCTATTTTTTCTGTAGACTTTTGTTTAGGACAAAATGAGGAAGGAGTGTTTAGTTCTTTCCTAGAGTCCCTAAGAATCAACATTTCATCCCCAGTTCACCTACTCATGCTATCAAAAGATGACAGTTTTCCAGTGCTCAAAAGTGGAAATGATGAAGTTTATGTTTGCAGGCAAGTAATATTGAATGACACTAACATTTAACACACAATGTAAAAAAAGGAATTTATCAGGTTACACAGCTGTACAAAACAGAAATAAATTGTAAATTAAAGATAAACATGTTAATTAATAGGTTTTCTTTAGATTAATGAAGTTAGAAATATTAATGAAAAATATTTTTAACAGCTGGTAGCCCAGATTTTTGAGGTGTGAAGCACAACAAATGGACTAGGCCTACATATTCACTATGTAGATGCAAGGGCGCAGTCAAAAACATACGGCACAAGTAGGTTACACAGGTAGATCAATTCCAGCCCATCTAAGGCCCAGAACAAACCAATTTATCTGGAGATTGCTGGTCACAGGATTTTTCAGTTATCGAAGACTTGGCCAAGATTTACTCTTCAGGAATGGTACCTTCAACGACAGCCTTTCAAATGCCTGCATTTCATAATGCTTCAGGATTTGCTTCAACTCTTTCACATACCAAACCAGTCAAAGATTATTTTTAGGTGAGATCGTGTCCCAACTAAAGACACAAACAAGTCTGTAAATTTTTAAGTAATTTAAAAATTGCATAATAATTTAGGTTTTCTCTTATCAGTAAGATAAATTTTCTTCTTTTGTTCCGTCAAACCACCACATTACTCTGTTGACTCTCATTATCTGATTTAATCAGAAATATACACAATATTTTGAAAAACTGTGTTTTGTACCAAAGGGAGATTGTTTCTTCTTATGACCAATCATAATTTTTTTTCCCGACACTTGTAATTTTAACTAAGAACAATTATTTAATTCAGCGCATGGCTGATTTGAATTTATGACTGGACTTCTGAGGACAACAGAAGATATGAGGCATCCTCATCTAAACATGGTATTAATTAAGGTATCAGTCTGACAGGTGATAGGAGGAAATTCATATGTGTGAGAAAAGCATTCTCCAATGTGGAGGACAAATTTAGACCTTGCTCCTCTATGATGTGTTTTTTGGTAGGGTCATAGTTAAACTGATGTACAGTAACTACATGTTGTAACTCTCTATTGGGTACAAAATACATATAACAATATGTGTGATACCACACAATTGTACTAAGCTAAGCAAAAGCCAAAAGAAATCTCTAGGCAGTCCAAGACTAGTCCACGGAAAGCCTGATCCATCTGGAGACCTGTGGTGTTACCATCAGTGTAGTAAGACCTAGTAAAGAAATCATTAAATGTTTTGATCTCTACTGAGGCTGAGAAAAACTAAGATTGCAATTAAGTGTAAGGTGTTACTGGCTTTCAGCAGCCACAGTTCAACAAGGCCTAATGTCTTAGCCAGTAATGCTATGAAATATTAGGGCTTCTTTTGTTCCCTATTGCCAGCTTCAATTGTCACCAACATCAATAGAAGTTTCTTTCAGTGATATATCAGGCATATTGCTTGATATCATGGAATTGAATGAGCATTATGCTTATACATCACAAAGTTGTAGCTTGCCAGGCAAAACACATCATACATTGTCATTTTTCACTTGGCTGCTGTTACTGAAAATAACTGAAGGCTTGTTGAGAAACAAAAAAAAAAAAAAAAAAAAAAGGCTGGGAGCTTTGTTTTGCTGTACTCCTTTACCTGTTCATTTTACCTTCCTGCTTCAACTTTTCAAGAGGAAACTTTAGCTTTCCATGGCCATAACACAGCTTTTGTAGGCCTTTTAGGTAGTAACAAACTTTTAAAGGAATACAGATCAGCATTCTGCTATAAATATAGATAGATATACATTGTATATACATATATTCCAACACTTTAAAAAAAAAAAAAAAAAGAAAGAAAAAACTTGATTAAATAAGTCTGCTCTTCTTGCTTATTTGGCTTTTATAGACAGTTGCTTCTTACAAGAACCACTGAGAAACAAGCATTAAAAACCAACCAGCTAAAGCAGCCTTTGCCCCAGCCACAGGATGTCTGCCAAATATTTAGCTAAGATCTCTACAAGGTAGGCACCACACATTATAAAAATGATAATTCCATTTTCGTCACATATTTAATGGGATGGAGACTTCTCAGACTGAGAGTTGATTTTTAAATATTCTACCATACTCTTGGTAAGATTCAAAAGTTACTTCAGATAAGACATTATATTTTATTGTTACGTCTACTATACTACTGATTGGCAATTCTTCCAAACACCAACTTAGATTTGCCAATACCTTAAACCCTCAAATGCTCTTGCACATTATTTTGTCATTCTTCTTCTATTAAACATATATTTATTGATGAAAGTCTTATATAGAATAATTGTCAACATTGGTATTTTTTTCCCAGAGAGTTACTACCAATAATCCAGAACCAGAGCTCTACTGTAAGCATTTTAAAAAGTTGCCTCAATTTTAGTTCCAAAATTCACAGTTCAGAAAAAAAGTTTCCATATTAAAAAAACACAGAGGTAGTGTTTACAAAAAATTTAACTCAAAACACAAGATATTATGTGAATATTAGTAAACTATTATGTGCAGTGTGTAATTTTCCTAACCATTTGTTTCACTTTGGGAGCCCAGTACCTTCAGCATAACGTTCTTAAAATCTCAACTTCCTTTTTTTTATTTCTAGACAAGAGACTTGTCACTGGCCTTTGTTGTCATTATTTGGATACATTATATACTTTGTTCCATTCTTGAATATAATTGAATATAATCTTGAATAAATAGGAAATTGAGCTTAAGTAACTGATGTATTGCAGAAAAAAAGTGACTTGCTTTTAACTCATAATTTGATTTTCTTTCATTCTTTTAATAGATGTAAATATATTTTATTGTTTTCTGTATGATTTTGTCAAATGGTCTTTCAGGTTGTTTCTATCTGGTTATCTTGCAAAAACAATTTAAACCTCCCTTGCATGTTCAGATGGGTATTATTTGAAGCAATGTATACTCTTTGGTTGGGTTATTCTCATTATAGAGTGAAAAACCCTTTTTCTTGATTGCCATTAGTTGCTGGAATATAAACAAAGGTCCATATAGTTATTATACGTGTATTTTTTAAAAAAATATGTATATCTATTGCTATTATTTTTTGTTGTTTTTCAGGTGTCCCTATCTGCTCTTAAATTTTGGAGTCAACCATCTATAAAATGAATTATTCATAAACTTTTGAACATGTCTAACACTGAGCACACTTTTCAATTCAATATTAAATTATACTTTCTTTTAGAGTCGTTTCTAAAACTGAATGAGAAGTTTCTTTTGTAATTAACCTGAGCTCAGAATATTTACTGTGCATTGTTTTTCAATGTCATATGATGGGAGAACTCATGTGTCTTTAACAAAAGCAAATTGTTTACTCATTCATGGATTCTGTTCAGGGCTCTGTATTTGAATGAATTCCAAATCAGCAGTTCTATTGAGTTGCATGGCAATCGATTGCCTTTTATGTTAGATGAATGGTCATGTTCAACCCCCTCTTCTCCCCCATCCTTTTTTTTTTTTCCTTTCTGGCCCACCGCCTTAGATGCCATCACCCAAAGCTGTTAGTCCCAAACGAGATTCTGTTTAGTGGCTATCAGCCACTTCCAGCTTTTCACTGCATATAAATGACTGTATTAAGAACTGGAGATGTGATGTGGAGTTATAAATGCGAGCTGTGAAACAGGAAAAAAAGTCCAAATGTGTAGAGGAATAATTTCAAATGGGGCACATGAGAGGATGATTAGCCGAACTTTTTTATATTTACATCTATTGGAATGTTACTAATTGGAAAACAGACTTTTTTTCATGTGACATGTTTAGCATCCAGTTTAGGGAGATGTTCTCCCTTTAGGAATGCATACCCTTCCTTTTATTAATAATGTGCTTTTATATGAGCCTTTTTAACTGCATTGGGCAAAGCTTATAACAGTTCCATCATGCATGTATTGGAGGGCAAGGACATCGTTAATGTTTCAATTTATTTTATGGTTGTTTCAGGAGACAGGCTATGTGTCTTTCACCTAATGTCAAGAGTCCTCATTTTTCAATGTTTGCCACTTATTAGAATCTTCAGTACTCCCATCAGCCCTGCAGGAACACAGTGAAATCCTCTAAAGTGTTCTCTTTGTGGTCAAGCACTGGCATTCAGAAAAGACTGTAAGCAGGTATAGAAGGCATTTATGAACAGCTGTGTAACTTCTACTTTAAGCAATATTGCAAAGCATTATATAAATATTACCTTTGCTTTACCTGCCAATAAGATGGCATGGTGTTAACATCACAGTTTCTACGGTTTCCGTGGTGTTGGCCCCTGTTCTGCATGGAGACTGATTGTGTTAATGGTAACACATACTGTTTAGCAATGGACATACCAAGTATCTTTCTGGGACCTTTTGGGATTGCTTGAAGTTTTAATCATAGGAATAATTGTGCAAGGTGATTTCTCTTGCAAATGATAGTTACTTCATGTAACTATCATTTGCAAGAAAGCACAGGCATTCAAAGACCTCTAGATGAATGTTTAAATTTTTCTGAGAAACAAAAAACAACAAAATATTAAGATTCATTGTCTTTTAAGGGTTGTTCTGACATGACCACTGACTTTGGTTTACGGTACTGTTAAGGACCTGTTTATGTGAAAATAAATAAAGATCTGTGTTAGTGGCACCATTGTCTGTTGCACCTCCATATAACTTACAGTATCTACTCTGTTGCTTGACAGTTTACAATTCCTTCTTTCCACTGGTAGGCTAAGATCTCTTTCCTGCATTGCTTGAACATGGATGCTTCTCAAATGGGTGCATAGCCCTATATGTAAAAATCATCAGTACATCCTTCCCTTTAAATACTGAAAATGTCTTCCCTGGACAAAGTACTTCAGATTTCAGAAGTATTGGAAAAGGCTACAATCCTGGCCTAGGGTTTCCACAGATGATGTAAGTAACCTTCTCCTCCTCTGTCCTGCCCCTCTTATAAATTCTTCCACTGTTCTCTTTCTAGTGTGTAACTGCTCCCCCTGGAAACTCTTCACCGACTTTATTTCACATATAAGAACAAAGGTAAAGTCAGGGGCTGTTCCTCGTGCATCTAATTTCTGTTAAAGGGCCTTTGCTCTGCCCAGTCTTCTTTCCTCTGTGCTCCGTTTGTTCTCTTCACCCCAACCTGCTTTCTACTCTGCCTTTGATAGTCCCACTCCACAATGTAGGAATGGCAGCCTCCTTCCTGTGTGTCAGGCACTCTCTCTCTTTAAACTCACTTTTTTCACTTCACTTCTTACTTCTTACTGTAATGGACTTATACCATCTCTGCATGACCCAACTCATACCTCATTATCCCTTAGGCAATTGCAGACACCTCAGTCCCAAGTGTTTTAAAATCATGAATAAGTGCATTAGAGATCATTAAACTGGTTTAAAATAGTGAATTATTGGCACACAGAGAGACATAAATAAGTTTAAAGAGCCCTATGTTGGCTTTAAGAATGGAACTAGATTTACCAGTGGGATGAGAGCTTAGCCAAGTGTTAGCCTCTCTGTAAGCACTACCTACTTTAGCATGTACACAGCACATTACCTGAGATTAGCTACCTGGCTTTCCTCTTCCTCCAGTAGATCATACTTAATTTGGCTGTAAAGACCATTGCCAAAAAATCACTTCCAGTTGACAGTAAACCTGTTTTCTTTAGGACAAAAGACTTACTACTGTAGAATGTGAGGTTCCATCACACAGACAGTTCTACAACTCTGATATACACACAATAAGTCAAATTTTCATTCAAATTCTTGCTAGACTTGAGGCTCCCAGTAAGGCTGTAACTTGACATGCCATCAGAGGCAAACCCAGAACTTGTTTTTTTTATGGTAGTTAACATATAACAGAGGAAAAAATAGAACAAACAAAATATGAATTATGGATACATAATTGTTTTTGTTATGCCCAACTAGTCTGGAGCAGGTCATTTGTGAGCTTTGCAAAATGCCATGCAATTAGAGTACTAAGGATTATTAACAAGGAAAATGCCTGACAGAAATTGAAATTCAGTATTAACCCAGCTTTTTTTGGTTTCGTTGAGTGTCAGAACTCTTCAGGCAGATTTGCAATTGTCTCTTTTTGGGTCAGTGTTGTACTGTGGTTATATTCATTCCTTATAATCTTTTTGATCACATCCTATTGATCAGCAGTCAAGTACCATGTGATTAATATAAACAACAAAGATCTGAAATCAGATGCAATCTTTTGCAAATGTTCCTACTTCACTTAGAATTTATGTTAATTTTTCTGCCTCAATGCCAACACACTTTTCAGACAATTTTAAAAAATTTAACAGGCCAAGACTAGAAATTCTCACTAAATTAATATGTTTATCATATGAATGAGATGAATACAAAAGGCATAAAGCGTGTATCTTCCAAGATAAGTGATGAGCTAGAAAACACTTATTATGGTCTTTTGTGTGTGTATCTATGTGTAAGTGTGTATATATATTTTAAAATCACACACAGCTGTGTATGTGTATGTGTATGTGTATGTGTATGTGTATGTGTATGTGTATGTATGTGGCTGCTATTTACCTAATAGATTAGAGTAGCACCAATGGACCATAAACTTCTGTTGAAAAGCATATATTTAGATTTTTTAAAAAAGAATAAAATTGCCCATTTACAATTTAATGGTTCCTTTCAAGCCATTGCACAGAACTTTGACACGAGCAGTTACAGGTTGCTATATAAATCTTTCTTTTATACATAATTTTATGTTGTTCTTCATGTTAAACATTGTAACAAAACTACTGTGTAGATGCTGATTTCTAAATGTTACTGCTCTTGATCTTTCCCACATAAATGAGTAGATAATGGAGGGGACTACTTTAAAAATTGTTCATTGGAAAACATTTCTTCATGTGAGCTGCCAAAGTCCAACACATGTGCTTTGAATTAGTCAAGATGGAATTCATATCAGATTTTTAATATTAAATTTAAAAAGTTGATAACACCTGTATTTTTAAATTGATTTTTGACAAACATAACAGTGATTTCAGTCACTTCAGTTAAACCATGTTGTCATTTTACCAGAGTAAATCTGGTGCTTTGCATTTTGGCCTTTGGAAAGAAAGAAATGCTGTGATATTCTTTAAGGATTTCCCAGAGAGTTTACAATCTTAATAACGCATATTCAGAAGTTATTGAAAACACTGTGCATTACGTATGCATTTAGAATGGGTTTTAATCTGCTAGATCATTTTTATGATTAACCTCTGAAAAACCTTTAAAGTAGGTGACCTCAGGACGTAAGTCTTCAAGAGTTGTATTCTGTCAAACACGTGACTTATAAAGCACTGCAAGAGTTTTTAATATATTTTGAATAATTTTCATGGAACCGACTGTCAAATGAACGAGGAAGAGAATTTTAATTTATAAATATGATAATAAATAATTATGAAAGTGCCAATCTTGCTATAGTTTTCAATTCACAATGGGCCCCCAAAGCCAGGAGGGTTCCAGTACAATGACTTTTTATGCACGGGGTTTTGGCAAAATGTCTTTCCTGTCTTCTGATAATCAATTCCTCTCTCTTCCATCAAGTAGAGAATGATGAATTTAAAATTTCCAATTCGTGCTTATACAGTCAATATGTCTTATGTGCTGAGGAGTCCCCTTTTGTATTCAGGAATCACCAATTTCACAGCAGTCTTCTAGAGCTTCCTTGGGAGTTTTGGTACTGTACAGAAATGCATCTGAAGAAGGAAATATTTATCATCGTTTGTTCCAAATCCTGTTGCTAGAAATACAAAATAATTCAGTAGAGTTCATTTAAACATCTCATTTGGGTTTTATCAGTACAGCTTTTGTTTTTACACATCAATGCATTTTACTGAATGCTGGACAGAACTACTTACTAGTCAGCTGAAAAAAGAAGTAAAAGAGACCATCTTCACCCGTGCAAACCTCATGAAGTTCAACAAGGCCAAGTGCAAGGTCCTGCACATGGGTCAGGGCAATCCCAAGCACAAATACAGGCTGGGCGATGAGTGGATTGAGAGCAGCCCTGCAGAGAAGGACTTGGGGGTATTGGTGGATGGAAAACTGACTATGAGCCAGAAATGTGTGCTCACAGCCCAGAAAGCCAACTGTATCCTGGGCTGCAACAGGAGAATTGTGACCAGCAGGTCGAGGGAAGTGATTCTCCCCCTCTACTCCACTCTCGTGAGAACCTACCTGCTGTGTTGTGCCCAGCTCTGTGATCCCCAATATAAGAATGACATAAAGGTGCTCGAACAGGTACAGAGGAGGGCCATGAAGATGATCAGGGGGCTGAAGCACCTCCCCTATGAGGACAAGCTGAGAGAGTTGGGGTTGTTCAGCCTGGAGAACAGAAGGCTCCAGGGAGACCTTATAGCAGCCTTCCAGTATCCAAAGGGGGCCTGCAAGAAAGCTAGAGTGGGACTTTTTACAAGGGCGTGCAGTGATAGGACAAGGGGTAATGGCTTTAGACTGAAAGAGGGTGGATTTAGATTAGATTCAAGGAAGAAATTCTTTATGATGAGGGTGATGAGACACTGGAACAGGTTGTCCAGTGAAGCTGTTGTTGCCCCGTCTGTGGAAGTGTTCAAGGCCAGGTTGGACGGGGCTTTGAGCAACCTGATCTAGTGGAAGGTGTCCCTGCCCGTGGTAGGGTGGTTGTAACTAGATGATGTTTAAGGTCCCTTCTAACCCAAACTGTTCTATGATTCTATGATCTTTAGGCATCTTTCCTCTACCACTCTTTTAAGAACTGTAATAATTTCAGGTAGTTTCAGTGCTCGTGAATAAAGTTCCTAAGTGTGCTTTTAGGTGATGATTTTCAGAAATATCTAACTTAAGGGATTTGAGGTTTGTCCAACTGTCTTGAGCATCCATATGAGGTCCGTTTATAAAGTGTACCAAGACCAGGCGATGCGTTTCTAGCTGAGACATCCCCAAATGATTGCTTAATAATAACTATAGTTTAGTTTCAAATTCTGACAATTAAAATGTTATGATAAAACCAGTATGTAAGCACAATTAATAACTGAGATTGAATCTTTCACGTATAAATGTGAATTAGTGTTTCCTATTCAAAACTGACAACTCTATTTGTTCATTTGAATATTTTACAATTGAATAGCCTTTGAAAAAAAAAAAAATTAGGAAAGGCTTTGCCTTTGTGAGAGAAATTATCCCATTACTGTAGTGATAGAGAAGAAACACTACACACATGCGAAATATTTTCATTTTAGCGGTTTAACTCCACTCATGTATGCATAAATACATTCATGGTTAAGTATCGCTATGCATCAGATGTAAAATCTTGGAATGATACGACAAAGTTGGGAAGAGTATTGCATGTTGTAAATTCCAGGGTAGATCCAAATATTTAGCTGGTGGTAGGCTTCTCTGTTCAAGAATTAAAGGAAAGAAAATGCAATTGCAAAGGTATCTGTATAAAACTTTGTAAGATACATGTTTGATACAAGCATGCTAAGTGCTCACCCAGAGAAGTACAGTGTTGGTGCTTTATTTACCTCTGCAGTATTTCATGGTTACATGGTCCATGTACATAGCTGGGTGGTTGCTTGAAGTTTACCACTATGAGTAAAAGGAATGTTACTGACTCAAGACAATATAATATCCAGCTGACCATTTATTGAATGTATATGATGCATTCCTTGGAAACAGTGTGCAAAACCTGAAGTGAATATACTCCATGGACTGCTCAGGACTTCCCAGGCTGTAAGACCTACCTCAGATGGAATATCCTTTTCTTCACTTGTACATGTGTATGAAAGGCCTTTACCTCATTGATTATTTTGGGGGAAGAATCCTGAAGTGTGTCAAAGACTTTCTGCTGAATACAGAAGTTGTTGCGCTAGATTTCTGGTGTTTAAAACCAGAGAAGTTAGCCTTGCAACCACAGTACATAAAAGCATTAAGTTTTCCTGCTTCAGTGTACCAGAAGTTAAAATAAATGAGGTAAACAGAAGCAAAGTTTAACAGTGTTTATAGCTAAATGCAGTTGCATGTCCTTCATACTTATGAGGTTTAAATAGGATGTATCTCCTTGTATGCGGTATTAAAATAATGATATGATAGTTTGTTAATTTTCTCTTTTGTAGTAAAGGGTTTGCTATGTTGGTATCAGCAAACGTTAGCTTCAGATCTCAGATACCTGATATTGATCTAGCGTTCTTTTCAGGTTTTATTCTGACTTTTGACCTTGAGACTAAGACTGTAGTTAAGTTTTGTTAGTTTGTGTGGGTTTAATGTATATTTATTTATTTGAACAGGGAAAACATCTGAAAGGTTATATTTTTTATGTTGTTTGGCCATAGTCTTCACTTTTCTTTGCTTTTAGGGAGATGGAGTATTCCTGAAAAATAAATTTGAGTTTCTACAAATAGGCTGTAGAACTGGCAGGGACAACCTCAACTATTGCAAGGTTCAGCATGAGCATGAAAGCTCATCTTTACAGACAGCTACTATGGGAACATCTTCCTGTGATTCTGCAACAGAAACTTTGGCTAATTTTATTATTCACAGGAAAAAAAAAATAGATCTTATGAAATAAATAGAGGATCTTTGGGAAAAAAACATTTTAAAAATCAAAATAATAAACTTTTCAAGGCATTACTTTTAGAAAGTTTTATCAGTGCTAGTGCACTTATTCTAATAGGTAGGGAGTACATACAGTATTCAATTTTCTTTTGGTGGACAGAATGAGCTAAGTAAAATGTTACCTCATGTATTCCCAAACAGCTGTGCCCATTGCCGTTTTGCAGTTTGTACTTCAAGAGCTGGTGGAACGGATGAATTGTTATGGGGTTATAATCAGAGTGGTTTGAAAAATGAAGTGATTCTCCTTACTGGGGTGTTTCAGCCTAGGTTTCACATGGCTGTTTGAAAGACATCACATCTTTTACTCTCTCATTACCTCTATAGTTCTTGAATGTATGGGTATGTATATATTGGTTTTATTTATTGCTGCTCATATATGTGAAGTCTTTGTTTTCCAGCAAACTGCTGTCACAAACCTCCTGGTTGAACAGTGTTGAGGAAAAATTGTAGTCTTGAGGATTTACTGCTTAATTTGAAGCTCCAGCTGTGCAGGAAGATGTCAGCTTTTCCTGATCTAGTTTTGATGATAAAGAAGGAGGCAGAGGTGTCTAGTATTCAGTGTCTTCCATGTGGGAAATAACTGGGATTTCTTATGTTTTCTCATTAGAAATTCCATAAAAGCCATTTTAAACTAACAGAACACATCCCTTCAGTTATGTTACACCTACTCCTATCAGGACCTTCTGCTGTAATTTAAAACACCATATGTTCATACATGCTTGTTCTGAAATTTGTCCAAATTATCAAACATTAAAAATCAGAATTCAAAGCAACGAGCTTCTGTTAGCTATCCTCCAAATCTGAGGAGCTCTATGAAGTAATCCAGTACTTGACATCCTCATTGATATTTACGTCCCTGTATAGTCCCTGTCGGCATCACATCAGTCATTAACACAATAAAGAAATCATCATATGTGTTTACTACTGCTTGAAACAACTGGAATTAAGAAAGACAAACTCATCTGCCTAAGCCAGATAACAGAATCAGCGAATTAATACAATTCTGCTCTACATCTCATAGAAAGCTGATGCTGTAGTGGTGCTCCGCTTAACTCCATTCCTTGTGTTGTTTTATGTGCAGAATCACTTTATTCTGTATTTTCTGCATCATAAAACTTCTTTAATTTGATGTAAACAATAGTTTAATGTTCCCCTAATTACCTCTTATTTTAGTTCTAGACCTGGACATGTAAGTGGAAACACTGAATTTCCAGAAGCCAGCTGCAACAGTGGGGGAGGCTTTTTAATGAGACACAATTTAAGCTTGACTATTTGGAGTACATTAATTAAATAATTTCTAGTTCTCCCTCTAGACTAACTCTGAAGTTTTTAGGAGTGAACTGATGAGATTATTTCATAGTTAGTAGCAACAACTTCAAGTCTTTTAAGTTACTTCAGCAAAAGAAAAAAAGATAAATAACATGGTTCATACTTTGGCCTCTTTTCAGTTGCACTGCATTTTATTTTGGCCCAGATATTTCATTATTCATTTGCTTCTTGAAATAGCTTTATAATTATGTGTTGATAATATCAGACAGTATTAACACTTTTCTGACTTTTTTTTAAACTAACTGATCATTGTTCTTGCCTTAGAAGACACTTTGTTGTTTAGCTATCATGCATATGTTGTATTGTATTAGCATAGAAGGTTCATTGTTGTCAATGGGAAGCAGAGGGGTTTTTATCCTTGATACTGACTGGATCTTGGCCTGAAGAAATTACATATTCTAACAGAGAGAAAGAATAGAAAAGGAAAAATAGAATCAGTAGCTATCTTGTGTCTTTTGTATTGTCTTTTTACTTAGCGAATAGGTATGTTTAATTTTTTGCTGTAGAACTTCTTCTATTAGTATCATTTTCAAAATCAAATTTGAGTCTAAACATGTTGCAAATAATCTCCAGGATGTATGAAGTACAACAATGAGTATGGCTGATCCCTGTTCAAACTAATGAAAATATCTTTGCTTCAGGAAAGCTGAACATGCAAAACTTTTCATGACACAGTTTTGAGGAAAACTCTATTCTTCAGTAAATTCAGTCATAATTCCCAGTGCAGTGACTGACAGAACTGACTGTTATATATCTCCTCTTCAGGGCAAATCTATTGTTTATTAACACTCCGCTGTGTTGATTTCTGAATTATGCAACATGAATTACAGAATTGTTCTCATGTTTTAATGATTTGAATGTTTCCTAGCTAGGAACAGGAGGCACCGTAAAATTATTAGTTTTCACATTGCACATTTTAAATTAATATAGCATTAAAAATATGACCTTCTGAAAGAAGTAGAACAGCAAACAACACTCTTTCCCGCAAAAAAAAAATCAGGAAAAATGACTTTTCTTTTCAAGACTCTCTTTATTCACATCCTGTCATGTCTGCTTCACTTAATTCTGTTTCTCTGAGGATGAGGAAATTGAAACAGAGAGATAAGTGACTTGTTGAAGTTCACAAAAAGGGTTGATTGCAAAATCAAGATATAAATCTCAGAGGCCTGGTTCTTAGTCCTGACCCTCAAGTATTAAACCACAAATAACACAGAGCACTGAATTCGTTATCTGAGAGTTCGGTCTCCTCACCAAAAGAAGGACTGTGACCTCACAGGAGAACACAGTGCTGAACTTTTATCCCCTGCAAGGGAAAGGCAACTTCAAATTCATGCTGAAATCACAAAGGCATGGTTCAATCAAATATTGCTCAAAACTTTTCAAAATATTGCATCTCGTAATTACACTTTCCTTTTTCTTTCCCTGACCACACTGTTATCTGGCAGCATTCAATAGTCCTAGACAATAGTCCAGCATAGGAACAGCTGTCATTCAGGTAGTCCAAACTTTACACTTTATGTCACCCACAATAGTTAAAAAACAAATAAAGCATGGAATTAAATACTGCCTTTTTCGCAAACCGTTTATCACTTTACTGATATTGTGACCATCAAAATGTGCAATGCATTTTCCAAATGCAAAAGAAGACAGCCACCTGCCAAAGAGCACTTTTAGAAAATAATTTCACTAAGATGCATGCCCTGCTTTTTCTGATGAACAGCAGCACAAGCCCGTTTGCAATAGTGACATCTAGTGACACCCAGTCATATTTATAGAACCCTCTTCACCAGCATTAACGTTTTGCAGCGTTGTACCCACTCACAGACCAAGATTTACAAGTGAACTAGCAACTATGGCCTTTTGCTTCCCAAAAGACACTGGAAGAGGCAGGAACCATTTCTCTAGAACAATGACTAGTATAAAGAAGCACATATTTAATCTCATTGAATACAATGGGACAATTTTCTAGCCTTGTGAATCAAGCCATAGTTAACATTTGCAGTAAAATGAACAGAAGAACAATTGTAGTGTTTTACCTGTTACTGAATTCTAGTAATTAGGATAATGGTATAAAGACAGCATATGCCTGTAGGAATTATGAAGCAAAAATGTGACAGTATTTTATTTTAAAGAAATAATTTAAAATTGTTTCACAATGATGAGACCTGGGCTGCATGCTACACTATTAAGGGTGTTTTGCCCAGTGAAATGTTTTTTTTATGTTGATGCAGTATATCAGTGGATATATTTATTATCTCAACAATCCATTTTTTTTCTTCATCTGTACAGTTTTGTCTTGAATATTTGTTCATACTGCTTAGCATCTTTCAGGTCATGATAGTACATAGGAATGCAGCGAATTAACTGTAACACAAGTTTCTTCATGATTTATAATCAACAGCATTATGATATTTAAATGTAAGCTGTAGTTATTCAGATTACATGAAACTAGATTCTCTCTTACTGTTATAGTCCACTGCTTTTCAGTTCATACTGTGATGATCTAATATTGCTTCTAGGTATGTTGACGTTCACAAAAGCTCAATGTACCTTGACATCCTCAAAGTACTGCATCTGGCTCTTTGACACAAGCCATTGTGTCGCTCAACTCTGTGTATCATGTCACTGCATGTTGTTCAGTGGCATTAGCAAAAGGTGCCCTGACACAGGCTGTTATGTCAGTCTCTTCTCTGACAATATTAAGAGCTTTTATATAGCACATGTGCATCTGAAGTGACGCCACTGAGCGGCTGTTGTTCATTTTTCTATAAAGCTGCAATTTCTCTGTTAATGGAAGCAATGCTTTTAATTAAGGTTGTGTTTTAATTAAGGCTTAATTAAAGAAAAAATATTACCAGTTGTAAATCAACAGATTTTTTCCTAATATCTAATAGATATTTATATCTAATTGCTTTTTTTCATAATTTAGATTACCTGAGCTTGTTCAACACCAAAGAAATTTGTTGGGCTTGTCATATAAAAAATCCACAGTTCTTTCATCTAAAATTTTCATGAGAAAACAGTGTCAAACCACACTTTCTCAGAGTCACATCTAAGCAGAAGTTTGGAGGAAAGAAGGGGATCTGGATGTCTTTTAATATATACAAAGCAATGCTTTGTCATAACTGTTTCTTCAACCTTTTGAAATCTCTAAAGATGAACTTCAAGTGACTTACAAAAACAGAGCAACCAGCATCTTGATAGGTACATTTTGCTTATCATCTGTAGTCAAGTCAGAGCAAGAACTTAATGAAGAGGTTGGGAGTTTTTTGGTTTTATTTTTATTTTAAGAAAAAAAATACAAAAGAATAATTCAGGCCATTATATGAACTGATATTGTCATACTTTTTTTGTATCACATTCCAGAAAATGTTAACTTCTCATGCTGGTGGCATATAGTCACCAAAGCTTTTATTTCCAGTTTCAGAACTTCAATTCTATATTGGCACATTCAAATATAAACTTCAGATATATTTGCAATCATTACTATCAGAAGGGTTCCCTCCATCAGCCATATGAGCGGATGGTTAATTTAGCTAATTACAACTAATCATTCACAACTTAAAGAGTGAATGTGTAATGTGTCAAAAACTCTGATCAATCAAAAGAGTGATTTTAACATTTAAGCATTTGCTTATTTTTATATATATGAACAGTCTGGGGAGCTGGGGAAGCAAACAGTGAAAGTTGAGTAATTAGTTTCTATTGAGTTATTGTCCTAATTCTAGTAATTTTTATCATGGCTTTCAAATGTCAAAAAAATAACTACTTTTTGAAGTGTCTGTATAATTTCAGTACACTTTCACATCCATCATATTTGTTTTAAATAATCCCTCATCCACATATGAAAAAGCAAGTGCAAATATACCAAATCATAAAAATTAAATTTAAAAAACAGCAAGCTAAACCGGGCCATAGATTATTGGATTTTACAATAATATGATTCCACAGTCATATTTTAATGGACACTTAAAGAGTTATCTTATTACAGTTGGAATCAACAGGAATTGTGGAAACTCAGTTTGATATGAAGTCAAAATGAAGATATGATAGTTCCCAAATGTATATAGATATAAAAACATAAACAATTTGCGTCAGTTTGTGCTTATGAAAAGATTTTTCTCAAATTAAAAAAAAAAAAGTCAAAAACCTTGAGGAGGATTGGAAGTGAGCAAGTAATTGGTAATTAGAAAGGGCTGGGAATTAAGTGCTATCAGGAGAAATGTGAACGACCCCCTCAGGAAACAACAGAGAAGCTATTAGTCTGCACTGGCAAAGTGTGCACTCCCTGTGCTGCGTCTCCTATAAAAAATGGACCACAAAGTCCAGGCTTTTCGAGAGTAACCAGCAAGTGGAGAGGGGAATGATGGAGAGGCACCAGGATTATCAGAAATAGTGTGGCCAGCAGGGACAGGGAAGTGATCTTACCCCTGTACTCAGCACTGGTGAGGCCGCACCTCGATTACTGTGTTCAGTTTTGGGCCCCTCACTACAAAAAGGACATTGAATTACTCGAGCGGGTCCAGAGAAGGGCAACGAAGGTGGTGCAGGTTCTGGAGCACATGTCCTACGAGGAGTGGCTGAGGCAACTGGGGTTGTTTAGTCTGGAGAAGAGGAGGCTGAGGGGAGACCTCATCGCCCTCTACAGCTGTCTGAAAGGAGGTTGCAGAGAGCTGGGGATGAGTCTCTTTAACCAAGTAACAAGTGATAGGACAAGAGGTAATGGCCTCAAGGCGCACCAGGGAAGGTTTAGACTGGATATTAGGAAGCATTTCTTTACAGAACAGCTTGTTAGGCATTGGAATGGGCTGCTCAGAGCAGTGGTGGAGTCCCCATCCCTGGAGGTGTTTAAGAGTCAGGTTGACATAGCGCTTAGGGTTATGGTGTAGTTGAGAACGGTCAGTGTTAGCTTAATGGTTGGACTAGGTGATCTTCAAGGTCTTTTCCAACCTAGATGATTCTGTGATTCTGTGATTAGCTGGTGCTCCCAGGGTAATGAAACAGCTTGAGACACTGCAGCAAGCCACGTGCTCCAACTCCAGACATTAGCAGACACCCACAAGTTATTGGAAGAGTAGAACAGGGAAATAAGGAACAGATGTATGGAAACACAGACTTAAAGTGGGGCAGTCATGGGGCTTTGGTCTTCAGGGTGAAGTGTGGCCTCTGAAGCCAGTCCCAAAAAGGTGCATCAAGAAATGTCACGATACGTCATTCACTCACTACCAAACAAGTAACAGTTATAGTTAAATTTCAAGGACTGACCATTGCAAAGTGCTAAATACCTTTGGAGAAGTATTTGGCACCTTCAGCTTCCCATTTTTACTTGGATTCGAGCATGTCTAATATGTTACAATTCTTCTCCATTGTAATATAGCAATTTGTTAAACAAAATGAGATAAATATTTCTAAGTAAGTTGTACATTTACGTTGAACAAAAATGAAATCAAGTCAGCATTTTGAATTGCCAATTTATGTGTTTGTTGTTGGAATTGCTAATATCATGCTAATTATATTTAAATTGCAAAATATATTTAAATAAATGTTCTCCCATGGGATATTTTAGGTAATAATTAAGCATAATTTCTTCATCTTAAATTCCCAAATTAACTTTTTGATTTTCTTCTCTGTGTAGAAACATGAGTTATATGTCTTTGCTTTAAAACCCTTTGGTTTCCTCTAAAAGACACTTCAGAGGATTGTGCTGTGGAACTGCTAATTCTTTATGAGGGTGCTTATGCGTAAGATCCTATAAAGTTTCATCTTACCATTTCCCCTGTTCATATTCTATGCAAAGCTACTCTGAGTTATTTTGTGTTGCACTGTCATTCATATAGAGCTTATATTCTGCTACCTCTTTTTACAAGGCCTGTATTTTACAATTTCATTATTGTCCCCACATTTGTGAAGCGGTTAATGGAAATACATTGATTTTAAAAATATTTGCTGTTACCTCATCTGAAAAAAGAAGTAATACTTGTCCAGATGCAAAACATTTGGATAAATAAATTAAAGAAGTCCTGGTAGTTTGGAAGGTGTGTGACCCCATTTTTTCTAAGTGGACAAATTGCATCTGTTCTTCCATGCAAGATGAACAGCATAAAAATCTTTATTTCTTCATCTACAGTTTGTGATGAAGGTTCATGATTTGTTTTCTGATGATGGGGGTCCCTGGTTTTGTCATTATAATAAAGTCAGTTAAAATTAGTCCATGGAGACATTCTAAAACTTCCAAAGACTCAACCTCTATCCGTTTGTCTCAAGGGCTTACATCATCCATAACTAGCCTCTAGTATGCAGGATGCTCTTACCATTGTGGTTCCAATTTCATAGCTGACTGCAAGTGATGATCAGTGACAGTCCTCAAAACCATGATAATCCCAGCTCGATAAAGCGTGTTTTTTCAATCCAGGAAACAACTGCTCCCATTAACTGCCCTGTATGGCACTGTTTGTATATATGGCACTTCTGAGATCAGCTGTGTTAGTTTTTTACAGCAGAATTGTGAGGATTAAAGATAATGGATTTAGGGGATTTTTCTCTGGGGCCCTGTTTTGGGAATTCTCTATCGGGGAAAATTCAGAACAGCAAAATGTGACTAGCTTAACACTGTAGAATGGTGCTTTTAATTTTTATTATTTTTACTGTTACTATTATTATTCCAGGAGAAATCCTGAGATAATTGTTTAGAGTGTTTATTACAGGTTTTTTTTTTTTTGGCTTACAGCTCAGTTCTGTCTAAAGGTGCATATTGACCATGGTTATAATTGCTGTAAATACCTTGCCTGCATGTTTATCCAGAGTATTTTATCTGCAGTGTCTTATTCAGTAAAAGACAGTATTCGCTCAAGCTTGTTTATTTTAACTGCTCATTTTCAAGATAATCAAAGAAGTAAGACTGAAACTGTTGTGTCGGAGTACAGAAATACTGCCTATGTGTTAATCACCAACAGAATAATGCTCATTATATTTAATACAGTATGCATTCTGTTAGATATAAATATATCTGTGAAGTGTAGATTTTATTAACAGCATAATTTCACAGGAATAAAAAGAAACATGAACCATTTTTTCAGTTCTTTATCTTAGTATCTTTATGTGTCTCTTCTTTTTTTTTTTTTACATTTAGAACTAATTAATTTTTGCTACCCTTATTAAAAAATTAAAAAATAAAAGCTAAATGCAAGTGCTCTTTGGCTAGTGAAACCCTTCTCTAAGCTTTCATATTACTGAGGTGAACAGAAACTGTTACCTTGAAAACTTGCTCATTCCCGTGCACTGATATAAGTTGAAATAGAGCCCAAGGGAAACAGAAGTCACAGAGTAAAGCTTCATAACCACTGTGTGAAAATGTAGACAATATAGAAGACTCATTACTACAGATAAAACAGAACCAATTCCTAAGAGGACTTTTTATAATGGTTTTGAGCAATTGTATTAGAAAGTTAGCCTGTATCACAAGATGTTGTGACTTTTATATTAATGAAGGACATTAAGGAGATTCTAATTATGGTGTCTGGTCTGAAAAATTAATCTAAGATTTAAAAATCTGAGATGTTTGAAGTAAGCGTGACTGTAGCCTCTAGTCACTTAGACAAGATGGTGAGTAAACTTTTTTAGTTAAAAGAAATATTACAAATGCTACTGCATTTCATTACTGAAGCTGTGAAATACCATGTGTTCAGGAGGACTTGTTAACTCTCTAAGTACATAAATTGTTTTACTAAATGGATTCTCCAGTGATGCATAATTCTAATTATAAGCTCTGTGCCCTTGCACCTCTTTTTTTTTATCATCAGGCCACAAAATTCATACACAGAAGGGCTCATTCTAAGGGTACAATAAAATTATAATTCTCCAGGACAAGTTTTTAAAAGTTTAAAATGCTGTTTGAATAGTGGGGTTCTCTGGGTAAGGGTATGCCACAAATATTCAGTCCACTGACCAGTCACGCATTCTGTCGGGCTGAACTGAACCTCTCCTGCTCCACTGGCACGATAAATGCTGACTGTTATGGGAATGTACAAAACTACATTCAGATTGCACATTTGGGTATCTTAACCTTGAACTTAATCCTGCCTTAATCGCTCTTACCAACATGATCTTTTCTTTTCCTTTTCCTTCAGAATATTCCCTGTCAGCCACCATGCTGTGTCAGTGTCATTTCTTACCGCTAAGGCAGATATGAATTAAAATCTGGAGTTTTTTACAATAGAAATATAAAGGGCATTAAAAGTATGCAAGCCAAATGATTTTGAAGAAATTTGTAGGAACTTAATAACTTCCCACAGACACTTCTTTATCAACTTTAGCTATCAGATTTAGCTGACGCTTCTCAGAGGAGTATTCCAGGCAGGCAGACAAGTATAATTTTATGTGCTTCATTTCCTTAGGAAATCAACTTAAATATATTGTTCTCATTTCTTTACTTTTTTTATCTATTAGTCCTACATTCCATTTCTGCCTGACAAGTAGGTATTATATATTCATGTATGCTATTATGTCATTATTTTGCTAAAATGTTCATAGATTTGTAGCCATTCCTCTTCAATAAATCTTGTTGAGAGCAACTGATCTTGGGAAACAAATATATCTGTTCACCTTGCTGAAAATGTTTATATTACATTTTTGCCTTGTAAAATTTCCCTAATTCTGTTAGTGACAGCACAGTATTCAGTTCCAAAAAAAAAAAGGAGGAAGAAGCAATGGAAAAAAAGTCAGCGGAGAAGATGTGGACTAGTGTTCTTTTCAGAAATTACTTATTGATGTCTCATGTCTGTTGTTTGCTATTGACAAACCCATGGAGCAAAAGTAAATAATTTCTTTAAATTATTTTTCTGAGCCAGGTACATCTCTGCCTGTCTAGAAATATATAAAGATGTTGAAATAGGTGAGGGCATTGTTAATTCATCTTAGATAGAATGTAATAAACATTTTTGCACTTTTGCTGGTTTATTTTTTTACTTATGTATGTTAGGTATCATTCAACAGGATTTGTTAAAATCAAAGCAGTTGTCTCCAACTTGGGCATAAGGAACATAACTCAAAGAAACAGGACAAAAACTGTTTTACCCATTATTTCTAGCCAGGAAGTTCTAGTAAAACTATTTGTCAGACTTTATAAATACTGTTGTCTCTATGTGTTCACTTTCCAAGCATTTTTCTCATCAGAATTATATATTTTTTTTAAGGCCATGCAAATCACTTCTGTATACTTATTTCAACTCTACATCAATGATATAAGAATGGTTACATTATTATTACAGCTTAATCTCATGAGTGACTTATCAAAATGCTTGATCCTAAATCAGTCTTGGTACTTGTCTATATATTCCAGCAAAACACGTCACGATGTTCTGTGTTCAATTCCCCAACTAATTATAGCTGCTTCTGGGTAAAAGGTCTATACCTATAATTCATCTGCTTATGCCAAATAGCAAAACTCCTAATTAGCTAGACCTCTCATGAGCGTAGTTTTCCTTCCTTATATATCTGCAAAGTTAAATATTCAGTGGGGTCAACATTTCAGCCCACTGTTTGATGTCTGTTTTGAAAAACATACTGCAATGGGCTTTTTTCAATGCATCAATAAACAATGGGTAAAGAAGGATCAGAATAGTTTAATCACTGTGTTGGAACAATTTACCTATCAATTATTTGACATCTCATTTTAACTTATTTTTGTAGAATTTAAGTCTAATTACAAGTTTTTCAGGGCTCTGAAGGCACCATTCAACCTTACTGTCTCTGCCCAGCCTCATCTGGGGTGTACCCCCAGCACAGACTATGGGGCCAGGAACCCCATTTCAGATCAGCCTAGAGCCATAATTCCCTGCCCAAGCTACATTTTAGGTGTGCTGGTCTCCAGCCCTTCCTCTGACCCATCTCCAAGATGGCCCTAGGACTTGTGTGGTTGGAAGTCCATCTCCCAGATGGGTCTTTTGGATATAAATTGCAGCTTGTCTCCAGCCCTGCCTCTGACCCAGACTTGTTGATGGACTTTGGATTCATGCTGTAGCCTTGTCTCCAGTCCTGTCTTTGGCCTCATATCCTTTTGCTCCTGGCTGGACTGCCTGGGCTTGGTTAATTACTTTCTGTGTCTGGGGCTGGCAAGGGACCCAATGGACCAGCCCCCGAGCTCTGCTCACAGCATTTAGTCCCTGTAGGACTGCTTTCCATCAGTGCAGGCTCTGCCAGTTCTGGAGTCACCCTTCCCTCCCAGCTAGTCATCAGGCAGTAGCAGGCCCTTGCTGCTCCCTAACAAAATTATTGTATTATAAATTACATAGTTCTTGTTGCTTCTGTAGGGGTTATAAGGCTACATCTTTAGTGTCATGTCACACTGCCTAGCAGGACAAGATTTCTGATGGCTAAACCATCTGGCCTTTATCATATATTTTAGCTAGCTAAAAAATGGTGAGGGGAATAGGCCTCAGCACCTTCCAATGTGTACCCTCAGATCATAGGAATCCAGGAGCCATCTGCCCTAGTCCAACATATATCTTCCAAGGCATAAAAGTCTCTACCTTATGTGCCAGTGCCACATTTACACCTTCATGCATGATGTTCTTCTTCAAAAACTCTATTTACATTGATAATTTACTGTCAGAGAAGATTTCTGATTTATTTAGCTGTCCATATAAGTACCCAGAGTCTTCACAAGTACTGGATATCTGGAAGAATTTTCCCCGCACTGAAGTGGAATCCTAAGAGATTCTTTCTATAAAAGAACTGTGTACCTGGCCAAGAATAGCTGTTGAGGTGGTGAACAAGCATAGTTAGCACCCACATCCTCTCAGTTCTTTGGATTTCAAAGACAGCATGTCTAGTCCCCTTCTCCAACATGACTGATCAGACCAGGATTTTCAGGTGACCCCAATCTGTGTAGAAACTGGATGTATCAGATCTCTGGGCCAACAACAGCTAATGACAGAATGCCTTGTCAACTAGTATGAAATACACGTGTGACTTTGCCCTTAGTATGTCTTTTGACAAATACCATATAGACATCAGAAAGTGAATTTAGAAGTGGCTGGATTGTTTCAAAATTCATAGTCCTGACTGAAGATGGAGAATGTGTGATGCCATCCCATTGCCTCTCACACACTCTGCCACAAGTCAGACCATCTGTGAGATTTTCTGTATGATATCTGCTATCTCCTGCTTTCCACATATGTCCATCCATACAAAATCTGCTGTAAAGCTAGTGAATCAGTATCTTTGTGCGAGGTGAGCTATGTTGTTTTCTCTAACCAGTTGCTTGAGTGCCCAAAGGAACAATATCCAGCCCTTAGTTCAAAACCAAAGTGAGTTGTTGCCTTCTTAGTGGAATGCAGTATTGGCTGAAGGTGGATATTGTTGTTACATGTAGCACAGCTAATTAATTGAAATTACTTTTGTAGAGAGCTGTGTGTAGAGATGTTTTTCTTGATGTTGACTGACTTGACTCTTTGATTCAAGTAAGTTAAGTCTGCTTTCCTATTGGGTATGTGATTTTAGAGCACGCTAGCATGGTCCAGACAGTGTCCTCTCTGTTAAATCTTCAGGACAATTACTAGATGACTGAGAGGCAGTGAAGCATGGAAACTGGCTCAGAAGTCTGTTCTCTTTATAATTGTGAGGGAAAAGAATAAACTCTTTCAATTCTGGACAGATTAAAGATTTTTGGAGAGGAAATGAAATGTATGGTTTTTGAGCCTTATCCTGACTGGCTTCTCTGAAGAAACTCTCTGTGTTCCCTGCTTTAGTTTACTCTTACATCATCCCATATATTCAAAAAATCAAAGAAACCCATCCCAAAATAGTCTAACTTATGTGTCTAGGTGAGACATAAATTCCATGAAGAAGCTGTCTTGCCCCTAGGTGGAGCACCAAAATGAAAAGGCCACAAGACCAGGCAGGGTGAGAGAGTCTTGGGAGGCAAAAGAAATGCTCATTTGCTCAATCATACAAACCAAGCTTGACGAGGCAAACACTCTTTTCTGGTGGTGTTGGCTGCCATATAAAGGTACAAACTGATCTTGGAAGAGTGATGGCAAAGTTTGTGAGCCCAGAAGTTCAAGCCTGATTTCTTCCTGCAAGATATATGTCATGAAGTTTTCTTATGGGAATTATTAACATTGATCAGAATGTTTTGCAGACAGCATAGGGATGGGGCAAGTGCTAGAAGTGCCTTCTTTGGCCAGAGGACTTTAAATGCCCTGTTGAATGGCCAAGGATAATCCATCTATGTTGCAGAAGTCTGCAATGACAGATCTCTGGAAATACACTCAGGGCCCACAACACAAACACGAACAGAGCTCTGCCAGAGGCTCCACTGCTGCCACGGGTGAAACAGTCTGAATATCAACCTTTGTCTCTGTGTTAGTGACACATTGTCTACAAATTCCCTAGATCATGCTATGGTGTAGATACACTGAATTACTATAAAATGTTAAGCAAATAATTATTAAAATAATTAATCTTTTAGAGAGATTTGTTTTGTTCCATTACTTTATATACCAATTCCAATATTTTCCACATGTAATTCTTTCTTGTAAGAAGATATCTTTACTAAACAAAATTAAATTATTTAATGAAGAAAAATATCTTAAATCTTTTATTTTCTTCTACATCTTCAAATGTCTTCTACGTTTTTTTCTTTTTAGCCCTTAAACATAGAAATGTACATCATTGCCCACTAGCATCTTGCTCAAGATCACCAATGTTGCAAAAAACTTTTCCCAAAGCAAAAGCTGTAATGGCAATCAGTAACATATTTCTTCTGGTTGTTAAACGATGCAGGTTTACTGACATATTTTTGGCTGCCATTTTTTCCCTTGGAAGTAGTCTGCTCTGAAGAACATCCTTTATACCAGATATATTAAAGCCAAGGAGCCTCCTGTCTTCCCCACTACCAGTCAAAACCTGCATAACCACAGCACTCAAATCAATGAATAAAACTCATTTTAATCTGTGTATTTTCACTTAAAGCAGAAATTTCTTTATTCTAGATTGAAGTTCTGCTAAGGATAGTTCGAAAGAAACCTACTGCAATGAAACTCTGTAACACATTTTTCTTTGCTAACAACATTATTTGAATAAATTTAACATAATCTAGGTTACATAAGAGCTTTGAAATCTATTTAAAATAAAGATTTCTTCAAGGTGTGGTTTCAGGTTTCATGCTGAATCTAGTTTCGCTATGATAAAAAAAGCCTCAGTGTGTATATAGTAGGAAAACTAAACCTTATAGAAAGATGTAAAATGGACTTTCTTATGCTTCTGAAGCTCTTTAATTTTATTCACTGAATCATGGACAGAAAATAATGGGCAGTATTTAAAAGCCCGAAGTGTTTTATTCATCATCACCTTTGCATTTCTAATTTTCACTGACTCTGGTGTTACAATGTTTTAGTGATAGCAGTTAATGATAACTATTTTAATCTTATTGGCCGTGTTTACTCTTTGATCCTATGATGTGCTTAACATGTTTTTGGTTTTTGTGAATTGTTTTGCTATACACACAGAGCTTGCTAACCAAAAGTACAAACTTACATCCTTACACTTACTAGCTACTGTTGTCTCCCAATGGGAGTGCACCTTGCCATTCTAACTAGTCACAACAGATCCAGCAGTTGATGATAGGAAGGACTTCAGCTTGTGCAATCAGGAAGATACCTGTGGCATTGAAAAGTTGTCCTGGTTTCAATTTTCTCTCCTCTGGGATCATTAGCAGGGAACGGGCTCGGCATCAGTCAGCAGGTGGTGAGCAATCACATTGTCCATCATTCATTTGTATATTCTATTATTGCTATCATTATTATTTTATTTCAATTATTAAATAGTTTTTATCTCAACCTACAAGCCTCCTTACCTTTACCCCTCCAATTCTTTCCCCTGTTCCCTGGGCGGGGGAGGGTGAGCAAGTGACTGCGTGGTGTTTGGCTGCTGGCTGGGTTTAAACCACGACAAAAGTTTATAATCTGGAGGTCTTGTGGAAAATACTGCAAAACCAATACTTCATACTTCTATAGCATAATTGCCATAATGTAACAAAGCCTGTCTTATTTGTTTTGCAGTTTAATTTCTAGATACTTGACTTTGCATTCTATAAGTGCAATATATATAGTGAAATAATCATGTCTTTCATATGAACTAGAAAATTAATCACTGAACGATATTGTTAGTTTTATGCTAGTACTTTTAAAAATGCAGTAGTTAGGAGAAAAGTAGAACAGAATAATATCACATATGATGTTGAAATCAAGTATAATCAATATTTCAAAGGAGAATAAAAAGTACATTATGGACATTATTAAGTTTTAGAATTAAAATGTAAAATATGCAAACTCAAGACTAGGTTAGTAATTTCTTAAATGCTGCAGTCTAATTAGTGGTATGGTATATATGCCTTATGTTGTTAAACAGAAATTCAAAGGGCTGACAAGGTCAAGAGGCTGAAAGAAACACAAATCTCTGTTTTCACTGGCAAAGGCAGCTCTTGAACTTATAGACTGTTAGCCTTACAGCTGAACTCTGCACTGTGGTTTGTTTTCATGAAATATTCCCATCTGGTGAAATACTGCTCTTCTGTAAGGTCACACAGGAGATTTTATTACATTAAATAGCATTTAAATACTTATCTGTGCAGCTTAAATTGTCAGGTACTTTGTAAACTATAAGGTGAGTTATTTTGAAAATCTGTTTTCTGGCTGAGTATCTTTAATTTATTCAAGTTAAATAGAAGAGAAATAGCCTCTCTATGGAATATGTAAAAGAGGAATCAAGCAGGATAGTAAAAAATATACCTCTCTCTCTCTCTCTCATCATCTCTCCCTCGCTCCTCTCTCTTTTTAGGGGAAAAAAAAACCAGACCCACACCTTAAAAATCGTTATTCACTATCTAAAGAAGAGCCAGTTCTGACACTATTCAATGCTATCAAATCTCCTAGCGGAAGACATCTTCCTGTGATCAAGATAACAATGACTTCATAGAAATTCTCTCTTGCTTCTTTAAATAATAAAATAAATTTAACCATCTCTTACCTGAAGAATCTGTTACATTATTGCTGTGATGCATCAAATATAAACCTTTTCAAAAAGCATGAGAGCCAGTCATATTAACTTTTCGGGTATTTCCTAGGACCTTGTTACAATGCACAGAGTTTTGAAAAATTGCTTAGAAGGTTTATCTATAAATCTGCAATATATCCAGAACTTAGAATGTGTCTAAGAACTTAATGTTCTAATTCAAGCCTACTGAACCAAAGAAAATACCATATTAACTTTGATATAGGCCAAAAATACAGGCTGCAGCAGATTTTCAACACTAGTTCACTGCAGACGGTGCCGTCTTTTCTATCTGAATAAGACTGAAGAACATACAACTGTGTAGTGGACTCAGGCCCACACCAGGAAAGACTGTAGGTGCCTTAAAAGGAGGATTTAGTTGAACATTAAATGCCAAAGTTGCAAAAATGCCTACCTCACTCCTGCCTGAACCTGACAAACAAAATTTAAGTCATCTTGTCTGACCTGAAAATTTGTCATACAGATATGGTTCAAATTAGCCCACATAATCTGGGTTGATCTTTTTATACCTTGAAATGCTGTCTTCCTACACTGAGAGTCTATATTCTATTTACAGCCAATGGGAGTGAGTCATTTGCTTGTGAAAGCCTTCAGAGTGTGGTAATCTCTACCTGAATTTAGAGCTTCAGGGATGCTCTCTTGGTTTTTCTGTTGCTTACTTTTCTCTATAAAATATATAGGCATCTATCTCCCCTCATTTTACATGTTGAATCTTTATCACTACACAGCGAAGAATGCAGTGTTTGTGAGTCTACAGCCTTTTGTAAATTAAAGTTATTGTTTACTGAACTGAACAGTCCTTATTTGCAATAAACTCTGGGAAATAGGAATTTCAGGCTCTAGCCCTGACTTCAGGATTTCCATTGATTTTTATCCAAACGTTTTTGTACCCAATCTCTTTTCATATAAAGATATACAGGAGGAACTCTTCAAGCTGTGAATGTAAGGCACTCTCTGGCAGATGGGGTACTAACCTCAGGGTTATTGCAGAAAAGACGGGCATTAATTTTCTGGCTAATTCTGTGTAATTCTCACAGGGAGTAGTGGGTATTTCTGGGTTCCTGTGCTGAGGAATGCTGATGAATTTTACATGAAACAGTAGCTGTATAATGTAGATATGATTTGTCTGGAGGAAACAATGGAAGCCAGAATCATTTCAGCTAGCTGGTTTGCTCCAGTGGTTACTAGCATACAAAAACATGCATCTTCAGATTCATTCTGAGCAGTGGTACAGTTTTATCTGGAAGCAGTAAAAAATATTTCTGACTAGTTCAGAACTTTGTTGATGAGGTTCTCACCTAAGAAATAAAAGAACTGAGTTTAAAACATCAAAGGCAAAAGAAAGACAAGATAAAGTCTCACACCAAGATTAATGCATTGAGTTACTGAGTACATCACTAGGCTCCTAGAGAAAATATTCTCTACAGGAGATTTTGGCATCTGACTTAGTTACTTAAGTAGAAAGGATACCCTATTGGAGTGACTCAAATTTACTCATTCTTATCACATGACATTGCAGGAATCCTAGGCTATAAGAAGGTTTTGGACTGTGAATCCTTAGTAGAAATCTATACCAGTCTGCAGTAAGTTATTTAAGATAGCATCAACCATTCCCAGGCGGTTAACTTCCTTCATTGTTTTCTGTCGTCTTCATGTTTGAGGCATTTAACTTGCCCTGTGCAGTGCATAAGAACCTTAGATGCCTAATGCAGCTGAATTTTGCCTTAGGGATCAGACACCAAAACCATGTCCTGAAAAGCTAAAAAATAGGTACCTATGTCTCTACTGTGTGTGACCCAGTAGTTAAATATTCTTAAACAGAAAAATATTTTTAAAATCATATCTGTAAAGAAAAAATATTGTCACTTAATAGTTTAGGATTTACTTATTACAAACCTATTGGAAAATGCTTTACACATATATATAAAGGAACTAAAAGATAATTCTAAAAAAGATTAAAGTAAGAAATGCTGTTGAAGCTAACTTACGCTGTTTAGGTGAGTTCATGTTTCACCTAAAAATTCTTTAGGACACTCTGCTTCTTTATGCCTATAGAAATGTTTAGATATTGTGAAGGACTCAGTAAACTGAGGGCACTAAAAGACTATTCCTGCATTAGCAAGTAATTAGGTGCAGTAGGGACAGAGCATTAGACAGAAGTGGCTGATGCTGAGAGTCCTGCACCTCTGCATTGTATAGGATCAGGACTTTGCTTCAGGTTAGATTTAGTCTGGCTCCTGGGCAAAAAGCTTCCACTAAATACAACGCAAAGTTCAGAGGCTGGTTTTTAACCTAATGCCCCCTGGAAGCAGTGGGAATATCTAGTTCACAAACATCAAAACTGCTCAGAGATCCCCTGCACATGGTAAGTGGAGACAATGACAGGCTCACAGCAAAAATAACACTATTTCTCTGACCCAATTTGCTAATACAGCTAGTGACATAAAACACAGCTGGGCAGCATCACATTCTTCACTGTTGTTGCATTTGCTTCTAAATCTTAATCATGGGGATGCTGGTGCATAACAAAAAAGTGAAATCCACAGTGTGACAAAATACATAGAAAGTTACTGGGAAAAAAATCTTTATAATCTTCAGGGAAATCCGTTTGCACTCTGAAAAGTTAAAAAAGTTATCTTTGCTTATGGACTGTAGAACATCCACATAGATGATTGTTCTATTTTGTATTTTTTAATATAAGAGCTATATAGTATAACTAGTCTCAGATGTGTTAACATCCATAATGTTTCACTCCAAAGCATCTCATATTATTACCATTTTGACTGAAAATATTATGTCATAGAATCATAGAATCATAGTTATAGAATCACAGAATGGATTGGGTTGGAAGGGACCTTAAAGATCATCTAGTTCCACCCCCCCTGCCATGGGCAGGGACACCTTCAACTAGACCAGGTTGCTCAAAGCCCCGTCCAACCTGGCCTTGAACACTGCCAGGGAGGGGACCTGTTCTACTGTCTCACCACTCTCACAGTAAAGAATTTCTTCCTTATATCTAATCTAAATCTGCCCATTTTCAGTTTAAAACTGCTATCCCTCATCCTATCACTACACTCCTTGATATAGAGTCCCTCCCCATCTTTCCTCTAGGCCCCCTTTAAGTACTGGAAGGCCGCTTTAAGGTTTACCCAGAGCCTTCTCTTCTCCAGGCTTAACAACCCCAACTCTCTCAGCCTGTCCTCATAGGGGAGGTGCTCCAGCCCCCTGATCATCTTCATGGCCTTCTCTGGACCTGCTCAAGCAGGTCAATGTCCCTCTTATGTTGGGGTCCCCAGAGCTGAACACAGTACTGCAGGTGGGGTCTCACAAAAGCAGAGTAGAGGGGGAGAATCGCCTCCCTTGACCTGCTGGCCACACTTCTCTTGATGCAGCCCGGGATACGGTTGTCTTTCTGGGCTGTGAACACATATTGCTGACTGTTACGGAGGCTCCCAAATGAGCAACCAACCACCAAAAATAAAAAATTAATTATTAATACAGTTAACTAGCTCTCCATAAATTACAGGTTCGAATGTCTGTGAGAGGAGAACAGAACAACTTCCTAGGGTTTAACAGCAACCCAAAATACATAACAAAGAACTCTATGGGGTTTAATGGCAACCCAAAACACAGAACAAAGCCCCACTCCCTAGGGTTTAACAGCAACCCAAAACGCTCTATCACTCACCTGACAAGTGAGGGCTCTCAACCTCGAGGACCTGCTCAGGGCAGCGTCCCGACCCAAGGCACCTCGAGGAGTTTCCTTGGGCAGCAGCGTCCTGACCCAAGGGGAGAGTCCTCAACCGCAGCGTGCTGCTCCAGGGGACGAGCTCCAAATGGCTCCCCCAGGGGACTCCATTGGTACGCAGGCCGAATCTGACCTGTAGTCAATAGCGGCTCCCATTGGCCAAAGGCCCCAATTACCACAAAGCCCTGAGAACAAAGGCAGCCAGGAGCTGCTGAACTTCAGCAGCCAATAAGCTCTGCTTTCATTGGGCGGATGCACCTGCCACACTGGCTCATAGTCAGTTTTCCATCCACCAATACCCCCAAGTCCTTCTCTGCAGGGCTGCTCTCAATCCACTTATTGCCCAGCCTGTATTTGTGCTTGGGATTTCCCCGACCCATGTTCAGGACATTGCACTTGGCCTTGTTGAACTTCATGAGGTTTGCATGGGCCCAGCTCGCAAGGCTGTCAAGGCTTGATTTGAGAAGTTTGTCATTTTGATTTGAAAAATATATATGCATTTGTTTAAATTTACTCACAGCTATTTTCAGTGAAGATATCAGGGTTCAGTTGTAAAAGTGCTAATCTCAAATTGTTCTTACTACACCTCTCACTGAAATCAGTACTGGTTATCGAGTAGTAGCAGATGTTTTCACTGTAAATCCGTGTAAATATTATAATAGCAATATTCTAAATGATAGCTCAGAAAGATCACAAGGGGAAAAAAAGAAATATAATAATAATAACTTGCCTGAAAAATAATTATTAATATTCACCGGCTTCACCACTTTCACGAAATAGCATGAAGGCCTTAATAAGCAAAAGGCTAGAAACAGAAAACCAAAGACATAGCATTAATATGTAAGAAAGTTGTAAAACAAACTAAATGAAGAGATCATTATCAATTGTGAAAATTAGAGCCTGCCTGCAAATTATGCATAAATGTATAGAGGAATGATTGATGCTAGAAACTTGAAAAGATTAGATAAAAGTTTGTGCATTGCTTTATTGGCAGACAAAAACTATTCAGTCTTGGTGGTAAAGCATGTTCTAATTAAAAAAAATAATCACTGGAACGAGCAGTATTAACAGTGTGTTTTACAGTAAACAGCTATGAACCTTTCCAAACCACTGCCTGCAAGAAGACCCCACAGTAGTAATGACAACTGAATCTATGAATGAAATACCATAGTCAGACACTTCACTTTCAGAGTTAGAAGAAATGTTGAATCTTTCACATAACACTAAAGTGTGCAAAGTCTAGGCTGGTGTTCTCAATTCACATCACAAATGTAAAAAAATTTCTTCTATGCTGTCAATTTGCAAAACCACTCACATTTTACACTACTTTCTGGAGTACATTCATGGGAGTTATTTAGAACAGATGAAAGGATTAACGGGATAAGGTGAGCAATTTATCTTGATTGTAAAATAGAGCAGGATTTTAGCAATACACTAAAATTTGTGATTTTCTATTTATTGTGGGAGAATATTGCACCATTATGTAAAAGGGATGTATCAGAATGAATAGTGATACCTACTACACTGACAAATTAAGGCCACATAAGAGATTTGAATTTCTTGAAGAATGAGCAATTAAGGAATCTATTGGCTGGTTGATATTTACTGCTGCTCCTTTTATGTCTTGCAAACAAGAGTAGGGTAATAAAAAGAATACAACATGGTCTCTGCAGACATCAAAATGCTTAAAGATTTTTTTAATGTTTGTGATGTGACTTTTCAGTGCATGTATTAAAATCAAATCAGTACACAAGGAAAAATTAAACTAAGTAGTGCAAGGGCTTTTCTTGTGCTACTGTCTTCTTGGGCAGTTTTTCAAAATATTCTGTGATTCCAAAAACTGTGAAGACTTGCATTTTAAGCTTTATTAAACATCCCTAAACTAACAACAGCTGAGTGACTAGTTCAGAAGGAATAAGGTAGACGTTCTGGAAAAAGACTTACAGGGTTCTTGAGGTTTATGGTTTCAATTCATATCAACAGCTGTCAAATTGCTGCAGAGGATAAAAGAATAAAAAATTCCATAGTGGGATGTATGAACAGGAAAACAGACTTCTATAAGCAATGTAAAGTAGACCTTCCTTTCTATTTAGCACTGGAAAGACCTTAGCTGATGCATGATATCCAGTTTTGGATACTTCAAACTCAATATGTAGTAACTGGAAAGAAGCCAGTTTAAAAAAAATTAGATTGATCTTAGATTAAAGTTTCAAGGCCTATAGAGAAAAAAGAATGAAGTGATGTAGTAAAAAAAAAAAAATAGAAAAAATAAAACCAGAAAAGTTTTGCTTGGTGGGATTTAATTTCTGTATACCATATTTACTAACACTAATCCTTGTCTATAGAACAATGTGGCAGAAAAGTAAGAATCTGTGCAAAATATATGACTGGAAAAAAATTATCCTCTTTTTTCTCCTTGCCATCATTGGCTGTGGTGATGACTAGTTTGAATTGAGTGCCTAGTTTGGGTTATCTGCTTCTTGGCGAGAGGCATTGCTGAAACAGTGATCTTAATTGTTCTTTTTTATAATTTTTAATTCATGGTTTGGTTTGCTTGTGGTTTTGGCAACATAGACTTGAATACTAATGCTTTGCATTTATTTAGCATTTTATTTGCATTTAGGCTAGATTTTTTTTAATTACAGTGATACGTGCTGGATACTACCAGTACATATTTAAAGACCTTTGGTACAAGTGAGAGGTCAATCAACTGCATTTTTGTTACATATTACTAGTATATATGTTGTTTAGAAATATCTCAGATATTAACCATGATATTTATAAGTCATACCTAAAAGATTTTACTGGAAATAAGTGTTAGTACTTCATTTCACTATTAGTATTTTTAAAATCTAATTAGCCAATTATTCCTCTGAGCATATGAACTTTTCTGCATTCCTCTCCTGACAAGGCAGCTGCCAAAGATATTTCTTTTTCAGCCTGTTGTAGTGGCTTAGGTTAATGGTTTGACCAAACTTGTCAGACTGATACGATACTCAGCATGGCATTTTCAGCTGCTATTTTTTCTGCTAAATTTCCAGTCTTACAAGAATAGTGTTTACCCAAAAAGCATGTGTTTACTATGCAAATACTCCACAATACCAGTATCATTAGCCTAAAATAGAGGGGTTGGTACCTCTCAGAAAAAAACTAGGATGATCAGAGGTGTTCAGGAAGGATGAAATGAGGCAATGGCCCTAGCAAGATCATTGTAATTCAAGCAGAAGAAGTTGTTTCTGGCAGCTCTTGGCAGTAGCTGCAAACTATACAACCCATGGCTTAAAGTCTGAATTGGGTAGCACTATGTAGTACTGTGTAGTAGTATGTAGTAAGCCACATTATTTTCCCCAAAGCAAATTCCATTTGAATAGTAACACAGTGCTGAAAAGTCCTGTATTTTCTCGTAATTTACTTCTTATATTCAGTGGAGAATTTTCTTTGTTGCAACTCCAGACTGTTGTGTGTCATCCTTTCACTGAGCACCTCAGAGAAGAGTATGTCTCCATTTTCTATATTAACCCCTTCCTCCCAGGTCACAAAACACTGCTTAAGCTATCTTTTTGCCACCTTTTCTAGTTTCCTCTTCCTCACACGGGTCATGTCCGTCTGCCGACAAGCATCTTAATGGCCTTTTGCTGGAGTCACTCATTTGAGTTTGTCAATATTCATGGGGTTTTGTTTGTTTGTTGTTTTCAAATTCCTTTTTATTAGTCTCTGGAAGTATTATTCATCTCAACTAATTTTATCTGTGTGAAATTAGGCAAGAGGTCAGGCCAGCTTCCTTCAGATACAATGAGAGAAGAATGATTCATCCTATCTGAAGAGAAGTCTATCTTAATTTACAATCTATTTTTTTTTAATCCAGCCCTCAATGCTATCTCATAATTTAAATCATTAAATATGGATTTTGTAAGGTATTCTAATCCTCATTGTTGTTAACATTTTTGTCTAATTTTGTTTCACTGTCATGCTCCTGATATTTTGTTCAGCTATTAATAAAAAATTCTTATAAGATTAGTCCAAAACCTGGACTTGAACACACTGCTAATAGTTTCTCTCCTGTCAGACACTTCCTTTCCATGCAGTCAAATCATTAGGGAATTTAGATCTGCTGACTTCTGAATTTTATCAGTGTATTATCTGCTGTGGATTTTTAAATTCTGTACCTCTCAATCATCACACTGTTAATGCAAATCTAAGATGCTGTGGTTTTCAAAATTATATGTATTATTCTGTTCAGTCATAACTGAATTTGTCTCCTAGAAGAAGGATATGGTTAGAATTACTCTGGAGTCTTCCACTGAGAGGTCTTTTTCAATGGTAAAGGTACTATTTTATCAACATTTTATAAGCTTGTACTTAATTCAGTAAAACGTAGAAAGGAAATAGCTTAGAATTTGAGGATTTTTTTTTTCTTAAAATGAAAAAGACATTATTATTGCAGCTCCTACCACCTATATCAGAATAGGCAATTTTTAAGGAATTACCTCCTGAGATGTAGGAGAGCTAAATCTGTCCAATTTTTATTCATTATTTCTTGAAGTCTCAAAACCCCTAGTCACAGAAAAAAGATGATATCCCACAAATTCTTGTTATTGTCAAGAAGTAAAAAAAGGACCTTTTTTTTTTTTTTTTTTAAATACAAGGATTTTCAAAGAACAGAAAAAAACATTTTCTAACTACACATATCCAGAAAGGAATCATGGTCTCTCTGTCTCTTACCAAAGAGTCAAGAAGGAGCAGACAAAATTGAAATGTAGCCATAAAGAACACATTAAAATTGCTTTAGACATCCTAAACAGAATAAATGTTCCATAAGAACCTGTATTCTCACACCAGTTCTTGTTTTCAATATGGTAACAAAACCAAAAACACTTAGAGAATAGATACTGATGTGGAAGGAGAAGTGGCTTATTTTGATAGGTGGAGTTTCATCATTAAATGATACATCCCAGATCAAATGACACAGATAACATAAAAGCTTTTAATACTACCAAACATATGGAAATTAGAAGATGAAAGTGCTCTCATTCTGCAGTATTGAATAACACTGTTCCATCAACAAATCAATAAAAGGTAGGTTTTGTGTTTTGTCAGCAGGTAACAATAAAACTGCAGCTACAGGTCTGTAGCAGCTAAGGCTGAAAACTTCATTAGGTTATTTAGTCCACATCCTCTTTCATACCATGATCAAATATAGGTTTATAAGGAAGGGAGGGTGAATAATGACAGATTGCAAGCACTACAGTCTGCTAGTAAGGAAGTATAATAACACACCACCCTCCCGCACACACACCCCCAGCATTAAAATAAGTGATAGCTAACTGAAGAGAAAAAGAACAGAGAGAGAAGGGAAATCAAATCTTTTTATTGTAGTATGGAATTACAAAGTGGTTGGTAGGAAAAAACAAAAAACACACCAAATAAGTTTGTGTGGGTTTTTTCAGAAAATGTATAAAAAAGCATAAAGAGCCATAAATGTAAAGAAAATACAAGAGAAATGAGCTTAAAAAAGAATAATGAGAGAGAACAAATAGCTCTCCTTTTGTTTGCATTCCTCTTGATTCTTCCATTTATTATTTTTCTTCTTTCTTCCCATTTTTAGGGTGATACTTCACTAAGTATGCCCTCCTTTCCTCTTTTTCTTTCTCTTTCCTTACGAATTTGCATTTGGAACTTCAAGGCTCATTTTTGTTTAGTTGTTTGAAACAGAGACTCTACATTGATAACTGACCTCTGAGCAAACCTTACTTCTGTAAATCATGATAGTTTTGTTAACAGCAATGACAAGAAAGGTAGCATTCGTAGTTGGTCTGTGTTCCGTCTTCTTGGCTGGCTTCACCTTTTATTCTAATTCACTAGCAGAGAGACTTGCCATTAATCTTACACAGTTTTCTCAGTTGCCTTTCTCACCCCCATCTCATCTCTAAGTCCAGGCAGCTTTTTCTGTGAGGGGTATTTCAAAAAGGCAAACTTCAGTCGTGAACATTAATCTGTCTAGGCTTCTTTCATAGTCATTGGAGGGAAACAGGCTGTTTCAGACATTGATTCAGTGTAGGAGCTGAATGCTGGAGAATGTCTTACTCCTTCATTTGCTACATGCAGCTTAATAGAATCTGGAACATAAAATAGAAATTAAAAAAAAAAATCCATCAAAAATGGATTCTTTTCATCCAGTTCAGTATGTCCCCTGTAACCTCTTCCCTGTGAATTGGTAGCAGAGTCATTGCCAGGTCAGCCAAATTCTCTCAGTGTTAATTAAGGCTACCTTCTTTTCCCATAAAACGTGACATTTCTTCCCATGGCTTCTTTCTTCCTCATCTCTCTTGAACAATCAGTCTTCACTTGCATCTTCTGCTTTTCTTTTTCAGTTGCATAGATGGCTCCCCTTAAGCCCATTATTATTTTGGTCTCAGTGGTTCTCTTGCTTTTTGTATTTGTTCTGTCATGCTTCTTAGCTATTTTATGCTTCTCTTACTCATTTCCCTACCACCCATTACTTGGAGAGGTAGGTAATCCCCATATTAACACCTTGTCAGAGGAACAGCTAAGTACTACTGTAGCCCATGGCATGACTGTTCCACAGGCATGTGAAATCTTCCACAATGGTTTGGTCTTAAAACCTTTCTCTGGCCATGGAGACCATCAGAGACTTCGAAAGCTGTTTGACTAAAGCTGTCTTATTCCATATTAAAATAATAACTATTTGAAAAAGTCGGCACTTTCATGAGAAAAAGCTAAGCTTTACTAACTGTTCTATATAAATATGAGCCAGTGACAATAAAAATATACCCAAATACAAAGAAATTTTAAGCAACAGGTTTAACTAAAATTCCTATTCAGATTAATGAGAAAATTTGACAATAAGAGCTAGGTTGTGAATGGGTTAAAATAGAAAACATAAAACTAAAAATTTCTCTGCCATAGCAATTCCTTCAGTATTGACTTCCTCCAGGCCAAACAATGTTGTCTGCTCTCCTTTTCCTACATACTTCTGGGCAGCCTGTAGGCTGCCTGTAGAAATGGACATCAGAACCCTGCAGACCACCTGAGTGTGCTGGTGGTATCAAATACTGTGTTAAAGGTAAACAAAACTAAAACTATTACCTGTGTTCAGATATTCAAGATCCTGCATCATCCGGACACATATGGGTAACTAAGGTCAGCTTCAGGCAGCTCTCACAAGACCATCCATGGGAGTAAGTGAGATGCAATAGCCTAACAGATAATGCAAAGCATTGCTACTTTCCTCCAGAGATCTTATATATTTAATGGCAGAATTTGCCTAATATGTACCTTGCTTCAGGTAACTAGGCAACACCCATTGCTTGGGACTAATGTATAAATATTACCATACAATTTTAAAAGAAATTTTGCTGAAATTAAAAGTATGAGCAGAAAAGACTTTACATACATCCTTTCTTTGGAAGAAGCACTTTGAATGAGAACATTTTAAACTAGGAAAATATGACTCACCTAAAAACAGTTGTTAGGAGAAGTCATCCATAAGAAACAATGTGTTCCAAACTAAAAATGATATTACTGTAGGTAATCTCAATGATGATCATAAACCCTGAAATGATATATTATATATGTAAGGATTAAAGGACAGAAGAACAGGATATAATGTTCTGATAGGAGGAGCTCAAGCATCAAATTATGCATCCGAGGGCAAAACATCTACTGAGGTGACTTAAAATATAAGCACAGAAAATGCTCAGAAAGAAAGATGAAATATCTCTCAATTAAGACATATTTCTAAACTTCCTTTGGGGATGTCATATTTTGGGCTGAAGCTACCAAAATTTGTTTACTATTAAATTTAACAGGAGATTGTTCTGCTTCATTACTTCTGAATTTGTTGAAGATCTACTGAGCAGAGGGCACATTGATAAGGTGCCACCATAAGGAGAGCACTTTGGGGGTTATCATTAAAATCTGTATGCCATCTAGCAACTTGAGGTAGATCACAATGGGAATTCAGTACGGTAAACTACCTACACCATATACTGCAACAGGATATGTAATAGGCAAGGATATTCTGAAAATAATGATAAGCTGACATTTCAACATACTGATTTTTGTTCTAAAATTTAAGAAGAAAATTCTTGTTATAAAAGTCAGTGTACTCTGAGATTCATTAACTGCTATACCAAAGACATACAATGGTTAATGCTAGTGTGGCAAAATAAAGCTATTAAAAATGTGGTAGTTAATATTGTTGGCATGGGTAACAATATCAGCAAAGATACAAAATTAAGGGCTTCAGCATATACTAACAACAAGTGCGAGTTTTCATAGGTACATACTAAGTGTGCACCCTAAGGATTCTGGATCTTTGCCACAGTCTAGAAACTGCACCACTGTTTTGCCCTTCAGTCCCACCTGGCTGCACTGTAAATGGATCCACTGCTGAAAATCCATGATTCTTGTCTTGATTGCCTATGTCAGATATTCTTGCATGTGCTGTGCCTCCTCCTTTCCTTTTACAGCCTGCTCCTGCTCTACATAGGAATAATATTGAAATTGAAGCATCAAACTACACGGACAACTTACCTTCCAGAAGGTTTTGAATATGGCAAAATAAGTACAAAGGAGATGACAAGTGATATAATGAAGGAAAATAGGAATATATTATACTTAATACAATAAGCGTAGAGTTAGCCCAAAGCACTCACATAATTCTGTGAATTGGTCATTATTTCTTATTAGTAGCAGAAGCTCCTTCTTTTAAGTGCCATTTGAAACTACCAAAAGTAGTTATCTGCAAAAGACTTTTAAAAAAAGTTAAATTTAGATAAAATGAACTTCATGACCCACTGAAATACCCACTACATTTCTTTCTTATAAAGGACAACAAGCCAGGCAGCAATTCTGACAGGAGGTATTCAAGTACTAAATGATATATACTGTACTAAACTTTGAGTGTGATGGGTAGAAATAATAGATAGACTTCAAAGGTTTGCATGGAAAAAAAGAGTGTCATAGCTCTTGGGAGTAAAATATAGGAACAGGAAGTTAATTTAGTGAGCTTTGTGCAGATAGTCTAAAACTGCCAAAGCCTGACCCCTTTAAAATAGAGTTGTCAGAGCAATTAACTTCAGGGAAAAAAAGCAAAGTCATAATGAGGCGACAGTGAAGGAAAATCCTTTACTCAGTTCTGAAACAGGATAGATTATTTTATCAAGTGAAAAGACTCTTAGGGGCATACTTATGTATAACATATAATAACACTCTGAGATTCTTTAAGCTGAAAATATACATAGTTTGGGAAGACACAGAAGGTGAAGGAAAGTTCTCACTTGATTGCTCCAAAGGCTTTTGTTTTTGGAACTACTTCATCCGTTTGGTTTTGGAACAACTCAGCAGAAAGAATTTTTTGTCTTACAGCTCCGAGCAACACTTCCAGACAAATTCCAAACAATCTGGACACCCCTTCCTTTGCCAAAATGAATTGCTTAAAATGAGTCAATAGCACATTATTTTAACTTTCTTTCAGTTTGATGTACTTAAATATACCCATCCTATTCCCCGAACTCTGGATCTGTTTACAATTTGCAATATATTTGAATGCATAGAATCATAGAATGGTTTGGGTTGGAAGGGACCTTTAAAGGTTGTCTAGTCCAACTACCCCGCAATAAGCAGAGACTTCCACTAGACCAGGTTGCTCAAAGCCCCATCCAACCTGACCTTGAATGTTTCCAGGGATGGGGCATCTACCACCTCCCCGGGCAACCTGTTCCAGTGTCTCATCACCCTCACAGTAAAAAATGTCTTCATTATATCTAGTCTAAATCTACCCTTTTTTAGTTTAAGACCAAGATCACCTCAGGCCCTGCTAAAAAGTTTTTCCCCATATTTCGTATAAGCCCCCTTTAAATATTGAAAGGCTACAGTAAGGTCTTCCCAGAACCTTCTCTTCTCCAGGCTGAACAACTCCAACTCTCTCAGCCTGTCCTCACAGGAGAGGTGCTCCATTGCTCTGGATTCAAAAGAATGTTTTTAGTTTGTAATTTTGTCCTTATTTGACAAATGGAAAACTAAGACATGAAAAAATTAAGTCATCTGACTTCTGATATTTTGGATCTGATTGATTTACTGAGAACATAAATTTAGGTAAACAAAATAAGCTCAAATCTTGCAAAACTGTATAAAATCCATCTATAAAATTTGGCTTAGGAAATGAGAGACATATAAAAAGGGTGGGTTTTTTAAAACTTAGGTTGTTTTTAACTTTCTGTCACTTTTTCTTTTTTAAAAAAATTCCTATCGAGATGTGGAAAAAAATGCCATTTTGGCAAGAGCAGTTGAAAAATAATGACTATAAAATCCTAAAATAGAATATTTTACTCTTTAGAAGCATATAATTATTTAATTAGATAACCTATTTTATTTTATTAATCCAAAAAGGAATATCTCTCAATAAACAAATATGAAGAACAGTCAGATCCCAGATCACTATGGGAATGACTTCAATCATTAGTATGTTAGTATGTATTTTGAACTGAGCAATAAAAAAAAAGCTAGACAGCATAGCCTATGCAAAACAGATAATGGAACTCTGCAAAGCCATGTAAGTATTTAAAATATTACTGTGTACTGTAGGCCACATTTGAAGCTTCACACATTCCCAAAATAAAGTTCAGGGCACAAATCTTTAGTCTTCCTTACAGAAGGAACATTGAGCACTATATAAACTGTTTGTTAAATACACTCATTTTTGGACAGCAACGTATTTTTTTAGAATCATCCCTATTGCTGCAAAGTACAAACATGTTGTTTGTACTAAAATCTGATCTCTTAAAATATTTGTTAGCATATTTTCTTTTGCCTCAAGGCCTTTGATGAAAGAGGTGACATCAAAAAGGCTAGAGTAGATTTTTTTAAGCTGGCAATACTACTGTAATCCAATTTGTAAAAAGTTTAAAAGAAAGCTTCAGAAACTTATTTATACCCCCCCCCCCCCCCCCCCCGGCAATTTTTGTGTGTTGCAGGGCTTCTAAGCCACTTGTTATCATTCCATTTCCATTTCCACTGTCTTCATTTCACTGTTTTTTCTGGAGGTGCTGATACTGTTATAAAAGGTGAGCCTGTAAAACTTAGGGAGGTGGAAATGTGGGTGATTTTTCTGTTATTAGCGGTTTGCCTGTGAAAAGAAAAAGAGTCCGCTTCACAGAATTGTACTCTCTAAATTCCATTTAGTAAAGGCATAAAATACCATTTGTGTTCCTATGATAGGGTTTTGAGGTTTTGGGTGTTTTGGTTTGTTTGGGGTTTTTTTTTCAGATGAATACTGTACATTTTTCATTTCCAAACAACTCACAACAGTGGGAGCATGAATATCATCTACAGCATTATGGATGATTTATAATGGATTTGTAAAACAAAGTTTCAAATAAAATTCATCCTCATTTATTCTACAGTTGAATCAAATGCTCATTGCTGAAATGTTATTCCCAAACTGACATAGATCTCTCTCTAAAGCTTTATGACACAGGAAATGCAAGCTAGCTTCACAACTGAAGTTGTGTAAAATAACAGATCACTATATACGCTGTTGTGGATTAATGTGACATACCTTCTGAAAAGATGATTGAACATGATGTGACATCCATATGTGAGAGTAAACAGGCAAAACTCAAATAATGAAGTTTAAACTGACTAATGCAAATGTTTTCTAAGATTACATCTCAAACTGTTTTGACAAGGTACTATGGGTAGCAAAATCACTGAGAGATCTTAGTTTTGCTGACTCAATTCCTGTTTTTTTAAATGAAAAAATGTTAAATCTCACCTGTAATCTATTACTAACAACAGTCTTACTACTGCATTTTTTATTATTAAAGTCATCATACTGTTATTAGTGAGCTAACAGATATAGGGATATAAGTAACAGGCCGGAAGAAATAATGGAACTGTTTACATAGTTTTCTAAAAATAGGACATCTTTCAAATATAATTTTTAATTAATTGAAACAAGTCACATTTTAATTTACATCTATGTAATTTTACTTCTGCTGGGTCCATCCGGACTCATACCACTACACCTGAGAGGTGACTTTGATCTAAATGTCTATGTACTCTTAGAAGGCAGAAATGTAGTCTGTTGATATAATTGTTAACCTGGAATATATGATCTTAATTAAAGTTTCAGCTGTTTTTTCTCAAGCACAAAGAGTCATTAGCTTTACAGTAACTGAAATAACTTCCTTCCATTAAAGGTAAAACACAATTTTTATCCCTCTGGCAATAATGGTTTACGCTACTACTTTATTTTTGGCACTCTTTACAGAACTACTTTATTTTTGTTCAGTTTTACCAAATACAAGCTGATGATTTCTTTCAATATCAATTAGCACAGAGGCATATGAAACCATTTCCGTGGCTGCATTTTGTGTAAAATGGATAAAAATTGTAAGAAAATACATGGTATAATGATAAGCTCTGCCGGGAAAATAAGGCACGTCTGCATAGCCATAGCGCAGTGCCATGGCCTACCGGTTCATTTAGTTGACAGCCGCCAGTCTTAGTGATTGCCACACATTTCAGACATAAACTGGCTTTTTTTTTTCTGTAGCTTGAGCTACATTGGAGCCTGAGATTGTGGGGAAATACTGTGGGGAAGGCCTGCATGGATGAACAAGTAGCTCCTGGACAAGCTCAAGCATAAAAAGGAAGCCTACTGAGGGTGGAACAAAGGACAGAAATCCTGGGAGGAATACAGAGAAACTGTCCAGGTAGCCAGGGACCAGGATAGGAAGGCCAAAACCCTGATAGAATTAAATCTGGCTAGGGACGTCAAGGGCAATAAAAAAAGCTTCTGTAGTTACGCTGGTCATAAAAGGAAGACTAGGGAAAATGTGGGCTCTCTCCAGAAGGAAACGGGAGACCTGGTTACCCAGGATATGGAGAAGGCTGAGGTACTCAATGACATTTTTGCCTCAGTCTTCACCGGCAAGGGTTCCAGCCACACTGTCAAGGATGAAGAAGACCAATATGGGGACTGAGAGAATGAAGAACCACCCACTGTAGGAGAAGATCAGGTTCGAGACCATCTAAGGAACCTCAACATGCACAAGTCCATGGGACCTGATGAGATGCATCCATGGGTCCTGAGGGAACTGGCAGATGAAGTGACTAAGCCACTATCCATCATATTTGAGAGGTCGTGGCAGTCTGGTGAAGTTCTCGCTGACTGGAAAAGGGTAAAAGTTACCTCCATTTTTAAAAATAGGACCCGGGGAACTACAGGCCAGTCAGTCTCACTTCTGTGTCTGGCAAGATCATGGAGCAGATCCTCCTAGAAACTATGCTAGGGCACATGGAATATAAGGAGGTGACTGGTGACAGCCAACGTGGCTTCACTAAGGGCAAATCATGCCTGACAAATCTGGTGGCCTTCTATGAGGGGGTTACAGCACTGGTGGATAAGGGAAAAGCAAATAACATCATCTACCTGGACTTGTGCAAAGCTTCTGACACTGTCCCACATGAGATCCTTGTCCTAAATTGGAGAGACATGTAGTTGACAGATGGACCACTTGCTGGATAAGGAATTGGCTGGATGGTCACACTCAAAGAGTTGTGGTCAACGGCTCGATGTCCAAGTAGAGACCAGTGTCCAGTGGCGTTCACTGGGGGTCAGTATGGGGGCCAGCACTGTTTAACATATTTGTTGGCTACATGGACAGTGGGATTGAGTGCACCCTCAGCAAGTTCTGCAATGACACACAGCTGTGTGGTGCAGTTGACACGCTGGAGGGAAGGGATGCCATCCAGAGGGACCTTGACAGGTTGAGAGCTGGGCCTGTGCAAACCTCAGGAAGTTCAACAAGGCCAAGTGCAAGGTCCTGCACATGGGTCAGGGCAATCCCAAGCACAAATACAGGCTGGAGGATGAGTGGATTGAGAGCAGCCCTGCAGAGAAGGACTTGGGGGTATTGGTGGATGGAAAACTGACTACGAGCTACCAATGTGCGCTCACAACCCAGAAAGACAACCCTATCCTGGGCTGCACCAAGAGAAGTGTGGCCAGCAGGTTGAGGGAAGTGATTCTCCCCCTCTACTCTGCTTTCATGTGACCCCACCTGCAGTACTGTGTTCAGCTCTGGGGCCCCCAACATAAGAGGGACATGGATCTGCTTGAACAGGTCCAGAGGAGGGCCATGAAGATGATCAGGGGGCTGGAGCACCTCCCCTATGAGGACAGGCTGAGAGAGTTGGGGTTGTTCAGCCTCAAGAACAGAAGGCTCCAGGGAGACCTTATAGCAGCCTACAGGAAAGATGGGGAAGGACCCTCTATCAGGCAGTGATGAAGTGAAAGGATGAGGGGTAATGGTTTTAAACTGAAAGTGGGTAGATTTAGATTAGATTCAAGGAAGAAATTGTTTGCTGTGAGAGTAGTGAGACAGTAGAACAGGTTGCCCAGAGAAGTGGTGGATGCCCCCTCCCTGGAAGTGTTTAAGGCCAGGTTGGAGGGGGCTTTGAGTGACCTGATCTAGTGGAAGGTGTCCGTGTCTATGGCAGGGGCGTTGGAAGTAGATGATCTTGAAGGTCCCTTCCAACCCAAACCATTCTGTGGTTCTACCTTCTCAGCACGAGTAACAAACCCCACTAGGCCCATCCACGGGCAGTGAATGGTCTGGGAGTTGCCCTCTCTCAGATCTGTCGTGCAATCCCACCGTGGTGGAGCTGCCAGACCCCACTGGCTGTACAGACCCCCTCAAAACCCTCAGCCCCACTGCTTTCCCAAGACATGCCTCCACTTCAGTCCCATTCACAGCTGTGTATTGGTTTGGTGTTGGCCAACTCCTCTCATGTTTTCCTGCTCTCCTACTGATGCCCAGTAACTGCAGCTGCAGGCTACTGCTTTGCAGCATAGGGCTTCCTGCAGCAGATGTGAGCCTTGGTACCATGGCTGCTTGGTGGCAGCTAGAGAAGCCATCTGCTTTTTCTGAAGGCTAAATATGTCAAAATCATTAAGCTTGCAGCTTCTTTCTGCTTAGTTAGTGAACTCAGTGAGTTTTGGTTATAAGGGACCTTCTGGACTTTACTGAGGGAACTTTTTTCTTTGATTGCTTCCAGTCTTCCCTTACTAAAAAAATATTAATTTTATATTTCCTGCAATTAATTCCTAGTTAAGCTAAAGTCACAGGAAACATCAGGAAGTTTTCACATGACCATACCATGGAAAAAATTTAGCTACATGAAAGGCTTGAATTAAAAAAATCTATTTTTTGCTCATTCAGAACTGATAATTAGTTTTGAGATTATAAAACTTAAATTGCAGAAGAGCACCCAGGCAAGAGATGAGTCTTTTGTCTACCACTAGTACTAGTGCCCCTCTAATGAGGTATGCACGCCTTAACTGCCTCTAGTTAGCAGGATGGAGGAGCACCTGATGTTATTTAATCAAATGAGGGATCAAGAAGCAGCTGAGGGGTTTGCAGGAGTTTCTTGGGGTGTAGGGGAGACAGCTGGTAGAAGAAGGTTATATGATGGGAGGGCTTTGAAGTTGGTTTCTTAGGGAGAGTGGGAAATGAGGGACTGGAAGAGTAGTGCTGGGGTGTTGCTCTGGGCTGAGAACCTGAAGATGGAAGAGTGTGAACCTGGAGGAAGCAACACTGAGGAAGACTTGGCACTGTTAGAGTAAGAAATGTAAGAGATAAGGGATTTTTTTTTTTTTTTTTTTTCTCCTTAGGAAAGAAAGCTGAATGACACTCATCAATGTGAGGAGGTGTTACTGTGTGTTTTCTTTATGTTGGAGGTGTAATGGGTAATTCCTGTGCGGGGGACTAGGTGTGCTCTTTGAGCTGGGGCTCTCTGTCACAGTGTTTCTTATACAGGTTTTTTAAGGGGATAGTCAGTATTACCTTAAGCTTGAGAAAAAAACCACCAAATTAGAGACTCTGAATGAGAAACTTGGCCTTGGCCTTGAACAGTTTGCTCTATATGTTTTCATTTTTTTTCTGTGACTTAAAAGTTGAGACTGGGGGTAGTGGTATTAAATGTATATATTTAGACTACCTTCTCTGATAGAAAATCAGTTAAAATTAGTACAAGATCTATAATTTATAGTAGCTACTATTCCTTTATGTATGAGATGGTATCTGAGTCAGGTTTCAAATCTTCACTTCCTCTTGGCAATAGAATGGATGTAATTAAGGTAAGGCTTCTCTGTATGCACATGTGGCAGGTAACAGCCTGGTTTGCTGGAATGGTTATGCTAGTCTCCCCTGTACCATTTGGTGTCTTAACCTGTTGGTAACTCTTCTCATTGCTGATAGCAAGTACAGATAGGAGCTGGTCTCCAGGGATGGCAGCTTATAATGCTGAACAAGACAGGAGAAATATCTATAGAAGTTTTAGCTGTGTGCTCTTCTGCCTCCTGCAGGTTGTATAATGAGGCAAAGCACACGATCCGTAGGAGTGGCGTGGCCAGCTTCCTTGTGATTTTTTTTTTTTAAAGCTTTTTTTTTTTTTTTTTAATTATCTTTGGCATTTGCATGAGTTGAGCTTTGCTCCAGAACAGCAGCTTATGGCAGAGGACAGGGGAAATGAAAATTCTCCGATCTGGGAAATAATACTGCAAAAATTACTTTACATTTGTCTCTTCGTAATTATACCTTATTGGTGGCTACTGTTTGCATGACTAAAAACACGCATAAGAATAGTTATATAACATCATATATTCTTATTTTGGTGTGTGAAACTTCACCATAAAACTTATTATTTAAAAAGTATCTCTCTACTATGTGAGATGCAATTCTATCTCTGATGTAAGTCTTATGGGAGGAGGGGAAGTACTCAATCAACCATAGGCTAGAAATCAATCCTATGGAAATATTTGAGTCTTGAGGCTGCCTTTATGTGCATCTTTTCCAGTTATAAATACATACTTACTGGACTGTTCTGAATTATCAATCTCTTCTTTGAACTAAAATTTATCTGTAAGAGAAACTTTGAGCTAAGCCCTTACAATCCTTCTATTAAGCATTAAAAAAAGTTTCATAAGCTTTATTTTTAAATAATTGTTCTTTCAGGAAAGAAAAAAATTAGAAATTTAATTTTTATCATCCATAGCTTTTGTCTACTTACTGTCAACTTCCAACTCTGAACTCAATGCAAAAATGCATGTCTGAGGACTTTAATTACATGACTGAAGTACTGTTCGTGCTCATGCACAGTTAAGACTGTTCTTAACTGCATTGTTGTCTGAGATGATAATTTCAGTTGGCTAGTACCAACTGTTTGGAGAGTTAGCACGTTATAACTGTTGCCTTTGGTTGGAGATGCACCTATTTGGTCTTCCAGATTCAAAAGCAGGAAATGGGAGTGTTTATTTTTTGCCTCCTGGCAGAGCTTTAAAATAGCACCTCTTAGTCTCCCCTTTAATTGTAGAAGAGTATGTCAGAGCCAGTGTGCCTTCATAAAAGGACACGTTATGGATATGTATCCTGTAATCACATTTATTCTCATAGCATTGCTGCTGTTTTCTGCGGAATAACTGGAGTTAACACATTCTTGTAGACTACTGTAGTAGCCGATCTTCTGTCCAGATATGTTCAGTAAGTTTAAACTGATTCAAATCACTAATTACTAAGATAAACTATTAATGATTTGACTTTTTAATATGTAAAATTTAGGTGCACTAGAACAGATGATACTTTTTTAAGTGTTTTCTGCTCATATTGTCAAGGCTGTATGGTGTGCAGGTGCCCATGCACTGGCAGTGGGGCCGCAGGGCGGCCTCTGTGAGGAGCGGCCGGGGCCGCCCTGTGCTGGACACAGCCGGTTCCAGCCGGCTCCAACCCACTCACAGCAGGGCACGGCTGAGCCCCCCGGCCAAGGGGGTGGTGCCTCGGGGAAAATGCATGTAAGAAAGAAGAGAAAGCACCACAGAAAGGAGGAGGGAGGGAACAGGAAGTAAGAGAAACCTTGGTGAGAGCACCAAGGTCAGTGAAGGAGGGGGAGGAGGTACTGCAGGCACTGGAGCAGAGACTCCTTGGAAGAGACCATGGTGGAGCAGGTGGATGCTTCCTGAAGAATCTACAGGCCATGGAGAGCCCATGCTGGAGCAGGGTAAAAGTGTGAGGAGGGAGGAGAGCAGAGAGGAGCTGTTACAGACTGACACCGTTCCCCATCCCCCTGCACTTTTTGAGGGGAGAGGTAGAGGAGTTGGGAATGAAGGAGTGAAGTTGAGCCTGGGAAGAAGGGAAATGGGGGGAGGTTTATTGATTTAATTTACCTTTGTTTCTCACTACCCAAACATATTTTGATTGCCAATAAATTAAACTAATTTGTCCCCAAGTCAAGTCTGTTTTGACCATGATGATAATTAGTAAGTAAGCTTTTTCTCTCTATGCAGGAGCACTTCCATCTTATCTTCTGCCCCCTGTCCTGTTGAAGAAGGTTAGTTAGAGAGTGGCTGGGTGGGAGTCTGGCAGGTGGCCAAGGTCAACCCACCACAAAGGCATTAATAAATCAGGAATAAATGCCAGGAATCCATAGAGTCATATCTTGATTGGTTTTTTTCAGATGCCTAATAATGTATACGCATTATTGACTACTGGTGATGTTGGATGCCTAAAACATGGAAAGGGTTTGCCTGCTCTTTATTGACTGTATAGTGCTAGGATAACTTCCAGTTTAGCCAAATATGAGATAGCAGCTTTTGAACATTTTTGGTGTGCTTTACTTAGTATTCAACTTCTGTGATGCAGTGAGGTGTTTCTGGAGAAATATGATAGCCTAAAGCTTTGGTCCTTAAGCGGTACCCTTTGACTTGCCTTGCTTTCTGATCTGCAGTTGATCAGTGCAACCTTTGAGGTAGCACTTGCCAATAACTTTGTGTTTTCGTGTGGTATGGTGAGTTTGATATGGAATGAGCTTATGGATATCTACATCAAATGACAATTTTAAGAATAGTATGTAAAACCTGAAAAGATATGACCCTGATGGCAGACAGCTCTTTGGTGTTCCCTATGGCAGTTAATGACCTATATGACTTTATGTTAAAATGAGAGAAATGTTAGGTTTTTTCCTTATGCAGATTTTGAGGGAGAAAAAAAAAAAAAAATCTTGGATTTTGTCATTTATCTATGGTTTGCCCAAAATTGCTTTTGGGATAATTCATTGAAATTTAGACTTATACGTTACCTAGTTATTAATAACATTAATCCTTTGGCTGATGGCTTTTTCAAGAGACATCTGATAGCTAATTTCAGGTAAGCATGTTTTGTCTTAACCAAATAGATTCTAGTTACTTCCTCTGAGAAAGTTCCCAGAAACAATCTGTACAGATGTGTGAGCAGAGCTCATACATATATATGTGTGCGTGCATGTCAGGCACAATTCTAAAAATGTTTAACAGATCTGATTCTCCTTCTAATTATACTAATGTGTTTTCATAGATTTAATTGGCCTGATTTGAAAAAAGAATCAGCGCATAAGGGTGCAGAGTCTCCCATCCCTCTAGGTTTTTTCTGGCTCTTAAATTTCCCAAGAAAATTTTTTGAACCTTGACAATTTTTATCACATGTGGTAACCAGAACACATAACTCTGTACTACAGACAGCTGTAGGAATAAATAAGCTAGCAAATAAAATGGCAAAAATGCTTCTGTTTGTCCTCTGCAACTGCTCATTGTCTTTTGACAACTGTGAAATCAGTACATACTTGTGTTAAAGTTGTCATCTTTTAAGGGCTCAACAAATCTTCGGCCTCTTCTTGTACATCATTTGCTACAGATCTCCAACCATATTGCCAACCCCCCAGAGAACTTGCTGCACTATTTGTTTAGTACCAGGAAGTCCCAAAATGTGCCTGCACAAGTAGAGGGTGGAGAAGTTCTGAGCAGAGCCAGCTGGACCTATTGCTATGCCATTGGAAGAAACAAATCTATATATTTATAGACCTTATCACTAGAAATGGCTGAACGTCAAGATCTATGAAATGACAATGGAGAATTAAATGTGTGGTGGTTTGCTGTTGTTTTCTCCCCCGCCCCCCCCGCCTTGGAGGCTAAACTCAGTACTGGTGTACCACTATGTTTTCTATTACAAATTCTGTTTCTTCTTTATCGACAAGACAAATATATTCCATCTGTGGTTAGAAAGTATTTTACTGCCTATATTTTGTGCAGATTAATGCTACTGAAAGTTAAGGAAGTAGCAGTATTTTAAGCTTAAAGTATTGCCATATGCTCAGTATGAAGTAGTGCAAGTTTATCAAATTACATTTTTATTAGCCCAGGGACTTAAAATGGCTCTACTTTCTTAGCACACACACTTGTCTGTCTAAACAGTTTCCTTCATGATTGCAATAAAGGCCTACACATTAATTGCCAAGATACATTTCTAAAGTAAAGCAACGTGTGAATGTGTGTGATTTTTCTGCATGATGAAATGAATGTGCAGAACAGATTATGATTCATGAGCTATAACTACCTGGTGGAAATGTTAATAAGGGAGGGAAAAATGACTTGGTAGGTTAGCAGTGCTTTAATTCTGGAAATGTCTGAAAAATAACACTCCAGGTTTTCATCTGCTGTCTAGTTTTTTTGCACTCAATTTCATGTCATTTGATCTCACTCAATTTATTAGAATACTATGAAAAGATGCTTTCAGAAATATTTCAAGCAACAAGGCTACTACAGAGGCACACAGTCTGTTGGATGACTGAAATACAGAATTTTTCTATTCGAGACTTTCCTGTGATCTTTTTTAGGATTACTGTAATATAAAGAACTTGAAAAAATAGATTTCAAGTTGATGTAGTAATTCCTTGAAGTTTACCACCTACTTGCCTTCTCCTGTCTGTAAAACCATTAAGTGCACTGATTTAAAGTGTAAAAAAACATATTTGTCTTCCTTTAATGTGAATTGTAATGTCAGCCTAAAGAATGATCTAGTATTTCAAGGGGGATACTACAGAAACAATTATATTTATTGAGCAGTTAAAAAATCCATATTGTAGGAGTAATATATATTATAACAGAATCAGAACAGGTAGGTCTAGAAATCATAACGAGCTCAGGATGTCCAGTTGCTGCTCAGATAAGTTCACTTACATGAACCAAATCCATACCAAGTGCAGTAAAATGCCAATCAGGAATGAGGTAGCTAAAGCTGTATAATTTTGCATTGATAGAACTTTTCTGGTTTTTTTATCTTAAGCTCTCCTATGTAGTATGAAGTGTTGAGGCTAGGTGCTTTTGTCTTTCTGTTTGTCTCAACCTGATTTTCCTTCCTTCCCTAACAATACGTGCTAGTTTCCTGTATTTCAGCAAAAAATGTTAGATCCAGGAAATATTGTAGTACTAGCCAAAAAAAAAAACCACCCCCCACCCTTAGAACCAGAACTCTCAATCCCTTCTCAAAGAAGGGACACATAAGTAAGATTAGAAAATACATACCCTAAATAATGAACTGTCATACAGTACACTCCAGATGTGGGGCAGTAGTGATAACCACTCTATTAAATAGAACAAAAGGCACAGTTCCCTTAAAACTGCAACGTGTAGTGAAGGTGAGAGAACATACAGAAGTTTGAACATAAGATGTGGCAAGCCTTGTGGTAGTTCTGCAGTTTGAGGATTAAGGGGCAATTCAACCTGGTTATTTCTGGAATTGGAGTAAATGAGGTGGAAAAGAATAGGAGTAATAGGTTGACAAGTACACAGAAGGTGAAAAGATTAGAGCAAACAGCTAATTAGCACATGGGAGACAATGTTGTTTAAAAAGAAAGGAAGAAATTACAGAAGCTTTTTGCTGATTTATGTTGCCTTGACTGTATGCCTTCATCTGTATTTAAAGCTCTCCTCGCTTTGATGTCTGGTTTATTCAAGTCCCAAAACTGGAAAGAGATGGGTAGCCACCCGGCTGGGGTAATTCAAGCATGGGGTTCCTCTTATATGTTTTTATATATTAGAGTGGTCTTAAATAAGCCTAATTTTGCAAAGAACTTGTAGTTCAGTGATACTGCTATATTAGTATGTTGTTTACAATTATGTTCTGCAGTTCCAGATGCCAATTAATAAACTATAGCATCATTGTATGATAAATTTTGAAGGCAAGGTTTTTTTTTTTTTAAATGCATGGATTGTCTTAACCATTCAGATTAAAAATATATCAAAGCATTTTTTGTTCTGAGTTGGTGTGTGTGTTGGGGTTTTTTTGATGAGTTGTTCCAATGTCTGGATTCAAGAAGCATTTTCAGGGTGAAATTTGAACAAAAGGTGCCTTTCTGGTGTGTTGTCCTGTACCCACTGGATCACATACCCCTATTGCAACGTACAGAAATTAGCTAGTGATGTGAGTTTACAGTATACTTTTGGGTTTGTGCAACAGCAATGGTGTCTTACGCTTTATGCGAAATTAATTATTAAGAAACCCAACATCTCACTAGTATCAGCCAGGTCTATCAAATTCTTTACTGATGTTTCAGTAAAGTATGGAAACACTTTTTTCCATTTGTTTTATCCTCAAAATGAATCATAGCATTTATTTGGTGAAATTATCTGAAAACCAGTATTGCAATTATAGTTTATCAGAAATTCTATTTTGTATGTAAAAGTGGGACTGCTAATAAGATGGGAAATGTAATTTTTCTGAGGCTGTTGAAGATTTTTTTTTTTTTCTGGTCAGTTAATGTATATGACATTGAACATATAAGATACATCATTTTTCTGAAGCAGCAGCGGGAGGACAGACGGGACAGTCTACAATATCTCAAATTGTGCTAGGCATCTTGGTGTGAATAAAGGCCTGGGTATCTACTTCTAGGTGTCCTAAATTTACCTGTCTTCATCTTGAAATGAATCCTATAAAAAAAAAAAAAATCATTGTCTTTAATAGATACAAACAGATCTTTCTTTCAGTGTTCTCTGTTGGAGAGTGCCCAGATGTGTTAAAATAGAAGAGTTAAAAAACTCAAGAACATGCTTGAAATTTTGCAGTGAATGTTTAGAGACTGCATCAGGGTAAAGAGCATAATGCATTGGCAGTTTGGATGTAGAAGTATGATGCTCATCATAATGCTTGTCATGCCTGCTGATGTGCTTTATTTTAAAAGTTACAGTAATTTGTGCATTTTTATTGTACAGGTTATCTGGATTTCAGCTTCCATCATCTATTGTGAGCACAGGATCTATCCTCACCCTCTGTTTCACCACAGATTTTGCTGTCAGTGCTCAAGGCTTCAAAGCTATCTATGAAGGTAAGAACTGTTTTCCTACCAGGGCTTTATTCTACTTGATAGATGTTTTTCATGTTGAAATGTGATGTTTCAATTTTGATTGTGCAGGGTTTGAATCATTGGTGAATATTCCATGAACTCTTTTTAATAGCATACTTAAATGTTACTACATCATGGCCATAGTCTTGATTTTTGAAATTTAATTTAAACTAATAATTTCCTGCTGGAATTTTTAATCGAATTTGTCAGGCTTCTAAAGCTGGATTTAGAAATGCTTATGTTTAAATGGTTTTCTTATTTCCTAAATGACTTCTTTTGACAACTTCTTTAGGCAATGCCTAACTTAAGGGGTATAACAATAAAAGTGGTAGGAGATATGGATAGTAACTGATCTCGAAAATCAATCACTAATATTGTCCTTGTGGAGAATTAAAACACGAACGATGACAACAAAAATATATGTATATATAAATTTAAAAACAAAACCAAAAACCAAAGCAGTTTAAAACTGGCTCCATGGAAGACGTTAGACTACAGTGATAACTGCAAAGTTCTGGGAAAAAATAAGGCCAAGCATTTCATGTCTTCTAGTGTCTACCAAGAGTTAAGCTCATAAAACTGGGCTGTTACAGTTTCCTTAATACTTTCAGTTGTACAAAAGGCTTTGAGATAAGCAAACGTTGGGAAAGTTACCAGATACAGTGGTATTGAGTCAGTTGTTTAATGTTGGATAATGAGAGTGTTTTGAGTATAACTTCAGGATTGCTTTCAAACTGAGTTTGTGGTGGGGTGTGTTCTGTTGTGTGTGTGTTTGGTGTTGGTTTTTTTTTTTACTACTCTGTTTTTATTCATGGAAAATGCAGGGCTTTGAGTACTAGAAGTTGCAGAAAGCTCGGTTTCATATTACTTCTCAAATTCAAAGCCATTTTTTCTGTGGTTTCCTAGATATAATTCTTTGAAAGTGTTTATTTGGAAAAACTGCCTACAACTAGTTAAGTGATAAAATTTAAAACCAAAATATTTTTATCGATGGGGTTGATGTAGGAACTCTGATTCTAGAATGTAGTATGGTTTGATTGTAGCTATTTACTAGGACTAGCATTCGCGAGTGTGTAAATCTGTTACACTGGTCACCTCTTTAGAAAAAGTCAAAGTAACTTAGAGACCACAGGTATCTTCAAATGCTTGGTAAACTTTGATCACATTTCTGCTAGAACTGTTCCTAGTTCCTTGAAACTTTCCTTCCCTTTTGTGATAATACCTAAGTCTGCTCCATATTGATGCTTATCTTTGCTTCATATTTGATTTTTTTGAAATGGTAGGGTGTTTTAAAGCATCTTTTGCATTCAGTATCGTCACTGAAGTGGGTTACCTATGTGTGAAAGATGGAGGTGTAAGAGGTGTCATAAAACAAAAAAGTTTGAGTTATTTGAGCTTTTTATGTTTGGGATGGGTAGCTCAGCAATGTGTCTTTCCTTCGTAGCTGTTCCTCCCTTCCTTTGTCCCCAAAGCCTTATCACCTGGTAAGTCAGCTAATCAGTCTTTTTTTAACTGATATGAGGGCTGTGATGAAAGGCTAGGAAAGATTCATTTTAATAGTCTTTATAAGGTAAATTGAAGAGGAACATCAGAAATCAGGAGCACACCAGGAACTTGTTTTGCTACCTGAGTACAAAGTTGCTTTCTAAATACCTGTATCTTTCTCTTCTAGCAGATGCATATGATAGCAAATTTCAGCCTTTTATGCAATCTGAGCAGTTTGTTCTTCATATTGAAAAAGACAGTGAAGAATGCTAAAGGACATCTCTTGACTGTCAACTTAGGAACACATGTACAGAGCCACAGGCTGTAATATAATGACACTTCCTGCTGGCCTAGTTCCTTGTAAAAACCCCAGCAGGAAGAGCTGTAATTAACATTGACATATAGCACCACTCTCTGGTTAAACAACACTGCCCCCTTTCAGATTTAGTGCTGTAAACCTGGCATTGTCCGTGAGCTTTAAATTGACCTCAGAATATGACATTCAACTCTGGAAGAAATGGTGAATGTGACTCCAGTGACAGCATCTCAGTGTACAGACAGGCATGGGGACTGATGGTTCGGGAATGATTTGTAGCTGTGAGGGGTTAGGTGCTTTTTGTGAAGGCTTGGGGTGATTTCTGCTGCCATGACCAGTTGAGTTACTGATGCTCCATAGTTTTTAAGGACTCCTGTAATTGTTCCCTAAACTACTTGTTTTAAATAGTGACCCCTTCTGGCTCATATGCCATATGTAATTTTGTGAGTAGGCAGGTGATCAGTTCCTCTGGGACAGGGGGAATGCAGGCCAGATGTTAACCAGTCAGTGGAAGACTTTATAATCACTCTGCCAGATACCCATCCCTAAGCTAGTTTGCTTTTACTAGATCTACTTATCCCAGATTTTAGCCAGCTCTTTCATTCTTCTCTTGAATAAGTGAATTACTGGTTGGTTGAAAGTGTGGGGAGCATTGAAGTGCTACTGACTGCTGCCATTTAAGAGTTTGAGACACTGGTGTCATAATGCAGAGTTTGTGAAACACAATTTTAAACATCTTAACTGGAGAGAAGTTTTAACTGCATGTCAGCTGGCAAGGACAGTACGTTTTAAAAACTGTTTGTTTTAATGGTACCTAGGAGAGTGATCTGTAACAAATTTTTGTACAGAAGCAGAATAGTCTACAACATTCAAAAGTTAATGAATTAAAACAGATTAGGAGCAGGAAAAAGCTTTGCATCACTATGTAAAGGCATGTAAAGGAATCATTCTGGAATTGCATCACTTGTCTCACAGTAGCAGATGAAGTAGGTCTGAAAAATCCAAATATTAGGACTAATGAAGGAACTGATTTACATAAACTTTCCATATTCTGAGAGGGTGCAAAACTAGTGGTGTTTGATTTTTTTTTTTTTTTTAATCTGGTGACAGACCACTCTTTTCTGAATAGGAAAATTGCACCTAATTAGGATTATTACTTTCATGAAATTAAAAAAAAAAAATTGATTAATGTCTTCAAAGTTAGCTCTGCTATTGCAAGTATTTTAAATGTGATCATGTGAGGAAAAAGCTAGTGTTTTGACAACAATGACATCTCTCAAAAGACTTAATATGGGGCTAGATTCTCTGCTGTGCTGAGCTTCTGCTTTGCAGAGCAAGGGGGATGCTGTTGGGAGGTTTCACCATTACTGTTTGCAGGGTGCTCTTTTTAACTTAAACTCCCTGGTCAATGAAGGTAGGGTGCCAAACCAGGAAAAAGGCATATGAACCACTTCAAGACCTGCTGAACAGCCTCTGAAGGTACACCCCCACCGGTATCCCTAGCAGAGAGAGAACACTATTTCGCATTCCCTGGGCTGAGATTCTGATCTCTGTGTTTTATTGAGTATATTCTTGATTTATGACCTCACTTCCTCTGCAGTAAGGACATAATCAGATCCTTTGTGTTTTTACAACATATAAATAGGGTAACAATGAAGCTAATGAAACGACACTGCAGCACTCTAATCCCCTGATTATTAGTACCTGAGTTAGCTTGCTGTCACCCATATACCATGTGAATATTAATACTTAACTAAATTTGATTTTTGTGGCAGTAGACCAGCAAGACCAATCTAGTTTTAACAAGACAGTGATGTAGTTGGGCAGTTGCTGAGTTCTCAGTCTGAAATGTAGGTTTCTTTACTGTATCATTACTTCACCAAATACATATGTCCATTTCTGAGGATCTCTAGTATTTTTAACTGATATCTCTGTTTTCCTCAGTGATCATATCAACACTAAACTTTTGATACAAATGGAAGTTTGACTTATACTTATTTTAATGAAATAATGTATGGAATTTTCAAACACATGATTATATCAGTGAAAAGAACTATAAATGTCAGAAGTAGTAAATTCAGTTTATAGAATTTGTCAATGTATTTAATCTGCTAAATAATTTATTGACCATTATCATCACTGTTGGTTAATAACTAAATCTAAGTTTCAATCAATGGGATCAGGGAGTTAAGGGATAGATTGTGTTTCTGTAATGTGTTGTGGCTTTTTTTAGTTGACAGTGCTTTACATCATATAAAACATGTTTAGGCTTTGCAGGAATTGTGTGGGGAGAATAATAGAGTACTTGTGACTTGTGCAATTTTGATTAGTTCCCTGTTAAAATCTGTTTAATTCCTGTTTTCTAGAATGAGATTAACAAGCTGCTTTAAAAAAAGGTGCTTTGAGGGCTACAAACAGAAGTAAAAATTCAGCATTGCTATATCACTGTAGTAATCTACTTTGGCAAGTCAGAAGTATTCCTCCTGTACAGAACACTTGCATATGGTTAGAAATACAGAAAAATACTCTTTAAATGACAGTAATAGCTGAAAGTGTTATACACACGTAGACTTCATTTGAGTAATGCATTGTAGAATTGTTATATGGTCTTTCTTCTACTAATCTAGTGTGTTTTGCCATTCAGGGAATCCAGCTGTCAAGTGCAGAAAATCTAGTAAAAGTAGAAAAGCTTAATTCCAAGTACATTGTTAGTCATCAATGTAAAATGAAATGCCATGTTTTTTCACTTCTATTTTGCCACTCTAGAGTCTGCCACTAAACATTAAACTGCCCTCAAAGGTTAACAATCTTTGGTTCATTTTAAGCTATCTCGATTTTATTGCGTGTGGATGTTTTTGTTGTTTCTAACCACATTTTGTAATGTAGAATTGGTGGACAGTGTTTAAACAAGCCAGATGTACTGGACTTCATATGTGCTACTACCTTTCCTTGACCTCTGTTCTACAGCAGCAGGTTTTCTTTGCCAAATGAAGAGCTCTTGCAGGTCCCTCTATCCTACCTGCCCTTAGGGCATACTTCCTTTTTTTCTTTTGTTCTTTGAATTCTCAAAGCTTTCTGCTCACACCCAGCATTATCATTTATATTTTCAGTCACCTCATCTTGCCTTATGCATTTTCCCTGAAGCTTCTTTTTAAATCCCTTTCAGCATCAACAGCAGAAAGTAGCAATACATTTCCACAGTGTAAAGCCTTTGAAGAAATTTTCTTTTTTTCTCTTGATGCTCCTGTTCTCCTTGAGTATCTGTTATTTGGTGTGCTCTTCCTTTTTATTTTATGGTTCAATACTTTGAACTATGTAAAACAAAAGTGAAATGCTTCCCCAACCAACTTTGAAACATTAATCTCTTGTATTGATTCAATGAGTTCACCAATATAATTTTCCTGAGACTGTGATTTTCCAGTCAGTGTGGACCCAGTCAAGATAACAGACCTCTGGGCTCGAGCTAATGTTTCTTGGTTTTTGTTTGTTTCCCTGAGTACCAAAATACCTTTCCTGCACTCTTTTAAGAGTAAATTTTTTTTTCAATGGGTCAGTACTTGACAGTGCTTTCTACTTGTTGTCCATGAGTCTGTGTTAGTTAACAGCTGTGTAGTTCTCCCAGCAAACTGTGATACGGTGATAAGAGTAGTTACTCCCTGAAATGGGCATGTTCAAAACAAATTGAGTAATCTGAGGCAAAGATTTCAAGTTGAGAGTAGGAAGCTAAACTGGCAAGAAAATGCAAACTTATGCAACTCATAAGCATAACGATCTCTTACTATTCAGTGCAAGATGAGTAGTCTCTTGAACCTTCAACCATCACAAGTTAATCTCTAGGATTTAATCATAGCTGCTGTTTGATCTATTAGATAATATTTCATTTTGGTGGTTCCAATGGTCTGAGACTTTGAACATGACTCCTGAACCTCAGTGGATTAGCATATCCATCTCTGAAGAAGTCCAAAAGATTATAAGTATCTAATGACGACATTGAGAGCTATACAGTTTTTTCTGTATTCTATTGTGTAGTTTTTGGGAAGGATTCAGTTTGTTGCTCCCAAATCTATCACTATTCCTTCCTCTGCTGTGATGTCTGGAGAAAGAAGCAGTGTAAATTTTAATGTGAGTTTAATCCTTTTAAGTATTAAAGGCACAAACTGCCTTTTTCTAGCATCCCTTCAGTAAGAAAACAAAACTAATATTAATACTATAGTAAATACTGGTATTCTTGAAAATGTAATCTTGGAAGCTATGCATCTTAATTAGCAATCTTACAATTGACTGTTGGTATAATTGGCCATAATATCTGTTAATAGATATATTTCTTTTTCTATTTTTAGTTAAATACTTCTTGCTTACTATTTTGGTAGTATGTTCTTTTTAAGCTGAGCTGCTTGTTAAAGCTTTAAGCAGTGTGTGTGTGTGTGTGTGTGTACACGTGACCAAGTAAACCAAAAGCTTTGAATAGTGAAAGCACAGACTGAAATGGAATCTTTATAGGCTGAAATTTGTAGTGGCACCTCTTTGGAGCTGAAGTAATTGTTTTCTGAGAATGAATTTGGGTAAAGATTTCCTTTGTCAACTGAAGTCCTTAAAAAGAAAAAACATTTTTCCTTTCTCTAGCAAATTTTCTTTAAAATAACTTTTTTGAATGATACAATCTGAATGGCTGTTAATGATATATAGGAAAGCAATTATAATGCAGTTGATGTTTCGTGTGTCAAAACATGACATAATGTGTAGCAGCAAAATCTCATGGCAGAAGAGGTCTGACAGTGCTGTGGGATTGTTCTGTGGGACCTCTGATAGCTAATCTAGAATGTGTCAGAGTTCACTTTCACAATAACAGCCAAAGAAAAATATTTTTAAGCTTACATGTATTCAGAAAACTTATGAAAAAAGAAAATGTAGGTTATATTTTGAGGAGAGATAGATAAAATAGTCTGCTTGCACAGTGTATGAATAGATCTGAAACTTGCTCAAAAGGCTAAATGTATGGCGAACTGAGTTTGGTTGGTAGAGGCAGGTAATGACTGCAGTCTTGTGTGCCTTCTCTTTCCAGCCTTTCATATAGGAAAAGATTGTGCGTAGAAGAAATGATAACTGTGTTTAAAAGAAGCATACTCCACAGCTTCCTTAGTTTGAGAGCTTATGGTGGATAACTTCACCTGTTAGAGTGAAATTCCTTTTGCCAGTAAAACAATTAAATGTTGTGTTTCATCAACATTGAGGGGGCCAAGAGTCAGAAATCTGGAATGTTGTTTCTTAAACTTCTCAAGGGCAGAAACTTCCCATTGGAAGTTCTAGGGAGTTCTTTCTTCGGAAAAAAAACACTGTAATGAAAGTTGTGATGGAATAAACCTTACTTGAATTGTCAGAAAATAAAAATAAAACTAAATGTTGTAGGACTCATTATCAACCAATTAATTTTGTAGGAGTTTATAACTAGACTAATTTAACAGGCAAGGCTATGTCAGCTGTTTTCTCCTTTCTGGCTCTCACCCCGAGTAGCTCAGTCCCTAATGCAAAGACAGCCTTTGTGTAGCTAGTAGCCCTTAGAAATGGAATTACATTTCTTAAGATACATTCTTGGAACTGTCTTTTTGACTGCCTCTGGTTATGGAAGTAAAGGATTATTTTGTGCCTTCTGGTGACTTACTGATCCATATAAGAACTATTGTGTTCATTGTCCTTGGTGCAGAAACCAATAGCAAGTCCATTGTCGGTGGTTCATATCTTGTAATTGTTAAGCGGGCTTGTAACCTCCCTCCACAAAACTCTTATTTAGGCTCCTATTTGAAATCACAAACCCAGCAGGAAAATGATTTGGTGAAAGTGGCCTTCTTGGAGGAAAACATTAAGGAGTTTCTCCTCTCTGCTGCTGTGAGGTGCTAGCTCTAAACCAGAACATCACGTTCTGGTATGGAAAACAAAAGCGGAAAGTCTAAGCCATAACTGGATTGTTTCTCTCTTTCTTTGTAGCCTAAACAACTTAATAAAGTGGTTTCATTTTTCTGCTATTGAGTATTGAGATTCTAGAGAATCTAACCTACGTTCTAACAGATCATCATCCCAACTGTGCTGATACTAATATCCCATTTCATGTTCTTTTTTATCTGCCATCATTAGTATGTGTTTGTATGACTAATATTAACTTGTGAAAAATACTTCAAAGAATTTTTTCAAAATGTCAAAATTCCATTATGCAGTCATTGCCTGATCTGAATCAGTATTAAGATGTTGTCGTGGTTTAAACCCAGTAGGCAGTTAAGCACCATGCAGCTGCTTGCACACTTCCCCATCCCCGCCCGCCGTGGGATGGGGGAGAGACTTGCAAGAGTAAAAGTAAGATAACTCGTGAGTTGAGCTTAAGACAGTTTAATAGATAAAGCAAAAGCTACACATGCAAGCAGAGCAAAATAAGGAATTCGTTCAGTGCTTCCCATCGACAGGCAGGTGTTCAGCCATCTCCAGGAAAGCAGGGCTCCATTCCCACTTGGGAAGACCAGTGCCATTGTTCCCAATGTTCCTGAGCAATGGTAACCCTGGCCAAACCCCACCCTTCCCACTTATATTGTTGAGCATGACATTGTATGGGATATACCTTTGGTCAGCTGTCCCAGCTGCATCCCCTCCCTACTTCTTTTGTACTCCCAGCCAATTCACTGGCAGGACTGAAAAGGCCTTGATGGTGTGTGAGCACTGCTCAGCAATTTCTAAAACATCCCTGTGTTATCAACAGTTTTCATCACAAATTGAAAATGTAACCCCATACAAGCTACTGTGAAGAAATTTAACTGTTGCAGCTGAAACAAGTACAGATGTACAGCAGGATCTAAGAATCTGCAAATCAATGTGTAGATATCTTAAAAAAAAAAAAAAAAGGCACTGAATAGAAAAAGGCTAGCTATGCTTCTCTTAAAAATGCTTTAGTTCTACTTGGACTTTAATTTTCAAAGTTAAAATATGTTCTCTTAATGCAGCAGATGTTTGAGAAACAACGTCAGAACTCATAATTCTGGAATCATGTTGTTTTTTTTTTTTTTTTTAAATTCAGCCACATAAGGAACATATGTAACACATCTTTTCTCCAAGTTTCTTTTCTGAAACAAAGCGTGCAGTGTGACTCAACAGAGCTGGCATTTTTGATTGTTCTATTTTACAGCCAACTGGGGTTTGGGGGAATAACTTTTCCTGTTCGTAGTCTTACAGATTTGCTGGAGATAAGATTTCAGTATGGCAGCCTGTGTCCCTCCCTGCCCTGACTCTCTGTCAGGATGCTGGTAGTTAAAGAGACTGTATTGTGTTCAGACTTCATTTTGCCTGAACATGTTGTGGACATGGTCTTTTTCTCTTGATCAAGGTGGAAATCAAAATACTGTCAGTGTCTTGTGCACTTTGTCAAATCACTCAGAGGAGTTTTTGATGCATTCATCCCTAGACTTCTATCTGGCTGAAGAGTTAAATCCTATTTCCTTTTCTAATTCTCAGATATATGCAATAGTGTTTACTTACCTTCAGAAGGGTCCCCAGTAATGAGGTGGTCCCAGGTGAGATGCAGCTGACACTTTCCTAGCTTTTAATGAATCAAAATATTCTGATACTACGGTTTGCTTGAATCATGACCTCATTTGTAAAAGAAGTTATTTATTCCTTTGTCTGGCACAAAGTAGGGAAAGTTGTATTGGGCTTTTCATCTCTGAGATAATAAAAATGCATTTTTAGTCATACCAGTCTGATTTCTGGTTTGTAGTAGTCTGTAGTGCTTTTTTTAGCTATTGTCTTTAATTTAAAGCAGTATCACTTTTTATTATGAAAACTATATTTCTGCCTTGGAAAAAGGTCTGCAGCCTACTAAGAGTTACTATTGATAACTACTTTGTATTTATTACAAATCTACTTGTAATAGCAAAGATGGCTTACAGCTTTTATGTCTTTTGTTGCGAAAATAAAAGAAAATGGAAAAATGTATTTCATCTGGAATCATTGTCTGCAGATACTTATTCTTTTAAACTGGCAAAGGGTGTAGACTGTTGCAGGGTGGAATCTGTATTTCAAGAATAAAACCCATGGATTAGCAGGCCAGAAAACAGAACTTTGGGTTTGCTATGTTACTGTAGCCAGCAGCTGTTAACCTGATTAATTAAAGGTCATATAATTTGCTATGTTAGATGGCTAGTTAGCATATAAATACCGTCACATAACTTGCATTTCGTCTTCTCTTGTATAACTTTAAACCATTAATAATTGTAATTTGAATTTGTTACTCATATCCTTCCCATATATAGAGGGTTTCATTTGCATAACCTTTCCTGGTTTTCTTCTGTAATTGGCATAATAAGGCAGATATCTAGAACTCTGCAACAAAATATGTTCATCAAAACAACTATCTCTAAGTTTTGACTAAGGCAGTGATCTTGTACAGTAATGAATAAAGTAGCTGGTATATCACACCTACTAATTGTGAAGAAAGGAACTAGATTGTAGTACACATAATGTAGGCACTATGTTTTAACTGAAACTTGAGATTTGTTAAAATCTATCACATAATCTTCACTTTGTGTATGTTAGAATTCCATATTTTCATACCGCACTATTGGACCACTTTGTGTATTGCCTATCTAAATACTGTTTATTCACCCAAGTACTCATTAACTTTATTAGGTATACATTTTTATAAATGAGTCTGCAAAACTGCTTTGAGTACTTTTAACTCTGTATTTTGTATTTGCATCCTTTAGCTCTGATTTATAATGCTTCTCATCTTGTATATATTGAAAGACTTTCTAATAAATTTATTGAATTATTCATGCATGATATGCTTCCAAGAAATCTTGCCTTATGGTTCTTTGAAGCTGTTTTATTGGATTGACCTGAAAAGGGCCATAGGAGGCACGGAAGGTCATGCGTCTCCTTGACTTTATTAAATCTGTGCCTTTATACTTGTCTAACAAGACAAGGCACACCTGTGTGGTGTCAGTGGATTGTAAACCTGAAGTCATAAGAATGTTAAAACAACAGTTGGATGCATGAAATCTGATTTACGGGGGAAGAGGCAACATACTTTGTATGTATGTAAACCCAAGAATTGCTACTGTAATCGAAGTCTTGAGTGTCTAATCATTATTAGTCCAGATGAAATTTTTAAGGAAAGGAAAAAGTAACAACACTGCAGTTAAAATAGTTGCACATGCACTTCTTGGTTTCTATTCTTTCCTACTATTATGGTTACCCTTCCCCTGCTCCTCTGGGTCCAGTAGTTGATGTTTTCTTCTTCCTCACTTTAGGATGCACTTGAGGTTATTCTTACTTGCTAAGAAAATTACATACTTTTTCTCTTTCTTCCTTGGTCTGCAGTTCCATATCACACCCGTATTTACTTTATGTGGTATTCTATGCATGTTAGATGCTACTACTTTGTTAGTCCTATAACCAGTTTTGTCCAGGTCAGAATTTCTTTGACCACATGCAAGTTGTTTATAGCTGTGGGTTCTATAGTGCCAAGCCTCCGTCTCATCCCTTATTGTCCCTATGCATGTATTCCCCTGTACTGCATCCTGTTATCTCCACTTCTTAAAGTCTCTGCAGTCAAACCAGGCCTATACTTCTCTTAATTATGTCACTATGTCAGTTGTAAAATATTTCATTCTGCAAGGAGCAACTGCTTGCTACAGCTATCCATATAAAACTATGGTTGTACCATCAGAAAAAAACAAAAAACCAAAAAATTTGCCTTAGACCGACGGTCAATTAGGGAAATTGCTATCACAGCTAAATCACATAAAGCAAAGCTGCAGTCAAGTTTGGAGAATTTCAGACAGAGTGAACCTGACTAGCAAGCCTCAGTCCTGAGACCTTGCAAGCTCAGTACAAAGCTTATGATCTGTTACTGAGAACGGCAGTACCAGATTACAGGGCTACACAGTTACAAACAATGGCATGCATAAACCAGTTACTTGTGATGCAGCTTTGGTTTCCAAAATCATGTGGATTAGTTAAAGTTTCTGTTAGAACCCTTCAGGACACTTTTGACTGAGATCTTTGCTGCTCAGTGTACTTACAGGCAGCTAGGGTGGACCTGACCTGACTAGCTCTCTAAATTTCTGATAGCCAGCTACAGAGCTAGTCATAAATCATTGTAATCATTAAATACTTTCCAAAGCTAATTAGCATTAGATGCCTGTGTTAACATGAGATAAATCATCTCAAAGCAGAGGTGCCTGCCTGCTTTGACTCTACAATGGAATCTGAAGGACTAAATTAGATGTCTGCAAGGACTAACTTAGATGTCTATAAGTTGAGCATTTTAATCATAGAACGGTTTGGGTTGGAAGGGACCTTTAAAGGTCATCTAGTTCCAACCCCCCTGCAATGAGCAGGTTGCTCAAAGCCCTGTTCAACCCGGCCTTGGTAAAAATTCCAGGGAGGGGGCATCCACAAGTTCTCTGGGTAACCTGTTTCATTGTCTCACCACCCTCACTATAAAAAATGTACTGTCTAATCTAAATCTAGCCAATGCTTTAAAACCCTCTGACTTGCCCTATTACTTCAGGCCTTGGTAAAAAGTCTCTCTCCATCTTTCTTATAAGTTTAAGTATTGAAAGGCCCCAATGACATCTCCCTGGAGCCTTCTCTTCTCCAAACTGAACAACTCAAACTCTCAGCTGTTCTTCATAAGAGAGGCATTCTAGCTCTCTGATCTTTTTCATGGCCCTCTTCTGGACCTGGTCTAGGAGCTCTGTGACATTCTTGTTGGGGGGCCCCCAGAGCTGAACACAGTATCCAGGTGGGGTCTCATGAGAGCAGAGTAGAGGGGGAGAAATGCCTCCCTCAACCTGCCAGCCACATTTCTTTTTATGCAACCCAGGGTACTATTGGTTTTCTGCTCCAAGCATACATTGCTGGCTCATATCCAAATTTTTTATTCACCACTATCCATCCCCAAGTCCTCCTCCACAGGGCTGCTATGAATCCTTCCTTAGCCTGTGCTGATATGGGGGATTGCCCTGACTCAGGTGCAGCATTTTGTGCTTCGTCTTGCTGAACTTCATGAGGTTTGCATGGGCCTATTTCTCAATCTTGTCAAGATCTTTCTGGATGGCATCCCTTCCCTTAAGTGTATCAGCTGCACCACTCAGCCTCGTGTCATCTGCAAACTTGCTGAGGGTGCAATCCCACTATGTCCTTAATAAAGATATGGAGCAGTATTGATCCCAATATGGACCCCTGAGGGACACCACTTGTTACTGATCTGTATTTGGACACTGAACTGTTGACTTTGAGTGTGACTATCCAGCCAAGTAGTTCTCCATTGAGTAGCCCATCCATCAAACCCATATCTTTCCAATTTAGAAGCAAGGATGTTGTGGGAGACTGTATCAAAGGCCTTGCAGAAGTCAAAGCGGATAACATCTGTAGCTCTTCCCTTGTCCACTGATGCAACCCCTCCATCATAGAAGGTCCCTCAATTAGTCAGGCACGATTTGCCCTTGATGAAGCCATGTTGTCTGTCTCTCATCACTTTCCTGTCTTTGTATGTTTTGACATGTCTTCCAGGAGGATCTGTTCCATGATCTTGGCAGGTGCTGAGGTGAGGCTGACAGGTCACTAATTCCAAAGGTCCTTTTTTTCACTCTTTTATAAAACAGGCATGATGTTTCCATTTTTTCCAGTCACAAGGGCCTTTGCCTGACGGCCGTGACTTTTCAAATATGATGGAGAGTGGCTTAGCAACTACATCTGCCAGTTACCTTGGGACCCTGGGATGCATCTCATTGGGTCCCATGGACTTGTGCATATTCAGATTCCTCAGGTAGTCTCAAACTTTATCTTCTGTTATGATGGGAGGGAAATCATTCTCTCCCAGTCCCTCCATTGATGTTCAGGGATTTGAGAGATGCAGGAAGAGCAATTGCTAGTGAAAATGGAGGCAAAAAAGTAGTTGAGTACCTCAGCCTTCTCCATGACAGTTGTCACCAGATACCCTGTCTCATTCATTAGGGGGAGTACAATTTCTTTTGTCTTCCTTTTCTAATATACCTCTAGAAGTGGCTCACATCCCTTGCCAAATTCAGCTCCAGATGTGCCTCAGCTTTCCTGATTCCATCCCTACACTCTTGGACAGCATGCATATATTCTTCCCAGGGTGCATGTCCCTGTTTCTTAATCTAAGGTTTACAGCATGTGTCCTGCTTTACAGAAGGTCAGCATTTGAACTGAAAGGACCTTCAGTAGAAATTCATGCTTCATCTCAATGGAAATCACTCTTACTTCAAACATAATTTGAGAATGTTATCATCTTAGATTGTTTTTAATTATTCTACAGATGTGAGTTCTTTGATTCTTTGGGAATCTTTTATTTTGGAGGCTGGAGAGAAGTCATGAGACTTTGTAAAACAAAGTGGGGCAGCCTCCCCCACACACTTCTGTTTTGAGATGAAAAGCTGTTTTTGGAGGCAGAAGCTTGTGAGAAAACTGAGCTTTCTGCTGTAAAATGTGTGAAACTTTGCTTATTCCTTAAAAGATGCAGCCAACTTAATGTACCCTGTATGTGCAGCTTCATGGGGGCAGCAAGAGGAAAATTTGGCCAAGTATCCTTAGGTGACTGTGGCCACCAACAGGGAGCTGGTTGATTCAGGTCCTGTGTTCTTGTAAGTGGAGTAGGCTTCTAAACTGACCAGCGATTATGTGGTTTGTGCCTGCCTGGTTTTTAGCTTCTGATACAGTGAGCTGTAACAGAGAAGCTAGGGGGTTTTTTTAGTAATAGCTTCCTTGGTTTTTAAAACTCTATTCTGCATATTTTTATTTAAAAATATCAATTGTAATAAAGCACTGAGGAGCTGCATTTTTGGGGAAAAGAAAAAAGGCAGTGGGTGATTGGACAGCTGTTGTGTGTAGGATACTGAAGTTCTTGTCAGTGCTGTCAAGTCAGCTCTGCTGTAGGAGTTTAGCAAATGGCAACAGTAATGCACTAAAACAAAGTGGAACATATTTCAGCACGGCACATGTGATCAGGATTCACCTTGGTAAACAAAGAGTCTTTCCAGCATATAGTTTTGTTGGAGGGTTTTTTTGGTAGTGGTTTTTTTTGTCCTCAAAACTTTCCCAGTTGTCCAGATCCTACCCACGGGCCATCCTTCCTGACTTAAATTGTGATGAAATCTGCTTGTAAAATGGCTTATTTTGATAAATAAGCCTTTAAATGAAAGGAGAAAAAACCCTATCCTGAATGTGAAAAGTCAAGCATGAGTAGATTTCAGTCTGTTTTACAGATTGAACAACATTGTTGAGAACAACAATGTGAGAGGAGATGTTGGGAGAAGTATTGCTGCTGCAAACTTGCTTTGTGGGGTGTTTTGGGTTTTGTTTGTTTTGGTTGGCTTTGGTTTGGTTTTTTCAGTCCCACTCTTACCATACTTGAGTATAGATCTATCTGAGTTTGCACTTTATAGGTCTGTAGAGAAAGTGCTATAGCTGTGTGTCAAAATAATACTGGCTTAACAGATTTAGGAAATTGCTAATTGTTTAGTGGGTAGTTAAATATACTGTTACAGTCTAGAAACTATTAATGATGGTAATTTCTATGTATCAGATATCATATAAAATTTGAGATCTCACAGCCATTAGTGGTTAGCAACTAACAAAATTTCACAAGAGTAATGTGTCTGATAAAACTGCAGTGCATTGGTGTAACTGGTGTGATTTGGCCCAGTCAGTTTAAAGTGTTCTCAGAGGTTTTGTGGAACTCCCTAATTCCTACAGTGTAATATGGTATAAATTGCAAACTGTGAAGTTAGTGGAGTTACAACACGGAAAAAACGTGAGTTCAGAAAGTTTGATATTACTGCCACCTTCAAAATACAGATCAGTGATTGCTTCAGTATTTTTTAAACTGCTGACCTATCTCACATTGCAAACTGTTCTCAGTGGTGGGCTAAAGCCACTATTCAAGTCAGTAAGATGTCCAAGTAATCTTTCAGATCAAAGTTGACATGTAAATCGTCAAGAACAGTAGTAAGTTTCTCTGACCAGCAGACTACTTAAAGCAGTGGACCAGCCCATACATACACGAGGGATAAAACATATTCTTCTTCATTTGAATCAATGTAATGTAATCTGCTGGTAGCCATGAGAATGGTGGTCTAAAATCAGAGTCTTATTTGGTGTTTTGATACTTGGATATTTTTGTGCCATGATAGGTAAATTTGAGTTCAGTGGAAGTACAATGCCAAAACCATAGACTTAACGGAAAGGTAAAATTGGTCCCCCAGATAGAAATATGATGATCCAGAGTCTAATGAACCTTAGGAGTCAACAAAACTGGATAACAAGGTTGAACTGATTATGGTACAATGTTGAAAGCAACAGGTATGAAAAGTGATGTGATGAGACTGTAGGGTAGCACTGAGAAGGTGTATTGTAACCTGCTAGGTGTAGTGCACTAGGAATTTAGGTTGAGATCCTAGGAATGGTTATAGGCCTGAACCTGTAATCATTAAAGCAAACTGTTAAAATTGGTAGGTCTACCTGTGCAAGTCAGAATAACCCATGAGTAAGGATGGTTGTTAAGTTTACTTGTCATGTGCTTGTGTAAAGTATTTGCATGAGTATTTATAACCCTTTTAGAACACCTACTGGCTTTTAAAATACATTACAAATAGTAAGAAAGCCCAACATAAGAGATAGTAAGGGCAAAATAATTATACTACATTTGATACTGTGTGACGTGATAAAAGATAAGTTAACAAAGCTATGGTACCCTAACTTGCAGTGCATTCGGTATCAGATTAATCATATCGAAAAGATCAGCAGTCATTGTGTGATGAACTAATACAGTTGAAGAAATTAATAAGGGAGGAGGAGAAAAATATTAGAATACAATAAATGTGGAAACTTAATTTTTGATTTTTTTTTTTCCTGTGTAGTTTATGTTGAAGAATTGTTCTCTTTGAAATTCTAGCTTGTTTAGGGGCATAATTTGGAGGAAGGAAATTTGAAATATTTAAAACTAATGAAATATAGCAAGAGCACAAACTTAGTAATTAAAACCTAGGGAATTTCTTAATCAAGATCTAGATAATTTCTAGAAGATTGTTTAACTGAGTTTTATGTTACTTTGACAATCTGTATGGACCTGGCAGGATGGGTATGTTGCATAAAAGAAGGTGGGAGCATATTCCTCCCCTGTTAACTTTTGATTAATGTTGTGTATGTTTGGGTTTTTGTGATAGAGAATCTGCTCTACCACTCAAGTCTTCATCCCACTGACATCACAGCTCTATCTAAGATGAGCGTAATTCATTTTAATCTTCATGTGATATATACTATGAGGTACTAGTTTCAATGAAATCTTCGCTGCTTATGCTACAGAATTCTAGGTTGAAAAGGAAAAAATGTCTGCAACAGGTTCCCCACTCTGCAGATGCACTGAAAAGGCAAAATGCCTGTGAATGAAAAATATGAAGAACTGGAGAGAACAGTATCTCCCCTTTTGGTTGCAGACCTTATGCATCAGCTCTGTGAGCTCAGATTCTTCATCTGCAGCCTTTACCCTCTGGTGAACAAGAACCAGGCAGTATGCAGACTGACATAACACAGCTTCCCTCTCATATTGTTGTTCACCAATATACTTTTCTCAACCAGCATTGCACATTGCCAAAAGTACTTATGTGAACCTAGAAACAGAAGTCCCATTTTCTATTTAAGTTAGTGAAGCAGAGAGGTTTCACTCCCAGGTTAACTCAAAAGAAGTCTGCTATAAGAATGGACTCTGATTAGGGCAGAGAGGAAAAATTGTGTGACTGCCACAAAAAAAAAATACTAACAAAAGAGCATATTTGTCTTTGTGCACTAGGAGGAAAAAAAAAAAATTGTCACCATGGATAACAGCACCATCTGCTGACTGCTGCCGTAACACTTGCTCTCTTCATTCTAAGCGTAGCATGTATGTGCATATTGAATGCATTGTCTGTGGTTTGAATTTTGTCCTGCTAGATGTTTTAATCCATTTTTCCCTTCTGCTATTGTGGTAGTTTGAACATCTGAAGTATTATGAGCTATATTTTGTATTTTGATAGATCAGTTTTCATTAACATTCTATAAAATACTCCTTAAAACAGAATAGAATCAGGTTGTTCCTTTTGACTACTTTCTCAACCAAGAAGTACTTCCTAGAACAAGACATAACTGATGGTTGATTTTAATTTAGAATTCCATGGGCATATCATACTTTTAAGACAAATTATATACATGTATACATACATACTACTTAAGACATGTTATATAAGACTTTACTGAAAAGGGAAGATTACTGAACCTGACTTTTCATGAAGTATCAAGTGACTTGACGGGTTCTTGCTCAGTGGTGAATTCTTTCCGTTCTTCTTTCCTTTTGATTGGAAAAAAAATTCCAGAATATTGAATGTGTTATTAATTTACATCAAGTATGATGCCTTTAAAGCGGCAGAACTGTGAAGGTTACATCGCAGAAGCCTGATGCATGGCTTGTATTAAATTTAAGGAGTTGACTCCAGATCATTCTGGACTGTAGCCACGGCACTCAATTTGAACAGCCCTGAAGAAAGTGATTGGGGATGTTGCTGGTACTGGATAGGAGAAATGGTGAGGACAACTTACACTGATTGTTAGAACCTTATTTTCTGTTGATTAAATTCTGGTTTTATGTGGGCTTTTTTTTGAGAAATCAAGCAAGTAGATGCACATTATATTTAGATTAATGTAATTTATAGAACATTGATAAGAACAATGAGGTCATTCACTGCTGTTAGACTGACACATGACTTACCTGAAACATCTTCTGTTATTCTTATAACAAGCAGTAACTCTTTTTGCTATTTCCATGTGATTGCATAGACTTTAAAATGTGTGTGTATCAGCAGAGCATTTCTACTAGAAATAAACATCTGAAACAGCACCATATCAATGTAGTCCTGTCTGTCATTTTTCTATTTAAAAACTTCAAGTTCTTGGTCATCTTAAGTTAAGCTTCCAGAAGGGTTCTACTGTAAAATTCCCATTCCAGGGTTTTGTTTTATTCAGAGAGTAATTGTGAATTAGTGGCTGAGTGGCCAATCAGTGGCAAAATCCTGGATTTGGTTCCTGGATTAGTCTCTAAATTGCTTCACTCTGTCATCAGCTTCTTTCTGTCTATAAAAGTGCAATTAGTTTGACTCTTTTTACAGGGATTTTGAAGTATTTTATTAAAAAGTACCACAGAAGAATAAGAACCTTACTTTTATGTAATATATGGGGATATTTAATCTAACTTTATACCTGTAAGGAATTTAGGAGGGGAAAACTGAGACATGTAGAGGCATTTTTTTCTTGCAGTTGAATTCTGAATGGTACACCTGAAACTTGTGAATGTCGGGTGGAAGGAGACAGTGGACACTGCTCCTAAATGGTTACAAACTCCTCCTTCTCAAACTGCACAGTCACTTCCTCCAGTCTTTTTTTGTTTGTTTTTGTTTTTTGTTAATGGTCATGTGTAAAGTCTGCATTCCCTAGACCACTTCTTATTTTTGACTTGTCCATCAACTGATAAGCTCAACTGACTTCATCTTGATGTCTTCATATTCAAGAAAAAAAGTTAGTGTTTATAATCAGTGCCCATCTGAACATTTTCCACTAAAGGGGACTGATGAGTAATAGTTACCTGTATGGACAGTTTTTTTGTATACCTAGAAATTTTACATTAACTGAATGATGATGGTTTTATATGGATTTTATATAAACACTAAAACGTGATAGAATTCTATAAATCTACTATACTTAATTTTCAATACCTTTAAGGTTGAACCATGTTTAAAATGTAGTGTCAATCTATAATGAAGAAATTGTTAAATTTGTGTTACTTCAACTGTTAAAGATATTGTAAAGATGAACAGGGAGGTAAAGATGCTTGCTGTAAGCAATTGCATGGGCCATTAGTTAAAATGAGTGTTTAAATGGATAAATGATGCCCCTTCAGATTATAAACACAGAATTAAATTAGTAAAAATGCATAACTCAGCACAGTTGTTTTATCATCACTAGTTGGGTGTTTCAACCCCTGGCTGAAAGATGAAAAATATGTTGAAGTACTATAGCATATAATTAAACTGTTGTTATAACATCTGATACATTATACCATGATACCTGTCTGATTTTCACATTTATACTGAAACATTTGTAATTGAGAATGAGTAATATATTACTCATTGTATTTAGGGAACTTAGGAAATAACAAAAATAGATGGAAATGTATGCCTGCCTTCTGTTGCTTCTCTTGCACACATAAAATAGAAAGTCAGTACACAGCCATAGAAACACACTGTAATGTGATTAATAAAGAAATTAAGTCAGATCTTTTGAATGACATTCTTGTTGCAAAAGAAGTTTTGATCAAAGTCCCTATCTCTTCACTTACGTTTATATGAATATAAATGTCTGAAGAACAGAAGTCAGGTATTTCAGTTTATGCAAACCTCGTGAACGTTTACTGTAATGGAAACAAGTTACTCCTATAAATTTTGGCCATTCTGTTTGTGCAGCCATTATGTGTTTAACTACAAAATGTGCTTCTCCAAAATAAATATATTCTCCATTAGTATAACACTCTGATTGTTGCTGTAAATTATTTGTCCTCACCATTTTGTTTCTTGTTGTTTGTTTACCATCTTCTCTTGCATCTCTCTTGAATTATATTATGGTATACTTGATGCAGGATTTTTTTGTTGTTGCTTTTCGTTTGAAAGTGTCTTTAGAATGGCAAGAGGTGAAAAAAAAAATAGTTTATAGTTAGATAGCTTGGTTGCTATACTTCTTTCTGAATGTTAAACCTAATATGGCATTATTGGCAGCTCTACATTTATTGAGATGCTATACAGACAGAAGTTAGAGCAATCTGGCTGTGAAGACTTAATCAAAATACTTAGCATAGTGGTGCAGTTTCTTTTTCTGAAGTTAAGGCTGTCCATAGTTTGTTCTCAACTTCTAGAGCTCTTTATCGTTTGATATGAAGGAAGTCCTTGTGCAACTGTTGATGTACAGTTTGCATTCTGACATATAAGTGGAACTTTTCCTTGGTTCCCTCAACACAATTAAACAGGCTAGAAACTAATGAAGCAGATGATCCTCCCTTCTTTCTTCATTAGCTTGCACAGCAGCATCCGACCACTGGGGAGTAGAAGAATGCCTCTCTTCCAGTGGAAGATTGCCCTTGAAATAATGCGAAGATCGCTCCTAAATTTCAGGCGATGTTCAGTTTCAAGGGGTGTCATATCTCATTTCTACCTTTCTATAAAGCTTTTTCAGAAGTAAATTGTAGATACTAAACAGCAGGAACTATAGAGAACTGCTGTTAGGTGAGTAGTAGACAGCTACTCTGGCTACAGTTTTTAAATCAGCTAAGTAATTTGCCATCAAATGAAGTGATAGGTTGAGTGACATCCCACAATATCTGCTCTGGATTGAGCAGATATTTAACAGCTGAGGAAGGAACAGGTAGCATTTAGTTGCAAATGGCACTAAAGTAGCTGTAAGAACAGGATTCAAAGGTATAGTCACAAACAGGGGAAATTATGTGAAGGAAAATAAACTCCCCAGATGAACAGGATGGCAGTCAAAAATGCAATGACAAAATTCCTTGTATAGAAATAATAATCTTTGCATATGTATTACACATTTCAGGAGAGACTGGCTAGAAAGCATTAGCCTAGGAAATGGTGGAGAAGCTTGTAATGAATAACGAGCAAATATCACTTAATTCTGCTGGGGGGGGGGGGGGGGGCGTGGAAATCAGTGCAACAGTTAGAGATGTGAAGAGGGAGAATAAATTAAAGAATTCTGAAATATTCTTCTATGTGCTTCTGCTAAGGGCTTGGGATGAATTTTGCATCTCACCCTAGGCACCACAATTCCAGAAACATGTATACAAAGAATGTCCACAGAAGAGCAACAGAAATAACAAGAGTGCAAAAATTATTTAAGCAAAACTATTAAAGGAAATAATTCTCAAATATTGACAATAAGATGATAGTGTCTATGTAAAGAAATAAGTATAAAGAAGAATGAGAACTAACTCTTTCATGCATCTGTTGCAGGCAGAGCAAGCATCAATCAGGTTTAGCATAGGTTTATTTATGAAGTTCCTTCCAGCTCTGTTTTTGATTAGTATGACAGTTAAAATTAGCTTACCTTTGTTCTTGAACTGTGTTGTTAAATAGCTATTGCTGTTCCAAAGGAACTTTACATGTATGGAGCTGCACTAGGAAATAGAAGCTTTATGTAGATATAAATCTTTTAAACTTATGAGTTTTGCCTAGTTAGATACCAGAATTTTCTTACACCATTCAGTGTTTAATTTCTGCAGTTGTAGTGAACTGATTACTACAGTGATTCATAATTTCATGAAACTTCATATTCAGAAAAGAATAGAAACAAGAATATCTTCAAATTATCTTGTTTCTGTCGCAGTCCAAATTTCCTCAAATTTTGATTTCTTGTGAAAGGGAATTTGTTTTCTAGAGCTTCAGGTCCTTGATAGTAATTCGTTCAGTTTCACAATGCCTGATGAAAGTGACGCCAAATTTTTTTCTAGTTTATCTTATTTAAAGCTTTAACTATCACATGACTATGCTATTTTAGCAGTATTACAGCTGTAGTACAAATATGCTAAAGTTAAGAAACCAGTGGTGTAATGAGTGATGATATAATTGTAGGTATTGTATTTCCATAATTAGCTGTGAAATTAATGCCTAAATGTTCTCTTTGTTTTAAAATATGTAACTCATTTTTTTAAAGCTGTTATAAACACGTCCATAACATCTCAGGTGTAGCATGGCATGGTGTAGAAGTGTCACTAAGGACTTCCTGCAGTTATATGGAGTTGATATATGAAAAAAACCTCTGATGTTACAAACACCACTTCAGTAATAAAAAAAAAAAAAAACACCAAAAAAACAAGCCAACAAACCTGACATTATTTTAAAAACCTCTTCCAATTGATTAGAATAATAAAGCTGCTTCTTTCCTTTCTGAAAGAAAGGATTTGGAAAGTGAGAACAAAATCTGGTGACTTGCATTTAAGTTGGTCCAAAAAGCAACACTATTTACTCTTGTCTATCAGTGCATGTTGCAATAAAAAGGTTAGTTTGGATAATATCAGATAGATGACACCTAGTTGCAATATAAAATCATAGAATTGTTTGAGTTGGAAGGGACTTTAAAGATCATCTAGTTCCAACTTCCCTACCACGGGCAGGGACACCTTCCACTAGACCAGGTTGTTCAAAGCCCCGTCCAACCCGGCCTTGAACACTTTCAGGAAGGGGGCATCCACCACTTCTCTGGGCAACCTGTGCCAGTGTCTCACCACCCTCATCATAAAAAAAAAAAAAAAAAAAAAAAAAAAAAAAAATTTCTTCCTTTAATCCAAATCAACTCTCTTCCAGTTTAAAACTGTTACTCCTCACTACACTTCCTGATAAAGAGTCCCTCCCCATCTTTCCTGTTGGCCCCCTTTTAAGTACTGGAAGGCCGCTAAAAGGTCTCCCTGGAGCCTTCTCTCCTCCAGGCTGAACAACCCCAACTCTCTCAGCCTGGTCTTCCCTAGTCTTCCTTTTATCACCAACATACCTATAGAAACTTTATTTGTTGCCCTTGACATCCCTGGTCAGATTTAATTCTATCAGGGCTTTGGCCTTCCTAACCTGATCTCTGCCTGCTCAGACAGTTTCTCTGTATTCCTCCCAGGCTACCTGTCCTTGGTTCCAACTCCGTAGGCTTCCTTTTAGTGTTTGAGTTTGTCCAGGAGATCCTTGTGTGTCCATGCAGGCCTCCTGGCATTTTTGCCTGGATTCCTCTTTGTTGGGATGCATTGCTCCTGAGCTTGGAGGAGGTGATCCTTGAATATTACCCACCTTTCTTGGGACCCTCTTCCCTCCAGGGCTTTATCTCATGCTACTCTGCCAAGCAGATCCCTGAAGAGCCCAAAGCCTGCTCTCCTGAAGTCCAGGCTAGCAAGCTTTCTGTGCACCTTCCTTAGTGCCTTGATCTTGAACTCCACCATTTCATGGTCACTCTAGTCAAGGCTGACCTTGAGCTTCAAACTCCCCACCAGCCCCTCCTTGTTGGTGAGAACAAGGTCCAGCATAGCACTTCTCCTCATTGGCTACTCTGTCACTTGGAGAAGTATGTTATCATCAATGCATTCCAGTATCATTTGGTATTGATTCCACTATAATTTTGTATTAGAAATATAACTACTAAAATTTTGAATTCTAAATGTTTTAGCCTAGTTGTGGGATGATTCCTTACTCTAGATCTTGTTTTTGAAACCGATCCTTCAAACTACTTCTTCTGAAGAACTTAATGCTTCCTCAAATTCTGTCAAAAACTAGGCACAACTACGCCAAATTTCTGTAACTGAACTGATACAGTTTCTTGGAATACTGTTTGTCAAAGTGGTATAGTTGTGTATTCCCAGCACATCAGATGCTCTCTGGAATGTGTAGGGATAGAGAGAAGTGGAGAACTTTATTTTTGGGAGAAACTCAGAGCAAATTGGTAACACTGTTACTTGAAGTGCTCTTGCTTCAGTTGTTCAGACAGATCATGAAAACTGCACTGAAATCAAGATTTGCAAACCCACATAAATATGACTTCAGGAAAAAGTGAACCTTTTAGCAGAAATCATTTGTTCTGACTCATTCATCTTGCTTTATCCACTATACTTCAGATGCAGCAAGAACTTGAGACAAATTGCATTGTTTCTAAGTTGATCAATTAAGTATTAAATTTTCAAAAACAGTATTAGCTTAATCTTACTCCCACTGATGTCAGTAGAAGTTCTCATGGGGAATAATGGTTAGTACTGTATTGAGCTTATTTGAAATTTACACTCTTAATCAGCTATTTTGTTTCTGAAGGAGCTATTCATATGGATACATTTAAGTAAATGTAGGTTATGTGGGTGGAAATTGTGCCTGCTAATGCAAAAATCTTTTTTCTCTTTAGGATTATAATTTTTTCATTTCAGTCTGGCTAATCCTTGCATTTGAAATATCATGCAAGATTGTATTGTTAATTGCAGAATAAAGGGGACAGTATAGCAGAAATGCTTCCCCAAACTGTCCAAGAAAACAAAAGAAGCAAAGAAATCTTCCTTAATTTCATACCTTTTTTTTTGGCTCTGAAGATAATGCATGCATGCTGCTTCTAACATGTCTTATGAACATACTTATTTAGAAGCAAGGCACTGTAGGTTTTTTATTTGTGGTAACTTCTGTGACTTGATTTCATGGTAAAACACTTGTGTGTTGTTTTTTTTCTCACAAGGATTTAAGAGTTAACATACATTACTTATCCTATTGTAGGAACGTCTACTATTTTTCCAGTTATTTGTGGCAGTGCAGTGCTAATAAATGAGAAGATCAAGATCAAAATGTACATTTAAAAAATATTTCTATTAAATGATCAAAACATACATCAACTATAGCATTACTACACTAACGTCTGCGAGCTATCATGAACTGATGTGTAAAAAGTTTCTAATAGTAAAAATATCCTTTGAGACTTCTGTTGTTTTACTTGGCTACTATTTTAATATGATTAAATGCCTTACCTCATCTGTCTTAGGTACATAAACATTTGCATCATTTGGAGAATATTTGCAGCAGCAGGATGCTTCTCCCTGTATAAACTGGTCTGGATCTGTCAGCATTTCATTTTAAATGCAAAAAATGACTATGTGGGTTTGTGTTAGAATAGTGTAAGTATTTTATTTCCATAGCAGCATTTTTCGTATAGGTTGAGTATGGTTATTTCAGTAGTGAACATGACCTGATCTATTGGGAAAGGTGATACAGCTATATGGCATGAACTCAGCACCAGATGGAGTGGGGCTTCAGGGAAAATGACAACCATTATTTTACCATTATTGTTGTATTAACATTTGCACTATTGTATTATCTTTCAATTTTTCTCTCCTATATTTTCTGTACATCACCTTGTTGTAATTTTAAGGGCATGGTGACTTTATAATATGTATGTAGCTACTTTAAGGACTTCTAAGGTGTTAGATAGAAGATTCTGCATCATTTATCCACTTTAAAGAGTATGAAGTCTTTTTTGATGGGTATAACTGCAGAAAACTTTGTAATACTTACAATGTAAGGTATGTAATTGTATATTAAAAAAAAAAATGCATATATAAGCACAAATAGCCTGAGCTGAGGTGTTTATAAACCTCAAAAAGTGTTTCTTTGCTTTTATATTCTTAGATATGTGACTTTAACATTTTAAAGTGCTTGACAGAAAGTAAAAACGATATCTTAACAGTGCATTCCTAAAACAGAGTAATATAGCTAGTAAATAAAATACTGGATAACTTGTTTTGTTTGCTCTGAAACTTGGTAACTTGAGTGTATACTGTAATTTCTGTTCATGTCATCAGAATATTAGAGTTTAGTGGTTTCCAAATATTTGATTCACTTCTTTGTTTTATGATCAAGACTGCATGTAGTTCTTCCTTAACTTCTTTTAGTTACTACCTACAGTTTTGTATGTCTGCAGGGTTTCATGACTACCATGAACTTCTGTTGAGAAACTGTTCAGTGGATTTGCTTTTTAGCAAAGGCACCTGTGTGTCTGAGAACTGTGTGCATGTTCTTAGGTGGTATAAGTTGAATGGATGCAGTTTGATCTTTTTTTAATGACAACTGCCCTGCTACCCTCAAAAAATCTGAATTATTTCCCTCACTTGGCTTTCTAAATGTCATCTTGTCAAAGAATGAGTTTTTATGAATGAGACTTAAAGGTTGCTTTTGCAGCTGTGAAGTTCTAATTTATGAGGCCTTCTACTAGACTAATTTCAGTATATCTTTCATTGTATTCACAGTTCTTAGTGGTGCCATATTATGCACAATTTATGCATTTCTGTGTTACTAGAAATATCATAAGAATGTGTGTGCCTTAGCTGGCACGATTTATAACTCTAAGGACTTTTTTAAAATTTTGTTTTTCACATACATTCCATACTGAGAAAGGTATAATCACTTATTGACACAAAATGCTCATTTTAATATCAGACAAGAACACTATTCACCTCAACTGATGTTAGCCATCTAGACTGCAGTTCACTGCAAGCCTGATGCCTAATTGTGCTTGTTTATGGATGTCTGTATGTGTATATGGAATCTTTACTCCTACTCCACAGTCAGTACTATCTATCCTGGGACCTGTACTGTCTATTACCTTTGTCAATGACCTGAAGGAGGAGATGGAGCACACCATCAAGTTTGTTGACGACACCAAACTGGGGGGTACATTGAGTTTGCTCAAGTATAGGGTTGCTATATAGGTGGCCCTGATGATGAAAGAATAGTCCAAAAGTCAACAAGGACAAATACTAAATTCTCCACCTGTGATAGACTAAATCCCTTTCTCAGGACAGGTTGGGAACTGACTGGCCAGGTTGCAGCTTTGCTGAAAGGGACCTGCAGATCTGGCAAACAGTAGGCTGAATGTGAGCCAGCAGTGTGCATTGGTGATGATGAAGGCTGACAGCATAGTGGGCTCTATCAATCTGAGCATAGTCAGTAGGTTAAGGAAGTGACTTTCCACCCCCACTCCATTTACTTGGTGCTTACTAACTCACACAGGAATACTGTATCCAGTTTTTGCTCCCTTAATATAAGACAGACATTAATAAACTGGAATGAATTTGGCATACGGCTACCAACCTGCTGCAATTACTGTGTAAGGAGAGGCTGGGGGAACTGGGCTTCTTCAGCCTTGGAGAGGAGATAGCTTCAGGGGGACCTAGCATCAGCACTTAGTGCCATACAGGGAGGGTGCCAGTAAGATGGAGCTGGTATCTTTATTGAGGAAAACAGTGGGAGTGAAAGACATCAGTTACAATGGGAACCAAAGGAAGTTTCAGCTGGATAAAAGAAGAGTTACTATGAAGATAGTCAAGCACTGAAGCAGTGAACCAGTGATGTTTTAGCATCTTTGTCCTTGGGGGTTTTCAAGACCTGACTGGGAAATGTCATCAGCAACTGGGACTGATTTCAGTGTTGATTCTGCTTTGAGCTAGAGGTTGATTGGTTCCTGTTACACTTTCCATTGTGAATGATTTCTATGAAAGTAATTGCTTGCATTTATGCAACTTCAAGTGTGTCCTGGGTGTTAACTTTATGGTAAGCTGATTCACTCTGCTGACTATGGATTGGATCTCTTGATTATAAAGAACATTTAGTCTGTGCATCTGTAGGTGTCTTCATCTAAGTTTCTTAAACTGAGTATCATCTCTAAAAGTAATACAAATCTAATCTGGGAAATTTGGACTCCCTCCTTTAAAGGAGAGAAACAGACACCTCTGAAGAGTTTCCATCTCAGTTTTCTTTTCAAACTATTTTAGGATGAGATGAATCACTTCTAGTGCCATTTATTTTCTGTCTCAAAAGCCTATGGTTAAAAAAGGAAAATCATGTTAAAATTCCAGCTTTTCACTTATCGATATGAAAATCTGCAATCCTTATTTTCAGAAGTGCTAAGCATTCCACAATTGCTTCAGAATATTTATATCTAAAAATCAAATCCTTACTGTGTTCAACCTAAATAAATTAGTACTTATTTTGGAAAATTTGTGATAGAATCTGCTGAACTCTTCCTACACTGTTTAGTGTCTGAACTGAAATACTCCTTGCTGATTAACTTTCAAATGCTCACTCAGGTATTGACCTCTTTTGGATAAAATTGTTCTGCTCCAAAGGCATAGCCTCTATACTTAAAAACAATTTAATGTTTCAAAAGTTTTGGAAAGAAAATAAGCATTGTTATATAATCTGGAGACATAAAATAATTTGTCATTTTCCTGTTTCATGTAGGAGAGGAAGACTCAGGCTGAGTTAGTTCTTGTTACTTACTGAGGGTGAAAAAAATAAATGGTTTAGCACAGCAATTTGTGACACCTAATTATTTGCTTCACTACACTACTTTGATTTGCTGAGCAATTATCTCAATTAGGGCTAGCTGTGCAGTTAGGGCCAAGTACCAGGTCAGGCTGAACTTGTATTGAGCTAGTGCTTGCATCAGATAGTACACTATAAAATAAGGATGTTAAGTTCTGTTAGTTGCTGATTTGTTTGTTGTAGAAGACAAGGTATTTAGCAGCAGAAATCACCCCCATACACTGAAGGGCAGAGGACAGACTTGTGATAGCAAGTAAAATAGTAGGCCTGGTGTCATACCTTGAAATCCTTCTTTCAAGCTCTACTGCTTACTTAGAGTACACAGTACAGTCATCTGGGAGTTGATCTGTGTGACTCTACACAACCTGAGTCATTGGGGAGTTGATCTTCCAAGGCAGTAACTGCCCTCAATATTAGATGGCTCTGCCAGGAGATAGTTATCCTCAAATCTTGATAAAATCGAGATTGTGTCCTCTCTGAACTTCAGTACTCATTTGAGATATAAAAATACCGACTCAACAGAAAAATTTGTTAATGCTTCTTAACATACTGTGAAACTTTGCTAAGATATATATGTTCATTGTATGTATTTTTAACATCTTATAGTTGTCTGTACTCAGTGGCTGATATAAAGTACCTTTGGAAGTATTTTGTCAACTGTGAAAAGATTAACGTATTTATGTACAATAATTAAAGGGATTTTCGTTCATCTGGAACAGATTTCCATTTTTTCCTATTTTTATTGCTTTGGCTATTCAGAAACAATGCTTTATTTTTTTGGTTTAATAAAAGTGAATTACTATTAGAGGCCCTTTCTATTTAGTATGTAGAAGATACATGGACTGTTACATAAAACTTTCCTCTTGTACATCATACCACTCCTGCAGCAGCATCAAATCCTGCTTAAAGGGATTTCTGTTGAAATACTAAGGATCTGTGGCATGATCCAACTTGTATTGAAAATAATTTCAGTGTTGTTGGTACTCAATGTCACTTTGTCTTACTTTGCTTAAAATATTACCAGTTTGTTTATCATAATTAACACATCTTTTTGATAATTGAAACTGTTTGCATAGTAGAAGATTTTCATGTATAAAATTACTTGTTTTTGTAGGCTGTTGTGAGAAAATAATTGCGGCTGATAAGAACCTGCTCTTAATTCACAGGCCTTTTGTCATCTGGGATGGGTTGGTTTGGGGGTTTGTTTACATTGATTCAGACCCTGGAGAGTGTCACTGGAGAGTGTAATTGATTTTTCTTTGTGTATTCTCTTCCAGTTTACCTCCCTGAAGTAAGTTCTTTTAAAAGTCAATCTGCAAGCTCATTTCTCAAAAATAATAAAACCACCCCTTCAGTTCCCTACTAATGAAAGGGATGCAGTCTGAGAGGCAGCAGACAGCTGCCCTGTGAGATTTTGTACTGACTGGACAGCTGACAAACCCGTATTCCCTAGTCAGGCTCAGCAAATGTTACCTATTTTTTTTATGTGTAGACAAACAGCCGAGGAGCACAGGAGCCAGTACTACCATAGGAGAAAATGGCCAAGGACCAGTAGAAGGACCTTGGCAGTACTGTTGGCAGGGGCAAGAGCAATGAGATAGTAGAATACTGAAGGACACTGAACCCAATACTTTAGGAAACCGAATTTTCTCAAAACCTTTGTTTCTTAGTACTCTGGTAAAATGGCTATCAAAGATAACCTTTGTTCTATGAATTCCTTTACAAAAAAACCTATGCAAATTCTTCCAAACTTGTTTTGCTATATATAGTTTTATGCTGAAAATATGGGAAAACTAAAATTTCACATAAAATTCTTTGTAAAGTAAATTTAAACTTATGAAATATAGCTGAAAACATATAGCTAATTAAATTCTGTAACATACTACAGTACTTTACTCTATTCCTGTGATTTCAACACACCTCCCCACCCCATAGCATTGTACAGTGGTATGAGACCATTAAGTCTACATCTGAATTAGTAAATAGACCGTGCCAGGGATAATTTCCTGTCTCAGAGCTTGACTGTCATGGTGCAGCTAGACTTGCATGCTCGTGACCAAATTCTTCCTTATCCCCTAAAACTCAAGCAGTTATTTCCATAACAGCTGTTAGAAATACTGCCCAGCATAGCCCAAAGTTGTTTTAGGAATCAGGTCTCAATTTAACAGTATTGACAATATACCAAAGCCAGTGTTTAGCTTTGCCCAGCCTTGTTTAGTTTGCTAGTATAGATGTAGCACAGAGGTCTGAATGTAAGAGTTGGAGTAATTGTTTACGTTAGGAGAAGAGAATATTACTACTTTGCATTCAATTGTTGTTAATTCTATACATTTCCAATTGTACTTCCTCCATCCTTACTGTGTCTGTCCTAGTTTTGACTGGGATAGAGTTAATTTTTCTTCTTTGTAGCTAGAATAGTGCTGTGTTTTGGATTCAGTATGAGATTTGGTATGAGAAGAATGTTGATAATATACTGATGTTTGCAGTTGTTGCTAAGAGATCAAGGGCCCTCCAACTCCCTATGTCCTGTTCACGTGCAGGTGTACAAGAAGCTGGGAGGGAGCACAGCCAGACCCAAATTAGCCAGTGGAATATTCTATATCATGTAATGTCATGCTCAGTATATAAAGGAGGGAGTTCTTTCTCACTTCTGCAATTGTGGGATCTTGGTATTTTGGGATCATTAGTCAGGAATGGGCTGGGTATCGGTCAGTGGGTGGTGAGCAGTCATATTGTACATTACCTGTTTATACTTTCTATTATTGTTATTGTTTCATTTTATTTCAATTATTAAACTGCTTTTACCTCAACCTTCACCCCTCAAATTTCTCCCCCATTCTCTGGGTGGGGGAGGGTGAGTGAGCGGCTGCGTGGTGCTCAGTTGCCCTCTGAGCTCAAACCACAAAAGCATCCTATCAGAAATGTTCTACCCAATGCCAATAAATTTTTTTGATGCACTAAATCAGTGGAGATATAACAATATCATCTGTGCAACACCTCTCCCATTGTCTGTAAATGAGGATATGGGCCAAATTTGACAACAGGATTGAAATATGCTAGAGGCCATGTTCATCCAGTATCTGAATTTGAGATCAGAAGATGTTACAAATCTGACTTTTATCTGAAGCTATTGACAAGAACTCTACCAGGGCACTAAAGCATTACTGGCCCAGTCCCCCAGAGTTCCAGAGACAGCTCAAGAAATCCTAAATATTTTGCTCTGGTCTCCTCAGGCCATATACTACTATATTTTTATTGATACTAAATTTTTCAGGAAGCTTGACAATTCATCTCAAACTTCTAAAACAATCCTCTGGTGTTAAATAACCAATTCTGAACTGAAAGTGCTGTTCACGGTTGTTTGGTTTGTTTTTTTTTTAACTGATGTTATTGACAGAATGGTAAAGAAAATACAGCAGTCCAAAAAACACAGCAGATGTTTTTGGAACTTTTCTATTTCTAGATTAAACTGCATTTTATTATCATCAGGTTCAGATTAAGTGTAAGCAATAGAGAAGTTCCTCAAAGAGTCTGTAATTTACACCTTCCACCTTCCATGTAAATTCAGCAGTGTGGCATAAGCCTAATGCTGTCTACAATACTGTAAAAACTTGATCAACTAGTTTCAGAGGGAATGAGGAGTGTCAGGAAAATTTAAAAGGAGCAGGGAAAGGGAATAAAAATTGAGTGGTCAGGTAAGACCACTGCGGGATATAACATGGCATATTTACAGTGACATATACAACAAATAAAACTACTAATCAATGCCTAACAAAAATACCTCTGCTGGAAGCTAATTAACATCACAAAATATCTGCAACAAATTAATTTTAATGAAGGTGTATCTGGATCCATATACAGTGACTAATGAAAGAAATCCTCTGAAGCTTTATCACATCTGCTCCATAAGCAGAAACAGTATATGTGTAGAGATGGTGGCAATTGACCAGCAATGTGTGCGAGTAGGTTTCAGGCTGAGGAAACCTTAGTCTGTTAACAACAGAGAATACTTTGCCACTATTGGAGGAACATTTAGCATTGTTGGTGTGAATGAATCGAGCGCTGTTTGTGCATCTAGAAAGCTGATGATAAAGCATCTTTGTTCTATGTCAGTAACTATGAGATCTAAGCAATTTTGGAGAGAGGAGACAGAACTTAAACTTCAGTTATCCTGTCTGAACATGAAGAGGCTGAGAGATTAATTCAGAAGTTTTGAAATCCAGTCCTGTGACACGGATGTATTATAAATGCACATCTCTTAGGGAGGATAAGAGGTTATAAAGTCACCATTATAGATTGCTAGTCTGCCTGTGCTGAAACCACGTGAGAATCTGAGCTGTTCTTCCTCACAAGGTGCTCTGTAAATTATTATGCACCAGCTGGCGATGCGCCACATGCAAATGGATGGGGATCCGCAAAAGGCTATTTTCAGAGTTTTATTCTGGGAACTGCTGCATCACTCAAACAGAGGAGTGGAAGGGTGCTCCTTTTTAAAAGTCATAATATGTAATCCCTTCTATATTATTATATAGAACCTATGTTGGTCCCAGTTAATGTGCTTAGGTGCTTTTTGGATCTCTATTCAAATAATCTGTATAGACAATATTATCAGAGTCCTGCTCCCAAAGTCTTCTCGTATGGAAAGTACTGTTAATACCAGAGAAGGGATTATTCCTTCAATAAAGGATTCACCATGGAATATCTCATGCCTTCTAACTCTGCTATAAGAGACATAAATGTATAAGTATATAACTGCTTTTTGTAGTAGAAAACTCTGTGGTGTTGTCAAACAGAATCTGATCATCACATTTCCAGCAAAATGTAACAAAATATGGACAAGGAGCTTTGCAATTCATGAAAGAGAAAGTTTTATACAAACAAATGTCTCATCCCTGGCTTATACTTCATGTTTTGTGTAAAGTGTGATATTATTAACAAAAATAACTCTAAAATAATTATTTCTTGTCACAGACATGTATTTTCTCACTATATATTTATTACTAGCTTATTTCAGTAACAGAACCACTTTTTATTATGTTTTAGTTAAGAGAGTAGAATAAATAGTACTTTGTGAGCTCAGCTCTGTTTCTTTATGTGCAGTGGCAGCAGAATGTTAACCAATTTCAAATTGTAGCCCCAGCCAGCAAATACACTGAAGGTTGATTGTATTCTGTACTGTCTCAGAAGGGATCATTTCGCGCATGGAAGTTCATTGTTGATGCTGATGTGAAATGTGATCCAGATTATTTTAGAAATCACAAGCAGAGATGTGAAATGCTACCAGATTTTCCTTGTGACGTTCAATCTGACTTTTCCCTGTCTGTCTTGCACGCGGTATGATTAGAAATTAGTACAAACTGGAGTGTAGAAATTGTGAGCTCCTCCTAAGATTCAAAAAGATGAAGGGGGGAGGTGGGAAGGGCAAAGACAAAGGAGAAATGGGCAAAACGCCCTTAGTCAAAAATAAATACTGAAAAACGTTCAGGTACGTAACATTTTATATGCTAATTTGCTGCTAAACTAACTTCAGCACTGTCTTATCAAATTCCTTCCTACCATATGATATTACATTTTAAGAAGACTGACAAATTTATGGCTCTTCTTTTTTAGCTACAGGGTAATTCTGCACCTCCTACACTGAATTGGCATTGTACTGAAGCAGTTTCTGTTCCTGAGCTTCACTTATTTTCATGTCGTGTTTGAGAGTGACAGTAGGCAGTAGTCTTATTACGTGGGAGGGAAGAAGGAGGGAGGAGTTGTTTTTCCAGGAGTGCAGGTACTGCATATTTAAAACTATACACGATTAGGGAAAGAACATTTATTAGTGACTGCATAAGCATAGAAAAAAAACTTGATGAAATTCTGAACAATATAGATAGTACTTAAGCAAGTAGCTGAATGATTTATGTTTATCTTCTGTTACTGCTATTCCTCACTTTCAGTGGTGTACTTCTGAACATTGGATGTATTATCGATAAGTATAGAGTGACTTACAGGCTACACTGTGGAAACTTCATAAGACAAGATAAAATATTACACTTCACTTTCAGTTAAAAGTAGTCTTATACAAAACGGAGGAGAGATGGTAGCTGGATGTTGATCTCACTATAGTAATGACTTCGGTGAAGCCACATTATTTTCTGGAGCCTCAGTTTCTCTATATACAACTTGGGGTAATGGCTCATATCTTCTGCATAGTATGTTGATTAAAAATACAAAAAAAGCTTTAGATATATTGAAATAAATATTTTAAAGATAAAAATCTAAGGCTATAAATAAAAAATAGTTTTGAAAAATTTAATCAGTTTTAATAATGAAACTATTTGTGTTTGAATTGAAAGAAAAAGAAAATTGAAGATAACATTTTCCTAAGACATGCACACATGATTTTGTAACCTGTGCTGACAAGAGTGGCAGTAAGTAGGTAGCTGAAAGGGATGAAGTATTGTGGCAGAACTTCAGTTTATTATACAGATTGGCCAGCTTCTAGCCTTTCTTAGACACAGAGTGATTAAATGTTTTGTCAACAAGTTGCATGCTGGTATCAGATATTACCAGATACAGTTTATATGCTAGAAGAAAGGGAGGGCTGGTTGGAGTATTTCTTGATGTACTTTCCCAACCCAGTGTCTACAGTTCGGTGAAATGCATATATTTTGATAAAGTAAATTCATGTCGGCCAGAGTCTAGAAGTTTACAATGTATATGAAATAGTGGATGGGGTTTTGTGTGTCTGTTTAAACAGTGTTTTACCTTTAGTTAAGTGTTTGCATGGAGCTCATGTTGTATAGATAAATAATATGACTAAACTGTGGAATACAGTAGTCATTGACTCTCGTAAATAATCTATATTTTCTGAAAAGGTACCACTTATAGACAGTATGAAACTTTCTATGCTTTCATCTCTCATCTGGTAGGGATTTCTGTATTTGCTTTTCCTTTCGTTCCTGCAGAAAAACAAAGGTAGCAGACCTTAGAGCCTTGAAACAGTCAGATGAGCTTATTTCTACCTTAAGAAAAAACTCCTAAACTTACTGCACAGTGCTTCCATGAAGTACCCATTTGTTATCATTTAATTTTATCTTATTTAATTTTCTTATACACAATAGTGATTCATGAACACAGCAGAGATTACTTTTCTTAAAATACTGTGTGATATATACTAGTTTAATGAAAGTTTTCATTTTTAATTAAATTAGAGGAAAAGGCTCCCATCCTTTTTCTTTTTCCTCAGGGGAGATAACATTGTGCCATGTTATTAGCAAGTTTCCCCGGGGGTGGTTTTTTGCTTTGATGAATTTGTCATAGTCAAGGAACACTGGAAGCTGGTAGCTTGCCAAAGGCATGCATTTTAGATTTATATTACAACCTCTGTATGTTAAAATTTAAGTGTATTGATAAACCATCGAGAAGGACACCATTTCTGTTCTAGATTTAGCTAGATGTTTCTGTTCTCTGATACCTATTGCACAAACCTAATGAACTTTACCTTAGATACAACTAGAAGGGGAAAGGTATTGAGAGCAGAAAGGGTCATAAAAGTAGGTTTCAAATACATAAGTCAGTTACTAAAAATTGTGTACTGTTCTCGCAGTGAAGAAGGGATGCAGTAATGGACTCAAACTGCATCAAGAAAGTTTCAGGTTAGTTTTCAGAGAAAACCTTTCTAGCAGTAAGTGTAAAGCAGCTCAGGAATGGATTGCATGAGGAAACTGGTTTATTCATCTTGGTGAAACACAGATCAAATGAGTTATCCATCAGAAATTACATTGTTTTGGCTTTCTGCCTTGGAAAAACATCAAGCAAGATGTATTTTTCTGAGTTCATGAAGAAATCTTTAATGAAAAAGTCTCTTAATAAAAACCTTTAATGCTGAAGACTTGTACAACCATTTATACCCTCTCGTGTTGGAAATGGGATTGAAAGCAGAAAGATACTTCTGGATATTAACTGTGACTCTCAGTATGGGTATAAGTAACCTACTAATTGTTTTAGAGTTGTGGAGCTTGGTTTGGTTTCTGAAGAAGGCTATTGCAGCTGTAGCCTTTGAATAAAGACTGGCAAAAGAGTACTTAGTGTCATTTTTCAACTGATGGGAGTATTCACTTATTTTTTCACACAAGTATGTGAATGTTAAAAGATAAAGAAAAATTACTTATCCCCCCCAATTTTGTTGATTTAGATTCTAAAGTGCCTACTACTTCTTCTAAGGAGAAAACATTTCATTTCAGGAAATTTGTTTATGTATAATCTAACTCGTTCCATTCTTCCCAAGGAATAAACACCTTTAGTACAAGACAATGCGTGCACTGTTATTCACTTTTTTTCAGAATTGCAGGGAGGTGCTATTGCCCATGTATGCATGTTAAAACTAGGCCACATAAAATCTGAGGTTTTGTATAAACTTTTGAGGTTATTAAACTACTTGGGTTAGAGAACAGTGGCAGAGGAATGTGGACTTTCTCTTCAACTGTTTTTTTTCAGTTCACAATTTGATCGGCTCCAGGATGTTAGCTCTACCTGAAAAATTTGGACTTGTCTGTTCAGCATAATTTCTGATATCTCTACGCAGTAGAAATTGGGAAGTGAAAAAACAGCAGTCAGCCCCTTTCTTGCTAGAGTGATGAGAAATGGTCATAACAAGGCCACTGTCTTAATTGTTTCAGTGTGTGTCAAGACCTATGGTAAGGCATGTCGTTATGGTGACTGGAGTTTGGGAAAGTCCAGTGAGGAATCTTAAAAGCTAAGCAAAGCTGGCAATACCAGTGCAAGTGAAAGCTGTCTCTGACTACTGGGAGGGAATGCAAGTTTGAAATTATATTTTAAACTTTTGATTATATACTTATCACTGAACCAATGAACTTGAAGGAAAAGATCTGTCACAGCTGATTACCTTTTCAAATCATCCACTCAAAATTCATCAACAAGCAAAAGAACGTAAAAAAATGTTAAAATGCATGAGAGAGATGTAGGAAAAGTAATACTAAAACTGTTATAGTTTTAGTATAAGTACTTTATGATACTTTTTTTTTTTCCCTGGAGTACTTCTTGCAGATTGCTTCTCTCAAAAACATATTTTAAAAAAAAAAAAAGATAAAAAGCGCAACAGAAATTTAAAGCATGAAAGATCTTCCATGTAAAGAGACATAATGATTAGGATATTTTAATTTCAGAAAATATTGGAGCAAGATCCTTATCCTTCCTCATACTGCAATGTAGGACAGATGATGTAAAGGAAAAGAATATAAAGAAGCCAAAAGCTTTAAATAATTTCTTACAAAATATATTTTAGTCTGTGCCACTTTAACAAGATATCGTCACCTAGGGCTACCTATCTATATAAAAGTACTCAGGATTTCTAAGACAGAAGTAAAAGCTTTAAAAAATTTATAGCTCTATTAATACTTTTTTGTCCAAATAATTTGTATTTGTGAGGTATCTGGCAACTGAGCTCATCAGAAAAGAAAACAACATACCTGATTAATCCTAGCAATATTTTGGAAATTAGAGGCAAAGGCTGTTTCTGCTCTTCTTAATTGAAAATGCTGGGGTTCAGAACAAAATGGGCAAACTGCTATCTGTAGCTTTGAGTCATTGGAGCTGCTTTGGCAGTCTTGACTGGGTCCTAAACGCTTCTTGTGCATAATGTGGGCATTAGCTCATTCCCAGCACTGTTGCCTCAGATGATGTCAGATGCCATCTCCTTTTGGAGAATGAGGAGTAGCACAGTGGACATGGTCCGGTCATGCTGGTCGAACTGAAGGTCAGAAAACAGACCATACAACTGTTAAGTTTACTGACTGAAGTTGTAGACACTATGATTGCTAGTTTAAAATCTAAAATAGGGGTGGGTATTTGAGGGCTGAATGTTATCGATCCCATTTATAGAGAAACAACAGGGACATATTTCTCAATTTCTGATATTAGGAGTAGAAGATGTCTTAATTGCCATGATTTGGTTTAAAGGTTTTGCAGAACAATAGGTACTTTATATAGGCATGCCCTTCAAAAAGCTGTATGTGAGAAAATTATTTCTGTGTATTTTGTGGCTAATTTTCTGTTAAAACCCATGACTCCTGAAGTTGAGTGTCTAGTGAATATTTTTTAAATAAAACATACTAGCTTTCCAATCACAGACTCAGAATGTTTGTATGCTTTTGTGTGTCAGGAAAAAGGGAGGACGTGATGTCTCAGGTAAAATGAAGAAAAAGTATTTTTTAGAGTATTGAATTTGTTCTTTGTATCCCTATTAAATATCTTGATTCAAAACCTATGTTTGAAACTGGATTATTCTGGGAAATCACCTGCCACATGAAACATCTTAAAATAAGGTGGTTTTTTTTCATTTCTGTTCCACTGCATAACAAAAACATATTTCAAGGATATAAAATATAGGGCAAAACTATGTTTTATCTTCTGGACTAGAGCAATTACAAAGAATGGTGGCATTACTCTAAAAACATAGATTCCAAATTTTATATTTCCTTACTCCTGTTTCTACAAGTAAAAGCTTGCTTAAGGATAAAATACAATAATGAATGAACATCAAAATAAATATATTTTTATTTATTTTAAATTTACAGGCATAGAACAAAGCACAGAAGGAAAAAAACCCAACTCAATTTCTATCTTTTTGAAAATACTACTGTTACAAATAATACTAACAGCAACTGATTGTACAGAGTTCTACAGTTCTTCTGACAGTAGCTCAGATACTGGCATGAATGTGTATACTGGAGAGATTTAACCCAATGTAGACCAGGTTTGGCCTTGGTATACAACAAAACTCTACAGTGTACACAAGCAAACAAACCAGTAAGCAAAGAATTACAGCATTTAACTCTAGAGTTATCGCAATCATTAATCTGATATTCTTCACCAAGTGTTAGGGCAGCACATTTTTAGCAAAATTATGATTATGACAGAAGGAAACAGCAGTGCTAAGACACAGTGAATCACTCTGGTTCTGTGAGGTCGGTGTTCAGCTGACCAGTTACACAGGAGCAGAATTTTCTGGTCTTGTACTCTCCCCACAATCAGACAATACAGAGGAGAGGAGGGAGAAAAAAATTAACAAGTAGATCACATGAAATAAGCCTGTAGTAGGTTACTGATAGATTGGCTATAAGTTTCCCCTGAATTCATGAATGATATTTGGAGAGCTACTTTGTCTTTTTGCTCTGTAGGGAGTTTCTGCTTTCATGTGTACAGGATAAAATAAATTATATTTTGTGGTTAATTCCTGGTAAGCTTCAGCTGACAAAATATACATGGAAGAACTGCAGTGGACAAAGCTAACATACTGATACATGTGTATAGAAACTTGATGTGTAAAAATGTATTTCAATGAACAATATTATTATTTCCACAAACACCTCACTGTTGGCTGTGCATATATAAATTGTCTCCATTAACATAATGCTATCATTGTTTGTGAATAACACAAACTGCATAGCACATAAAAAAAAAATCAAATTAGTATCGTATGACTCCTTCTGTTCACCTACCACAGCTGTAATTAATCTCCAGTGTCTAGAAGATATAGGAGATAATATAGGAATGTCTCCATAGTGCTATGTGTACAGCGCAGAAATCTCTGATCTAGTGGTGGGACAGCCAGGAAACCCTGTGTGTACCCAGAGGTTTATGTGCAGCTCTGAGCCTGACCTGACAGACTTTGCTCAGAAAGTACTGGCAAAGCACTGGGGAGAGAAGGGGAACAAAGGACCACATCAAACTAAACTGTAATATTGTTTTCAAACCTAAGCTGATTTATTTAGAGCTAGCTTTAATGTCTCTGCACTCATAGTATAGTATAACTCCAGGAAGTTTTCAAACAGCAACTAGAGAACCTATTTTTATTGTTTAAAGGAGTCCTGAATAATGGATGTTTATTGGCTGCTATGAAGTCACAACACAGATTGCTTATAAAACTGGTAAAGAAAACATGTCTTCTATGAGAAATCTCAATATCTTTATTAAAATAAAGAAAATTCTATATGGGAGCAAAAATGGCACTTCTGAAATTCTATTGAGAGAGAAAACTCTGAGGATTTGAAATTCTCATTGGGGGATAGACTAAATGATGAATAAAAGATGATTTAGTTTTCTTTAAATAATACAGAGCAGCTTGTATAGCATACGTGGTGTCTCAGGTGCAGTTCATACTATTCTATAGAGCTAGTGTTAGTTACAAACTAAAAAAGCAGTCTTGCAGAAGGAGTAACTATAAAATGAGGGAGAAAAAAAACCACCCAAACTTAGCAGTCAGCAACAGATCTTCAAAATGAAGAGACTGAGTTGCTTAAGTGTGCTGTCTACTTAATGCGTTGTACCAGAGTGACACCAAATGCTGCAATCTGATTAATTTAAATGGCAAGCATGAACATCCTGAAGTTGGTAGCTTAAGAAGGATGTAGTACTTCATTAGCATTTTAATTATTTATTTCGTGGTTTAGGATTGTACTTTCCAAAACTACTAATGTTTAGATTTCACGAACTTTAGGTTTTCTGTGAACTTTAAACACAGGCAAATAGGCAACAATGGAAGAAAGTGTCTTGCAGAGACATGACTTAAGTAACCCTATAAATGCTGTAGTGAAGTTAGTAAGTTATTAATGAATATAATGAATAGCAACCTAGGTACTTGGAAAAAAAAAAGGCAATATATCATCGTATCAAGCTGATGAGACTCCCTAGTATGTCACACGTAAGCATTGGCTAGAAACAGCTTGCTGAACATGCCTTTTCCTGGCAGTACTACTGAAAACCAGATGAGCCATAATTAAAACTGGGTCACAAAGGAGAGAAACACTGGTTTTAATCCTTATGCCATTTATATTAATGCAAATTAGTATATCCAGTGCTATTGTGTGAAGGGCAAAAGTAAAACCTTTTCAGTGCATCCTGAATCTGAAAAACATTTCCCTTTAATTGTTTTGTGTGAACTACATACATAAAATTAATTAAGTGCTCTGCTCAAAACAAACAAAAAAACCTAGTAATTTTTCTGTAAAATGTGTATTTTCACTGTGTTATCATAGCATTCACATTCCCTAGATTCTTTGCCTCTGTGTGGGAGGGAAAAAAAATCAGAAAATCTAATTTCCCAGTACTTTATTACTACTTTGTTACTAACATGATTGTTACCAGTAATCAGTTCCAAACTACAAAAGTTGAAGCTGTTTTGTTGAAAGTAATATGTAAGAACAGTAGATGGCCATTAATAGCATCTTTGTGCTGGTATGCCACATGTGAACCCTACCAACATCTTTGCTTTTTTCTACTGTCATCACAGAGTGCTTTCAGTTACACATTTAGACAACTTACAGGAAAAAAATGTGGTAACCTTAGTTTACTTACATAGTCTTTCACACTGTGGCATACAAGTATTGCTCGGTGTTCCTCAGAGTCTTGGTCTTATCTTCCAGATCGACTGATCTTTAGAGGGCTTGTCTATGGAAACCAGGATCAGGTGGTGGATGCACACATTCAGTTCTCGTGGATGTCTATTTAGACCCAAGAGCTATGAAATACCTTCAGATGCTCAGAGCATTTGTAAAAATAGAGACTAATATACCAACTTACCTATATCTGAGCAGATGTGATCTACCTGGTATTAGGGTCCTTGTTTAATAAAGAGTTTGTTTCAGCTCTCTTGAATAAAACTCTCCAGAGTTATGTGTTGGTTATATTTGCAGGGAAAACGAAAGTCTACTCATTTTGACAACGGGACAAAAAGGTCAATACTTCTTGGCTTTTACTCAGCACTTTCTAAATAATCCTGGCAATCAGGCAGGTACCTGGAAAACTGGTCTCAGATACAGATATTTTCTTTATTGCTAGCAAGTACTTTCATTCAGAGATTCCTGGTGCTAATCATGAAATTAACACATTACTCTAGCTTGTCAGTCAGTCCTCTGAACTTTGACATTGTGGTAGTACCACTCCACACAGTTTACTTTGACCAATGTAGCTGATGGAAAATTGCCCAGTGATCCCTTTCAATCACCTGTTCTTCCAGCCAGTCTGCATCACGTTCGTATTTCAGAGTTGTGTCTGTGTTTGGTACGTGCTCACTGAGCAGGTCACCATGTAGGCCTTGTCCTGAGTGTTGGGGGAGATGTGGGAGTGTGCCATCTCACCAAAACAGGCTGAAAGGAAACCAGGCACATTAGCATGCAGCGTTCACCACACTGTATTCTTTAGACGGGAAAATGAGGTGACCGGACCTGCATAACCTGAACACACCTAGACATATGGTTTAGCATAGTCACGCGTTGTTCTTGGAAGAATGAAACTGTGGGATGAAAGGCAATCTGGACTGGCAGAACTGTAGGAAGAAAAGGCATAAACAGTGTATAACAGTCATAACAGTCACCATTAACTGTTTGGGCAGAGATACGGGATAGGAGGTTGGAAGGCTTTTGTAACCTGGAGAACAATCATACAGTATATCTACTCTCACTCCATGACCCAGGAAATTACTTATTCCCTTGTATTCCTGTTCTTACAAGGTACAGCACTGGACGTCTTTGTGTACTTCAATCAAATTGAGTATTTAACTTCAAAGTTATGGAATCAGAGGATTAGGGAAAAAGGAAAAGAGAATACATTGCTTACAGAAATAGCTTAGAACCTGCTGATGTTAAAAGTTTTCAGCAAATTTAAAACTGGAAAACCACTTGTCACACCATTTAGTGGTTCTAGTCCATAACCTTATTTATATATGATACTTCCTTATTGATGTTTACTTTGAGTGATCTATTATCTGTAGTCTAGCAAAAGTTGCTAGTAACAAGAAACTTTTTTACAATATGTGAAACTAGCCAATCTTTCTCAGTGGTGTTTGTCCTGATACTTGTGTCAGTTTTTTTTTCTTTAAAGTTGTAAATGATGTTATTTTTAGTTACATGCCAGTTTAGATGCTTTAATTTTTATCCTTGTCTTTGGCAACAGGTAGTCCAACTGTGTTCTTGAACAGAGTTTAACTTTCAAACATCCATTCAGTTCTGTGCATGTGTTGTTTATTGTTTTCTGTGGATAAAATTCATTTCAACATAAAAAGCTAATACTGGGTTTCTGCTGATTAACTCTATTAACCTTATAACAATATATCCCTTGAAGAAAACACAGTTTAGCAGATGGACTGGTATCTATCACATTTGATACTGAATATGGAACAAAAGGTCTATCCTATGTCATACTCAAAGAAATAGCCTTAGTACTGAAGTGATATATGTGCCTATAATAAGAAAAAGCTCTGCATCCACAAGTAGCTGACTAGATATAGTTTCAGGTAAAAAACAATCTTAGCTATTGTGAGCAACCTTACCTGTGAGAAATCTGGTAAAATTAACTTAAAACTAAATGGATGCAGTCCTTTAAACCATAACAGGAACACTAAGTTACAATATGAATTTACAGGTTTTTAATAAAAGTACACTGAATAGCTTCATGAACGAACCTATCATAAGTTACAAATGACTGGGTTTTGTTTTCAAGGATTTAATGAGTTCATTTACTAAACCTGAATGTGAGAAATGAAAGGCAAGCATACACATGGTTACGATGTGTGATGCTGTATAGACGGTCCTTTTTGGGCTATTAAATAGCTGAAATATACTACTGTTGCATATAGATTTGCATATCCAGTGTATGTGAAGAGTTATAAATCTGTAAATGATAATGCTAGCTGATGGAATCTGATGCAGAGAAGTTGTATCTTGTCTGTGATTCCACCCACAAAGTAATGAAATCTGTAACTTACCAACTTCTTCCAAAGGCATGTAACAGTCCTTAATGCTGATCTGCTAAAATGTGTGATTCGTGTTCTACTGAGATTTTACTGCTATATACTATATCACAGACAGCAATTGAAAGTAGACACTGTTATATTCTGGAGAAAATTAGAATCAGAAGTGTTCTCTCTTGATACTCATCAGCATGTATCTCTGTTCTCTGACAGTCTAATTTACCATTCATTTTTCTCTATTTTCTAGTAACCTGATTTAAATATGAATTATACAAACACCTCTGTAAACTGTATAAAGTCATCAGTCTATCATGCTGACTTATCATAGTTATTTTGTGCTATTATTCTTAATCTAGTGCGTTCTTCCAGATGGTATAAAACCAGTGTGGAGAGAAACACTGCTGAACTGCTAGGAAGTTTGAAGTGTTTTAAATACTGTTTTCATTCCACTGAACAAAGGTATCAAGTTAGTATATAGAGGACACAAAATAGAGTAAAGCTCTTTAAAACACACTTCTCTGAACAACCTTTTTGAACTGAAGTAGTCAGTAAGGGTTCTACAAAGAGATTATGGATGTGTTTCTGTGGATGACTGCTAACAGAAGACAGCTTGTTATGCTTGTGCTCAGAGCTCACCAGATGTGAATTAACTGTAGTTCAGAAGCTATGTAGCTCTAATTGTGTGGCAAAGGTGATTTAAGAAAAAATCCCTATTTAGCCATGTCTATAAACATACAATTAGGTATTGATTCCTCAAGAAAGCATACCTGCAATCTAGGTGCTCCTAATCTATTCCTGTTCCGAAATGGAGGTATCTAAATTTTCTGATCTGTGCCTCTCAAAGCGCTGTAGGCTCACTCACTTCTGTGAGTGCTGGCAGCCACTACCGCCATGATAACACAAAGGTTCCTGTCACTGGAGCTCTAGAATTTAGAATTAATGTTTCTCTGTCTCACCTTTCTTGCATAACCTAGTTGGTTTTGTCAGGATGTGCCTACTGAAACAAGCACAAAGTATTTTGAGTAATGAGATGCTGTTTAGATCTGCTTTAAACCCATTGATTAAAGCATTTTCTTAGATAATGGAAGATGGTCTCACACTTCTTCCTTACAAAATCTGTTATTGGGGATTGGAATAGAGGTTATATGCATCTCAGGTGTTATTTAAATGACCCTTATGTAAGGCTCTTAGCTCTTCTTGCTGTGAAAGTGTTCTGGTTTTCACACCTGGATATTTACCCATAGAGAAGGGTGCACATAGCTACCTCTATGGTAAAGTGGATTGAGATATGTTAAGACTTAGTTTTGAGGTCTTTGCAGTGACTAAATGCTCATGTAATACAGAACGTGTAGTACAGAACAGAGAGACTTATAAATTACTTGTGGCTGGGATACACTTGCAAGCTCAGATGCTTCATGTAATAAGGCAAAAGAGGCATCTTGGAGATGTTTGTTTGGTTTTGCTTTTTTCCCCCCAGTTATATAGCTGAGTGGTTTAGCCACAGAGTTACTGGGCTTGAATGTGGGCTGCATTTTCACTTTTGAAACAGTTCTCTGAGAAAGGACTAGTTGGTGTAGCCACCTAATCCTAGACAAGATTCATGGTTGTGAGTCCATAGGGAAGGGAGAAGATTCATTCCAGTCTTTTTTTACAGAATTCTTCTCAAGATTTTTGTCCATCAAGCTTAGGTAGTTTCCTCTTCCCATACTTAGCATGCTAATATTTCTCATGCGCTGTATAGGATATTTAGGAGTCTTAACATATGGCTGAATGTTATAGTTGCCACAGGGTACCAGTGGCCTTGCAGTAATAAAACCAAGCCTTTTTTTTGAAGGCTGCTGTAAAATGAGTTTGATCCAGCTCTCATTGAACAGTGGTGATCCATATGTTAAATCTGAACTTCAGAGTTCCACTTCCAAATAGAAAGCTGTTGAAAATCTTCTCATTTGTCTGCCTCATTATAACTAAATTTTAAATCCTGATGTTGGAACTGGCTCCTAAGTAGGTCCTGATCATCCCTAGCTTTTAATAAATTACATTTACTAGTATATCATGCAGTATTATAGTGTGGTATACTTTGCAAATGTAATGAATTAAACCTGAGACCTCACTACTACATTGCTCTTAAATCTGTGTTGACAAATCATAGACTTTAAGAGTGTTTTGTGAGTTACAAATATGTGCATTAGCAAAGTGCCCATTTTATACACTGAGGGGATTCTGACAACAACATAATAAACAAGAAAGCCTCACTAATGTAATAAGTATTGTGGTCCTGGACACAGTCTAGCAGTTTTTTTGTTTTATGGATTAGGCCATATTGTGTACATATTTCAACCCACTCAGTTTTTCTTCAGGTGATTTAATAGAAATGTACACTGCCTTACTTCTGTCTTCTTTTTAATTCTTTTTTTTTCTTACTCTTTTTAATTATTTTAAAAATTCCAATTTAGTATTTTTTTCTTGGTTATCTGTGATTGTTATTTGGAGATGGGAAAATTTTTGACTGCATGTTTGCTCCTGAAATTTATTTTTATGTAAGTGTTACACCTATCAGGCAAACTTTGCAGTTATAATATTGATATTGAGGATGTGATTAATATTTTCTATAATACTCATAAGCTAACTGAAATATCGAGTAAAAGTTGAAATTGTCTTTCCCATATGCTTAAATCTTATAGGCAAATCTTATAATGAGCTTGAAACATGGAGGAATAAAGTTCATGTTGTCATAATCTTGTGATGCCATACATAAAATATTCTATCACTACCTTAATACAAATATTGCTCTTACAAGAGATTCTTCCAGGATCACTACCACTGATATTTTTCATCCAGATGTATATGTATCATGTTTTTAATTTAACTCCCAGTGTCTTAATTATATCATAACAATATCTATATGAAAATAACTAAATCAGTACTCAGTGCAAGTCTTCCAAGACCCACGCACAACTGATATCACTTCATAGAACAGTCTACCTGCTAAAGAAAAGTAACTATGCATTACCACTACAGTTCCTAAAGCATTGAATGTAATTCAGCCATATCATTCTTGGATTATGGTCATCTAAAAAGACTTTTGATTATTTCCCTATTAATGCTTTGAAGCTGAAGGGAAGATGACATGATTTTTTTTCAACTGAAGTCATGTACCTCCCACTCTTTAGGAATCCTGAATCTAAAAGGTACTCTTATAGTTGTGTAATTTTGAAGATTCCTTTTTGTTCAAATGTAATTCAAATGTGAATGACAAAAAATTTTTTTCTTGTCTGTGTCATCATTAACACAGATGACCTGCTGGTGAATTTCTCAAATAAAAAAAGTCACCATTGTCTGATGAGGAGTTTCTTGTTTATCTTTCAGAGAGTACAAAACTGTGTCTTCTGATCTTGAATTTCTGCTTGCCATGATTAGCACTTGACCTCAGACAAAGCTCTGAGTTATTATATTTATTAACAGATCTGAAAGAGACATTTAATCTTATTTATATCTAAAGATTTGACAGAAAAATATGGGTTGTGTCACTGGATTTTTGAAGTTCACTTTAAACAGAAAGTAAAGCTGCCGTTAATCTCGATACCACTGAAACATAAATCAGCTAATTGTGCCTAAGGAGATTGGAGAGGTTGCTGGAAAATAGATAGGACTAATACTATATGAGAGATTAGATTGTACCCTGAATTTGTTTCTTTTAAGAAACACTGATGAGTTGTCAGAAGCATTCCAATAGCTCTAAAAATTGTGGTACTAGCAGTTATGCCTGTCTTCTTTCCTCTGATCCTTTTCAAGTCTAGTATGTAAGTTGTAGAGGGTTACTATGCACCCAGATCTGAATGGTGATCCAAGTATTTTCTCTGTGTGTAAGGAAACTAGAGACAGAGCATTCCTATGTTTTTACAATACAAGAGAAGTGAAGGCTAATGAAGAGATCATTTCATATAAACAGTGTGCTCTTTTGTCTTGCGTCAATAGTGAGAAATCAACACTTGACAGAAAACATCACTCCCCACTGCGACACTTTTCATACTAAAGCTTGTTTCTCTGAGTACATGGTAATGTTGTATGCCCAATAGGGGGTCATCTGAATGTGGCAGAACACAGATCAGACTTCACTTTTGTCATTAGTTTTGAACTGAAGAAGAAAAGGTGAACAATTATGAGCAAGATGCTTATGGAAATGCTCTGTAAGGTACAACTTCATAGCTCTGTAAATTTGTAAAAATTTCACAGTGAGTTTATCTAATACTTTCCCTCCAGATTAGCAGGGTGTGAATTGTCTTTGAAAGAGAATTATCCTATTGAAGCAATCAATCACTTTATTGACTTTAGGGAAGTACTCCGATGATATCTCATGCCACATTCTTTAATCTCAGAAAAGTTTCAAGTTTGAAGGAAGTAAATGATGATCTATAATTGGATACTAATTTTTATGTGATTTTGTTTGTGACAAAACCAGTAGAGGGTAAGGAGAATATAGCGGCAGATGTGACTCGTGATGTAAATCCTATTTTTTGCCATTTAATAAAGTAATCTATCAGAATAATAGCATAGTGGCAGTCATCTATTTTGTGATCAAGTTAACTTACAAATGTCAATCACTTTTTTTTCTGTGTTGAATCATGTAAACAGAAAATGTGTAATAATAGTACATGAGTAATCAGTGTCTTAGTGTAACATAAACCTTATGAGTTTCTCGAAATTGAACATTCAGTTCTAGTTATCATTATGAATTCCAGAGATACGTATCTTTAGTAAAGCATGTAAATTTTTCCTGAGCTTTTCCTGAGATCCCCTAAACAAGACATTTGTCAAGTGGTTTCTATCACAAATAGGAAGTTCATTTTATCCTATATTGTATGTTAGGAATCAAAGACACAGGGATTGTTAATGTCCTCGGTTAGGCTAAGATAGGGTTAATTTTCACAAGAAGCTGGGAGGGGACAGAGCCAGGATAGCCAACCCAACTAGCCAAGGGGATATTCAATATCATACTGACATCATGTTCAGTATATAACTGGAGGAGCTGGCTGGGAGGTGGGGAGATCACAGCTCAGAAAGGGGCTGAGTGTGGGGTACCAGGTGGTGAGTAGTTGCATTGTGCATCACTTACTTTATATGTTCTTTTATTAGTATGGTTGTTGTTACTGTTTCTTCTCTCCTTGTGTTGTTCTATGAAACTGTCCTTATCTTTCAACCCATGAGGTTTTAGCTTTTTCTTCTTATTCTCCTACCCATCCCACCGAGGGAGGAGCAAGTGGTTGCATGGTGCTTTGTTGCCACCTGGGCTTAAACCATGTCATTAATCCATTTCAACATCAACTGCAATACCATCTGTATCAAACTGTAATAAAAAGCACTATTGCTGTAACTGCAGTAATGATACCACTAACATATGGGACTGCCATTTATATTATCGTTCCTGCTTAATCTGGTGGAGATAGGTGTGGGTGTAAAAAGACTAACAGTCAGATATCACCTTCTAGTTTTCAGTCTATACTTTGCATCACATATAAAGAGAAGTAATCTTTATGCTTGATCATCAAATACAAACTCTTCCAGAGCAAAACAAGTGTTCATTTCAGTGCACAGAAATTGGAGCAGGTGTGGCAGAAGGCCAGCATGGATGAACATAAAGCTCCTAACTGACATCTAACGCAAAAAAGAACTATGAAGTAGGTGTAAGCTGGGACAGACTATCTGAGGAGAATGCAAAGACACTGCCTATGCATATAGGAGTTATGTCAAGTAAGATAAGGCTCAGCTGGAATTGAAACTGGTGAGGGGCCTGGGGGGCACATAGAAGGGCTTCTTTAAGTGAACCAGCAGCAAAAAGGAGGCTAAGTAGAATGTGGGTCCTTTGCTCAGTAGGACCAGGGGACTTAGTGACAAGGGACAGGGAAAAGGTTGAAGAATAGAATATTTCAGTTGGAAGGGACCTACAGTGATCATGTAGTCCAACTGCCTGACCACTTCAGGGCTGACCAAAAATTAAAGCATGTTATTAAGGGCATTGTCCAAATGCCTCTTAAACACTGACGGGCTTGGTGCATTCACCACCTTTCTAGGAAGCTTGTTCCAGTGTTTGACCACAATCTTGGTAAAGAAATGCTTCCTAATGTCCAGTCTAAACCTCCCCTGGTGCAGCTTTGAACCATTCCCATATGACTGAATATCAGGGAGAAGAGATCAGCACCTCCCTTTCCACGTCCCCTCCTCAGGAAGCTGTAGAGCAATGAGGTTGCTCCTCAGGCTCCTTTTCTCCAAACTAGACAAGCCCAAAGTTCCTAGCTGCTCCTCACAGGACATGCCTTCCAGTCCTTTCACCAGTTTTGTTGTCCTCCTCTGGATGCATTCTAGTACCTTCACATCCTTCTTAAATTTTGAGGCCCAGAAGTGCACACAGTACTCAAGGTGAGGCTGCTCCAACGCTGAATAAAGTGGGAGAATCACCTCTTTTTACCAGCTGGTTGTGCTGTGTTTGATGCACCCCAGGATGCGGTTTAACCTTTTGGCTGCCAGGGCACACTGCTGTCTCATATTGAACCTGCTGTTGACCAGCACCCCCAGATCCCTTTCTTCAGGGCTGTTCTCCAGCCACTCCTCTCCCAATTTATACTTGTGCCCAGCATTACTCTATCCCAGGTGCAGAATCCGGCATTTGGACTTGTTACATTTCATCTCGTTAATGATTGCCCAATGCTCCAATCAATCTAGATCCCTCTGCAAGGCCTCTTGTCCCTCAAGAGACTCAACAGCACCTCCCAGTTTGGTATCATGTGCAAACTTGGTAATGGTGCATTCAACTCCTGCATCCATATCATTGATAAATATATTGAACAGAACTGGCCCTAGAGGCCTGAGGAACACTGCTGGTGACTAGTCACCAGCCAGATGTAGCCCCATTCACTACAACCCTTTGAGATCTGCCATTCAGCCAGTTCTTCACCCAGTACACCATGTACCTGCTCATCTCACAGCTGGACAACTTGTCCAGAAGGATGCTGTGAGAGACAGTACCAAATGCCTTCCTAAAATGCAGAAAAACTACATCCACCACCCTCCCTTCATCCACTAGGCGGATGACCTTATCACAGAAGGATATCAAATTAATTGAATAGGACTTTCCCTTTGTGAAATTGTGTTGACAATACCTGATGATCACACTGTTACTCAGTGCCATTTTTGGTTCACTTTTGACTAATAAGATTTGCCCTTGGGCTTCCCAGGTCCCTGAGACTACTCACAGAGACTGTAGGACTGAGGCAGTACCTATAGTAAAGGAAAGTAACAGGGATCATTTGAGCCAACTGGACACACACAAGTCCATGGTAACAGATGGGGTGCACCTGAGGGTGCTAAAGGAGCTGGCTGGTGTCGTTGTCAGACTGCATTCTATCATCTTCCTTGTGGCAACTTGGTGTAGGTTCCTGATGACCGAAAAAAGGCAAAACCCACTTTAATCCTCAATAGGGGCATGAAGGAGGATCAGGGAAACTCAGCGTCACCTCAGTCCCTGGGAAAATTGTACAAGTCCTCCTACACATGAAGAACAAGAGTGACTGGGATCAGCCAGCATAGATTTACTAAGGGTGAATCGTGCCTGACCAAACCCATTGCTTTCTGTGGGGTGACTAACACTGTGGACAAGGGAAGCACAGTGGGTATTATATATCCTGACACTAGCAAGGCCCTTGATACAGTCTCACATAGTCTCTTTATTACCAAATTGGTAAGATATGGACTAGATAGGTGAAAAGTCTGGTGGGTGGACAGCTGGCTGACCTGCTGGAGTGAAAGAGGTATGATAAACAATGCAAAATCCATCTGGTGCCCGGTAACCAGTAGCATTCCTCAGGAATCAGTACTAGGACCAACACAATTAAATGTTTTATTTTAATGATCTGGATGAAGGGATGGAGTGCACTCTTGGCAAGTTTGTGGACAATATCTAATTGACGGTGCCAGTGTAGCAACAGTTTGATATTCCATCAGAGTGACCTGGACTAGCTAGAGAAATGGACTAACAGGAATGTCATGAAGTTCAATACAAGCAAGTGCAAAGTCTTGTCTCAAGGATGGAAAAACCCTATCCAACAGTATAGGTTGGGGGCTGACTGTCTAGGAAGAAGCTCTGCAGAAGAGTGGGTGGAAACATGTGTTTGATGTACAAGGAGAGCCTGAGAAATCTGGGCTCGTTGAGCTTAAAAAGAGAAGGCAAGTGGGAGACCTTATTGCTGTCTACAGCTACCCAGTCGGAGCATAGAGCACAAGACTACATGGAGGTGCACAGCAGTAGAATGAGAGACAACAGACTTAAGTCGGAATGTGGGAAATTCCAGTTGGATAAAATGAAAAATAAATTGCAATGAGGGCAGTCAAATGCTGAAACATGAAGAGGTTGTCCATCTTTGGAGATATTCAATACTGTACTGGACACAGCCCTAGGCAACCTGATTGGACTGGATGACCTTCAGAGTTTTCTGCCAGAACATAAATTTCCATTTTTAATTTAGTTTATTCACAGGCAAGAACTTTTTGAACAATGAGATAGTTCTTTAGTTCTCAAAATGTTATTGACAGAAATGTAATGGTTTTCGAAAGGTTGGACTCAGTCCATATTGGGAGATACTGGCTGTCATAGTGATTTCAACACAGGATCAAACTATGTAGGTGCTCAATTTGAGACTCTTTAGATTTGAGGCATGTTTACTATTTGAAATAAACATGTCAAATATTTATCCAGGAAACTTAAAGTTCCTTTTGGTAGTGGAACTTTTGTAAGAATTGAGTGTCTTTTTATAAATAATTTAAGTTCAAGAAAGGCTACACTTCTGAACGGAACTCTTTCTCCCTCTTATTTGCAGAAAATATTGAATAACTAACTGTATCCTATTGAACCTAAGATTGCTTTGAGAAATTTTGTATTTATTGCATATGCTTTTTAGCATGTATAAACTTAATTTACTCAGCGTGGCTTTCCCCATGTTGTCTTATGGAATCTTTGAAGTAATCAATAGTTACAGAACCCTATGCTCTGTAACTTAGAGTTTGAAAATCACTACTCTGAAACACTGAAAATAAACAGATGTTGCCGTTTAGACAGTTTAGCTAATGCTTGTTCTCCTGATAGGCTAGGAATGTTAACACTACCTATAATTTCCTCCATGATGTATTGGAACCATTTCTATCCCAGTGTAAAGAACTTAGCCCAGTACCCCTGAAATGTTTGACTTGAGCTTTTTTTGGATAACATATGGTATAACATGTAATGTGTTGCACAGATTCACAGAAGTAGAATTATTGTTTCTTTTTATATCAGATTTACTGAGGCTTTGGTTATTTGCAGTCTTGCAATTTTCAATAATCAGTCTTTAAAGGTTTCATCTGTAGTCATTGAATCACTTGAGCCGTCCTTCTTTTACCTTTAAGATCCCGTTTTTGCTATTTCTGCTGCTGACTCAGCCTGACTAGCAAGAGCTGTGACTTCATATTATGTTAGGTGTGCTGCAAGAGGGGAGTCCAATGCAATATGTAATTGATCTTTTTGCAAAGTGCTATCAAATAATTCATTTGCTACATTTCCAAATATGTATGTAGCTAAAAATTCTTTTAAAGTAAGGCTATTGATTCACCCGGTTTCTGTTCATTTTCACAGACTTTATAGTAATAAACTATAATGTATGTGTTAAACACAGAAGCATTAATTAAGGCTGGGAGAAGAGTGTCATATTTCTCAGCAGCCAAGAGAAATGCAGAACTCTATAATCTTTCTATCCAATATAGTTTATAATGAGAGAAAAGTATCTTTATTCAGAAATTTCTTAAAGCAATAATTACAGGCACAGATATAGTTAGGGGCTGTGGAGATATCCTTTTCAGCATTTTTCAGGTATATTTTTAGCAAGTTTATTTGATGTTTATATAGCAGTTGGTATGAAGCCTGGCCAAAGCTACAGTAAATCAAGGTGGTAGACCAGACACCCAAGAGATGTGAACCCTTCCTGAGGGATATCTTTAATTCAGTATCGAGCATGTTGTGCTGCTATAGAAATTAGGCTAAAATATAAAGAATAATAGTTCTTCCACAGGATTTAAAGAAAACAGAGAGATCATATGTGTTAGGAGATTCACGCTCCTTCTCATATTTTTTTTTATTTTAACTCATGTCAACACAGAGTGGAGTAATGAAACTACAAAGTAGAATTGAATGTATTTTCTTATATGGTTCGTGAACACAAACTGTGTATTACACTTCAGGTAAAATAAAAATGAGGAGTTCTTAAGATGTAGCTGGTAGTTAAAACATTGTAATTTTGGGGAGATTGAAGTTTGCAAGCCATGGTCTGAATTCAGTTTTCACAGAACCACAGAATCATCTAGGTTGGAAAAGACCTTGAAGATCATCTAGTCCAACCACTAACCTAACACTGACAGTTCCCAACTACACCATATCCCTCAGCGCTATGTCGACCCAACTCTTAAACACCTCCAGGGATGGGGACTCCACTACCTCCCCGGGCAGCCCATTCCAACACCTAACAACCCGTTCTGTAAAGAAATGCTTCCTAATAGCTAGTCTAAACCTTCCCTGGTGCAACTCGAGGCCATTCCCTCTTGTCCTATCGCTTGTTACTTTGTTAAAGAGACTCAACCCCAGCTCTCTGCAACCTCCTTTCAGGTAGTTGTAGAGGGTGATGAGGTCTCCCCTCAGCCTCCTCTTCTCCAGACTAAACAACCCCAGTTCCCTCAGCCGCTCCTCGTATGACCTGTGCTTCAGACCCTTCACCAGCTTCGTTGCCCTTCTCCGGACACGCTCGAGTAATTGAGTGTCCTTTTTGTAGTGAGGGGCCCAAAACTGAACACAGTAATCGAGGTGCAGCCTCACCAGTGCCGAGTACAGGGGTAAGATCACTTCCCTGTCCCTGCTGGCCACGCTATTTCTGATGCAAGCCAGGATGCCATTGGCCTTCATGGCCACCTGGGCACACTGCTGGCTCATGTTCAGCCGGCTGTCAATCAACACCCCCAGGTCCCTCTCTGACTGGCAGCTCTCCAGCCACTCCTCCCCAAGCCTGTAGCGCTGCTGGGGGTTGTTGTGGCCCAAGTGCAGCACCCGGCATTTGGCCTTATCGAAACTCCTACAGTTGGCCTTAGCCCATCGCTCCAGCCTGTCCAGGTCTCTCTGCAGAGCCTCCCTACCCTCGAGCCAATCAACACTCCCACCCAACTTAGTGTCATCTGCAAACTTACTGAGGGTGCACTCAATCCCCTCATGTAGATCATCAATAAAGATGTTAAACAGGAGTGGCCCCAAAACCGAGCCCTTGGGGACACCACTCGTGACTGGCCGCCAACTGGATTTAACTCCGTTCACCACCACTCTTTGGGCCTGGCCATCCAGACAGTTTTTTACCCAGCAAAGCGTGTGATCATCCAAGCCTTGAGCAGCCAGTTTTGCCAGGAGAATGCTGTGGGAAACGGTGTCAAAGGCCTTACTGAGGTCAAGGTAAACAACATCCACAGCCTTTCCCTCATCCAGTGAGCAGTTTGCCCTGTCGTAGAAGGAGATCAGGTTTGTCAAGCAGGACCTGCCTTTCATAAACCCATGCTGACTGGGCCTGATCATCTGGTTGTCCTGCATGTGTTGTTATGATGGCACTCAGGATGAGCTGCTCCATCAGCTTCCCGGGCACCGAAGTCAAGCTGACAGGCCTGTAATTTCCCAGATCATCCTTCCGACCCTTCTTATATATGGGCATCACATTGGCCAATTTCCAATCTGTCGGGACCTCCCTGGTCAGCCAGGACTGCTGGAAAATGATGGAAAGCGGCTTGGAGAGCAACCCAGCCAGCTTCTTCAGCACCCTCGGGTGTATCCCATCCGGTCCCATAGACTTGTGTATGTCTATGTGATGCAGCAGGTCCCTGACTGTCTCCTCCTGGACTGTGGGGGGGTCATTCTCCCAGTCTCTGTCTTCTGGCTGAGGAGGCTGGATTCCCTCAATACAACTAGTCTTGCTATTAAAGACTGAGGCAAAGAAGGAATTAAGGACCTCAGCCTTCTCCTCATCACTTGTTACTATGTTTCCTCCTGCATCTAGCAGGGGATGGAGAGTCTCCCTGGTCCTTCTTTTTCTGCTCACATACTTATAGAAACATTTCTTGTTATCCTTGATTGCTGAAGCCAGATGAATTTCCAGCTGGGCTTTAGACCTCCTGATTTCCACCCTGCATAGCCTCACAGCCTCTTTGTAATCACTGTGAGTGGCTAGTCCCTTCTTCCAAAGGCTGTAAACTCTCCTTTTCTTCCCTGAGTTCCAGCCAAAGCTCCCTGTTCAGCCAGGGTGGTCTTCTCTGTTGCCGGCTTCTCTTACAGCACCTGGGGACTGCCTGCCCCTGAGCCATTAACGCTTCCTTCTTAAAGAGTGCCCAGCCTTCCTGGAGCGCTATACCTTTCAGGACTGTCTCCCAAGGGATCCTGTCAAGCAGGTGCCTAAACAAGACAAAGTCAGCCCTTTTGAAGTCCAGGATGTCAGTTCTGCTTAGCCCTCTCCTGGCCTCTCTAAGAATAGAGAACTCTATTATTTCATGATCACTGTGCCCTAGTCGGCCTCCAACCACCATATCATCTACCAGTCCTTCTGTGTTCACAAAGAGGAGATCCAGCAGGGCACCTTTTCTGGTCGGTTCCCTCACCAGCTGCGTCAGGAAGTTGTCTCCCACACATTGCAGGAATCTCCAGGACTGGTCCTGCTCTTCTGTGTTGTATTTCCAGCAGATGTCTGGGAAGTTAAAGTCTCCCACAAGAACAAGGGCAAGCGATCGTGAGATTTCTCCTAAATGCCTATAGAATATTTCATCCACCTCTCTGTCCTGGGTGGGTGGCCTATAGTAGACTCCTACTACAACATCTGCCCTGTTGGCCTTCCCCCTGATTCTAACGCAAAGACACTCTACCCTGTCTTCACTGCACTTGTACTCAAAGCAATCATAACAGTCCCTAACATACAGCACCACCCCACCACCTCTCCTTCCTTGTCTATCCCTCCTAAGGAGCTTGTAGCCATCAATTGGCACACTCAGTCATGGGAGACATCCCACCATGTTTCTGTAACAGCCACAACATCATAATTTTCCTGTTTCATCATGGCTTCAAGCTCCTCCTGTTTGTTACCCATGCTGTGTGCGTTGGTATACATGCACTTCAGATGGGCTGGTGTTTTGCCCCCATCCCCCTTCAAATCTAGTTTAAAGCTCTCTCAATGAGCCCAGCTAACTCCTGCCCCAAGATCCTTTTCCCCCTCTGGGACAGGTGTGTTCCATCTAATGCCAAAAGTCTGGTGCCCTGTATACCAACCCATGGTTGAAAAATCCAAAGCCCTGACTGTAACACCAGTCTTGGAGCCACAAGTTCATCTGTTGAGTTCTCCTGTATTCTTTTTCATCCATCCCCCCTACTGAAGGGATGGAGGAGAACACAATTTGTGCCCATATATCATATGGTAATGTAACAAGGAAGTCTGCTGTTTTATTCCAACCAGCAATTTATGTGTTTGCTTTCCTGAATTATGGCTTGTTAACTGCAGCATACGCATTACAAGAGACAAAAGCTGTTCTGTTGTCCAAACCCAGCAATCCAGTATGCCACGTCTCTTTCCTGAAAAATTGCCTTTTCCTGTCTATTGTTCTTTCATGGAGAAGATTTTTGATACTATACATTCTCCTGTCTTGATTTAGCAGAAAAACAAAGAATTACGTTATGAATAGAATTTATTAAAAAAGAGGAACTAACCCTTCAGAAATATAATATAATTGATTGATTATGTCTCTTTATTGGAAGAAGTCTAGAGATTGCTGAGGCCTGCATTACTTGTTTTTGTTGGCAGGGTCCCCTGAAATAAGTCTTCACAATGAGTCTAGAATGTCCTGTTCATGGATTGTGCCAGCATTCATTATCGTTCCTTAACAGGTTGTAAATCAGTACTTCACATTTTCTTCTATCCTTTTTTCTTTCCCCTTGGTTGTTCATCTGCATTTTTTCAATCTGTAGACTGCAGTGATGTCGTTTGCTGTAATTTGGAGACATGCTTTTTATTGTTTTATGAGATACAGATTTTGAATATTTACCTTTTAGTGATACTGTAACAGCTTTATGCAACTATAAAGAATAATATTGGATTTTTAATAAGTAACACTATATTAAGAAAATATTCTGGTTTACCAGAATTTGAGTTAGATGAGGACAGTAATGATTGGAACTTACAATTTGATTCTTGTTTTCTGTAGAATTAGTAATAATACTAATTAGCTTCTACAGCATAAAAAATTCAAAGGAGTTCAGAAACTCTGTAGCTGTTTCAATATTGAAGATGAGGTATTCTGCTATAATGCGATGAAAAACAGGACACTGGACTGTTCTGAATTTTTGTCTGGATAAAGAAAACAATTCAGATTTTTGTCACAAGTAACGGTGAGATTGAAGGTTGTATTGAAAACAAAAAAAAAACAGACTTCAGTGCACAGAAGATCAATAAACATGCAAGCAGTGGACTAATTTAGTATTGTGGAGAAAGAGCAAAGGAATTTTTGGCATCTTTTCTGAAAAAAAAAAATAAAAAAGAAGAAAAAGGGGTTTGTTGATGCTGTGGGCTCTCCAGAAGTTGGCAGACAGCAAAGAAGAATGAGTGAGGTAGCTGTCATTTTGGAAGTAGTGTCACTGAGCTAACAGTGCAATAGCTGAGATGCTGGTAATGCTACTGTCAACATACTGCTTCTATTTCTCAGGCTGTTTTGAAAAAAGATTGGTCAGTGTCTGCACATAGACCCCTGTTGTGCCCTTTGAGATGCATTCGATGATGCTGAGCTCACAGGAGACATCTTTTGAATTGGGAGCACAACATGCTGATACAGGTTAATAGAGCCCTGTGTATCTTCACTTTGAATAACCTTATATGCATCTGTGAGTATAAATGGGGTTCCATACTTTGCTATTGATATGCAGGGAAACTTTTTTCTTTGTTTTCAGAAGATTATGTGATGAGTGACTTGTAATAAAAATTCTGTAGACCAAATTAGTTTTTTATTGACACTTCTACAACCCCTGTGCTTTCCCTGAGGAATGTTTTAACTTACTTTCATTTTATTCTTTTGAAGATCAAGAAGATGCATGTGCTATGGCAGGCCTGAAGAAGCTAAAAACATTAACATTTATTTATGTGTTCAGCACAGATACAACTGTGTTCATCCCACAGGCACAAAACCAAAATGGCTAAGCCAGGAAAATAGTTAGTGTAGATTGTTTTCATAGTTGATGGAAAAATACAGAGAATCACTCAATCCTAACACTGGAATCATGTTCTGAAGGTGTTGTTTTTCTTCTCTCTTTATTAAAAAAGTGCCTAGGAGAACTTTGACATTCCAGTTAAGTGCCTACAACTGTTAAGGATAAACAAGGACTATATTACCCTGGAAAGAAAATGGGACTATTTCCACTGCCTAAGAACATAAAGCGTCAAATTAAGTCTTATTACATATTTATTTACTCTATATTCCCTGCATTCTTTCATTACCTGCCCCATTTTCATGTCATAGTATCTTTAAGCTATCAGATAGCTCAAGATATTGGTGTCCGGCCGCACTCTAGCCACACTGCCAATTACTACTGTTTATTGGTGAAATATATGCAGATAGCTTTCTGTTACATGTCCTTAAAGTATAGCACTACTCTGTGGACAATAAGTGATAACTTTTACAGAATAGTAATATCTTGGAAAATGGAAAATTTTCAGTCTTCCTGAAAATATATTTATTTTTATCCTTGCAATTAATTGTTAACATGATTGAAAAAGTGTTTATTCTTATAAAATGAATAAATTTAAAATGTACTTGCTGTTTATAAGTTGGGTTTTTTTTCATTTAAGAGTGGCACTTGCATGTAATGCATTAATGTTGATATTCATCCTAATTTTGAAAACAGCGGTCCAGGACTATGCAAAATTATTAATTTTCACTAATTTAGATTCACAGTAACTGTGTTTTATTTACAAAACAGGTATTTGCATGCACAAATAGCTAAGGGAGTGGTATATTCTGTGATCATAGTTCTGTACTCATGATGGTCTGTGATATATCTGTAGTTTGGATGTTGACTTTATGGAAATCTTAAGTTTTAATGCCTTAAGGTTTTAAAATGTTGAGTTTGGGGTTTTTCTGGGGTTTTTTTCCCCACTGAAATGCGCAGTCATAATGCTTAATTAATATAGATTAATTTAATCTCTTAAAAAAACAGTCATGTAAGCCCAGGTGTAAACTCCTATACTGTGTATAAAAGCAAGTTTCCATCACCAGCAGAAAGGCAGTGTGAGTGTTTTCATACAAAATTGCTACCTAGGTATATTTTACAATGAGAGTAGACAGCTTGAGTCTGGATCCATTCCCAAGTAGTGCTCTGACGTCTTGGAGTCTATTAGAGCAACAATGTCAGCTTTTCAACAGCTGGTTATTAAGATAAATAATGGAACAAAAAGCATAATCAGAGGAAGAACGTTAGTAGGTGTCATGGTTTGAGCACAAAGAGCAACTAAGTACCATGCAGGTGTTCACTGCCCCTCCTCCCCAGCTCTGGGAAGGAGAAAATAATGCAAAAGGCTCGGGAATTGAGATAAGGACAAGAAGGGGTAGCTCACCCATTACTGTCACGGGCAAAAGACAGACTCATTCAGGGAAGAAAACAGAACATAAATTTAATTCAGACACAAACAACAACACGTAACAGAGTAGGACAGTGAGAAGCATTACCACATCTTAAAAACGCCTTTCCCCACCCCTCCCTTCTTTGTGGGCTCAGTTTTGTTCCAGATATATCTACCTCCTTTCCCTCAGCGGTGCAGGGGGCGGGGAATGCGGTCAGTCTTGCCGCTTCTTTCTCCTGGGGGTGTGGGGAACGACTCCTCTCATTCTTCCCCTGCTCCCTCGTGATTCTCCTCCTACAGGAGACAGTCCACAAGCTTTCTCCGACATGAATCCCTCCCATGGGACTAGCGTTTCCCTAGCTGCTCTGGCATGGGTTGCTCCCACATGTTGCAGTCCTCCCAGTGCTGAGCTACAACAGCAGAGGCTTCTTCTTCCCACAGAGTCCTGGTCTTCTTCAGGTGCAGCTGCCTGCTCCAGCGTGGGGTCCTCCACACGCTGCAGGTCAGCATCTGCTCCACCATAGATCTCCATGGGTGGTGGGGGGGCAGCCCTGCTTTCCCACCATGGGCTGCAGGGTGGCTCTGCTCCAGTGTACCACCCCTCCTTCCTCCTCCTTTCCTCCACTGACCTTGGTGTTTGCATAGATGTCCTCCTTACAACTCCTCCTCACAACTCCCACTCCACCTCCCAGATTCCCCTCCTTAAATACATTATCACAAGGGCACAGCCATCATCGCTAATTGGCTCAGTCTTGGCCAGAAGCGGGTCTGACTTTGAGCGGGGGGAGCTTTGAGAAGCTTCTCACAGGGGACCACTGCTGTAGCCCCCTTCCCTGATACCAAAAACCCTGCCACACAGACAAACCCAGCACAGTAGGAAAGAAAAGTTAAAAATATACGGTAATAGCACATTAAAATATTTTTCCACACTTATGAGAAATACATGAGTATTTGGTATGTATGTGTAGTTTGTTGAGAGGAAATCTGTTGGATATGCTAATGAGATATACACTATATAGTACATTTTATATATATTTTTTGTCACTCTTACACTGATATTTCTAGTAGCTAGTTGCAGGTATTTTATGTGAGAGCATCACATGTTTGTTGTCCCTCTCACAAGACCATGCCTCTCCTCACAGTGACTGAACATTCAGCAAAGAAGTTTCTGGAATATAGGGCCAGGTGAGCTGAGAATAAAAGAGTATAAAAGAAAGAAATGAAAAGATGTGCAGTGCAAGCAGGGAGTGGGAGACTGGAGAGGCTAATCTTCAGAGGTAATAGAGAAATGAGAGAGGGATCCAGAGGAAACTGCACAAATCATTGCAACAGACTAAGCCATGGAGTTGTACTCCAGCAGTCCTGAGAGACAGGGTAGGTTCTGCATGGTTGTAAACACATTTCTGTGGTCAGTCTCAGTTCTGGGCACTCTTACTGGAGAAGTCTTGGGTTCTAGTGTCTGTGGTAGTAAAGCCTTCCTCCAGAAATTACTGTTTGTCAGCACAGGGGTGCTTGGTTTAAGGAAAAACTGCAGAAACATTTGCCTGAAAATCCTGGTTCACTTACTGCTTTGTCACAGTTTATTTCAGGAGAGGTGTGCATGTGTGTAGAAACAGAGGAAGAATAGCATCTTGACTGAATGAAATTTTTATATAAGTGACAGCATACGCCTTCAGTTGCTGTAGCTGAATAACTTTTGTAACAGATGCATTGTGGAATACACCTTCTAAAATGCAAGTTCTGTGGAGCTGATTTCATATTTTGGAGCATTTCATGATATTAACTAGTGTGACAGAGGAAGCAATGATTCAATTATTTCTAGTTAAATATATTTTCATTTACATTTAGGCCTTTATGTAAAGTATTCATAAAGAACTAATTCTGGAAGATGTTATCATGCTGTTTTATTCATAATAAGAACACAAACGTAGAAGTGAATGTTATGGAAATATTGTTTAAAGTTCTGTTCTTAAGGCTTGTGTAGTCAGAATAACTTTACAGCTTGCATATTGGGAATCAGTAAAAAAATTAATGTATTTCTTTGGATTTTTCTTTTTCTAAAACAAACCATACATTCTCAGTTTGGTGTTGAGATTAAAGGAGAGTGATGAATGATGCAATATGTGTTAAAAGATGTGCTTATTTTAGATAAAATAACACAGTAAGGCATTTACAGATCTTGAATTTGAAGACTTAGATTCTACTAATGCTTTGCTTCACAAAGAAGATGTACTCCAGTGTACATCAAGAATTAAACAGGGTGCTGAAAAATTATAGTGCCTTTTTGTCACAGAAAAATGTTCCCTGTTCTTTAGTCAAAAAATCATGTTACTTAGATTTTATTCCTGACAAGATCAAAAACTAAACCAGTATACTTTTCCATGATTGCACCCGTTGTTATTTGTATAGAAAATAATGTTGGAATGGAAGATTGAAGTGCAGCATTTCTTTGGATTGCTCAAAACTGAAAGTTCATATTACATATATGAAGATAACACTAGTTTTATTCATTGCTTTATGATTATTGCTTGTAAGTACTATGGTGATTTTAACTAAATTTCTGACATCCCAGTCTAGGTTTCCCCTATTACATTAATTAGCAAACTCAAGCAGAAAAAAGAATGCAGAGTGACTTGCTTGTCTACAGATGCCAGACCACATGTAGCTGAAATAGTAACATGTAATTTGCACTTCCACTGTGCATACTGTACACATACTTCTCCATTTATATGGAGAAAACGGTCTTTTTAACACTGTCAGACATTTGTAATTGATATTTAAACACAGCTGCTAGTGTTGATCATGTTATTGCTATAAAGGCATACACCTGATGAAAACTTCCTTGATAGCTTGTTCTCTAAATGGTATGCTTGAATAATATTAACTCTCATGCACATCTTGGCACATCTGGACTGTTTGGTCTTCTGTGAATCATTCCAGTAATTTGTTAATTCCATTAAAAATTTGTCAAGATACAGATGGTAATTTGCAAACAAAATAAAGGTGTTTTATCATACTAGAGGTATTTGCCAATTGCCTTATAATACTAGTCAACATAGTGTGAGACTGTGTAACTTCTGACTCAGATGCCAAAACAGTAATACAAAAAGGAAAACCATATTTGAGAAACTGTTGAGTTCAAGAACTTAGCCAGTATTTTGTTTATTTATAGGAAAAATAACTTTTTAAATGGTAGTGATGTTGTTTTGGAACTTTATTATAAAGTGTGTTATCAGTTTTATTTTATTTTCTGAAGTAAAGAAAGACTCTTACAAAAATAGTAAATAATGTTAGCTCAAGATGGCCCATAAGTGCACCTGCAGATGCTATAAAAATGCAAACATAGCACACAAAAATATAATTTTGTTCTTCGCATCTGAAAGGGACAGATAAAATCCTTGGTACATTAGGAAAGGAACCGGCAGAGGTGTAGAAATTTTATTTATTATTATTATTCTAGCTCTCTGTCTCTAAAACTGCAAACCTTAATTAAAGTTTTGGTTTACTTCTTTGCATGTGTTTAGAGGAATGGAATTTTTATAAATTTGTTCATATTAGCTGTGTTTATCATAGGCTTTTTTCTTAGGAACAAGACTTCTTCTGTTGGTCTCCACATCAGTATCTTTGAATCTACTGAACAGTTTTAAACACATTCAGCAAGGTTTTGGTCCAGTTTTGGTCACAAATCCAAAACACAGCACCATGTGGGCTGCTATCAAGAGGGTTACCTCCAGCTCAGCCAGATCCAGTACAGTGTTACAGATGTAAAATCTACTATGTGTTGTGAAAATTGGTGAGTGGTGGAGAATAAAAACCCCCTGATTACTTTCCATTGTTTAATGTGAGCCCAATTTTACCATTCTGTTTGGCCAGTCAACCAGCCATGTACATGCTGCAGAACCAGGCCCAGGAACTGAACATGCTGTAGACTGTGGGTAATGAAGGGAGGTTGAGGAAAGAACCCTGAGGAGACAGTGTCTTAGAGCTGTAAGTAGGAAAGCAGAGGTGTCAGGCAAGTACAAAGACCTCATTCTACTCTGCAACTTACTGAACAACGTTTCTTGCATGGACTAACAGGATAGGAGGTTTCAAAATTCTGAGATTTTAGGAAGAATATTTTCTATTCTGAGTTTAAATTTAGGCTTCCCTTTTTCACATCATTGTTGTTGTAATGGCTAAATTAATTTAACATAATAAAATTGTTAAACACACTGATAATTTACCAGAGCAGACAAACAAAATAGGCTGAAACAATTTAACAGTTTATTGCCTCTAAGGCAGTAGTTCTGGTGGTCCCACTTTGAGTCATAAGTGCCTGCACTTTCCCGTGCATATATCATGCTTACTCTCTCAGTGAGCCATTCAGTTTGCCAATCCAATGGGAGGCTAAGCTAGCAAAAGTCTGAAGTGTGACTTGTATTGAGTCCAACACAATGAAGAACTTCATGGCCAGGAGCTGGCAAAGGTGGACCGACCCTTTTAGTATCAGCAGGCTGTTAGATTGGTCTAGGTTTAGATGATCTTGTTTAAGCCTTCTTTCTCTAGTGTACAATTGAACTAGCAATGCCAGGAAAACAAATGGCAAGATTTCTAAGACAGGAATAGTGTTAAAAGTAGTAGCTATAAAGGAGATGGCTAGATAAAAGGGTGAAGATGACAACCACATGTAGATGTCCAGGACAGCCAGACTGCACAGGTACTCCATATCATCAGGAGAGAGAAGGAGCAGTCCCTCCAGAGGGTCATTTGAAGCATGTACATTAAGATCCTCCGTAGCATGCACATTATGATAAAAATCACTCTCTAAAGAAAACTAGCTCTCTTTTGCTGATCCAGGGAGCTTAAGGAGACTAACCTCCTAACTTAAGTGCCTAAAAAGTTAGCCTATGTGATACGCTCTCCAATGTCTCTGAAAAATTTCAAACTGAATAAAATTATATCTTATGGGCAAAGAATAGAAAATCAGTATCTGATGAATATATATTCAGAAGAGTAAAGAATCTGAATGAGCTGGCAATGCAAAGTGATACCCAAAAGCACAGACAAAGATTAAGAAATATAATAATCTTAAAACACACATTCTCCTTGAGCAAAAAAAAATGTGGTCAGAGAATTAATTTTTTCAAGGCAGTGCAGCCACAGACCTTTCTTTATCTGAAGATATTGTTGCAATCCCTTGATCTCATTAGCATTTTTACCTCTTTTCTACTGGAGATACACCTAATCATACACTTACATCGCTGTAAAAGGAATAGATAGGAAATGTTTGTCACTCCGCAGTTTTATCCCTGATCTTTACAATGTGATTGCCCAACAGGAGACTTAACTGAGCACTCAACAAACAAATGGTCTGTGATTCAAGTGGTGTGTAAAATGGTTTCATTGCCACTTACCAACAAAGCGGTGATGTTGAAAATGCCAACAACCTTACTGATTTGGGGGAAAAAAAAAAAAAAAAAAAAAGTCTGTAATTTGCACAGTAAAATATGGCAGAATGGTTTTCGTAATTTCATTAAATCTTTTTCTAACTGCATATTTTTACACTCCCTGTGTTCTGTGCTTCAGAGTCTTGGAAAGCAGATGTGTTGAAAGACAGTAACAGTAATCAATAACTGTAAAATGGAGGAGCCCTATGAAGCAGACCAAACTGCTTTACGTCAGATGTGACTGCAGCAGGTTTTACTTCCATTTGTTTCATAGATACTATCTTCCAATAAAGATTGGAATAAATTAGTTTATGTTAGCAATCATGTAATAGCAATGTTAAAATTTCTAGTTATAAATAGTATAACTTTTTCTTTTCTTCAAATAAAATTAAATTTATTAGTGAAGAGAGAATAATCTGATCACAGATATCAAAACCAAGAACTTTTGAGTCTTAATCCTATTACTTTGGAAAACATAGCTTAATTTCCTTTCTTCAGTTTCCTGTATATAAAACTAGAAAAACACCATTCATTTTCTACATGCTCACAGATTTTCCAAATCTAATTAATGAGTATTTGAGAAGTAATATATACATACTCTTTACTCTTTGCTGCACAGAACTATTCCAGTAAAAAAACCTTTCAAAATACATCAGCTGCATAGGGCATATTATGAAATTACAATTTAGGCCAAACATTAGCCTTTAACATTATTTTTTGTCAAAGCTTATCCTCTCCTTCCTTGGAGAAAAGTCATAATGCAGAATTTAGGACAGCGTAAGTTCAAGCTTAGTTTTCAATGCTCAGAATAATTGGCCACAGAAAAACTTTCAGGTTTTTTTGAAAGCCAGTCATTTTCTAGTGAGTGTCAGTCTCAAGCAAGGAGGTTGGTTCCTAAATTAATAAGAGTACCTAACTGTTGGTTCCGTTCACAGTCAGCAGGGAAGGACAGATGTCTAATTTGGTTGAATTAGATTACCGTTGAGAGATCCATAATAACGTTTATAGGAATTAAGTTCAATAGTTAAGCTCTCATCCTAAACCCTATTTCACATAGACCTTTTAGGTGGAAAAAAAAATCGTTATTTCAGTTATTTCTTTACACGTAAAACTAAACAGTCTTGATTTTATTTTAAAAGTTTTGCAGGGTTTTTTTTAAACAATGGAGGAACAGTTCTAACTATTATTTTGATGTCTGCAACTTTAAAAATACTATTATTTTATTTAAAACAGCAACAGCTGGTCTTTGCAACTTCAAAATGGGTGTGGAAAATACTATACAACTTTCTTTAATTGTTAACTCCATTTACTTAAATCTGCATATTTATCACTGTTTAAAAATGTCATTGGAGCATGCTGGGGAAGCATTTTTGTGAAGAGTACCTTGAAGATTTATATAGCTCTAGACATATACAGCTCAAAAGCACAATAAGCTTATATTTGTTTGCAGGGGGTTTAATTCCACTTACTACCTGGGCAGTCAATTTCTTATACTTTTGGAGTTAACAGAGTGATGATAATTAAACCTCACATTTAATTCCATTATCTGCTCATCTACTCTGTGTCCTAAAATGCACATGAGTTTCCAGAATATATGAATTTGAAATACATCACTTAATTGGAAAGTAATGAATATGTTTTTTCTGAGACATTCTTATTTAAAATCACAGAAGATTACAAATAGGTTACAGAATTATGTACAATAAGGCTGCAAGGGAATTGAAGAGGTTATCTAGGCCTTTCCATGATCCAAGAGAGAGAGCACTAAATGTATGTGCTAGGAAATGCTCACCTAATCATTTTTAAATTCGCAGTCTCCTAAACCAGCTTTTCAGAATCTTCTGTATGGAAGGGTTTTCTAATATCTTAATTGTTATTACCATAATTTAAAACTAATTCTTCCTGTTCTGTGTACACTCACAATAGAGAATGAATTACTATGATTCAGATTCCTGTGTTTCTGGAAATTGTTAGTGTCTTCCATTAAAACTACCTTCTTTGAGACTCGTAACCACAGTTAATTCATTTAATCTTTGTATTTTGCAGATCCTGTAGTCTTTTCCTGATTTGTCAATGAGAATCCCATGTGAAACAATGTCAATGACATATTAGAGTGAAGATACAGGGAATTTACTGGTTTGTTTCCTACCTGCAAAGCTTTTTGCTCTCTCAAGGAAAGGAAACTACTGCATGGAATGTACTTGTATAATTACTGGTCAGCGCTTAGAAGTCCCCATTGAATTTTGGACTTCAGTGTCTCAGATGCTGTATTAATATATATTTCAGAAAAAAACTTGGCTCAAAGTCTTTAAACAGGTGACAAAGATAAACAAAGGAAGAGAAAACCAGACACAGGACAGGGAAATTGTGCTCTGTGTTGTGTATCAGGTCGGTAGCAAGGCTAGGAAGTTGCAAGTGAGTTGGTCTGTTAAGCAGTTATGCAATTGTAGGAGGCAAAAGCAGTGCTTCCATTCTGTGGCCCTTTTCAAACTGATTGGATTGTCTTTTCTGAAGAATAAATAATGGCAAAGATACACAAAGCTGAGCTAATGTTACTGAGATATCCTTAACATCTGCCTTCTCTTTTTGATTCCTCATAATATTTGAAGTATACTGCAAAATTCAATATATCTTTTTTTGTGCTTTTTTGTTTTCTAAAGGTGCCAAATGATCAGGAGATGATGAATTGTGAACAGTGTGGAAACAAAGCTTCTAGATCACATTTAATATGAGGCAAAATGTTCCACCAATCATTATACAAAATAATTTTTAAGATATAAGAGCACTCTTCCCAGGAAGTAGAGAAAAAGTAATAAAGACATATATTCTGGGGATAAATTATTATCAGATTGCTGCCAAAAGCAGTGCAAGGGACAGTGCTGAGAGATGACTGGGACAGGGCTGAAGCTAGGATGCTGAGTTGTGCAGCGGGATGGAGAAGGGAATAGAACTGCGGTAAGGAAATGCAGAGAGCAGAAGCTGGAGGCAGCCTACAGTACTTAAGAGTTGTACTGTACCCTGTCAGAGTGATCACCTTTAATCCTGTAGAGAGGTGTTGATATACCTCCTGGAAATCATGAGATTCCTCTCTCTCTTGATTCCTGCACTGTGCAAACAGAGCATCCTTACTAAAGCTCCATCTTTTACCATCTGCCCTGCTTTTTCCTTTATTCTCTGCTGCACTCTCAGGGAGGTGCTGACAGCATTTCACAGAAACATACTCAGAGAAAATACTTCTCTGACCAGGGTTGAAAAGGAGAGGAGGGAGTTCGAATTGGTGCTGGAAAGGAGAGAACTGTCATTTTAGCATAGAGAGTTACTGCAAGATACCTGAAGTTAAATCTTATAATTTTTTCAGCAGGGTTTCTCAAAGGACTTATTTAAACAAACATATCTAAGCAGAAATGGATGCCTTTAGGAAAAGCAGAATATTTACATTGTTGTACTTTCTACCCAGCATTTTTCTCTCTTCAGAGTCCACAGGGGAAGCTGGCAAATCCTTTGATGGGAGATCACTTACTATTGAATATGCAGGACATGATGCTAGAAGGAACCATTTTCCTTGCTAATCTAAATACATACTGTGGTAGGGTAGATCCAAGGGATTATTCAGTCTTCTAGATGAGACCTGAGTGTCAAGGTACTAAATGTCTGTCAGAAGACTGTTGCAGTTTTCTGAAGACTAATGAACCTATGTTTCCCTCCAGATTACAATTACAGCAATTTGCATTGTGGGCACCTTATCTACTTTTTTTCATTTGGTATGTAGCTTTCTTAATTTCCTCATCTTAAAATAAATACAGTATCAATATAAGTTTTTAGGTAACTGCTGTATTTGTCTTTATGCATAACTGTATTTTATGGGGGTGATTTTTGCATTTATTTGAGTTTATACGACACATTAAGGTTCCCATAGAAAGAAGGTGCTGCAAAAATGTTAACTGTTATGATGGCAAAATTGAACCAAGTAGAAATTCTGTGTTTTCACTTTATTTTCAGTTTTAATTTTAAATTGGGGTAACCACAAAGCAAGATTGGGGAGATTTAGAATGCCTCTGAAATGGCAGTCTTTTATACAAAGAGTTGTCATGCTTGTTGGAATCTAGACTTGTGAATTTATTGACTTGACAAAAACACTGAAATCTGTTTTAATGCTGAGTGTTAGCAGTAAGATGTGGAGCAAACCATGGATATGTATCTCACCTGTGGCGTAGTAAAGACTATAAAGTTGAGGTCTTATCCACAAGATCTGGGCCATGTCCTAGGGGAAGCAGTCTGTAGTGGAAATATTCAACCATGATTCTGTAACTAATGCTGTTTCGGTCATATCTGAATAATAAACCATGAAAATAAACCTAAAAGGAACAAGTTTGTGGCACCAATTGCCAATTGTCATATTTTTTTAAAAATATGACTGAATTAATCCCCATAATCTATGTGTGTGTGAGTTTGTATTTTAAAATGTTAGTTCTGTGGCCATGCACAGGTAAGAGGAAAAATGATAGAAAAAGTTGACTTTTGCTTCTTACAGATTAGGAAAATTGCAAAATTTTCAAAGTTTTCATTGTCATTTCTTGACACTGTACCCACATTTTGAGCAGTTTCTTGTAGCTTTCCTTTCATATGAAAAAATCTATTCTATCTGGAGAATACTAACCACTGATTTTCATGTGAAAAATTGTCCTTTTAGATATATTCAGAACTATTGATTCTGTATTGCATTTAAGGTAATGAATCAATTTGGTAAGAGATGAATCCCCTTGTGTTCTAGCCGGTCCTCAGACATTAGAGGGTCTAGGGAGCAAGTGGACTTATCTCTTAATAGGTATGCCAGTTATGGCCTTAACTATAGGCCTGACACCAGATGCCTGAAGAGCCCGTTTGCTGTAGGTCTGCTTGCATTCAAGAGAAGCAGTCAGGTTCACAAATACTGCAGTTTATTCTATGCAACATCTACAGATTCTTTGCGATTGCCTACGATAAATGCACAAACTGTAGGTTGGCTATATAGCACTACACACAAAAAAACCTGATTGCAATCACACACACTTAATTCCCGGGTAATCACTCAGCGTAGCCAAGGACCCAAACCTTACCTAAAGGTGTCCCTTCTTGGGGGGGGGTGGGGGTGGGGGGGCAGGCGAGGAACACAAACCCATCGATCTGTCCCTCTGATTTGGTGTTGGATTATGTAGTTAGATACAAACTCGGGGTAGTCTTCATCTAAGTATGTATGTATGAGTGGGTGGGACTGTGGTCAACCATTGTTTCTTGAGTAACAACACAGCACATTCCTTGGTGCAAGGTGTGCGCTGTTTTTGTGGGAAAAGAAAAAGAATGAAGGATAAGGTCTGCAGAGTACTGCAAAACAGTCCTTGAGAGAAGGGGAAGAGCAGGAGATAAATCTGCATAGTTGTGTCAAATGTTCCTTGAGAAAAGTGGAAGAATGGCACCGCGTGGCCTCCACCTCGCTTCACATTCCTCCTTGGTGCCACGGCAACACAAATCACTGGATCTCCATCCCATCCTGTGTTTGTTCTGGGCACCATGTGTTAAGGAAATGTGTGTTTTGCAGATTTTTCGCTGTTTTGCTTTTCCCACACTTCCAACATGTGCAGCCTCAAAATATGGATTTGTTAATTTTCTTGCCTTTTCCCTTATGAAGAGGAGAGATCTTCTCACAGCGAGTCTTTAAATATCTAGTAATGTTTCTTGCATTTTGCTAGAAATGCTTCAGAAGTTTGAAGCATCTAAAATGTCATTAAAGATGCTTGCTCATGATTATGTTTTGAATCTTTCATAATTTGCATCTACAGTACATGTGGCAGAAGAATTCAAGCTAAAAAGAAGCCCATATATATTAGGAGTGCAGTTGAAGGAAATTTACCTGAAGGTATAACGTGGTCATTGAAGACTGTTGATTATGCGTGCTCAGAAAGAAATTCCATATAAAAAGATTCTGTGAAGTGATTTCAGAAAGTATAACACTGTTTTAGTCAAAGCGCATTTCTTTGTCTCAGTGTTTAGACACAGAGTTCCTTCTTTCTATTGCAAAACAGTTGTAAAAAGGAGAGCATCTTTTTCAGTAGGAGCAAGTTTCCAAGTGCAGGCATCACAGAAAAATACAGGGAATGGGTTCCTTTAATAGTATCATCTTCTGTAAAATCCTGCAAAGGCAGAAAAGTTCAGGTCAGTAGGTTATGGACATACGGCAGCTCTTTACATATTTTCACATGCAGAGATTTATATGCTGTTTGTCACAATCCGTTCTCTAGATAAACAAGTTACATAAGTTATCCACTTCTTCTCCAAATCAAAGCCTGTTTGCTATGTCCAAATAATGCTACTGTTCCTCAGAGGGGTGGTGTTACATTATTTAAGGAGCGAATGAAGTAGCGTTTGCTCTTAAAAAGACTGTCTCTCATCTTCTGACATGGCTTGCAAAGGAAAGAAGGTTATTTTTTATGGGTGGCCTTCAATATCAAAATACAGGTGAATTTATAAAAAAGGAAATACAGAAAAGAATGGAAATTCAGTGAATTGTCATTAAAGCTATCAAAGCAGACTGTTCAGTCTATTTTTCTTTTTCCTTTTTAACATCACTCCTTTATTGCAAAGGTAGTTAAAATGGAAACTTTATTGTAAGTGAAATACATTAGAATTGAGATTAGGTCTTATTTTTCTGTGTGGTGGATTGTTTAGTAACATTCAAAATCTGCTGCTAACAAAAGGACACAATAACATGGTTTGGATTTTTGGTTTTGGTTTATCATATTCTGTACCTAAGTTGACCCAAAATATGTTTTCATTTCTGACTGACTTCTCTTGTTCTGGTTTATGTGAACTGAAGACAGCGACAGGAGTAAACCTAATGTGATTGTTCACATTTACAGTAGCAACAGGCTTGAAAATCATGCATGAAATGCTCTAGATTTGTGTTTTTCATTAAATACCTGAAGAACATAGAAATAGCGTAATCATGTCAGGAGTCTAAAGCATGCTTATAAAGTTTATCAATAACTCCATATAACCAATCTATCACCATTTACTTAGTTAGAATTTTTTTACTGGGTTGTGGCAATTCAGATCAAATTCTATTTTATCTTTCTATGTCCACTATATCACATATCTGAAAAAATACAACAAAAATGCATAGTACTTTATCAAGTGCTGCTAAGCAAAGGCTACAAGAAGGATTTTAAATACAGATAAGTTGTTCTTGAACTTATCACATTTTTTATATGGCCACATGATCTGTACTAAAATTCCTGAAAATATTTTCTCCCACAGTTTGAACTTCTTTATCTAACAATTCACCTTTTATAGAAAATGCAGACTTCTTTTACTTTCTAATGGTATAATCCTGAAAATTAAATTTTCTCTAGGTATTGTTTCCCATTCAACCAAGACATTAGAAGGTGTAAAATACTAAACTTCAGATATTTTTAATATAGAGATTGAAAATGCATGATGGAGATAAAATAAATGCAAAGGTACTGTACAGCGCAGCTTCTACTGATGAAGCTGATTCATATATATCTTGTCTTCCAAGTTCATACACAAAACTTTGTATTTTTCCCTTCTTTCAGAGGACTTTCTGATTTGTTGTAGCACAACATATTTCTAAATCCTCAATAGATGATTAAAACTAGCCCAGTATGGACTACAATAGCCTAGGGACTAACTTCAACACCTATATTGGCACTCTTTCTGTGAGTGATCACTGAATAGTGTTCATCTGGAAATCTAAACCACAAAACACTACAATTTTTAGTAGTATGGTTTGGAAGGACAAATATCAGGTTTACAACCAGTTACCTCTAGTTGCCTTTTTAGAATCAAGATGACACTGGCAGCTGTGTGAGTTAGAGCAGCCCTTGAAGACCACATGCCACTGCCTAGTGTATCATAAGCACAAAGATCATGTAAAGCTAGCAGTGACTTGCATCCCAGTCCTTGCCTCCCTGCTCGCAGACAGCAATCAGGGCCGTTGTGTTGGGTTTCATGAAAAAAGACTAAATCAGGTTTCTGGTCATTCTTTAGTCCTGACTGGGGCCTTTTTGTCAGAATTAGATTTTGTTTGACATCATGTCAACTATTGTCTGACTATAATACAAGAATTGTTGAGCATGGTATGGTCCAAGAACAATGGAAAACTTGATAAAGAACTTTTGCAAATACCAATTTTAGCTTCACACATTTGAAAGTATGTAACATTTTTAAATTAAAGAGCTTAGTTCTGGATCATCTTTAACACAGACATGGAAGTTCTGAAGCTTGGAAAAGCAACTCTCTGGTCATCTTTAGTTGTTTCAGTAGAAGCTTATATATCCCATATTCAGCACATCTTGTTCAAAATAATTTATGAGTACAATATTAGTCGTATTATTTTCCAGTTTGATTAAAGTTTTATAGTAATGTTGAATTTGTTAAGTGTTACGTGCACATATAGTTGTTTCTCAACTGTAGCAGAGTTATAAAATAAAAAATCTTAGAAAGAAAATCCATACTCTATGTTAACAGGTATTCTATTTAAATGTGTATACATGATACAGTTTAAAAACACTATTTCCATCTTAGAAGCATGTTCTGAATATTTATGATATACTATTGTCTGCTTGTGCACTTCACAGTGCCAGTTGTTTATTTGAAGTAATAGTTGAGAATCTGCTTTGGTTAGGTTCTAGGTATCTACAACTGTTCAGAAATATTGAAAAAATACGAAGTATTTTGTCACTATTGTCCATTGTATGAACTATTTAGATATAAGAAATGCATTATGTAGGTGAATGCCAATATGTTTCCATATGTTTAAAGTATAAAAAATGGGCTATCATCAATTAGCACTTTACTGAAAATCTGTAGAAAGCTACACAGCTCAGGTGTTTAACATATGCTTCCATAAATGCATACAGCGATAGAAGTGTGACAGACTGCTATTGGAAAGAAAAAAGTCAACTCTTTCCCTCTGACTTCCTTTTTACTTTTTTTTTTCTTTCACAATTTTTTGGTTTATTTGAAGTTTCACAGTAGTTCACAGAGCCTGGGGAATAATAAATTGTCCTTCAAGAGAAAGAACATGGTGCAAAGAACTCTTGGATACCACTTTCCCCTAACTGTGCCATACATGTAACGCTACTGTATTCTATAGCAATTGGTTTCTGTTAGTAAACTGCAAGCTGTCTTGTCTGACATTTTGACATTTTCTCTTGAAAAACTTGAAGATTTTTTTATTCCCTGTAGATTTTTGTAATTGTTTGTTTATTTGTCTGGAGGGAGCAAACACATGGAAAGAATAGGTTTATATCATCAAGATGTTTCTTTTAAATCCTCTCCCTTATCCTAATTCCAAAGAAAAAGACCTGCTGTCATATATTGCATTTATGCTGTTTCTGCATAATGGAAGAATGTCTACTGCTACAGAAAACACAGGGTAATATTTTTAAAGGAATTGATACTCCCCCTCTGTTCAAATTACATCAGGGATTCCGTAACAGCTTGCTATAAATCGTTTACTCTAATTTGGCATTGTATATAGAAATGTAGAGATCTCAACTCTTTAAGAAATTCTGAGGGGGTGAAGATTTTACCAATGTATTAACTGATCTACAGTCATAATCTGAAATGCTCAGATTATATGTGAAGTTTTAAGATTAATTACTGTATTGATTGAAATCCTTATCACCTTGAAAATGAAAAACTAGACTGTTTGTTTGAAAAAGGGATTTTTTAAAAACTTACTTTCCAGAAATTTGTATCTTTAAAATACTCATGATCATCTAGATTACCATGTTATATTATTCCTAATGTAGCTGAAAATGTAGTCTGTTTTATAGCTCCTGAAGTAACAACTAATCATTATATCTCTTTTTCCTCCCTGTAGTCTACTATGATATTTAATGACTCAATTTTTGCTCTACTTTTTGGTCTACTGAAAATGTAGAATGTAATATTTTCTGAAACCCAGCAAATAGCCTTTGTTTCTCATACACTTTGTATCATTCTGCCTGAAACAGAATAATGCAGCCTTCCCAACGTTTTCTTAAATACACAAATCTATTTCTAAAATAGGTTTCTAATGCAATAATAATACCTCTATGTTATTTTATTTTTGGAAACTGCATTTCTTAACTTTAAAAATATTATACTTTCCTTCTTGACTACCTATGTACAAGCATAAATACTAACTGATTTCTTGTGCTACCTGACACAATCCACATTTGATTTAAGTAGCTCCTGGTTTTACCTGAGGTGGGGTGGATTTGGTTTTAGGAGTTTCACATTCAAAAT